>NC_077224.1:11915126-12607955 GCF_024763615.1 Phlebotomus papatasi | reverse complement strand
CCTTAGACTCGTTTTGATTCAATCTAAAGGTCTTGGAATCCCAAATAAATCGTTTTTAAATAATTATGAATCGATAATGAACTAGTAAAAAAGAATCAGTGCAACTGAAAAAAAGTTTACGAAATACTCGTCCGGTAATGTTTTATATGAATTAGGCCGCTAAACAAAACACTCAAAACCAATGATGCCAAACTACATTTTGTGGTATAATATCTAAGCCACGAGTTCGAGCACGCCGCAAAGCTGGGTCACTTTGTCACTTCTTTTAAATACGAAAATAATAACAAGGCCTTTTTGGGGGGAAAAGGCAAATTAAAAACAACCAAATGTCTTAGAAAAGAATATAAGAGTTCTGCAATTGAAATTGAATTTGGCATTCAATGAATATTGGAGGTTTTTGAAGTTTATTGTTCACAAACACTTTCAAAATTATTTGTTGGTTGACATTGAAAATTGACCACAATCTGAAAATCTATCATTTGTTTGCGGCTTTTGGAAAATTTGCGTGGTGTTTCGCGCTTTGCTAAATCAAAAAGTCACCGAACCGGATATATGTCGTGTTAGTGTTATTAACACTACCTGGACAAAATGACTCATACAGGCTATCTGGTGCTGTATCGGTTCTATTTTTTAATTCATGTAGGTCAAATATGGGAAAGATTACGCTACGAAAAAAAAAGAACTAAGCAAATGAATACTAAATAAGTTGTGGAATTTGTGAACTAAATAATTATTATATATCCTAAATAAAAAGTAAATGGTAGTGTATATTTAAATTCCAGCAAAAAGCTCTGTTTCCTCTTTGGTGTTTTTATAGCACTGTTTTTAACTCATGCCACTGAAATGACTGCCATGAAAATATCTTTTTAAAAGTGTTTTTTATCAACGCTCATTACTTGAATATTATTGCTGTAATCGAATAATTGTAAGAGCAACTTATCTTTCGTTATACTCAGAGTCTCCGCATTGCATTTTTATTCGTTTCTGGCTACAATTTCCATCTTAAAATTCTTACTGTATCATATAAACAATTTTCAGTTGGATTACATAACATCCTCACTCGTGTTGGATGGATGTTTTTGGCAATGAGACAAAACTCTGGTATAAAGATACTTTTTTTTTGGTCATTTCTCTTTCACTTGCAATGCCTTTAAACACAAACTGCTGGAACACCCAAAAAAAAAGATTGTTGTAGTGTTCAGCCAAAAGAATCAACATCTTGCGTTTTTGTTTGTATTCCAATTCATAATGATCTTATATATTTGTATGGATGATCAAGTGAAATTAATTTGGTGTGCAAGTATGAAGGCGTTGTGGAAAAAAGCCCACGATATTTGATGATTTCCAGACATTCTTATTTATTATTCAGCGTATATACATAAAATTTACACATTGATGAAAATCATACAACTCAAATTGGTCCCATTCCGCCTCCATGGGCGAATCGAATTTCTGTGGGGATATTTTGGTGCAAATGCCACGAAAAGTGCGCAAAAGTTCTTGATAAAAACCTTTTCGTGGAACTTGGATACTCACAATCACTCTCTTGTTCACCAAATTACTCAATTTCATTGTGCAAAAACACTCGAAGTGAGATTTATACGTTGGAGATAGAAAAAAAAAATTGACAAAAACGATACACAGTATGATGCCAATAATTGTGACGCTGAACGATTTATTTTCTACATGTTACTTTATTTTTACCTTATTGTTTTGTATCTTTAAACTAAATATAAACATAATAAAAACTGAAGAAAATATTTGGTCAATCACCTCACATCACAGATAAAACAATGCTATGCGATTATTAAAGTTAAATAAATGATGAGGCCTTTTGTTTTGTAATAGCGTAAAACGATAAAAGACTAAAAAGAGAGTGAAGAGCAATGCCAAATTAGAAAATTGTCATTTATGTACAGAAGCAATGACTTATGCAAACCGTTTTAACATTTATGTTTTGTTCTCTTATTTAGATTTTCAACATTCGGCTTTGGAGGTTAGTCACTAAGTCTAAGACGGCGGTGGACACAATTACTTGAGGTAAATAAAATTACTTTTTTAGAAAATTTCGTTTTTAACATATTTTAAAGCGTTACAAAAAGAATGAAGGGGGAAAGGGAAGAAGAAAAAGATTACTTTCGAAATAATGTCATTTTAGCAGTATCATCGAAGACCGGAAGTCGATATCTCTTACCGTTTGGTAAGAGAAAACAGAGTTAATTCTGTTTTAAAATAGGAGAAAAAATCCAAGTTAAAAGGTGCCCTATTTTCCCCTATGAATTTATAAATAAATATAAAATTAATAATAATGGATCACTAATGAATCTTAATTTGTTGATTACTTTGCTTTCAGAGCACGTGCTTAAACTTGTGTGCTAAATAAATTATGAATTATGAAATTATGTCATTACATTTTAATTTATTCTTCCATTAATTTACATTTAATTACATTTATTGCCTTAGTGTATTGTTCATTTTTATATATGGTCATTCGAAAGGTGAACAAAATCAAATAACATCGTATTTGTCAATAAATACTTTTAATATTTGAAAGACACTGTTATAAATTTTAAATAAACAAAGGAATTTATTATCTGCATTTATTTAATTATATTTTATTTAATAAATTTTAAATTCGATTTTATTAAAAAAAAAGGTGGCAAAGCGTTTCAGCTTTGCAAAATACTCGAACTTGTAACTTAGATGCTGTACTTCATAAGTACAGGTTCCCATCATTTTCCTATTTGGACTTCCAACTCATGGATAAAAACCAGTTCACGATTTTCAAAAGTTTTTAGTATTTTGCAATGCGTATGATAATTTGCCACAAGTCGGACACTTCGAAAGTTGGACTATGAATCGCATTCTCTTATTTGTTCAATACGTTATTTTAATACTTTAAGGTTAAGTCAAGCATAACCTCAAACATTTAAAGCATGTTTTATCTGATTTAGCGGAATTATTTGAATAATATTTCGACAAAAAGGGAAATCATTGAATTAAAAAGTTTTTTTTTTATTATTTTACAAGTATCAAACTCCAACTTTAAAATAATTGATTCGTAAAAAAAAAATGTATTAAGAGCGGAAATATTATTATGTAGCCGCAAAGAAATTTACTATTACGATTGTTATTTTTTATTTGTCTCTTAGATAAACAAATCTTGTAGAAATAATTTCTAAAGCTCAGATTTTTTTATGTTAGCATCATTCAAAATTTGAAGGTTATGTTCAGAATAACCTTACATTGCTCTTAAGTTCTTAACTAAATATAAAGTAAGGGAATTAGATTTCAGGAGATATTTAACGTTTTTTTGTTGTTGGGGAAATTTTTCACCTTGTTTTCTTAGGTTAGATCATACTCATTACATAACCCAAAATTATACAATAATCTCCATGAAATAAAAGAATCTGGTCGTAAAGACTGTATCAGCACACAAATGACTCTTGCCTTATCAAATTTTACCTTTGTTTTGAAGTTTACTAATTCATAATCGTTTAGAACCGATTTATAAAACATTCAAGAGATCGCAATTATCTTATGATAAACGAAGTTGAGTTTCGTATAAAAATTAGGAATTAGGTAGTAACGGGGTAATTGTTCAATAGACCGATTCAGGTTTGTCAGAATTTTCAAGACCTTTCCAACGATCTCACACATGACTCCATTCGTTTAAGAAGTACGTTCTGTGGAACATTTGTTATTGGATATTAATATTTTTGGTCTGTGTCTCTAACTTGGACCAATAATAAAAAGCCTATAATAAATGAGAAACTTACAGTAATCCTTTTTAAAATTTATGGGTTAATAGAATATATAGCATTCTACTAATTTTGAAATTTTCAATGATTTAGTACAAACATAAAATAATACGTCTTCTCTCAATTTTCATTTAAATATATATTTTTTTGGACTCCAATAATATCCAATGATGCTGGAAATACTTTATTTAACACAACGGCGTTATCACACTTGCACATTAAAATTTTAATGTGATTCACATTAATTGTCGCTTGTGAGCGTCCAAATATGTTATTTGTGTCGTTGAGTCACTTAATATTTAGGGTTTTTCTATTTATTGATAAAGAAGTGGACTTGACCTGCAAAAATAAGTTTAATTTTACCTAAAGCATAAATATTTTTCACATTAAAAAATTAAAGAGAAAATCGCATTAAATTTTCGCATTAATGCTATAAATCAATTTATATCAAATTTTGCGGGCCAAGTCTACCGTTTTATTAACAAATAGATCAAATTTTGAATATAAAATGATTCAAACACACAAATTACACATTTGGACTCTCACCAGCGACAATTAATGTGAATCGTATTAAAATTTTAATGTGCAAGTGTGATAACACAGTTAGAATCACACTATATTAACAATTATTTAAATTTTTGTGATCAAACAGATCATTTCAGTTAATGACTAGGTCCTAATTAGCCATTGTAATTATATTTTCGTAATTATCTCTCGTATTTGTATTCGTATAGGGATCTTAAAATAGTTCTTTGATGTTTATTATTTTTGTCAAGATTCTGTAATTTGTTCCATGTGAAAATTTAGACAGCGATTATTAAGACGCAAGTGGGATTTATCTGTTCGTGAAGAACGGAAATGTGGATAAAATTGACGCGCTATCGAGAATTTAACCCTCCCCAACGAGTTCTTATCGATTCTTTTGGTAAGTTCTCGAGGACAAAAGAAACTAGCGAATTGTTTACTGAACAACATGCATTGTCCTCCACTTGAGCGATTTTCCGCCTCAGGGAGCCGTACTGTCGATTAGTATATATATTTATATTTTTTGGGAGGGTGTGCTGGAAAATTCAGGGTGCACAACCCCTTTTTTTCGTGCCTCGAGGGTCATATGCTTCAGCTGTGTACTGACTGCATCTTGCACAAATTTAGCATTCACCGCGGAAAAATCGATAAAACACACACCAAATATCCACTTGCCAACTCCTTTCATGCAGAATTAAAATTGCTTACCGCATTCACAATTGCTCCGTTGCGATAAAATGAAAAATCCTCCCTGCCCTGTCTTAGCCACACAAAATTGCACCCAAAAATTTTCCAGGGGGATGATCTACTCCTGACTTCTTGCACGCCAAAAGAACGTGATAAAAAAAATATATTGAAAATTTTCATACACTATACTTCTCACTTGACGATTCACAATAAGAGTCTCGCACAGCAATTATACCATTACATATTCTACGCTTTCTTGCTGCAATTTAACATTAATTACATTGGAGATGCTATTTTCACTCTCAATTTTCCGACATTGCGCTCACAATCACTCCTCACGCGACCTCAGACGACTTGATACTGACCGAGTGAGCGACTGACTTTGATACAAACGCCTCGTGTGAGCAGTCTGGTAAGCAAAGTACTCGGACATCTGTTATATTTATGCTGTTCTACATGATAAAGCTCATAAAGCTGGATGAAAGCTCATTTTTGAATTTTGAATTGCCAACGGAACACTGAGAAAAACTTTCAATTGCCAAATGGTACAATAACCCATATCTTCAAGCCTTGTATACGTGTATCATTTTTTTTGTCCTCCGATTGGGCACAAACTTTTTCATAACTTTTTCCCAATAGGAGAATTTCTTAATAGAAGAGGGTGAGGCAGTTTCACACAGCTAAAAATTCCCGGCTAATACTTTAAGTACTTTTTAAGTACTTAACAATAAGTTCTTAAATGGAAGGGTTAATTTTAAACAGTCGTGAAACATCCAACTACGTACAAAATAATGACAATAAAGCAAACGTCAGCTCTTTGTAACGAATAGCGAAATTAATTATGACATAACTCAGCCTAACACTAAGTACCTAATTAAAGGCTTGTGACTAAGCACTTTTAGTTACTCCAAACGGCTCTAGAACAATTTTTTAATTAAAATTTATTAATTTATTGTAAATCATATAGAAAGGCAATTTAAAGTATAATGAACTTGCTCTAATTGTCCGATATTATATTTTGTTTGAGATATTTTCAAAGAGCTCCTGAAAAATTAGGAAACCTATAAGATAAAGGCTTGAAAAAAAAAATATATTTTAAAAATCTGGTAAAATTAGACTCCCAGAACACGAATTTATGGCACTAAAGGGTAAATTAGCTTAAAAAACTCCAGTTGGCTCCAGTTGCCTCCAGTTGGTCGCTAATTTGTCGAAACTTTTCCATATTGTGCATGGAAGAATATCCTTTTGAAAAACATTTATTCTAAATTTGACCAATTTTTTACAGTACATTGGAAAATCTCACATTTCGTAAATGACAATTGTGATTAATCAATTGAATTATAGCTAGTTTTAGCTTCCTTTAAAAATTCAAGGCAAATAGCGTTCTCAATGTTACCCCAGCTCAATATAGCCCCAACTCCTCCTAAATATGAATATTAATGATAAATGCTTAAGATTTCATGAAATACTCAAACTCATGAGCTTGATGCTTTCTCCTATAGGGGAAAGTATATATCTCTCCCTTCGAACGTTCATGCCTTCGAATAATGCGACTTACACTTTTGTATTAAATATTAAGCCTTATAAATTATTGATAATTATGTGTAAGTCTCTTATGGCGTCTATACACTAGAGAAATTTTTGTTCATATACACAGAAAAAAATATTTTGTAAAAATTTTCGTAAATGTTTGTGAATTCCTATAGGAGAGTTACGAAATGCTCGTAAATCGTATAACCCACAAACAAGCTCGTAAAAGTTTGTACTTTTTCACAAACATTGTTTGTAACATGATCACTTGACGAGCATTTTTTGTACTTTTACAAACATTTGTTCGCAAATGTTCGTAAATTTTCGTAAATACACAAAAAGTGTTTGTAAAATTTTTTCATTTGTTCGTAAATTTTTGTTTGCCTGATGAATATTTTACGAACATTTACGAACAAATGACAAAATTTTACGAATATTTTTTTGTGTGTTTACGAACATTTACAAACAAATGTTTGTAAAAGTACAAAAAATGCTCGTCAAATGATCATGTTACCAACAATGTTTGTGAAAAAAGTACAAACTTTTACGCACTTGATTGTGGATTATACGATTTACGAGCATTTTGTAACTCCCCCATAGGAATTCACAAACATTTACGAACATTTTACAAAATATTTTTTCTGTGTAGAAGCAAACTCCCTATGCTTAGGAAAAACTCTTCAATATGGACAAAAATGTCTCTAGTGTGTAGAGGTCATTAGGAAAAATAAAAGAAATTCACATTATTCGAAGGCATGTACATTCTAAGGAAGAATATACTTTCCCATAAGTAAATTTTACAAAAGAACTTTACCCATAGTTGGATCAAATTTAAAAAAAAAGGGGCGCCAAAGCGTCCTAGGTCTTGCAAAGTGCTCGTACTAGTGACTTAGAAGCTATACCTCAAAAGCACTTTGATATAATTTACTGTTTACCGATTCTCAATAGATTTTTAAAAAAAGTCCCACAAAATAATTGTAAGAGTAATAAAATTAATTTTCGCACAAAAGTTATTTATCCGATTCATAACCGGTTCACAACCGATTTATAAATCACTTCAAAACATTGCCCAAAATATACCTTAGAAGTACTACAACTGAATTTCGAATAAAAATTAGTTGTCGGTTATGGACCGGTTCATAATTGATTGTAATCTGTACAGGCTTGTCAAGAATTCCAAGACCACTGAGAGAAATCCGAAAAAGTTAAAATAACATTCCGGAAATGTTAATTTTACCCTGCAGTATTGATCCAAAATCGGTATGAATATTACCCTTTTTATGTGTATTGGGGGTTAAAGTTACCCTTTTTCATGTTAATTTTACCCTTAAAAAGGTGTAAAATTAACATTAAAAAATGTTGATATATTTTTACACCTAAAAGGTGTTAAACTTATGAGGAAAAAAGTTAATCGCACCCTCTTTGTTTTCTCAGTGACCTTTCGAACGAGCAAACATGATGCCATTCCATTGAGCCTTTTTAACCTTTGACCTTGTAAATCGTTATTACACTGAGACAAATAAGAGGCTGCGATTAACTTTTTTTCCTCATAACTTTAACACTTCTTAGGTGTAAAAATATATCGACATTTTAAATGTTTATTTTACACCTTTTAAGGATAAAATTAATATGAGAAAAGGTAACTTTAACCCATAATAAACCTAAAAAGGGTAATACTTACACCAATTTAGGATCAATACTGCTGGGGAAAATTAACGTTTCCAGAAAGTTATTTTGACTTTTTGGGATATATCTCAGTGTAGGAATGATACAAAGGTATTTTCGTATAAGGACTAAATGTCCACCTGGACAACCTCCAAAATATATTCAAAAATGAAAAAAAATCGCACGACGAGTTTTGGAGCAATCCCAAAAAACAAGTTTTTGGATGGGAAGGGGAGAGGTAAGGGGAAAGGAGGGACATATTAATGGTCCCAGGGTCGACTTATCGGGTAGTCTCTGAGAGTTCCAGTCTCTATCTCTAACCGATTGGACTTTAGGCGTGGTAACGGCCGGACATACAGACAGACAGATAGGCAGATGAGCAGACGGACAAACAAGAAAAAATCGAGGAATTATATATATTGATCTCTGTGGAGTTCGAACAATAAAAAAAATAAATAAAAACGAGCTCAACAATTTGAGCATTTTGCAAAGTCTTTTGCATGGCGACGAAAGTTCTTTCTATGCTCCGAGCTCAAAAAAGACCCTGAAAAAAATCGATGCAGTTTTAAATGCAATTCATAAAGTTCCATGATGAGAGTAAAATGTTCTGGATCCATCAATTAGAAGACTTGCAAATTGATGACATTAATTGGACTGCGCTCATACAAGACTGTTTTTTCTGCGGAAAAGAGCAATGTAATCCTATAATACACTCTCTGTTTTTCCTCATTTTCTCATTGTTGACCATTCTACCAAAGGGAGTCCTAATCAAATAAATTGCACTCACACAGTATTTTGGGGCTTTAAAAGAAAAATAAATAATTGCTGTTTGAAATTCTTTCGATGATATAACAAGGAATACTCTAAGAAGGAATATACTTTTAATAAATAAACATGACAATTCACTTAGCGCACATTTATTTATCGTTAAACATAGAAATGCAACAAGTGGATGGAATGACAGACGAGATAAAAAGAATGGTTTGTAAATTCCTCCGGCATAGCTTTGTTACAATTTTTCTTTTACATTTTCCTTATTAAAATTATATTTATCACACTTTGACTCTCTTTAACATTATTTTAATTCTTTCATCCAATTTTTTTCACCCATTTAACTTCGTCACCCTGAGCCATTTATTCTGTTTTCTTTTTATCAACAGTTGAATGGCAATGAAAAAGTCGAGGCACATGCCTTGGAAGGAGTTGAAAAGGAAAAAAATATATCGATAAACACATGTGTTCGAAGATATTTTAATGCATCTCTCTGACAAATTGTTTTTTTCTCCCCATTTTTTCTGCAATTTGGTGTAAGTAAAAAAAAGTGTGTTTGCCACCGAAACCCAACCCTTGAAATTTAAGAAAAAAAAACTTGCAATGTTTTAATGATTATCGTCGACTTATATAGATCTGAAGCTTAAGACATTTGTTTATCAAGGACCTTTTTTATCACTACTTTTTTTTTGTTTATCTTTAAGTTCAAAAAACAAAGAATTTTTCAAGAGAAAGATAAAATTCTTTGTGACTACAGTGTTCTTTCTGTTTCTTTTAATATGGAAATATTTGAAGGAATGTCATAACATAAGTATCGATAATTTATCTTTCAAGGAAAATTTTGAAAGCTTTTCTGAAGAAAGTCAGAAGGAAGGTACAAGAATATGATAAGTGCTCAGATTCGATCCTTCAATTTCTGGTGAAATTTATGGGACATATTGAAGATTTCTGAACTTCTAACGATTTCTTTTTTGCAAATGATTTCTTTACTGCAATAAAGACAATTATTATTTTTCATTGCCAATTATTTTTATTGCCATTTGGATCCAATGATCCTTTCTTAAGACTATATAAGGGAAGAGCACCAGCGATCGGCAGTGTTCCTCAGATCGTCAGGTTAATACCACATTGTTGCTCCAAATTAATTTTTTTTTTAAATTATTAGCTACTTTATACCATTTAACTATCACAAGAATGCAGAGTGCATTAACTCAGTTTAATTTAATTTAATTTAATTTAATTTATAAAACCAATTTTCCCTGAGACACCTGATTAAATTCCTGACGATCTGAGGTACAGCGTGCAAGTTTGCAATTACACATATTTTTTATTAATTTATTGTAAAAATTAAAAATTCAAAAGCACAGATATAGTAAAAGGGGTATCTAATGTATCCATTAGCATACATAAAAATATCAAATAGTGTTTTGAGGACTATATTTTCAACTAAATATGGAGCATGTGTCTTAACAGTCCGATCCGAAGTACTCTTCCCTTATACAATTTTTAATTAGAGTTGCGACCGCCCATAACACAGAGTTTCAGCTTACAATTTCGAGTTGATTAGAATTATAAAATGCAGAGAGAACAGGGATTCTGATTTCTTAAAGTGTAATAATCCTATATCTATTTAGTACAAGATTACAAAACAACAATGTACAGTGTCGGCCATAAGTTTCTTGACAAATCTATGTTCGAGAAGCCAGGTGGAAAAAATGATAGAAAAAAGCCTTTATAAAATTTTTCTTTTTGCAAATGAGTTGCATGTAATTCATAAATGTTATTTATGTATTTCAAAAAATTAAAAAAAAAACTTTATTTCATAACAAAAAAAAATATTTTCCAAAAGTTTGTTCATTTCTCATCGGCTAAATGTATCTTAACAAAATGGTCAAATACGTACACTGAGAGAAATCCGAAAAAGTCAAAATAACATTCCGGAAATGTTAATTTTACCCTGCAGTATTGATCCGAAAACGGTGTAAATATTACCCTTTTTAGGTGTATTATGGGTTAAAGTTCCCCTTCTTTCATGTTGATTCTACCCTTAAAAGGTGTAAAATTAACATTAAAAAATGTTGATATATTTTTACACCCAAAAAGTGTTAAAATTATGACGAAAAAAGTTAATCGCAGCCTCTTTTTTTCTCAGTGTACAATTAACTTCTTTTAATCCAGTTATATTTCAAATTTATACCATTTGAGAGCCAAATAGTGGGTTTGCACATTTCTAAAATTTGCAATGATCAATTTAATCATATTTAAAAGCGATATTAACTAATTAAAAAATGATTTTTTTTTTGCTAATTTATAATTTAGAAAAATATGGTTGAATTGTAAACCAAAGTACCCTTTATAAATCCTTTGCAACTTAACTCCTCTAGTGTTGGTCCTACCAACTTTAAATGTTCTCGAAAGTTATAATATTTTGTAAGACCTTTCATTTTTGTCCTGATTAATACGCGAAATATTTTATTTACTTATTCCTTTAATTTTATGATATAAATTTTGCAAAATATCGCATAATTATATAGGCAAGTTTGAGAATTATAAGTTTGTCTAAAAATATCAATAAATATGCGTATGGAAACAATACAACAATATATCGAATAGATTGCTTTTAAGAACCAATGTTCTGAGTTTGAATCATCATATTCCACATCATGTTCCACATATTTGCTTCTTCGTCTTCAAGATAATAGGGGAAAGTACTCTTCCTTCGAACGTTCATGCCTTCGAATAATGTGAATTTTCTTTTAGTTGTCCTAAGAAACTTACACATTTCTATTAAATATTAGTTGTCTTATCATCATTTGTTGATAACTCCTTGATAATTTAGTGTAAATCTCTTACGAAAAACAAGAGAAATTCGCATTATTCGAAGGCATGAACGTTCGAAGGGAGAGCACTTTCCCCTATTTTATGTCTTCTCTAAAATAATTCTTAAAAATATTTAATAATGAATAAAAATATAAACGTTATTAGGACGAACCAATTTTTTAAGTTCGGCAATTCCCTTATAACATACCAAAAAAAACAATCAAATAGGGGAAGCTGGGGCAGTAGTATATACGGGGTTGTTATAAACATTGATCTTTATTGAATTCATACAAGTCTCATCCCCTGAAATATTTGAAAAATTAAATAGGTATATAAATTTCATTCACTGACAAGGGAGGTTCTCGGACTCGATATCGAGTTCATTCATGAAACTTTGCATATTACCTAATTTGGGCATGCCAAATTCAATGGTGATAGTAAAAAACTTCGATAGGCATCGATACCCCCGCTACAGGGGGTGGGGTTGGGGTTCAAAATTCATATTTTTGGCTCTAGCAGCCAGAGGGTTGGAAATAGCGACTTGGGGTCTTCGGGTGACCCCCCCATAACTTGACCTTGGGAATCTAAATATGACCTTCATTTTCCCCCCACCCCTCCCCTTCTCTTAAAAAACGTGTTTTTTGGGATATTTCGAAAACTACTCATCCGATAGTTTTCAGTCTCGGATATGTTTTAGATGTCGTCCAGATGGATATTTCGTCCATACATACCAATGACCTTGAAATATTCCTTCATGTCATTTTTCAAGGTCAAATGTATTACGCTTAAAATATTCATTTTTTTCAATAAATTTTATCAAAGTATGATTTCTTAATAACACTAATTTATTGAATAATGAATATAAACCTCTTTAAGCCACTTTAATGCCATTGATACGTTTTTGACATTTATATATACTTCAATTTTTAAAATATCATTTTAAAAAAACTTTATGTCAACCAAATTCTAATATTGGGCATTGACTGTTTTCCTGAAGTAAGACATTAAGGTAATGAAATTTTCATGAAATTTGTGAAATTTATGAAATTTTATGAAAGTTATGAAAATTTACTGGATTATGTTTTAACGATTGTTGATCAATAATTTTAATTTTATAACAAGGATTATAATATGTAAATGAAATGAAATCTCACATATTAGAAGAAAAACAACATCTATTACGACAATTATGTATTCAATTTCAAGTATATAAAGACCTACATGCAATAATGAACAAAAAATGTTATTTTATGGCAGGCTTTACTTACAAAAAAAAATATTTTAAAGTGACACAAGACATCTTTAAAAAAAACTACGCAGATCAATCATAAAACGGTAAAAAGTATATTTAGAACATGTACAGTTCAAGTATAAAACGATTAACCCTGTGCTACAAATAGCTGAAATATAAACTGGTTAAAGAAAATGCTAAAAATACGCACAGCTCAATCATAAAACGGTAACTGTGCTTAAAATCACGCACATCAACATCATAATACGGTAAATGTGCTTAAAATCATGCACAATTCAATCATAAAACGGTAAATGCACTTAAAATCACGCACAGATCAATCATAAAACGGTCAAGATTGCGCTTAAAATCACGCAAAGTTCAATCATAAAACGGTAAATGAGCATAAGATCACGCACATCTTGATTATAAAACGGTAAATGTGCTTAAAATCACGCACAGTTCTATCATTAAACGGTAAATGAGCTTAAAATCACGCACAGCTGAATCATAAAACGGCTAAGATTGCGCTCAATATCACGCACAGATCAATCATAAAACGGTATATGCGCTTAAAATCACGCACAGTTCAATCATAAAACGGAAAATGAGCATAAGATCACGCACATCTTGATTATAAAACGGTAAATGTGCTTAAAATAACGCACAGTTATATCATAAAACGGTCAACATTGCGCTTAAAATCACGCACAGTTGAATCATAAAACGGTTTAGATTGCGTTTGAAATCACGCAGAGCTTAATCATAAGTCCGTAAATGCGCTTAAAATCACACACAGTTGAATCATAAAACGGTTAAGATTGCGCTTAAAATCACGCACAGCTCGATCACAAAACGGTAAATGCGCTTGAAATCACGCACAGCTGAATCATAAAACGGATAAGATTGCGCCTAAAATCACGCACAGCTGAATCACAAAACAATAAATGCGCTTAAAATCACGCACAGCTGAATCATAAAACGGTTTAGATTGCGCTTAAAATCACGCACAGCTCGATCACAAAACGGTAAATGCGCTTAAAATTACGCACAGCTGAATCATAAAACGGATAAGATTGCGCCTAAAATCACGCACAGCTGAATCATAAAACAATAAATGCGCTTAAAATCACGCACAGTTGAAGCATGAAACGGTTAAGATTGCGTTTAAAATCACGCAGAGCTTAATCATAAAACGGTTAAGATTGCGCTTAAAATCACGCACAGTTGAATCATAAAACGGTTAAGATTGCGCTTAAAATCACGCACAGTTGAATCATAAAACGGTTAAGATTGCGCTTAAAATCACGCACAGCTGAATCATAAAACAATAAATGCGCTTAAAATCACGCACAGTTGAAGCATAAAACGGTTTAGATTGCGTTTGAAATCACGCAGAGCTTAATCATAAATCCATAAATGCGCTTAAAATCACACACAGTTGAATCATAAAACGGTTAAAATTGCGCTTAAAATCACGCACAGCTCGATCACAAAACGGTAAATGCGCTTGAAATCACGCACAGCTGAATCATAAAACGGTTAAGATTGCGCTTAAAATCACGCACAGCTGAATCATAAAACGATAAATGCGCTTAAAATCACGCACAGTTGAAGCAGAAAACGGTTTAGATTGCGTTTAAAATCACGCAGAGCTTAATCATAAAACCGTAAGTGCACTTAAAATCACGCACAGTTGAATCGTAAAACGGTTAAGATTGCGCTTAAAATCACGCACAGCTCGATCACAAAACGGTAAATGCGCTTGAAATCACGCACAGCTGAATCATAAAACGGTTAAGATTGCGCTTAAAACCACTCTAATGGATTTCGACCGTTTATTGTATCAATATAGTCAACGGCGGGATTTCGGTCTAATTTATGCTCTGCAATTTTACTTTATTGTTGCCGACGTTTCGATCCTGGATGGGATCTTCTTAAGGGCATCAAAGTATCAAGGAGAACAATTGACAAGTTCACATGAAACACTGCTTCCGGCTGGTTCTTCAACTGGTTTTCAACTGGTGATGGGTGAGAGAGCTTCACAGGTACAAGATCAGGAAGTAGTGTTTCATGTGAAATTGACAATTGCTCTCCTTGATACTTTGATGCCCTGAAGAAGATCCCATCCAGGATCGAAACGTCGGCAACAATAAAGTAAAATTGAAGAGCATAAATTAGACCGAAATCCCGCCTTTGACTATATCGCTTAAAATCACGCACAGCTCGATCACAAAACGGTAAATACGCTTAAAATCACGCACAGCTGAATTATAAAACGGTTAAGATTGCGCTTAAAATCACGCACAGATCAATCACAAAACGGTAAATGCGCTTAAAATCACGCACAGTTCAATCATAAAACGGTAAATACGGTCAAAGTCACGCACAGATCAATCACAAAACGGTCAAGAGTAAGCTTAAAATCACGCACAGATCAATATCAAAACGGTAAATACGCTAAAAAACAAGCACAAGTCGATCATAAAAGATCAAGTTCGCTTAAAATCACGCACAGTTTAATCATAAAACGCTTAGGATTTCGCATAAAAAATCGCATAATTTCAAGCGCATTCCCGTTTTATGATTGAACTGTGCGTGACTTTAAGCGCATTTACCGTTTTATAATAGAACTGTGCGTGATTTTAAGTGCATTTACCGTTTGATGATTTATCTGTGCGTGATTTTAAGCGCAATCTTAACCGTTTCATGATTCAGCCGTGCGTGATTTTAAGCGCATTTATCGTTTTATGATCGACCTGTACATAATTTTAAGCGCATTTGCCGTATTATGACCAACCTGTGCGTGATTTTATGCACATTTACGGTGTTATGATCGAACTGTGCGTGAGTTTAAGCGCAATGTTAACCGTTTTATGGTTCAGCTGTGCGTGATTTTAAGCGCTTTTACCGTTTTGTGATCGAGCTGTGCGTGATTTTAAGCGCAATCTTAACCGTTTTATGATCCAGCTGTGCGTAATTTTAAGCGCATTTACGGTTTTAAGATCTAGCTGTGTGTGATTTTGAGCGTATTTGTCGTTTTATGATTCAGCTTTGCGTGATTTTAAGCGGATTTACCGTTTTATAATCGAGCTGTGCGTTATTTTAAACGCAATCTTAACCGTTTTATGATTCAGCTGTGCGTGATTTTAAGCGCATTTATCGTTTTATGATCGAGCTGTGCATGATTTTAAGCGCAATCTGAACCGTTTTATGATTCAGCTGTGCGTGATTTTAAGCGCATTTACCGTTTTGTGATCGAGCTGTGCGTGATTTTAAGCGCAATCTTAACCGTTTTACGATTCAGCTGTGCGTGATTTCAAGCGCATTTACCGTTTTGTGATCGAGCTGTGCATGATTTTAAGCGCAATCTGAACCGTTTTATGATTCAGCTGTGCGTGATTTTAAGCGCATTTACCGTTTTGTGATCGAGCTGTGCGTGATTTTAAGCGCAATCTTAACCGTTTTATGATTCAACTGTGCATCATTTTAAGCGCATTAGCCGTTTTATGATAGAACTATGTGTGATTTTAAGTGCATTTACCGTTTTATAATCAAGATGTGCGTGATCTCATGCTCATTTACCGTTTTATGATTGAACTGTGCGTGATTTTAAGCGCAATGTTGACCGTTTTATGATAGAACTGTGCGTTATTTTAAGCACATGTTTCGGCTCCAAACAGCTGAAAAGCCGAAGCTAGAGGAAGAGAATAATCCGAATCTCGTCAGATTATTCCCTTGCTCTGGTGAGAACTTTCTGGGGAATTCTTCCACTGTTTGGACTGACTCTCGGCTGTTTTCACGGCCTCTAGTAACGGCTCTTTCGAGCCACCGGGCTTAAGGCAGTAATGCCCCCTTGTGTAGGCTACCCCCGGGGGTGCCTCGAGAGAGTTTAACCAAGGTTAGAAATAAATTTCCAACCTTGCAGTCCGGCAAATGAATGCCTCTAGGGAAAAATTCCTCTAGAAATATTCTCAAAGCCTGCCCTAGGTCTTAAGGCTTCTTGAAGAGAAGCCGCTGTTTCCTGGCAGTAGGGAGCCAATTGGCCGCTGGTAATCCTTAGGCAATAGGATGCCGCTGGTCTTGGGCCAAAAGGGAGATGCGATTTCTCTGGAACAAGCACTCTCGTGCTGCTAGAAGTGAAACTCAGGAATCTCTATCGCAATCTGATTTATTTAACAAAAATTAACCCTATTTATACAAAATCATTTTTACCCCACTTAATTACTAAGGTGAACTTCGTGAACCCATAATGCGTCATTGCAAAATTGCACATTCTTTATTTTGCTGACGAAAAAATGCTGATCAAGAAGTGAATGAACGGGTGTCATTAGCACTAAGCATAATGACCTACTTTCAATAAGAATTTGACAATTTTCAATCTCTAATATCATAGAAACTACTTGTTAGAATGGTAGCAAATTGATATCAGATAGAGTTAAGGATATAGAAAATAGGATGGTAAAAGTTTAGGATCGTTTAGCATCCTAGTTTCTTCAATATTTGCCGTTAAAGTGAGGCTTGTTTTGTATACTTCGTGAAATGACTCGATTTAACCAAAACTAAAATCCGTATATTAGTTAAACTATTCGTCTCTAATTGAAATGACAGGACATTCCTAGTAGTAAAAGTATCTAAAAATAGTGTAGTAGTCCTTAAATCCTTTAAGGATAAGTCATTGACTTAAAAAAGGGGTAACGAAAACCCTTGTAAAGTCTTGGTGAAGCCAAAACTTTCCAACTTTTGTGTTGAATAATTCGTATCCTTTTTAGGATGTGAGGACTTATGATGAATATCCTGGCGATTTAACTATTCAAAAGTAGTTCGATATGAATTAAAACCCATTATTATCCCTCAAAGATTAAAAAATCCTAATTTGAAAATAATTTGTATGAACGTGCATGTTCATCTTGAACATACTGGGGCCCGCGCCCTGGAATAACGGATCCTCTTAGTTGCTCTTGGAGTTGTTTCCTATGGCTTTTAGGATTCTGTATCTTCTTGTAAGGAAGTTCTGAAGTTCTTCCAAGGATGGAACCGTCGTTGTATCAGGCAAAGTCTCCTCAAAAGATTTAGCAGTTTCAGAATCAAATTTGTTCATGGCGATGGATACGATTAAGGGATCCCAGGAACTGATGTCGTACTGAAGATTCTTAAGTCCCGTAAGAGACACGTTGATGCGATCATGTAGCCCAATAACATCTTCAGCGGAGTAGATTTTGAATTTCTTGTACCTGACTAAAGGTTTGACGTAAGATGCGACCAAAATCCTCTTGCTTTCATATCTGGTTTTAAGAATGCTGATAGCACTGGAATAATTGGCGTTGGAAAGTGTCAGGTGATCAATCAAGGACAGTGGTCCCTTTTCAAGATATGACATCAAATACTGGAGCCTTGTTACATCTTCGAGCATTGGGTTTTCGTGAATAACCGTGTTGAAGAGCTCAAAGAAGGAGTGCCAATCTTCTTCGTTGCCGGAAAACTTCTTGATCTCAATGGCAGGTAGTTTGGGAAACTGGACTAACCAATGAGACAACAGTCTGATGTCTTCCTCAGTTGATGGAATTTCTTCTTCCGTTGGATTTGAATGAGCCATTCTGATAGTAGAGTTGTAGGGAATTATTGAAGAAAGCTTTGGTGTGTGTCAACACTGGACGTGTGATTTACCCAAATGTAATCTGATCCTCACTGTGCCTTCTTCGCGCGTCGTGGATTGCCGCTTCAATCTTCCAACGTTTGCACTTTTGATTTTTAATTGTAGATGAATTGTGTGAAATTAGTGCGGAATGTGACGTGTTGGACTTTGCGACCTCTCCGTGAGATAGTGATATCCGTGAATATATTTCGTGAGTGCGTGGATGGTGCAGTGAGTCTGTGATAATTCTGTATCTCTAGTGGATTTTGAAGATACGGAAGAATGTGTGGTGTCCCACAAGGAAAATGCCTGGATTGGCAAATTTATGAAGAAGCACTCAGATATAGAGTGTTCTTGCCGATTTTTTGATTCTTGGACTTCCACCCTCTTGTCTTCTGGATGTGTTGCAGCGAGGTGGTGAGTCAACAAGCTGTGGCAATCAGCGAATGTGATTGCTTTCCCAATGGATCTGGGCGGATGCTGGATTCTTTCTGGAAAGGCGTAAATTTCCCAGAAATTGATGAAGTTTGGTGAGTAAATTCACCGAAGATCAGTCAACTGATAAAGTGTTTTTTCTCCTCGAGGATTGTGGAGAACGTTCTTATGGTAGTGATCTTCTGAATAAGATCTGGATGGATGTCGTCTGGACTGGACCTTAAAGCGACGTTGGACTTTCCTCAATCTTGATTCGATGAGAACTGAACTGTAGTCTGGAACCTTCTGATGAGGTCCTCTAACGATAGAATATCGTTGGATCACCGGAGACAGGACTCGATGATGGATCCTGCGATGTTTCCTTAAAGAAATACTGCAGGCTGAAGATTTGGCAATGGATCCGGTTTGCCGTTGAATGGGAACACCGCTCGAGAATAGAGGGCACCCAACACAGATTGGAATAAATCTGCTGATCACGTGAGACTGGACTCAGTGATGGAATGACTTAGAAAAGTCGTCTGCGAACCTCCTGAAGACAATGGATGAAGGATGAGCTGTCCCAGGACACCTTCGCCGGAATCCTTCCAAGGAGTCGTGCACTACTTCTTGGAGAATTAGCTGTCTGCTGATGAGACGAGAAACGATGAAACTGATGTCAATCGCTGGTGAAATGACGTCTTATGGAGACTGACGTCACGGTGAGTCGAATATCTTTCCAAGATACTCTCGTTGGTATGGTCAGTGTCGCTGATAGATCACTGATGAGGTTCCCTTCTAACTGCTTGTCGTATGTCCACAGGGAAGAAGCAGTCCTCTGGTTGGTGATTAACGTCCTCTGCGTAGACACCTTGGGTTGGGACCTCAACGATGCCGGATAATCTTGTAAGGATTATCCGGCTCGAAGGACCATGTTTCGGCTCCAAACAGCTGAAAAGCCGAAGCTAGAGGAAGAGAATAATCCGAATCCCGTCAGATTATTCCCTTGCTCTGGTGAGAACTTCCTGGGGAATTATTCCACTGTTTGGACTGACTCTCGGCTGTTTTCACGGCCTCTAGTAACGGCTCTTTCGAGCCACCGGGCTTAAGGCAGTAATGCCCCCTTGTGTAGGCTACCCCCGGGGGTGCCTCGAGAGAGTTTAACCAAGGTTAGAAATAAATTTCCAACCTTGCAGTCCGGCAAATGAATGCCTCTAGGGAAAAATTCCTCCAGAAATATTCTCAAAGCCTGCCCTAGGTCTTAAGGCTTCTTGAAGAGAAGCCGCTGTTTCCTGGCAGTAGGGAGCCAATTGGCCGCTGGTAATCCTTAGGCAATAGGATGCCGCTGGTCTTGGGCCAAAAGGGAGATGCGATTTCTCTGGAACAAGCACTCTCGTGCTGCTAGAAGTGAAACTCAGGAATCTCTATCGCAATCTGATTTATTTAACAAAAATTAACCCTATTTATACAAAATCATTTTTACCCCACTTAATTACTAAGGTGAACTTCGTGAACCCATAATGCGTCATTGCAAAATTGCACATTCTTTATTTTGCTGACGAAAAAATGCTGATCAAGAAGTGAATGAACGGGTGTCATTAGCACTAAGCATAATGACCTACTTTCAATAAGAATTTGACAATTTTCAATCTCTAATATCATAGAAACTACTTGTTAGAATGGTAGCAAATTGATATCAGATAGAGTTAAGGATATAGAAAATAGGATGGTAAAAGTTTAGGATCGTTTAGCATCCTAGTTTCTTCAATATTTGCCGTTAAAGTGAGGCTTGTTTTGTATACTTCGTGAAATGACTCGATTTAACCAAAACTAAAATCCGTATATTAGTTAAACTATTCGTCTCTAATTGAAATGACAGGACATTCCTAGTAGTAAAAGTATCTAAAAATAGTGTAGTAGTCCTTAAATCCTTTAAGGATAAGTCATTGACTTAAAAAAGGGGTAACGAAAACCCTTGTAAAGTCTTGGTGAAGCCAAAACTTTCCAACTTTTGTGTTGAATAATTCGTATCCTTTTTAGGATGTGAGGACTTATGATGAATATCCTGGCGATTTAACTATTCAAAAGTAGTTCGATATGAATTAAAACCCATTATTATCCCTCAAAGATTAAAAAATCCTAATTTGAAAATAATTTGTATGAACGTGCATGTTCATCTTGAACAATATATTTTATTTTAACTTTAAAATATTTTATAAAACTTTTCTAATTACTGTAATTTTCCATGTTTTAAGTTACTTAAATTGTCTTATTCTACCTTCTGTAATAGAATAGATAGATAGAAGAATAAGTAAGGCAAAGTGTCCTTAAGTCGACCGGTTCCTCAATTCGACCGGTTATTTATTCAATTTATTTATATTTGCACTAATATTTGGCGTATGATCTAACATTAATAGGTCAATTATTCCATAAATAAATACGAATCAGTGACAATTTTATAGAAATTCACCATTAAAACATTCAAATATTGACCACCGGTCGAATCGAGGAACCGGTCAACTCCAGTGCACTTTACCTTACTTAGCTAAATATAGAATAGATCTGCTTCTACCATAAAACATTTTAATTTATTTTTGTTTTTAATTAAAAAAAAACTTACCCCAAGGAGTCCAGCAAGGAGTGACGTTCCAGAACTCAACAAAGACGGAATGTCCAGTCCACCGGGCTGTAATTACACGCAACAATGAAATCACCTTTAATATTTTGGCGAATGACTTGGCACCAAAAAGAGTCATTTAAATTTATGGTATCTATTTTTATCGGCATTCACTGTTGCATAAAATTAATGATCTAAAAGAGTGGATGCTTTCGAAAATTGTTTCATTTCCCATGAAATTTCTGTGAATGCTTTTCAATTGAATTAAATTGAGCAATTGGGCAGTTCTTTTGAGAAATATTGTATAATCCTTCTTGGTGGTCTAGGTGGGGGGATTTGACATAATTTATTTTAGAATGTCCATTGAGAGAAATCGGATATTACTCACCCCAAAGAGATTGGTTACAACTCCCGTGAGGGCCCCTAGTAGGGCTCCAACATCCGATCCTTCATCTCCTCCACTGAGGGAAGCAATGAGTCCAACGAGTCCTCCTGGTCGATCCTCATCCCCAGAGTCCTCTTCCGATAAACTTAGTTCGCTGTTGCTATTTTTGCTGGTATTGTCGATGGCATTTGAATTTTCTTCGGATGTTTTGTCATCCTGGCGCCTGGATCTTTCAACGTAGGGAGCAACAAAATCCGGGGAATTTGTAAAGTCTGTAAGGGCGTTGACTGTGAAAAAGACAGGCGGGTGTGAAAGGGGCACGTACGACAAGAAAGTGCCTGCATATGGACCTTGGGGACCTTGAGGAGCGACTGGTTCTGGACTGGATGGATTGGGTGGTTTGGTGGGTTTCTTCTCTTCTTTCCGCACCGTGGCCTTGGCGAAAGCTTTCGGCTCTTGGGCTTTCAGGTACTTCAGTGTCTGTCTACCTTTCTCTTCGAGAGTTTTATGCATCATGCTGATGTGAGTATCAATTTGAAATTTCAATGCCTTCATTTGCTGAGTAACATTGCCGGCATTGTCCTTAATCTTCAGCGGATAGGGTTCTAGATTCCGAACAGTCGTCTGTAGGGCCCTTCTGTAATCATCCACTGAAGAATTGACCTTAGCAAGATCCAGAGCTGCGCTTAACATCGCAATAGCCCGGCGATCACGCGTCATGAACTTCTCAATCTGCCTGATCTTCCGGAGGTTTTCTTCCTTTGAGGAAGATTCAGCATTTGCATAGAAATCCTTAGCCATCTTCTCCAGCTGCACCTCCATCTTCTCTTCAGCTTTTAAGGCACCATTTAGAATACTGACTGTTGCTATTAGCCGTAAGTCCTTCGGAGATTTCTAAAAATAAGAGATTATCGTACTATTTAGGGCCATGTTGCCTTTTTCGTCTTTCTTTGTCGTATCTTCATTTTAAATACTTTTCAGGACATTATGTAAGTACGACTTTTCTATGTAAATTCTTCTACTTAGTGTGAACTTACGGCGGTAGGGTAAAGTGATATAACTTGGAATTAGTGTTACAAGTTGGACAATTCGTCGGTACAAATTGAACATGGCTTTTTTCTTCATAAATACAGTACAAAATTTGTTTTTAAGCACAAGGAACCAAATTATAAAACTAGAGCATTAAAAATATACAAATAAAAATGAAGTACTAAATTTATCAAGACAAAAAATCCTGTCCAAATTGTACCATTTTCCAACTTGTACCACTGTCCAACTTGTACCACTTTACACTATTCATTAAAAATATTTCTGAATTTAAACATTTTAGAAGATCAAAAAGCAAGGTACGACAATCGTTGACGGAAACGGCAGCGTATTGATCAGGAATACTCTAGCTTTTTATTCGTAATGTAAATATTAAACTGTCTAAGTCACATGATTACATTTGACCATTTAACTTACAGAAATAAATCTTTAAAAAAATATACGAATAGTACAATATACTGTTAAAAAAATAGAAAAATCATTAGGGGAAACTGGGGCACCACCAAATACGGGGTCGCACCAAACACTAATTTTTATTTCTAAATTACTTGGACTATCCCGACCGTTTCTTCAGCGCCTATAAATTTCAATAAGTCTTGTCCTCTGAAGTCGACTATCTGATTAAAAAATCGTAGTGTTTGGTGGTGCCCCAGTTTCCCCTAACTGTTGTCAGATGAATCAAAAAAGTTTCTCTAGATAAATACCAATATTTCCTGGTGCATCATCATTAGAAGTAGAGGAAATAGAGGAGCTGTTGTCAGAATTTCAACAGCTAAAAAAAACCCATTTAGCGACAAAAGCTTTGAAAAAATATTTAATATTTTCCTATTTTGATAGAATACATAACCTCCAAACGTATCCTGAATTTTTGCCTCTGATTTCCTTGCATTAACCTCAAATATCCAAAGATTACACTTTATTTGAAGTTATTCATTAACAAATTTTAGTAATACACATAATTTTCAACTAAAAATCGTAACCTTAATCATAATCTTTATCATGGATATACCACAATCGATTTATTTGTATTTCATTTCTAAAATTTACTGTGTTTTGAGAGAGATTGAAACTCCTCAGAATCATACTAACCAACTAAAACTGCTTTAAATTTTGAACATAACCTTAAAAAATATTTATCACTAAATTTCCTGTATAATTTTTAAAATGTCTTTTACGTTACAACCAAATAACAACTTTGTTGTAGTAGTCTAAAGTCATTTAAACTTTGTCAGAAAATCTGTACAACTGCGAATACTACTTCAATTTTTTAACCATAACCTCAAAGATTAATTAAGTAATACAGTTTTTACCGGTCTTATGTTATTGTACTCTAAAGAATGTGAAATCCTTTTCAAATTGCGTCATCCCCTCAAAATATTTATGATTAAGAGCAATAATGAAAGTTGTAAAAACCATAAAGGTATTCAACATAACCTCAAACCTCACAGAGACTAATGAAATGTATTCCCATCCATCGGTTAAATTCTTCAAGGCTATGACCACAACTAAAAGTTTACCTGTGATCATTATTTTAAAGCCGTCAGATTTTTGAGGTTATGTTCAAAATTTTTCGTCAAGTTTTGAACCTAACCTTAAAACTTACTACAGTCCCGCTTTGTTATCCGGATGATTGGGAGACAATATGATAGATGTCCGCTTCCTAATCCGGATGGATTTTTGAATTTGTTCAACGTTTCGAAAATATATTACAAGTTTTTTGTGTAGAATTAAAATATAAGTTCCCAAGAAATTTTCGGTAGATTACTGACGGCAATTCGTATAAGAAGGTCAAGGAGATGAACTCCCTCCAGATGCGTCAGGGGGTGCAATCCTTTCAGGACAGGAAGTTCCCAAGAAACTTAAGACATAATTAGAGGGGTCCCGGTCAAATCCCGAAAGCCAAAATTCTATGCTATTATACTTCATTTATTAAACAAAATAACTAGTCCGGATTATGCCGATCCGGATTAGAGAGCGGGCACTGTATATGTTCCTTGTCTGACAAATATATTCAAGGAAAAAGTAATACTAACTACAATTCGCTAATGTCTCTTTTCTCATTTTAAAAGAATCCCTAACAAACAAACGCTAATATTTTTTAACATATTCTTAGATAACCTTAAAAAATGCTAACAAAAGCGTATCATCTTTTTTATACGGAGATTCTCTGAGGTTAGATCAAACCGAAACTCTAATGAACTGTTGAAAATAGACAGAACAAATTTATAAACGCGGATATCGCGGCAAAATTTGTAGTATAACCTAAAAAAATGTTCACAATTTGTGTCTGACAGATCCTGAGCCTATAATACATCTTTTAAATAAGATTGAAGCATTTCCGGGCAACATAAGGTAAGCTTTTACTCGGATTGTCTCATTTTCGTACATTTGGTAAGTAGCGTTGTTTAAGAAATCAATAAAATTAAGGTATTACATTAAATTAAGTACTTTTTAAGTGATTTTTAAGGACTTTATATGTATGGGGTATTAAATTAGATATTTCATTTAAAATTCTTATTTCCTTCTTTCTATTTAAACTGTAGTCGTAATATATGCCAAAATCCGAAAAGATATTTTTACATAACCTTAAATTTTTTTCATATTGAATAAATAGAACCGCTATAAATTTGAATGAGTGAGCAATATCTTGTTTTATGTTTTATTCTTCTGTTCAACTCAATTAAGAATATTTTATCTTGGCTTCTAGTTAGGACTTGGCGTAGTTTAACAATGCTTTGCCAGTAAGGTTCAGTAGTTCAACTATAGCCTATATTCCTGAATAAATTAGAAGTATTTCGGACCTTATGCGTCTCGTTTCAACACTTAAGTATCAAACCACCTTCTTCTACGTCTAAACTTAAATAAAATACCTACTAACAGTAAGAATATTACCTCTATCAAGCTATCTCAAGAAGAACTTTTATCGTTTTGACTAAATAAACATAACCTTAAAAAGTTCAAGGAAATATTTACGTTTTAAACTGTAAGGACATTGTTTCGGTTTCGATTGAAAGCCTTTAACGAGTCATAAAACAATTTTTCTCTGGTCCTTATAAGGCGCCACAATAATTCACATAACCTCAAACCAAATATAACCTCACATAACCTTTCTTGTCCTAAAAGCTAAGCTTATCTTGCATAATCTTCCACTGAAAGCAACAATTGGCAACAATTGTGCTTCTAATTTTCAAAAATTAATCTTAGGTTCTAGTTTATTGTTTAGGTATAGCAATTAAATATCTTTAGCGCACTTTGTATGTTGTATGTATTCCAATATCGCTGTGTTAAACGCAAAAATCTCTCTAAAAAAATTGCTTTCAGCTCGAAAAAGAAACCAATTATTGGAAATTTATTTAAATCTCGTAACACTAAAGCCAGACTTAATCTTACCCTCAATCTCTCGTAGGTGATTTGTGTGGGTGGTTTTTTCGAGGCTGGCAGAGTATTAACACACGCGATTGCACAGAGAACCACAAAAAGAATCACAGCTTTTTGCATTTTGTCACCGAATGGTCTTTCTTTGGGGTCTTTTGGGGAATATCTAGAGGGATCACTGTGGCATATCACGGAAGGGTTTTTGGCAGGGTCTCTGGGGTCAGAAGAAGAGTCAATCAAATCACAGACAATCACTGAAGAAGTGAATTGTGGGTGATTTTGATTTATATATGAGGAAGCTTTGATTGAAATTAAGCTGCAGGGAAATGGCAAGAGAAAAGCGGTGGGAAAAGGAAATGCTGTAGACAAAATAGTGACGACATGGGCGACAATTGAGCCAAGAACTCAGGCCTGGTCATTATGAGGGAGGGTGATGTGCCATCATCGTCAGTGAAACATTGCATTAGTGAAGTCACCCACGCACAATGTTACACAAAAAGTGTACTAGAGCCTCGTTAAGTCTCCCTCTGACCATTTGACCAGCCAGGCGGAAAGGAATCTTACATTATTTTCAAACTGAGGAAGTGACCACAAAATATTGCATTGAGGCTTTTGGAAGGGAATGAGGAGTATATCTATTATTTTTTTTTCAATTCAATTCAAAATTTTCAATCTGCAACACAATGTCTCGTTTTTTTTTGTGGAGCCACGAAAAATTTGGATTTTGCAAGAACAATTGACAAACACTTAACAGAAACAGTAATCAGCATCAACTGGACGGCTCAAAATTTTTTCCGCTCATTTTAAATTGCGATATTACAATTTTTTCGCAAAAATCTCTGACCATACTCAGGTGCAACTGAGGGGATTTTTTGCCAAAAAAAAAACAGAAACAACTCCAAAAATTACACTTCTTTCTGGTCCAAGATGTAATTTCTCAATCAGAAGGTCACTTCTTTGGTCCCCCCAAAGAGAGTGGACAAATGCACCACACGAGACAGAATTCAAGAAAATAAAAGCAAAAGAACTTGCTGAATTGAGTTCGGTCACAAAAAAAAAATAATAATAATTTTATAAGTTGGTCAACGCAATTGTTGGAAAATTTTCGAAGGCAAAGAAATCTTATTCACCCGACTCGTGCGCGATAAATTGCTATATAAAAGAGTGTGATTTGTGCTGAACCAAGTAATCAATACTGATGAAAATTTGCATGGACGATGTAAGATATAAAGAGACGAAATCTAGTTCAATAGCGCAAACATTGTCAAGACAACACTAAATCAAAATGATAATTGCATCATGAAATTATTATTTTCAGATCACTCTTATGCTCTTTCCAATAAGCCCATAATTGAGAATTCTTGTCATTTTGGTGTCATTGCATATCATTGATCGAGTTACTAAGATTCTCAACAAAAGTCTTTTTTTATGTTCTAAAGATCTTCTAGAGCAGAGCCTTCTGCTAAAAGATTCTACTTCAGATAAGTTGGTAAATTATGTATGAGAATGAAAGAAACAACTGAAAAAAATGCTATTTATTATTTATGATTTTTAATGACTTCTAAGAATTTTTTGAATACCTTCTTAGTGCAAGCTTAATTTATTGCCAACAGTCATCAGCGCACATAATGCAGCTATTACATAAAACAAAGAGTAATTAATTTTACAATGTTATGCTAATCCATAAGATATTTTACACTCTGTGTCTCCCTTCATTATTTATTGTCAGTTTAAAATTATAATACTTGCACCATACATCATTTGTTCAAATCTGAACAATTTTTGAACGGATCGGAAATTTAGTACAAACATGTACTAAAAGTCTTCAAATCTGTTACGCTCATAATGAAGAAGATTTCTTTGGTATATTTTAACATAATCATTTTGCATAACCATTATTATCACAGAAAATGAAACTTTTGGCTCATTTAAAAATTAGCACATGTTGGCACACTTTTTAGTACTTAATTATATTACCAATACGTTTGCAAACAATTGTAAACATTCATCTCATCTCGTTCAGTAATAACTTTCCCGATTTGAGAGCTCTCTCCGATTGAGGTTTTTCTTTCTGTACCGATTCGAAGGTATATCAGAGAGAACTTACGTAAAAATCCGTTGGAAGTTCGAAATTTTAAACCGAAAAGTCACACAAGTGAGCAAGTTCATCAAAAGGATATTTATTTTTTGAACGGATCGGAAATTTAGTACAAACATATACTAAAAGTCTTCAAATCTTACGCTACGCACGATACGTTCATAATGAACAAGATTTCTTTGGTATATTTTGACATAATTATTTTGCATAACCATTATCATCACAGAAAATGAAACTATTGGCTCACTTAAGAATTAGCACATGTTGGATCATTTTTTAGTACTTATTTACATTACCAATACGTTTGCAGTCCTAAATAACAATAAGAACGAACTCTTCTAAGCTCTAAGTTCTAAGCTACTATATAATTTTCCATTAAATTCTGCTACAGTATCGATCAAACTATATTACAAGGATACAATTTATTCTAACTATGAGTGTATTTTTAGGGTTAAACAGTTTAATGGTGCATTTCCAATAAAAAATGGGAAGGGAAAATCATTCTCCCTCTTTACTGTTCTCAAGTGCTTCTTCATTATCGACTTTTCTCTGTATTAATTCTTGTCATGATTATTTTTTCCCGTCTTCACCTGTTGAGTTATTACTGTTTAGTTATATGATCAACCATCACTTATTTATTAAATTTACATCTAATTTTCAGTGTACATTGGTTGGAACCACTCATTTTTTTTTCTCAAAAAATTGCACAGTAAAGAAATTATGTGACAAAGTCTTACGAGGATATTTCAATGAAAGATGACAAAGGAAATTTGACTTCTATTTTTTAGTACAAGACTTCTCAAGTGCTTCTACATAATCACTTCTTCTTTGTATCGGTTCATATCACGACTATTTGGTGATTTTAGAACATGGCGAAGGCTGGAAAAAATAGTCCTATCAAGAACTAATACAGAGAAAAGTAGATAATGAATAAGCACTTGAGAACAGTAAAGAAGAAGAATGATTTTCCCTTCTCATTTTTTATTGGAAATACACCATTAGGCTGTTTAACCCCAAAAATATACTCATAGTTAGAATAAATTGCTCCCTTGTAATATCGCATGATCAGTACAGTAGCAGAATTTATTGGAAAATTATATAGTAGCTCTTTTAGAACAAGCATGTACTAAAATTTTGTTACAATTTCTAGTTATGAATTGTTTTATTATAAACTCATTGATATTTTCCTGCCATGATTTGATATTTAGTTCAATAAAAATTATTGTAAGGGCCAGCGCGGTACCTTTGGACGACTAAAGCTTCGAACAACTAATTTTTTAATACCTTTTTAATGAATTTGACTCTATATCTATATAGAGAATCTATATAGAATATCTACTCCAAAGCCTTAAATTTCCTGAAGAGAGCCATAAGTCAAATCCATTAATCCATTAGCAAAATTGAATTGTCCGAAGCTTGAGTCGTCCGAAGGTACCCCTATTGATTTTTTTAGTACAAACATGTGCTAAATATTTTTTTTTATATTAAAATATATTTAGTTTATCATCTTTATGTCTTTATGTCTCTTAGGAAATATAAAAGGAAATTAATATTATTCGAAGGCATGAACATTCGAAGGGGGAGTACTTTCCCCTAAACATAGGAGAAAAATCCCAATTTCAAAGCCGCCCCACAATCAACGGTGCCCCACTTCCCCCTAATGATGACATTTTCAGACAATTTTTTATAAAATGTCAGCAACACATAGAAGACCTCAGAATGAATTTTTCAAACCACCAAAAAACTGATAGCAATGAACTTGATCTCTAGAAATAGCGACAAAGTTTCATCATTATACAGCTTTTTCATGTATCCAATTTCACATAATTAGGTTGATTGTCCCATTAATGTGCCTTAAAATTGGTCCATTCATCTTAATTCTGCCATTCTATGTTGTTAATGGAAATCGAAATGGTGCAACGCTGAAATTTAAACCGCTTTTTTTAAACATTTTGTTCAATTTTATCCATATCAAAAACCAGTTATTTTAAAATTAATTTTTCTTTTGTTCAGATAATTGACTGCAGCTTGAATGAACTTCGATAATGACGCTAGAATTTTCTGCAATTTCGAGGTTTACTTAATCATTGTGTTCATTTAATTCTTTCCCAGAAATAATTACCTGCGCTCTACTTTTAGGTGCATTTTACATTTCCTAACAAACTTTCATTGTGGTAGACCTCCTCAACGCATGGATAATTAATTCAGTGACTTCCAGACAATCATTTATCAAAAAATAAATGAAAATGTATACAAAAAAATTGAATTATTTATTATTATGACTTATCATACTTTAGCGCATTAGTGCACAATTTTACACCTTATGCAATACCAGACATATCGTGATAATGATTTGTTTTTAATAAACTCTTGTTTCCACTCCGATAGCATCTTCTATGCTGGTAAACATAAGGGTTACCAGGTAATTATTTCGTTAATAACTTTTCCAAGAAGTTGGTACGTGCAATTTTACGATAAATTGGTGAGAATTTGCGGTTTCTTTGCTGAAATTAAGCTACAAAGATGAGACTTTTTGATGTGTTAATTTATAATCATGTTTACATAGAGGCGAGTAAGGAAGCTTCGATGTTGTTCTATAGGATTAAATTTTTGAAAAATGAATTTTTCTTAGTAAAAAATCAATCTTTCTCAGTAATGGTTCAGCATACCTTTTCGATTAGGAAAACTTTATGAAGTACAAATTGACGACCCCTTATGTCTATCTCATTCTTTTCCATTCTTCTTTTTCGTTTAAACATTACACCAAATTCAATTTAGTTCAATCGAATTTTAAGTGCTAAAGACTGAGTGAGACAAACACATGAAAAACGTTAGAGAAAGAAAAAGATGTGAAATTCGATTTAATGAAATTTTCCTGATCTAAAAATTGTGATAGCAGTGGCTTAAAAGAATAGATTTTAATCAGGTGAAATTTAAATTTTGATTAATAAATTTTGTCAGCACAAATCTATTTTCATTAGAAAACGAATTAATTTATTTCAGAAAATAATCAATTTTAATTTATAAAAGAAATTAATTTTTGGTCAGTGAGAAAAACAATTTTGGTCACTAAAATAGATTTTGGTCAATAAAAGAATTTCGACAGCACAAAATCGATTTTAGTCAGTTTAACGTATAATATTAATCTAGCATAAAACTATATTTTTGGTTAGTAATCGCGTCGGTAATCGGTACAACTTTACATCAGGAAAATTTTATGAAATCGAAATTCGAATCCCTTTCTTTCTCCCATGTTTTGCATATGACTATCTCATTCTTTCGCATACCAAAATTTTATTGAGCTAAATTGAATTTGGAGTGATGTATAAAAAAAGCAGAAGAATGCGAAAGAATGAGATTGACATATACAAGGTACGTGAGAAAGAAAGAGATTCGAATTTCAACTTCATAAAATGTTCTTGATCTAAAAGCTGTGCTGGAGCCATAAACAATCAATTTTGGTCAGAATAAAATTGATTACCGGTAAAATAAACTTCCAAGAGCGTAAGCCTTTAAGCATTATTTTTATATAAATAATAAATAAAAATATAAAAAATAACAAATATATGTACATAAATTTAGGTCAGTAAGAAAATCGGTATTTGTCAATAAAAGAACGATTTAGATTTAAAAAGTAACTAATTATTGCCAGTGAAATTGCTTTTTGAATGCAAAGAACATGAGTTTTCTCGAAAATTTGATAAAATAAGCCAAATTATTATGACTTTGAGCTTATTTAAAGATCAAGAAAAGGAAAAAGGAATCCACTTGCGACCTGTTTTTCAAAAAGTCACTATACGGATTTATACGATTTTGTACAAAAGTACAAAATAGTAATAAATACGAAGAGTATAAAATCATTTTCATCGATCTGGAATAGCTTTTCGTTTCAGGAAATTTCATTTTAAGCTTAAGGATCACAAAACGATGTTCTTATAGACAAAAAGAGCCTTTTGGTTTAATATATACTTGAAAAATCAGAATAAATCTTATTTTAATTCGATTTTGATGATTTTAAGTGGTTTAATAGCACATAATCCGATTTAATTGATTTCCGACGTTTGTTTTAGCTTCTTTTGTTTTAAGGAAAAGAAATTAAAAACACCTTCTGATTTTTTTTTACTTTCTTATCCTGCACTTATTCTTTCTTAATCCTATTTTGCAGATATTTAAAATTAGATTTCGAGCAAAGTTTTTCGAATATTCTGTCGATTTTTATCTTTTACCGATCTTTTATCCAAATTAAATGATTTTGAGTTTTTTGGAAAGCTCAAAAAATTTAACAACAAACATTTCAAAACAGTAGAAGCGTCTCGTGTGAAAATAGTAAATTTTAACTTTAAAACATGTACTATTAAAAATGGCCGAGTTGATAAAATTAAGCTTACAAAAAATATAAAACACTTAAAAGAACGGTTCAGTGGGACACTTTTGGTAGGGGAAAGTGCTCTCCCTCCGAACGTTCATGCCTTCGAATAATGTGAATTTCTTTTGTTTTTCGAAAGAGATTTACACTAAATTATCACGGAATTATCAACAAATTAATGATAAACCAACTAAAATTTAATCGAAATGTGTAAGTCTCTTAGGAAAACTAAAAGGAAATTCACATTATTCGAAGGCATGAACGTTCGAAGGGAGAGTACTTTCCCTTATTGGGGCCCCGTCAATATTGCCTCTTAGCTCCCTCATATATCCGCCAGTAGATTTTTCCGCGATAAACTTCAAAAATAATTCAGAATCACGGAATACCAAATTAAATTATTAACAGAATCACACACTTGGAATCATTAGAATCATATTGGAATCACATGGAATAAAAGGAATATAGACAAAAATTTTCGATCTTGAGTAACCTCTTGGATTAGCCCCATCAGGACTTTCAACATTTTTTTTTTTTATTTTCAACATTATCTTTTTTAAGCGATCATCTTACTGATTTTGGATTTTCCAATCTGCATACGAACTAATTAAAAATCTGAGAGCAATATGTCCATTTTTTTTAATGGAGAAAAAATGCTTTCAGTGTTTTTTTCGGAAATAAAGAAAATCTGAGGAATTAAAACCAAAGTTTTATATGCTTTAGAGTGACTACTTAGAAAGTACTTAGTCATAAGGACTTAACTAAGGTCTTTGAAGCGGTCTTCAGGCTAGAGGTTTAGCCCAGTTTACGAGGCTCTCAAATTCCTACATAAGACGCAATTTTATTGGTTGATCAAAATCTAATGGACCATTTACTCTTATTATCCAATCCAAAGTCACAATTTTCCAAAAAATCTTGATTAATGAATAATTACAGAAGTTAAGCCATATGGCTAAGGGGCTTAGTCTTAGGTCTAAAGCCCGTGTAACAGAGGCCTTTATTAAGTACTTAGTGTTAAGGCTGTGTTATTTCGTCTCGTTTTCGCTATTCTCCATGAAGCACTAACGTTTGTCTCATTTTTATTTACTTTTTGAGTAATTCCTTAAAATTAAGTCACTGAAGCCATTTACACCGCCGCATTGAATTGAGATTGAATTATCCCAAAATAGGATTTTGGGACAATTCAATCTGAATCTAATGCGACAGTCTAAATGACCTCAATGATGACCATGTCACATATAAGATTAATATTAAGATTAATACTTTCTGAACTGCGAGAATGGCAAAAAAAGATAGCAATTGTTTTATCTTGCTTCTCTCTCACATTTCCCCTATGCGTACGAAGTTGGCAGCACTACATAGCTCGAAAACTGACCGAATCACAGTTGGCACGCATGGAAAATTGCTCGTGTGCCTGTAATACGATTCAGAAAGCAATTAATACGAACAGTAATATCTTACTTATCGTATTAATCCACTAGAGTGTACTCTTTCTAACACACGTGATATTCCATTTGAAATTGTGCATATATATACCTCTCTCTCCGGCTTTTCTTAATATTAATATTAATCTTATATCACTGAGAAAAAAAAGAGGGTGCGATTAACTTTTTTTCCTCGTAACTTTAAGACTTTTTAGGTGTAAAAATATATCAACATTTTTAAGTGTTAATTTTACACATTTTTAAATGTAAAATTAACATGCAAAAGGGTAACTTTAACCCCTAATACACCTAAAAAGCATAATATTTACACCGATTTCGGATAAACAATTCAGGGTAAAATTAACATTTCCGGAATATTATTTTAACTTTTTCGGATTTCTCTCAGTGTAGCTGCTTAATCGATATTAACCGGTTTTATACTGATCAACCTGCAGAACATTTTCGTCTAGATGACTTTTATAGTTTATAATATAAATCCCAGGATTTTAATATTTCTAATTGAATTTGTTCAGAGATAATAATTTAGTAGTTTTGCAAATAGAGCAATTTCTCTAAATACTCTACTATCTATATTCAAATAGAGGCATTGATCTATAATTGAAGGCATAATTAAGCTATTGAATAATTGGAAAACTCACAATAGAAGTCGCCTTTTTTGAATTGTATGGAAGATGAACAGTTCTTCCGGGAAAACTACAAGCCCCATTGAGATGTATCTTTTGCATATTGCGCCAAGGTTGCGCGTACACCGTGGGAAGTTTGTACAATTTATTCCCACGAATGTGTTCAATCATTGTAGAAAATTTGCCAAGAATGAGGAGAACAAATATAGTGTATGCTATGAAGATCATCGCTTATCTCTCAATATTGGCACCTTTTATTTTTCTCTGTGTACACCTTCAATTTTACTGCAAAAACGCGTGTTGCACACGCTTTTAGCGCACAGATTGTTTTCGCATCCACATACTAATTTAGCACCAAGATGAGAAGTGTATCATTACAGGTGAGATGATGGTGTCTCAAGGAATTTCCCAACGAAATGGTAAGACATCTCTCCCATAAACAGCGAGAATTTATTGTTGTGCCTAAACAACGGCAATCATATCGACCCAGTTGAATAACAGTCGCAATAATGCAGTAGCATTTATTGCATTAAAATGCGCACGAAAAGGTTTTGTGTCTCAGACAATTCATAAGTATTATGGGTGAAATGTTGCATAAGATCAACATGGAAATTGCGTTCAATATTTTCTTTCTCCTCAACAACTGTATTTCCCTATGAAGGAAAAAATATAAAAAAGGCAAAAGATTGTCTCTTATTGAATCAGCAAATTAATTGAACTACGAAATAATCATATTTATGCTACCTAGGCTACAATACAAATCTGTCTGAAATGCGTGATCTTTTGTTCACTTTAATTCCCTCAATTAATCACTTTCTATCATTTTTTTTGCTTACTCAAGATGCTGCAATAGCAAATGTGCTAACTTTATTGGCTTATCTCATTTTTATTGAGGGCCATTGGGCCGATGGAAGACCTAGAAAAAGATGGTCATAGTATGGTCAATTTGTCCAATCTGCATGGTAACATCTTATTTCACAAGTGACCAAACAGGTGTCTCAGGTAATTGCTAATTAGCTGAAGAATTATACACCCAGAGTGTAATTAAGTCTTTTCACGGAGAATTAGATGATGACATCGGTTAAATTTTCTCATTAGCACAAGCTCATTTAAATGGCACTTGTCAGCACTGTGTCAAAGAATTCACTTCTACTTCGAAAGATTTTTTTTAATGAGAAAAATCGTATTGAACAATTACTTACTAATTTGCTGATTGTAACACTAAAATGCAAGATATTTTTATTGCTAATTAAAAAGCAAGAAAGACAATTTCCTATATTGCTAAATATAAATGTAAACACTACATGTGTCAAACAGTAATTATTTTTATTGATCCTTACGACAAATTTTAATGCTTAAAATAACACAATAGATAGCAAGTTATATGGTACAATATCATACACGTGTTAGCGATCCTCTTTCCGTACAGAAGTAGATCTTGAAAAATTCGAAAATCTATTTGAAGATCCAAAATAGAGACTTTCTTACTTCTTAATACTTTCGCAAGGTGGCGGAAATTACATCCTGTTCGAATTTCGAAGTGCTCAAGTGTCAAAATGTGACGGTCTTCACATTCTTGTGAGAAAAAAAACAGAACAACAACGTTTACTGTTTTTGCCCCAGTATTTAATCACTCCATAATCACTGAGTAACTCTTTTATCAGCTTTTTAGTGTGATATTTGATAAATTTTCCCCATCTTGTTCGAAAATTTAGTATGAAAATTCGAAATTGAATTTGAATTCTTCGAACTTCAACGATTTTTTGTGCAAATAGAGTTCCATTTACCTTTTATCCAAGACACTATTGGAGAATCAAAATCTACTTCTGTGTGGGCTCACTGTCTCTATCCTTTCCGTACAGAAGTAGATCTTGAAAAATTCGAAAATCTATTTGAAGATCCAAAAAAGAGACTTTCTTACTTCTAGATAATTCCGCAAGGTGGCTGAGGTACATCCTGTTCGAATTTCGAAGTGCTCAAGTGTCAAAATGTGAAGGTCTTCACATTGTTGTGAGGAAAAAAACTGAACAACGACGTTTATTGATCGTGCCCTAGTATTTAATCACTCCATAATCACTGAGTAACTCTTTTGCGAGCTTTTTAGTGTGATATTTGATACATTTTCCCCACTTTGTTCGAAAATTTAGTATGAAAATTCGAAATTGAATTTGAATTCTTCGAACTTCAACGACTTTTTGTGCAAATAGAGTTCCATTTACCTTTCACCCAAGACACTATTGGAGAATCAAAATCTACTTGTGATCGGGCTCATCTTGTATTTCTGTTTTGGTAAGTTAAAAATAGAATTTTTGTCAATAAATTGCAATTTAAAAATCTAGATCTAATACAACGTGGCTTCCATAGACTAAAAACACATTGAAATTAATATTATATTAAAAGAAATTATAAATTTACGAAGTAAATACTGATCTCATCATAAATCTTGGTAACTTTTAAAGAATTCTAACTACGATATTGCAGCATATCCTAAACTGCTGCATTATAAGAGCTACAACCGTTTAAACTCTTGGAATCGTACCGTACAGCCAAAATATTCGATCAGTATTTTCTCAAAACAGAAAAATCAAAAAATAAAAGTAAATCAGTAGAAAAATAGTTCTTTCAACATGGAATATTGATGTTAAATTATCCATGAAATTATAGTTTTCCTAAATATAAGTTTATTTAGGGTAAGTGTGCCAAATTTCGGCCAGCTTGCAATTCCGGCCACCTTTTTTGTTCCTCAAATTTCCATGAATTTTTAGTTTTCACATACTATAGGGATTATACAATGCAAACTAATAACAAAAAATGTGGCTTCGATAAACGAGATGACGTGAAAAAGACATTGAAATAATTCCCGAAGGGCAAAGAACTATGAGAATGAAGGTAGCCGAAATAGGGCACCAAAGCTATGTCTACATTTTTATTCATTTTAAAATAAATTAAGAATGGTTTTAGAATAAATAAAGACGATAAACTGTCTACAAGGTTCCAAGCAACACTCCTTAAGAAGAAGGAATAAAAAAAATCAATTTGTTTTAAGAAAATTACATTTCAAACTTGAGACTTTGACGGTTGCATGCAAATATGCCGAAATTTGGCACACTTACCCTAATTTAAATAAATTTTTAACTGCTTTTCTTAATAAATTTATCAGTATTTAATAATAATTTAATTTAATCGGTAATAGATAAATTGCTCAATTCAGTAAAACGTAAAATATGGGGTCTTATTCGATTACTTAACTGTGTAGTCAGAGTTGTAAAGTTATTTCGGGAACAACCTCCGAAATAGAATAAATATCGAACCTTTTTTGATTATGAGTAATTTCTTTTTACAATTTTTTTGACTTCCTTGAGTTACATACAGAATAACATTGATATATTAATAATGATTATTCAATTTTTTAAATGTATTCTTTGTTCTATTTATCATTGAAGTGAGGGAAAAATATTACATTTAGTTTATTTTTAATAATTTTATCATAATTAGAGATTAATACTAATGATAAAAACCACAAAATCTCTTAGGCTGAAATTCTTCACTATCACAACTTTTGTTGTCTGAGACGGTTAAGATGTTATCAATCTCGTTTCATATTCCAAATTTAAAAAAAAAACCGACAAGTTAATTTCGAAAATTTAATTTTGAATATATAAACCTCTTCTTGTATTCGTTCTATAGAGTTTTAGATATTGTAAGGGTACAGCATTGAAGTCAAAATTCATAATGCGACACAATATCGAATGGGTCAAAAACAATCAAAATCACAAATGTCAAAATTTTGGAAGGGTCAAATCATGAAAGCATAAATCCCAAAAGAATCAAAATCCCGAAAATCTGAAATCCTGAAAGCTAAAATCCCGAGAGGACCAAAATATCCAAATCCAAAATCCGAAAGGGTTAAAATCCCAAAAAGACAAGATCCTAAACCCTAATTGGACAAAATACTGAATGTGTCAAAAATCAAATATTTCTAACATGTAAATCCCCTAAGGGCCAATATCATGAACGTACTAAAATTTCAAATGTCAAAATCCCAGAAGGGCCAAAATCTCAAAGGTCAACATCCTGAAAACTGAAATCAATAAAAGCTAAAATTCCTAATGGGACAAAATACCGAAAGATTCAAAATCTCAAGGTGCCAAAACTACTAATGGAACAAAATGACGAATATTTAATATGATCCTAAATGGATACAATAATTATTTCACAGGTCTTAAGCTCAATTTCCGGTTCCAAAAAAAACAATATTTAAAATATCGGTTTAAATGGTTTTGGTTTTAACTTCCGGGATATTTGTTTTGATCACTGGAAAAAATAAAAGGATCAAAGTGATTCAAATTTGATCCTTTTGCAAAGACTGGATAAAATTTCGAACTTCGAATTATTAATATTAATCGTATCGTGACACTTTATTTGGTATTACAATTTAATCATTACAAGGTGCCTCGTGTTGGAAGAATCCGCTGATCGTAGATCGTCCAGGAACGCCTTCCCCGTAGTGAATGCTTCTTCCGTGCTCCTGAAGATTTGTGGGCAGAGGCCGGTTCATTTTATTACGTTTTATCCGTTTTAGCATAGTGAAAAATGTCTTTTTCTCGACATTCAGTTGATTACACCGGGCGGGACTCGAACTCACAACTTTGAGAGTCGAGTCAGAGATCTCATCCGCCCAAGACCGGCTGTCTGGCCTATTGCACCATTGAGATCCCGAACTTCAAATGCATATTTTATCATAATAGAATATGTAAATTTGAACCATCCTTTGCAAAAGGATCAAATTTGAATCAATTTGACCCCATTTATTTTTACCAGAGTATCTTGAACAAAGTAAAATAATTAATTATGAATATTATTGTAAATATTTGGATCAATTGGACCCAAAAATTCATGGAAAAATACCTGAATTTCAACTTATAAATATCATTTCCCCAAAGCAAAAAAATACTCACAAAGGCGTTTCGACAATAGTGGACATCAAAGATTCGAAATACGAAATTCCTTGGTTATCCATCGTATTTGCTTGATTTGACTATCAGGGATGTCCTATTTTTCCAAACACGTAAAGAAATTTCTCCGTGACCAACGATTTAAATCGAATAAAGAATCAATTAGCCTTTTGTAGAACTTCCGGAATCATATTTCCGCAACATGGTTTAGGATTATTCAAAGGGAAATTATGTCAAGTGCGTTGAAGTTATAGAAAAAATAGTTTTAGAAATATTTTATGTTTTTTTTATGCTCTTTACACAAGCTTTTAAGACAACCTGTAGTTTGGTCCATTCGGGATCGTCGTTTTCGGAATTTTTGTCTATTTAGGGATTTTGTCTATTCGGGATTTTGATTTTTCAGGCTTTTGAGGTTCAGGATTTTGCAACCGCTATTGTAAATATTTTCAAAATTAAAATGTGAGATATGGTTCATAGATCAACAGCTATAAGACACAGGTATAACCGGTATAACATACACTAATTTGAGCCTGACGAAGATCAATTTTAAATATTAATTCATTTACAAGATTAATTTATTTTTCTATCAATTCGGATGATTATTTTTCTGGGTACATCTGTTTTTCCAGTGACAAAGAAGCCAAAGTCTTTTGTTTTCAAGTAAAGATTTGTTCTGTGTCTGAAACTAAAGAACACTTGAGTATGTAAAAACAAACATAATAGTATTTGCCAAACGTTCGAGAATTAAGTATTCAGAATTATCAAAGAATTTGTAGTCTGAGTCATAAATTAAAGGTACTCAACTCTAGACTGTTCAAACAGACAATTCTTAGCAAATTCATAATCCTAAATTGTTTTGTAGAATTTTAAAGTAAGACATAGTAGGGTCAATTCATTCTTAAAGTTTCCTGGTGTCTTTTCTTATTCGATCACTGTGACCGATATTTGGAAATTGGGCATTTGATAAACTTCTCACTATTGGTCTTTTAAAGCTGTAGGGGAAGGTACTCTCCCTTCGAACGTTCATTCCTTCGAATAATGTGAATTTTCTTTTAGTTTTCCTAAGAGACTTACGCGTTTCTATTAAATATTAGTTATAGTTAATTATCAATTATTGATGATTATGTGATAGTTATGTGCAAGTCTCTTAGGAAAAGTGAAAAACTTCACATTATTCGAAGGCATGAACGTTCGAAGGGAGAGTACTTTTCGCTATTGTGACCCTAGATGTTGCATCTTGGGAAGAATTTTTTTTTAAAGTCGTTAGGGTAAGTGTGCTAAATTTTGGCATAGTTGCGTGCAAGCGCCAAAGTCTCAAGTTTGAAATGTAATATCTTTAATAAAAATTGATATTTTTTATTCCTTCTTCTTAAGGAGTGTTGCTTGGAACCTTGTAAACCGTTTATCGTCTTTATTTACTCTAAAATCGTTCTTAATACATTTTAAAATTAATAAAAATGTAGACATAGCTTTGGTGTCCTATTTCGGCCACATTCATTCTCATAGTTCTTTGCCCTTCGGGAATTCTTTCAATGTCTTTTTCACGTCATCTCGTTTGTCGAAGCTACATTTTTTGTCATTCTTTTGCATTGTATAATCTCTAGAGTATGTAAAAACTAAAAATTCATGAAAATTCGAGGAACAAAAAAGGTGGCCGAAATTGCAAGCTGGTCGGAATTTGACACACTTACCCTATAGAGATAGAGGTTTCATTTATTTAATCTGTAATAAAAAAAACTAGTTATCAAAAACTTTAAAGAATTAACAGTCAGCAGGTTAAATTTCTCAATTTTCTAGCCTGCAATTATCCCACACTCCCCCAAAGTCACATTTTCCACACAATTGTAGCAGAATATACCACGATTCACGTGCTTCCACAGCAATTAATCGGTGTTAAATGTGTGTTATTGGAAGAATTTTGTTAAGAAATTCCTCACCAGTCTATTTGCGGGAATTTCCTCCAGTTTTCAGATGATCCCGGAATCGCAGACTTCATTTTTACCTTTTTAAAGCACTTTAAGCATTTTTCCACTCTGAAATATGCATTCTTCTGCAACAGAGATGTTTATAAGTGTTTAAATATTTCCACATGAATGATTCTATCATTGAAAATTCTTTTGAACTATTCGCCTTCAGGAGTAACAATAGACATTTCATTTTATTATTTTTATTTTGCTGCACATCATAAAGTGCTAAATAAAATTATGAAATAAAATGCCTCAAAAAATTGGTTTAAAATGTTTCCTAACAGATCATTCATGTCACTATCAAAAAGTAATCTTTTACTCATTTTTCTTTTTTTTGATTTAATTTTGGCTTCCGCATTTCCAATTGCTTGTGAGATGATTCTCATAACTTGTTATTATTTTGAGAGTTTTCCTGGGTGCAGATGAGATTGCAATTACCTTGTTTTTTGTTTTTTTTTTTGGTAAGAAGTAATAAAATGAAATCTCTGGACAGTTCATCATGTGAAATTGCCCACGATGGTTCTGCTGATGATTTACAGTCCAAGATATGGCATAAATAGAGATTATCCATGGATCAAGTTTATAAATTGAAGATTGTGGTGAGTGCAATTGTGGGCATAAACAATATTACAAAAGGACTACCCAAGAAACATTTTTTTCTTTAACATTTCCCTAAATCTCAGAATTGCAGGGAGGAATATGAGATTTTTTAAAAGAATTTATGATAACACTGCAAGAGATTTCTAAAAGAAAATGGGAAAGAATCGTTTATTTCTTAACAAAATGCTAATATATTTCACAATACAATTAAGAAAAAACTCAAACTTAATGATCCTCTTGGAAGATTATTATCAGACTTATAAAAGAACAAGAAATATAAAAATAAACTTTCTACAATGGTTTGAGTAATTCAAAGGTATGTAAAATCACCACTGACCATGTCATATTTCTAGAAAGTCATAAATTAATCAATGACTTTCCGTACTAATAAAATACTCTTATAGATTACTCATATAACTATTAAACAATTTGCGTAATTGTAAACTGTTGAAGAACAATATTAAAAAAAAATCATCTAATTGATCCCAAGAAGATCTTGCCTACTATCTTGCTTCTGCTCAGCAGGAACTAAATATTTAGTATTTTTAGCTGAGATTCTTTACAATCATAGGTTTTGTGGTCACAGGTGAAATACGACCTCGTCAGATCGGGCCCAAATTTTGGATATACACGTTTTGACACTCATAGATCACGAATATCATATGCGCCAAAAATCGATTTCCGTGGACGTCCCGTCCGTCCGTCCGTCCGTAGTATAACCACTTTTAGAGAGAGAACGGAAAGAGATATCGACGAGCGGTTTTCGGCAAAGGTTAAATATCGATAAGTGACTAGAAGTTGATGATGTCAGATCCACCCCCCAAGCCCCCTTCCACCATTTTGAAACACTCCTAAATTTTATTTTCTTTCTCAATTACTCAGCCCCTATAGCATCGATCGATCTCAAATTTTAGTATGTTATAGCTGGGCCTAAGAGCTTTCGTTCGATCAATACCGAACTTAAGGTCCCTCGACCCCCCTGACCAGAGCTAGAATAAGTCAAAAATTTAATTTTCGAATGGCGATATCTCCGGTTCTAATTATCGGAATTCGAAAAAATTTTGTGTTTGGGGAAGCTCTCTACAACCCGCGTGACACCCCAATTTCATCCGATTAAATCGAAGATCCGATTAATCGAAAAATCGATTTTCGATTAATCGATCTCGAATATTTCGAAAACTAGACGATTCTTTTCTTTAAATTTTAGTATGTTGTAGCTATGGTCGAGACCTTTCCAACGGTATGTCGCACTCCTCCCTCGATGTTCTCTGACCGGACCTATAATCAAAAATGTCATGACCGGACTGCATTTTTGATGTTTCTGAAGCGATTTTGACAAAATTTTAGTATATATTATATCTGAGATCAAGGCCTCGAGTGGGTCAATGGATAGAGTAGTAGCACTATGACTGCGAGGTCTGGGGTTTAAAGCTGAGCAGCAGCAGAAAAAGATTTCTCATGCCATATCGGCTTTGAATTCTTATTATTCACTTTTTTCTTTTGTTCGCCTTCCCCACTCAGATTATTTAAAATACAAAATGACCAGTAGTGATAAGCCCAGATAAGCTTATGGTAGCTGAGATTCTTTACAGGCGACCTCGAAATGCGTGCAACTCGGGGTGCTTGCAATTCGGAATACGGGAAAATTCTATTGCGACTTGAATTTTGGGGGTAAAGAATCGCTTCGAGCCAATTTTATTCATTTTGACCGACAAACAGTTTACTCGACGCGATTCTTTACCACCAAAATTCAACTCACAATCGAATTTTCCCGTATTCCGAGTTGCAAGCACCCCGAGTTGCACGTATTTCGAGGTCGCATGTAAAGAATCTTAGCTGCCATTAGCTTATCTGAGCTTCTATAAAAGTATTCATAGAGAAAATTGGCTAATAACCTCCTTGATCATGGTCTTAGATCTGAAGACTGAGTGAGGTGACTTTGCACCTCTGCTTTTCGTAAGTTTTTCCTTAATTCTAATCCTTATGTTCCTTAGGTCATCTTTAAGTCCTTCAATTAAAGAATATCTTTCGTAAAGCAGGGTTGTAAAGACATCCCCTGAATGTAAGGTCACCCGTACCAACGGTATCTAATAAAATAAAAAGGGAGGAACGATACAGACCTAAAATATTACTGAACGTACTGACAAAGATTTTTCAAAGCCTTGATTTTTTTCTATCTTAAAATTACTGTTGAAGAGAATATAATAATAATTAGTACACTGAGAGAAATCCGAAAAAGTCAAAATAACATTCCGGAAATGTTAATTTTACTCTGATTGATCCGAAATCGGCGTAAATAATGCCCTTTTTAGGTATATTATGGGTTAAAGTTACCGTTTTTTCATGTTGATTTTACCCTCAAAAGGTGTAAATTTAACAATAAAAAATGTTGATATATTTTTACACCCGAAAAGTGTTAAAGTTATGACGAAAAAAAGTCAATCGTAGCCTCTTTTTTTCTCAGTGTATTAGTGATTGAACCCTTTATCAGTGATCCCCATTTATTCACAAAAAGTCACTGCGATTATTAACCGGCGCTACAAGAAATTGCTGGTCTTGACCTGACTAAGGATCCGTCGTCACTTGAACCTTATTATGCGCCACTATTATTACGCCACCTCATTACGCATCCCTATTAAGCTGACGTCCTAGTCCACTTGTGTGCCAGCCTTAAGGACCTGTCTTCTGGTTGTGCCGACCACGCTATGGGATTTAGTTACCGCATGTCCAGCTTACGTACCTCGCGTACCTCTATCAGGCTGAATATTGTTATCGATTTATTATTTGTTTGTTCTGTATGTGTCTTCATGTGTGTTCACTGTGTCTCAAGCAACAATGTAAGGTAATGTAAGACTTCAAAGAGGGTTACAGTTACAAAGGAGAAGATCTTTATAAAACGTTCAGTAGCTCTTTAAAAATTTATTTCTCCTTAAAGACTTTTTTTGCTTCTTGGGTATATTTATGCTGGCAGAGATTATAAAGAGATATGTTGTTGAGATTATGAGAGAAATTAAGAGAATGGTGTAATGTGTCAGAGATCAATCTGTACAAAACATTAGGTCCAGGAACAACACCAAAATGCCATATAAAACAAATGCGTTATTATACAATTGCAAATTATACAATTATTCTTCTTTAACAGTGAAAGGTCTGTGCTCTTCATTGTCTTCTTAAGCCGTTGACTGATTAATTTTCAAACGATATTCTGCTCACACTCCAATCCAATGGAGTACATTCAATTCCCCAAGACATCATCATAGAGATCACCTGAGGTGTCTCCTCTTGCAACCTCTCAGGAATTGCATGCAATCTTATAAAGATTCTCACTTTCGATTACGTGCTTCTGTCATGTTCCCTTAGCTTATTCCATTTTCACGTGTATTTTGTCATTCTCCTCATTTATGCCAATGCATGTGTAAGCAACTAATTAAATTTAACAGGTGTAATTATCATAATCAATGATGACAAAAGAGGCACAAATCTACTAAAATACCAAGAAAACTTTGCAGCATTATGCTTTCTTATGAAACAAAAACAATATCAACACCTATCGATGAGGTTTCACTAAAATATGCGACCATTTGTTAAGCATTGAGTGCAAAAGAATTACCCTTTCTCATTGAATAGTTCCACAGACCTCCAACGTTGTTGTTAGTCAATAAGTGAATAAATTTTTATTGAGACCTCTAATGAGAAAATTCTTACAATAATTTTTTTTGCAAAAACAATTTTAATAAAATTTTGCAGACTTTATCCCCTTCAAATATAAAACTTTCACTCAACAAAATACCAAAAAGAAAATTAAAAAGAATTTTTGGTGATGCAAATTTTTGGTAAAATTTAACTAACACGTCTGGGATTTTCTTGCTGTTGTCTTGTGAAAAAATGAAGAGTATTTGACAATTTTGCATGCAAAATTAAACCGTGTTTACTGCACGATTTATGTTACCTTTCGCTTGGGGGATTGTGGAGTAAATGTGGCTTAAAATGTGAGATATAGCAATAAGCGCTCGAGTAGATTCTTCGAGATATGGCTGTGAACAAAAGCATTATTAAATTATATTTTGAAATTTTATTAACTTATCAAAAGTATAACTGAACACTGAAAAAAATGGTTTATTATACACTACAAATATTCTTTGTAACTTGGGCGATTTAAGTTATTATTGATAACTTATAGATTGATGCCCAGGCTAAAACTAATACAGACAAGAAGATTGAACTGTAAAACTTCTCAGGTCAGGGCTATAGGGAAAACTCAGGCACTACCTAACACGCCGATTTTTAATTTGAGTAATTAGACTTCAGAGGACAAGACATGGATTCAGAGATAATATAGGGATGCTTGTCCAGTGTAGCAAGAATCGTCATAGTCCAAGGAGTTTACAAAAACAGTGTTCGATGCTACCCCATGTTCAGTGGTGCCCCATTTTCCCCTAAAGCCGATAAAAACTAATATGGGTTAAAATTTGGGATTCCAGAAAGGCCGATCCGATTTAGAGTCCGGACAGCTCTTTCATATTTTCATAAAAAAAAAAAACAATTAAATAATGTTCAAAGTACATTAGAATTACATTATAATAGTTATATTATTACAAAATTATCAAAGTCCGAACTTTGTCGGTTGACTTTTCAAAGTTTAAAAAATGTGTCCTATAATTTTATTGTAGGTACTTGACAACAAACTTTAAATTGTACAATTAGAACCGGAGATATAGGGGAGATTGGGGTAGAATTGTCCACGGATAGAATAGACAGTGGGTTGTTATAGTTTGAATAAGAAGGAATATTGACAATCGATTTTAAATAAACATCTCCCTTCCTATTCATTGAAAAATTTATCATCCTAAACATTTTTTCACAAATTATCTGCAATGAAAAATTTCATTTGTTGCCTAATTCTGCTCGGTCTCCTCCCGTACTTATAATTTATTTCGTTCCTCTTAAAATAAAAAAAAACACGGTAGTCGAATAATTTATTTAGGCCTGAAATAAATTTTCAGTATATACTATTTTATTTTGCTAAATAAAAAGAATTTATTTATAAATTTGTTTTTCTGTGCAATAATTTCAAATACAAAATGTAACCGTATATCGCAGTGTAAAGAAATGACAATGTTTAAAAAAAAATGTTAAACAAATGATACTTTAAAGATGAGATGCTATAGGAAAATTCGTTTTAGTACAATAAAACAACAATAGTCTGCCAATAATTTATGTAAAAATAAATATGAAATGAACGAGAATATATAAAATTTGGTTAAGTAACAAAGAATTTTTTATTTATCTTTACGAGAAAAAATTCTTATTCCAATTTCTTAGTTGCATTTTTGAAACTAAGTATCATTTAAATTTCCTTTTTTAACTCTCCAAATTAAATCAAAGCTTTTTATTATTCATAAAATTTGATTTGTGTTTGTATTGGGTTTTCAAGAAAGTTAATAACGTTTTTGGTTCAAACTTATTTGCGTGTTATAAATATTTTTTTCTTTAAAAAGTAAAACAATTTTCTTTAGTTTTGTTAATTTCAAAATTCTTTTTATTTCAAAATTTCTAGATATTTTTTTAATAAATCAGAAAAGAAGTTCAAAGATACTAATGATTTTTTAAGTATCAATCAAATCTTAGTATTAAAATTAAACATTTTCTATTTTGAATTAAAGACTAATAATGCTTATTCTATTCCAATCTTGTCTCAATAAAGCTTCTCAACAAAATAGGGGAAAGATAAATATGTTTGAGATTACTATTTCATCATTGTTATTAATTTTTTTTTGTTATATTTCAATTTAAAAGCTTGAGGCAAATTGGGACTTTAAAATTCAATAACTTTACCGGAGATCACGGATTAGCCCTTAAAGACTGATTTAACAATTGAACGCTTAAAAAATATCTTAATATTCAAAGGTATTGCTCGAAAATTTATTCGTTAATCAAAATATAATTTATTTATTTATTCCTATGAAATATTTTAATATCTTTGAGTTATCTTATTAACTAAAGATTTAAATGTTTTAAACTCCAACGAATCTCCAAAAATTCAGATGGAACTAAATTGTTCTGTTATGTTTTTAGTTATTTTAAATATAACAGTGCATTTTCTCATTTTTATTAATATTATTGTTCAAAGTGCTTTAATAAAAAGAAATGTTAAACAACTTTTTTCTGTAACTTTTTCATTTCAGCATTTTAAAATAGAAAGATACAGATTTTTTTTTCATTTCAACACTTTAAAATATAAAGATACAGAAAATTGTAAAAATTTTAATCAATAAAAATTATATTTTTTATTAATAAAACCTCAATAGTCAACAAAATATTCTATTCAAGCCATTAAATTTTAGTTTGTTCGACAATAACGCAAAATTTATTATGTGTTGTAATAAATCATTATATTATATATTCTAAGTATAAGCAAACTAAACAGAAACTTTTCCACCATTTAGCTCTAAAGGACTGAATTACTAAGACGGCAGTGGACGTAAAAAGATAGTTTGTCATTTAATTAATATTTGACTTCTGAAATATTCATGATGTATATCAATATAATTCTAAATTTTAATTTTAATCTTAACAGACCACGACTTGCATATTTTTCATAAGTGCTCTAAATCTAAATTAAAAATTAGCATATAAAGGTACTAAATATTTAGCTGTAATGCAGTGCAATATCTTAAGTCTTGGAAATTTTGAATTTAAGAGTTTTTACAAAGACACTTTTTCATTCATTATTCTAATCCTTAATAAATAATAATTTAATAAATAATTCTTGATAAATCTGAAGCATTTAGTACTAGGGGAAGGCTCTCAGGCTTCGCGCACACTCTGGATTCGAATACTTTATATTTTTTTCCTTATTCCTTTAAGGGATATCTGACTTAGTTTTTTTTTCAGGAAATGTGTGACTTAAAATTATCTATTACAATATAATGCCATTAGGTCAAATTCATTAAAGGAATATGTGAAAAACATAAAGTGTTCGAAACCAGAATATGTGCGAAGCCTGAAGAATTTTCCCTACCTTATTTTAGAATTATAAAAGGTGTGAACTTTTCACGGAAATTTTGACAAAGAGAAAGTAAAGTGCTTTTTTTCCTGCAACCACTTTAGGTGTTAATTTTAAAAATTAACATTATTTCTTTTCTTAATTAATTAATTATAAATGAATATAATATATATTTAAAAAAAAAATTATGGCTTCGGCACATCTTTTAGATAAGAATAATTTTATGAAGTATTGGCGTTCGGGATTTTGGCTTTCGGGATTTTGGCTGCCACCGTCTGGTACATCTTTTGGATCAGTAAAATTTCATAAAGTCAAAGTTCACATCCATTTCATTCTTAAAAGTTTTGCATAAGTCTATCCTACTCTTTCGTACTCTTCTTCTTCTTTTGTACATCACACAAAATTAAATTTAATACAGTCCAATTTTGAGTCTGAAAGAATTGGATGGACTAATTCAAGTCTTTTAAGAAAGAAAGGGACGCGAATTTTGATTTCATAAAATTTGACCGATCAAAAAGGTGTACCTGAGGCTGAACAATTTTATTTTCGCTGACCAAATTTAATATGTTAATTACCTTAAGTCATTTTATTTTGGCCTTTAAACAAAATTTTATTTTTACTAATTTTTACTGGACGTTTTGCACACTTTTTAGATCGGTAAAGTTTTATGAAACCAAAATTCGCATCCCCTTCTTTCTCAAAAGGTTCGTCTAAGTCTATACCATTCTTTCAAATGCAAAATTGAAATGAACTAAATTTAATTTAGTTTGATGTTGAACAGCTTAAGAAGAGTGCGAAAGAGTAGGATAGACAAATACAGAACTTATGATAAAATGTGAATTTTACTACATGAAATTTTCCTGATCTAAAAAGTGCGCCGGAGCAATAAATAATAAAATTTCTGCACTGACAAAATCTTTATACAATAAAGATACATTTTTTATTAATGACGTCAGATACGATAATTGCATACTGTGCATCGCGTGATAAAATTAGTCATTTAGTTTGAAGTAATCCCGGATTTTATGAATTCCCACCAAAAAAATCTGTGAACCTTAAACTTTTCCTCAAAAAAACTTTGTCTATTTTAAGGAATGCGCTATTTAAAAAAAAACTAATATATATGACCATTATGTGAGAATCAACCATCATATATTCCAGATAGCAATGACAATAGATCTAAACTCACTTTTATTGCTGTGTAAATCCCAGAGTCATTAAATTTAAATTGTGATTTATTAATCGCCGTATATTACTTAAAATTCCCAGTAGAAAAAAGATATATAAATTAAAATGCAATGTTTGAAGAATTCAGAAGGAGAAAGATTTGGCAATATCCTAATGCTTTTACCTTCAAACTTCAAGTTTGACCATTAATTTTTCATACAGGGAATTATTTATGATAAAAAGATTAATTGGATTTGAAATAGAAGGGTCTAATCATCCGGAAATTAATAGGCATGGGGATGCACTGTGGGGGCAGAAGGATTAACTCTGTTGGATTTTTTTGGACCTGTACCACTTGTACACTGTGAAAAATTGTCCGAAGGCAGTGAAGTAGAAATTTTTGAAAAAAAGGAAAACGTTTTGTAAATCTGTCAGCGTGACAGTTGAAGTGGAAAATATTGTGGGAAAAATTGACAGTGTTTGGATGTGAAATTGGGCAAAAATGACCAAAAATTGAGAGATATCGGCGCCAATAGTGCCCCCTCCCAAAGTGAGGGAAACACTGAGCTTCGCACTACATAAGCTACGCAAAGTTCTCCTCCTCCTTTTGTCGACTGGCGCACTCTAAAACGGCCCAAGCTTAAGTTACTCGCGATCCGATTGAGCCATTCAACAATTGAGTGCTGAAGCGACTACATCGCGCACCAAACGGCTCCAAGTGATAGAGGCTTTTCTCGATCAGGAAAAAAGGTTAAAGCCGCAGAAGGAAGTGGAGGAAGAGAAACAGACCAAGTGTCCAAAGTCATCATCTTGCATGTCTGCTGCAAAAGTGAAAAGATATCAGTGATTTTATTCCAATCTTCGCGAGTGCTCTGTGATTACTCCAATCGTTATTCGCTTTGGGTACTAAATGCGGAAATTTGATCACTGAGGAGAGACACTTGATTGGGATTAACGCTCAGTGGATTTGCAAGAGACGGAAAGAGACACTAAATATAAAAAAAGTGAAATTGTGCACAAGGAAAAGCTCTCCCAAGAAAAATAAAAATTGTGTGATCGCGTGTGCTTTCTTCCTCCTTCATCTCTAATTTATTTTAGTTCTTTATCATTCTTCTTCTCTATATTTGTTTAAATAGGATATGTAAGTTCCACCACAAATACCTCTAAAAAAAAAACAAGCCCAAAACCAACTTCAACGGCCAACGGATTTCGAGGAGGTTCAAAATTCAAATCTCATGCAGTTTCTGGTGCATTTTTCCCAACATCAAACCACCTTCAATCTCCTTTTCTCAAATCCATTGCGAAAATTCAATTTAATTATAAATTCAGCGAAAGTCTGCACACAAACACTGGCCAAAGACACCAATATTCTCGCACAATCTTGCATAACGCTAATTTGTTCGATTACCAAATTTTTTTTTCAACTAGCAGTCTTACTAAGAATTTACATATCAAACCGCGTTGCGTAAAGGTGATATTTTCTAATAGACACCTCATATACTGGCCGATATTAGACCAGCAACAACAACGAAAAAAAGTGAGAAATAACAGACACAATATTTACCATATAGACATGCCATAATTGCATATTTTATATCAAATGTTGGGTTCAGAGCACGCATTTTCATGCCTTCACTAAGTCTCATGATACCTGGCTAATCCACCCATACAAGTGAGTTCTTTGGAGTCAGTGGACGTGAGATTCAAACTGTGCCAACTCTACCATCGAAGCCACGATGCCAATATACGATACAAGGTGGACAAGATCAATTGTTGTGTCCTTAAGACATTATTTGATACTGGGCCACCTCTTGTACATGAATAATTAAAAGTACAAGAAGTTATAATTTAACCATTGACTATTGCTGTGACATTTTCAACAGCAGCCTCGTGTTGGACTAAAATTAACCTCAAAAATACATTTAAAAAAAATTAAAGCATTTGATAAATGTTCCACGTAACGGTGAAAATGAAAAAAATATATTGACAGTGATTTGAAAAGTTTTAACACCCTTCATTTTGAGGTTATGCTAAATCGATTGAATATGTATTGGTGGTAAAAATAAATTATTATATTTTTTTAATTCCAAGATTCCATAAAGGAGTACAGATATTCATTTAAAAAAAAATTAATAGAAATGTGATTTTAAGGTTATGATATCCTTCAATTTGAGGTTATGTTGAACTGATTAAATACCTAACGGTGATATAAAAATTCTATAAGAATTTTTCAGTCGGAATTTCCAAGAAGAAGGCAAAAAATAAAAAAAAAACCACCTCAAAAAACTTTATTTTAAAAAAAAATATAAAGCTTAAATCCAGAACATTGATGTAAAGGTTATGACATACTTGAATTTGAGGTTATGTTAAACTGATTGCATACATAACAATGTTAGAAATAATCTCTCAGGATTTCTTTATTCGGATATTCCATGAAGAAAGACAGAAATTTATAAAAAGGTTCATAAAATTTTATTTAATGGTAAAAGTAAATTATTTAATTTTTTAAATCCGAGATTCCATAAACGAGTACAGATATTTATATAAAAAAAAATGAAAACAGAAAAACATGACGAATAATTCCAAAAATGTGATTTTAAGGTTATGATATCCTTCAATTTGAGATTATTTTAAACTGATTAAATACCTAATGTCGATGTAAATAATCTATTAGAAGTTTTCATTCAAAAGTTCCATGAAGAAGAACAGAAATTTAAAAAAAAAACTTCATAAAACTTTATTTAAAAATAAATATAATGCTTAAATCCAGAAATTTGTTTTTAAGATTATGACATCCTTGAATTTGAGGTTATGTTAAACTGATTGCACACATAACAACGTTAGAAATAATCTATCAGGATTTCTTTATCCGGATATTCCATGAAGAAGAACACAAATTTATAAAAACCTTCATAAAACTTTATTTTATAAAAAAAAAAAACAAAACGCTTAAATCAAGAACTTTGATTTTAAGGTTAAGACATGCTTCAATTAGAGGTTACCTTAAACTGATTGCATACCTAACAACATTACAAATAATAAAGATTCCCTTTCGGATGTTCCATTAAGAAGAACAGAAATTTATTAAAAGCTTTCCGAATATTTATTAAAGAAAACATAACGCTCAAATTAAGAACTTTGATTTTAAGGTTTTGACAACTTTAAATTTCAGGTTATGTTAAACTAATTTAATATTTAATGGTAGAAATATTCTACCAGTTTTTTTAGAAGTTCCGTATAGAAATTTAAAAAAATTAAAAACTTTATTTTAAAAGAAAAACATATTGGTTAAATCAAAAACTCTGTTTTTAAGGTTATGACAACCTTAAATTTGAGGTTGTGTTCATCGGATTGCATACCCAATGGCGAAAGAAATAATCTATCAGAAACTTTTTTATTCAAAAATTCCATGAAGAAGAACATGGAATTTTCAAAATAAGATTGCAAACACATAATTGAAATTTTAAGGTTACAAAGAAATCGTTGTCCTAAAAGAAGTTCCTATTTATATCCCAAATTGAGGTCCTTAAAATTAAGGTTAAATTACGAATAAATTCTCGGTCTGATACGGTTTAATTCTTCACGATGTTACGAGGATGAATGTCCTCTTTATCAGGTCTACAAAACATTTTTTTAAAACAATTTTAGAATAATATGATAATTTTTTACATTTTTGCTTCATTCTTGCTTCCCACTTGAACGTGATTTTTCCTCCAATTCGAAGCAAGAGTGAAGAAACAAATATGTAAAAATTATCATATCATTATAAAATTGTTTTAAAAAATGTTTTTGTCGACTTGATGAAGAGGACATTCATCCTGGTAACATCGTGAAGAATTAAAGTTCAAAAGCAAGAGAAGTCGGTTAAGTTAAGCTTTATCTGTAAATCAATAAATTTTAAGGTTATCTACACATAACCTTTCTTGTGTTAGAAACACTAAAACATAATTGACATTCTTCAATTCAGCAAATTTATCCGTGATAAGAATAATTTTTAAGACATTAATTATTTCTATTGTTTCGTAAAATGATGAAAGTATTTTTGAATACTTTAAACCTAAGATTTGAATTATCAAAAAAAATTTGGAGGTTACGTTATACTTGTTATAACCTCTTTATTTTTAAATCTTTTGTTTTTAATTGGATCTACAAAAAACTACAAGTAGCCAAAGTAATCTCTTCTTAGTGTTTTTATAGCTTCAGCGGTCTTCAAAATTAAATTATATTTTCGAAAATCACGCTTTTGAGGTTAGGTATTCATATAACCTTACTTTTTGTAACAATAGTAGAGATAGTTCGGATTGGCTTTACAATTTTCTCCCAATCAGAGTTGCCAAGTTATTCTAGCACAAACTGCATGTATAAATTATACATTCATAATTTATTTCTGTTTAATTAGTCACAAAACAGTAAGATAAAAGGTTAATTTTCCATCGACATGCTGCTACTTCTTATCAGATAGATGTCCCTCGAGTAAATCTATGCTTAAATGGCCTTTTAATCTGCTTTTCCCAAAAAGCAAAATTATGAACTTGTATGCTTATGCGTATTCTTTAAACTGACATACATTTCGAGGTTAAGTTTGATATAACCTCACTTCTAATTAACACAAAGCAATAGTTTGACCTGTTCATTTATTCTCTTAACTAAAGAATACAGAATTAAAGTTCATTGACTTTTAAGGATATATTTTAGACTCCCTTTCTTTATCATGAACCCACTGTGTCATCAAAGTCATATGTAAAGCATTATGAGACACATAACCTCATTTCCAGTGGAAGAGACGCCAGAAAACTTTGTCCGCTTTTTCATAATCATTTTACTTTTTAAAGGATCACATTAAGAAACCCTTAATCCTTTCTATTTCTTAAACCTAACCTAAAAGTTCAAAGTAATATTATTTTAATAGTAATTTTTAGGTTATACGTAACATAACCTTATTTGAAACCAAGTTGGATATTTGATATCAAACGATATATTAATAAAATTTTCGTAAAGTTTTGGAAGTATTCTTACAGTCTACTTTTCTTATCATGAACATATCAAACCATCAAAATCGTATGGAAAGGATAATGGATAATGTGACATTTAACCTTATTTTCAGTCGAACCAATGACAGAGTATAGTCCTGGGCCACGTGGTATCTAATTTTCCGCTTCAACTGGCCGAGAATACGGAGTTCTATCCTCGCAGTTGTACGATCAAACTGACTTGTCTCTCCACGAGCACCCTCCTCTTCTAAAGAGGGGAAAATAAGTCGCCACGTTCAAATTATAACCGTGTTAACTTTAGTAGAAAACTCATTTCTACAAGAGAACTATCTTATAATCGTATAACTTTTTAAAGAGCTACATATTCTAAGCCTTTATTATTTTTTTCTCGAATCAAACCTCGAATTTCTAAGTAATATTCTTTTAATAGATAGATAGATAGATAGATATATAGATAGATAGATAAATTTATTCATCAACAACGCTTTCTAAGTACAGTTTCGTTTAACTGAGATACCATGTAGTTTTCAGCGTCCACCGCCGTCTTAGCGTTGGTGACCAACCTCCAGAGCAAAACGGTGGAAAAGCTCTTTCTCAGGTTGTATATGCCAGTCATGTAAAAAACAAGTTTGAACTTTTTCTTTTGAATACACAAAATTTCATTTATAGGTTATATCTACCATAATCTTAACTTAAACTTAACATAACCTTAACTTAACCTTAACATAACCTGAACTGCATGAACTTGCAAAATTTTGTATCAGAAAATCTCAAAAGTTGTTAATTTAGCTTTCTCATCGGTTTTAGCAAACTTTAAGGAAGGTTCAAGGTCACTAAAATCACATTTCAAGGTTAAACTTGGCATTACGTCATTCCCGAGAGAAGCAACTCAATCCGTACTCTCGGACATATTCCATATTCATGAGTTTTAAAAGAAGTCAAACGACTTCAATCCGCTTTTACTATTTAAAGTCTGATTGATCAGTCTTCAGCTCTCCCACTCATTTGCAATATCTGTGACTTTTTTTTGCAGACGGTAGTGTCAGAAATTTATGCCGACTATTTGGTCAAAATGAACTCCAACATCAAGTTGAAAAGAAGGCAAGAGAGTGGTGGCAAGAAAAATGCATTCACTTTTCCATTTGAGTTTATCTCTGGGGGTACACAAGTTTATTGCATTTAGAAACCTCGGGATTGCATAATCCAACCGGTCGCATTAATAATTTTAATTCTGATTTGTTTTCTTTTTATTACAACTGCATACATGCGAAATTATCGCGAAATTTATTCATTTCACCGCAATTTTTGCCCCAATGAGCAAGAGTGAGAGGAGAGATCCTCAACATAGCAATTTCCCGCAATTTCCCAATGAATAGCAAAGTATATAATTTGAAAATAATTTGACTGAAGAAGGTAGAGAAACGCTCATATATTTATTTTCAAAGCCATGTCCTTCACTCTGTCCACAATCGGAAGGGCTTTAGATATGTGGTGGTGACTTCTGCATGACCCTCCTCCAGCCGAAGCCAGGAAGTTGTTGGGGGCTGATTAAAGTCATTATGCGGAATTGATAAGCATAATCCAATGATAACTTTTATTGTACATTCTTATAGTTGAAACCAAAATGAAGCAATTAGTAGTATTAGTGAGTGTACTGGTCGTAGTTGCAGCACTTCCTGTTCCATCGGAGGAACAGCCCAAAACATCACTAGACCTTCTGCAAATTCCTCTACAGAATGGCAAGGTAAGTTCCACTATTTACACCATTTTCACGAAATTTTAACGCTATTTTTGGAATTTAAAGTAATATAAATAAATTTAATTATAATTCAATTAAGAATTGAGCAATTTACCTTTCGGTATACTGCAACTTTGTATGGTAATTAAACTAAAAGTGAAATAGTGTTTCTCTTGGCCTGAAGTTGTTCATTTTTATTTATTTTTTTAATTCAAGACACTCTGCAATAGACTACTCAGAAAGTTGTTTTCATTATGCAAAAGTTTATTAAATGTTTATTGTTTCAACGAGAATTTGACAAGATTGATTGAAACTGGATAAATACCTGTTTTTATTTATTTTCAATTATAATAACATTAGACAGTTAAACATTACAAATAATTTTCTTGACCCAAATAACTGCATAATAATTTTAGGGTTGTTAAAGAACAAAAACCTTGTTAAAATAAATGAAAAATAATTCAAAACATTAATCATTAAGTATCGCTGCCCAATAAATCTGTCGATTTGGTAATATTACTTATTATTTAAATGCCAATTTTAATGGTTTTGTGGTCAATATCCGATTAGCTAACACCTCTCGTGCGATATCGTTCACTTTTCGTGAAGGTCGTGGCGAAACTCGTGCGCATAAGAATGTCAAAATTTAAATAGACATTAAGAGTAACGAATTATTTAACTGATTTTGCAAATAAAAGCTATATTGCTCAAGCAACATACTGTTAAGCTTTCTTAAGACTCAATGCAATTACTGAGGTATCGTCTGCATTTTTTAATGACACATAACATTTTAAAAATTTAGCTTTTACATTGAAAAGATTATTCTATTGGCATGCATTTTTGCCATTTAAACCAATGATTAATGTGTAATAAAAGCTGAATATTTAGTACTAAAATTTAGAATCTTAGTACAATTAGTAAACAACGTCTTTATAAAAACAATTACCTTGAAGATAGTAGTCGACGACAAAATAATTATTTGAGTAGATTTGTACTAAAAATTTAGCACAATACTGTACTAAAAATACTTGTGAAAGTTAAAACGTGAATCTCTACGATAATACGGCATAAAATACATAGATATATTTTTTTCTTTCACATATTTGCACTAGATCTTGATTAAAATAAATATACTAAACTTTTAGCTCTAACCTAGTAGAATATCTCAAGTCCAGAAAAAAGTTTCAAAGCAAGTATTTTACAAATACACCTCTTTATTATTGTACGTATTATAGTAACCCTTAAAATGTGATAAAAGCTAAACATTAAGTACTAAATGTATATATAATTCTAAGGTTTAGTTCAATTACAAGGTGGTATCTGCTTGAAAACGATTACCCTAAAATATTCATCAATTTGAAAATATTTCAGAGGGATTGTATTTCAAATTTTGCAGAACAATATACTAAAAAGTACTAATTTTTCAATTTTAACGACATACAATGTAAAATAGATGAATATTTTTTATTTTGCATTTAAAAGGTACTAATTCCAAAGCTCTTAAAGCCCTACTAAATTTTGTAGAATGGGAAATTAGTACATGAGTGTTCTAAAAATATTCCCCAGAAAAGTCACGCAAGTCATTGTGAGGAGGCGTCGATCTCGAGGCAGACCTAGGACAAGGTGGCTGAATCAAATTCAGAATCTTGCCTTGGAGCCCCTTGGGATCGAACCTGAACATCTTTCTGAAGTGGCTAAGGATCGACAAGCGTGGGCTGCTAATTTGGATGTCATGGGCCCGCAACCCCAATAGGGATAAGCGGTTGAAAATGATGATGTTCTAAATTTTTAATTAAATCTTACTTCAACATTTCAAGACTTTAATATAATGTTAATTCTCAATGTGTAATAAATCTTGAACATTTAGTACTAAATGTATAAGTTATCCTGGTGCTTAGTACAAATTAAAGTAAGTGTGTCTGTATAAAAATAATTACCTTGAAACATCCCAGTGGAATTTTACTAAAAACTTAGCACATTATGTACTAAAAAGAAAATGTGAAAGGAAATTTTAAAATTTACCCAAAAATTGTGTAAAACAAATGGAAAGAATTGTTTATTTTATATTTCAAATGTGATAACGTCCAGGCTTTCAAAATTATTATAAGTTTTCTTGAATTCAAAATTAGTACATGAATGTGCTAAATATTAATCCTATCTTTTTTTCAATGTTCTCGGGCGTGCAATATTTTTAAAATGTCAGATTTCACAGGTGCACTTATTGACTATTGTACTAATTCTTAATGTGTACTAAATATGTACTAATTCTGAAGTTTTATCCAATTACAACGTAGGGTATCTGTAAAAAAAACTTTTAAAAAAAATGCAAGAAAGATGTGCTGAAATTTTAACACTTTAGATTTACTAAAAATACTTCCGTGGCATATAATTTTAGTTTTAACCAGATGTACTAAATTTAAAGTTACATCGTACAATGTTTTATATCATTTAATATTTTCAAAGTAATTGTTTTTATAGTAATGAACCCTCATTATTGCTCTAATTCCCAGAGTTGTAGCAAATATTTGACATAATTTAGTACAATTTCAGTGTTTAGTACAGACTTTTAAGACAATATTTTACTCAATTTAAAAAAAATCGCAGATTTGATAAGCCGCTTATACTTTGTGGGTTACAGTATAAAGCTTTAGCAGCCAATATGAATACTCCTTTATTTGATCTCTTTCTTGCAATATTTGCAATGATATTAAACGTACTCAATATTCCTTGGAAAGAAATTTAAAATTAAAATCGCAGTTTTGCAAAATTTTCTCCGATGTCTTTTACAGAAAAGAACCTCGATTGTTGGTGTTTCAAGAGCACAACATTGGCCCAATCACCAATTTTCCGCGAATCTCAATGAATTCAACTGTTTCTTCTGCATTTTCCATTCAACTTCATTGCTATTTTTGTCGCGAAATTGTGCAAAAATGAAAAAAAAATCACTTGACAAATCAACCTTTTCAATGTTAAGATGCGAATCTCGCGGTTTGGATGAGTCGCATGAGAGAATGACGTTCGCCTTGACATCGGATCGTCAGGTTCGTCGCTTATTGCATTGATGTCTTTTGTTGAAATCCCCTCATTTGCATGGGAAATGAGGTGGGAATGGCGGGAAAAATTGATAGATTGTGATTTTCTAAAGTTATAACAGAAAAATCCACTGAAATTGCAATCCATTGGGTTGTGCAATTGACATTTCGGATATATTAATTTTAAATTTCACTGCTTGATTTCCTGTTTATGCCGTGTGACTCAAATTAAAATTAACATTCTGCGAATTTCTTGGGGATTTTTGGAGACAGTCAATTGAATATTTGACTGGCATACCAATACGGAGGTTGGTGGGTGATAGCGAGATAGATATTTACATATCACTGTCCAAATAGAGAAACATTTTTGATCAATCTGATGAAGAGTTCATTTTTCTTCCCGCACAGATGAGCTCTATAGCCCCAAATTTCGCTTTCAGTATCTCTTCCGATCTCGACGTCAGTGAAATAAATTAAATAAAGAAGAAAAAACACATATCCAACTCACATAACTTGCAACTGGCTAAAGTAACTCATGATGAAGTAACAACTCCAAAGTATACCACGTGACGGTGTAAATACTTTCTCTCGGAACTTTCTTTACGCGCCAATTCGTTCCGAGGTGCTTCATCGCCGTGTTCGAGGGTCTTCGTAATGTTTACTTTGGCTGTTTTGGCCAGAGAAGAAGTCATAAGAAAAAAAGAAAAACAAGTAACGTCAACAGAAGATTAAACACCAATTCGCGTCCGTGTATTCAACGTGATGTATTCACCTTACGAGACAACCTCATATAACGCCCATGAAAGAGTGAAAAATGTGCTCACCTGGGTATAAATGGGAAATTAATCGGCATTTGGAACAATTCATTGATTGAGAGAGAGAAAGAAGTGAAGTAAAGGGAGAGTTACTGCTATTGGTATTCGCATCAGGGAGTTAATTTAAACAATTCACCATATTACTTCTTAACTTTGTGTCAATAGACGAACTTGTGGCTGTTTTTTTCACGCTCCTTGTTCGACAATTCAATTGTGGTTTTACCTACCATTTTTACATACACTGCTTCTCATCACCGTAACGAAATGTTTATTTGAAATGGTCAGAGTACATGGGGCATGTAACCGAAGTGATATTAATTAGAATAAGAAAAGAGTTTGCAGTCAATGAATTCTGCGGGAATATATCAAATTTTGCTGAAAATTGAAATGAGTACATAAAGAAATTTCAAGTAAACAATGTATTTTCTTCAAAACTGCATAACCTAAAGGTATTATGTAGTAGAACTGTTGAGCCTGGAAGAGTTGGAGGGAGAAAGACCATCCTGACGAAGACTCTTCTAATCCAACGGTACCAATCACTGTTCAGCTGGGGTGGTAACTTTGAGGGGTGTTTTGGCGGCTAACTTCAAGATATCAAGTGTTACATCCAAAATTGGTGTTATAAATTAAATCTGAGCTAAAGCATTGTATTCTTGTGAGAGTTAAATGGTAAAAATTAGATAATAATTATTAAAAATTCATTTTAATTCCTGCAACAATATGGTAATAACCTGACGATCCGAGGAACGCTGCCGATCGCTGGTGCTCTTCCCTTATTCAAAACTTATATATTGACCATGCGTTTAATAATTTGAATTTGGTGCTCGCTGGGTGAGTTAACCGATGTTATCCGATTTCATTTTAGCTGAAAACATACATATTATCAGATGAATTCTAACCTTAGAACGACACTCACGAGCCAGTGCCACTTCCACATATTGTAGTAGAACTGTTGAGCCTGGAAGAGTTGGAGGGAGAAAGACCGTCCTGACGAAGACTCCTCTAAGCCAACGGTACCAATCACTGTTCAGCTGGGGTGGTAACTTTGAGGGGTGCTATAACGGCGGCTAACTTCAAGTTACGATATCGCTGTAGTTCCTCTAGATAGGATTGTGAGTGCTCGACGAGTTATTATTGAGAATGCGAATCATCTCTCTTGGAATGCGCAATTTGCACTCACTCCCGGAGACAAGCGATGAAGAGTGCTCCAGCATGTTCTGGTGTGAGACCCGTAGCAATCTTGTTACAATTATAACCTCAAAAGCATTCCAATCGGTCACTAGTTTAATGTGCCTAATTTAGAATTCTATTTTCTTTACATGCTAAGATCGCAGCTGTCTGATTATGAACTAATTTTAACTTCTTTAACGAATACATTTAACGAATCCTGTCACAAATGGAGGGCTGTTCTGAATTATTACAAACTTTTTAACGTTTTATCTATAACATGGTGTTCTTTTTTTTTGCCTCGCGTTCCTTTATTTACTTGGAGGTAGTAACAGCGGTCTGGACAATCTTTATTTATTTATTTGCCTGGGGAACCCTAGTTTTTTTTTTTTAACTTTTTTGTTGTATGAATATTTTTTCTTGATATGCATTATTATTTGTTAATTCTTTCTCTATTCTGCAAGCTGACTTCTGTTTCGGGGAGATAACTTATTTTGCAACTGCGATCTCCTTTTCTGGGCCAGCTGGGGGTGATCTGTTTGGAATGTTTTTTTTTTTCCAAGCCTTCAGCTAACGGGTTCGATCTGTTGAACTTAAGATGAAGTTCTCTACCTTCACCCGCAAATCCTCTCTGGGGTCTCTCTTCCTCGGCTTCACCGAGGTCTCTCTCCCCGTGAAAGGTTAAATTGTAAAGTGTGGATCTGCAAAACTGAAGGTGGGCAGGTCGTTCCTGGGACCATCTACTTGCGGGTCTGGTGGGATGGTCGTGGAGCGGAGCCTCCCTGATGCATTTTCTTTTTTTTCATAGGCAATATTTTTTTTTTGTTTTTTCTCTGCGTTTTTTTTCCAAATAGCTTACAGCTCAGTAAGAGCTAGCTATTTTTAACCTCTCACAATGCTGCAAAGCAGTGCAGTTTCAACGGAGCAAGATCTTCTGTTTTATTTTTTCTCTTTTACCTTGGAATTTTGTGTATTCAGAAAAGAAAAAAGTTCAAACATGTTTTTACATGACTGGCATATACAACCTGAGAAAGAGCTTTTCCACCGTTTTGCTCTGGAGGTTGGTCACCAACGCTAAGACGGCGGTGGACGCTAAGAATTGCACGGGATCTCAGTGAAACGAAACTGTACTTCGAAAAGCATTGTTGATGAATAAATTTATCTATTTATCTTATATGTTTCTTTCTTTAAAATTTGAGTTTATATTTGGCTTAACCTCAAAAAACCAAGTTGAAATGATAATTCCGACATATTGAAGCTTCAATTTAATGAAATGACTGCTTCTGTTTTCTTTTGTTGAGTAATCTGATTATTAAACTACAAAGGGGTGACATGATAACTTTATTTCGATTCTATCGACTATCGATAATTAAAAATTTAAACGATAGCTGAACTTACTGTAACTAGTATACATATTTATCGACAGTCACATTCTTTTAGGAATGTCGCAATGAATGACTCAACAATGCGTAAAAATTGGGCATTCACTTAATGTAACAGATATAGTTTTATCGACACTATCGATTCGATAGTATCGAAAATTTATCACTCCACCCCAGTTCTAACCGCAAGCAGCTACCAGAGCTTTATCTCATAAAATTATTTAGTCAGGTTTTATCACATATAACGCAAAATCTAAATGGAATTACAATACAATTTTCAATTCCAAGTTATTGAGGTTTTAATAAATAACGCATAATCGGATACTCCTGACTGACCTTCTGGCAAAGTTAAAGAATTACGATTTGTTTATTAAAATACCTTGTACTTAATCTTGAATTTGCGTGCGGTATACTTCATAATTTTCAAATTGAAAATAAGGATTATGAATTTTCTTGAAAATTCAGCACCATTCAGCACATTTCATCGTTTTGCCAGTAGGAATTTGTTTTAGAGGTTATGTTACTTTGAGGTTAACACTTAACATTATTTAACATTTGACTACCTTCAGTTCAGATTTATTATCTTAAAAAAGTCATAAAAAAGTACTCAAAGAACAATTGTTTCTAAACCAAATTATTTCTCCACAATCATAATACCTAACCTCAAAATCTAAGTAAGGTCGAGAGACCTAAAAGTGATTCGACCTCTCAATACTTTCATCATAGGGATATATTCTAGAAAATAAATAAGATAAGAAAATAGTTTAAAGAAGAGTCTAAATTAGAGAGAATGTTTAACAGTGGTAATTAATTAATAAGGGCACTTAATACGTCAAATGAGTCAAATAATAGAGTTCTCGCTCTATAATACCAGTGCCTCGGGTTTGAATTCTTTAGAATTGCATCCAGTGAGCTTCACTGCACTTGATTCCACGGGGTATAGGACTAACAATCCCATCCCTGTATAAGAAAAAATAATAATGGATGTCCCAAATTCCCCTTACGAATAGATCTAGTTCCTGTATGGAACGTTGTGCTACCATTTTTATTATTAAGATTTTTTCTTTAGTATCTAATCTTCAATATTCTGCGCAATAGATCCTTGGACTTTATCTTCTTATTAGAAAAAGAATTAGTTCATTTTTTAGGTTATATTAAGTCTAACCTAAAAAATTAAAATCACGTTTTTTGACAGAATATATTAATTATACAGTAGAGTTCAGGTTATCAGTCCCATAACCTTATTTTGTATACGGAAAAATAGTAAGGGAGACCTAGTTACCTAATGAAAGGTTGTGCCTACATTATTACTATTATTATTTAATTAAAATTTAAAAAAATACACGTTAAATACTTTGCATATTGCTTATTGCTAACAGATTAATATGAGGTTAAGTAGTCACACCTAACCTCAAAAGACATTGTTGGATGAAAACGCATCAAGTTTGGATCGATTATACGGTTTTTTATCATTGTCACAATTTCGATTTTAACATTAAATATGCCCTAAAAAATCTTTCTACAAATATTGAGGTTAGAATTTTTGAATTATTTTCCCAGTGTAGATTTATTTTGTTTCAATTCTTTAAGAAATGTCTGTAATCATGCAATATTTAAAGCTTTTGGTTGGAATTTCTTAATTAAAAGACAAAAATCAATCGTTTTGTTCTAAAAATATTCTGTGTAGGTGTTTCCAATTTTTGATTAGGTTTAAAACTAAAAAAAAAACGTATTACATCATATGATTAATTGTTCAATTAGGTAAAACGTTAGTTAGTAATGTGAGGTTAGACTTAACTTAACCTTCAAAAAGGTATTCTAACTAAACTAACCTCAAAATTCACCTAAGGTGAAAAGAACACCTACTGCCACTTAAAGAACTTGTATCAGGATATATTGACACCGTACTCTGTAGCATTTGGGATATTAAATTTGAACATTTCTCTTTATGGGAAAAATTAAATGGAGTAAAAAAGCTATCCTATTGCATTTTATTAATTACGTGAAAAAAATTTCAATACTTTGACGATACTGTTAGTAGAAGTTCCATCCCGACGAGGTGTTTCTTTGACCCTATTATAAATATTTATTAGGTGAGATTCTTAATAATCTCACCTACTATAATCCTAATTTTCACATATTTCTTCTTTCAAAGACAAATTAAACTACTTAAAAACTATTTGAGGTTATGTCATTTTATTCCAAAAAAATAACAGGTCCTAAAAATGATTCCAAATTTAAAAATTCGGGATAGGGACAAGTTCGCTACCTTCGGATGATTCAAGCTTTGAGCAACTCATGTTTTTCAAATTTCCTGAAATGGGTCATGGGTCAAATCCATTGAGAACATAGAAAAAAATGGAATTGTCCGAAGCTTTAGTCGTCCAAGGGTAGGAGCCTTCCCCTACAGAATTTTCTTTTATGTTAACAAAATCACCCATAATTTTGAACCGTTCCAAGGAAAGAGTTTTAGAAATCGAATAACTACTCAAGAAATAACAAGATGCAGTAGACTCTCGCTCAATCGGCTCTTTCTCAATTGGGCGAAAAATTTTGTTGACAATTTTCACGTTTAATTATGAAGCTAATTTGCTCAAATTCGCTGTAATTCTTCCTATTTCATCGTGATTCTTTATAATTGAGCGCTTTTTGTGGAATTTACAAAGGCTTTGACGCCCAAATCTATCGATAAACCGGATGGCATTTTGCCCCAAAAGCCCAATTGAGAGAGAGTCTACTGTACTTTTGATCAGATAAAAACAATTTTTAGAGGTTATGAATCCTAACCTAAAAATAGGTTATGTTCATAAGATCGCCATCTTCTGTCGTTATTATGCAGTAAATTCTATTTGAATTAAATCTGTAACATTGTATATGCGTGCAAATGTTACAGTTATGCAAAATTGTACATTGTTTCGGTTTTTTCTTTGAAAATCGTACTTGACAGCAGCATAACTAAAGGCATTATAGAAGAAATGTGGACAATTGCTGCATTGAGTGAGCTTGTCTTGAGGTTGTCTCCATGGTACTCAAAATTAAATTTTTGCACCGCTAAAATTCGCGGAAAGTGAAAGGCCATGGTGTATTGAAAACGAGCGTATCGTGAAGTCTGCTCGAGATGTTGGTAAAAAAAAAGCGTGAATACGATCATTTTTCCACAAAAGACTTTTTACTTTCATGCCTCGTTTTTCTCTCACCTCCCCAACAACTCTTTCACCTCTTTCACCTGCGAAAGGTGTGCTCGATCGTGTTCCGATCTTGGATACTGGGTAGACGGTACCTTGAGAGGCATCTCCGAACGTAATCGATTACGAAAGCTCTTGAACTTTTTTTTCATCTCACTTCTGCAGTTGATGGTAAAAAAGTTTCAGATTGCACTAAATGAGTATCTCAGGCTCAAGAGCGATGAAGACATCGAATTATGACAGTCTGCTTAATTGATAAAAAAAAACTTTCCATTTCATCTGTTGCATTGGCATACTAAAAGCATCTTTTTATCTCAATTTAATTTGCAGGAACTCGACATTTTGTCACTCGCAGATGAAAATGGTAAATTGAGCGAAAGGAATAAGAGAACAATCGATATTTTGCGGCAACTCTTCCCCACTATTTCTCAGGTAAGAATTTCACAAGCAGAAAAAAATGAATTTCTTCACGTGAATTTCGCAAAAGGGTGAATAAGAAAACACCCAACTAATTCAATTAGACACTAAGAAAAATTTGCAATGTTTTTTATTTTATTTTCAATACTTAATGAAGCATTCGTCCAACACTTTCTATTCTCAATAGACAAACTTGAGGTATTTCACTGCTATTTCCTTTCCTCTGACCAACTTCTGTAGGTGATTGATTTTTCGTGAATTTTTCTGCATCACCTGCCGAAGGACGCACCTCTTAATGATGGAGTTGCGTGGACTTTTTTCCAACTCTGGCCAATTGTACCTTTTACTATCTACTGAATTTATTCTTTTTGCACCTTAGCCTGCGCCATCAATTAAGACAAAAATTATATCTATGACATTTGACCTTACAATCACTAATTCCTCTCCTTTCAATTAACCTCACATCCACCTTCTCCTTTTTGCAACATACTCCTATTATCAACTTTTTCCAACATATTGTTTTAGCCGGAAAAAACTATCTGCAATGCTAAATAAATTTCCTCACTTCAAAATAAAACTGATATTATCGAGGGGTGTATAAGTAAACAAACTGAAGTACATTGAAACATAAGAGCATTGTGGTACGATTCCTGTAAGGCAATTCTGTAATAATATGACAATGTTTTATGTCAATTGTGGTTAAATTCAGAAGTAGGATAACATTGAAGACCGGTGAGTATCATAGGGAGTTATCACACTAGAGAATTTCACATTGAAGTTAAAGTGAAAAATTGCTCATTAAAACTTCATGAACCTCTCGAAATCGCTGATTTAATCAGGACACATTGCTAGAATTGCTCAATATCACGATGGAACGTGGATTGTTGCACATTAGAACACATCGTCGGTTGTGTCTACCTCTGTCGTATCTGCATTTGGTGCAAGCTACAATACAGACGTCCCCTCTTGCGTCAAATGGTGACACAAAAGAAATGCAGATACGACAGAGGTAGACGCAACCGACGACATATCAGAAACAATTAATTTGAATTACATTAACATTTTAATGTGAAATTCTCTAGTGTGATACCACGGATATACTGAGAAGAAAATGAGGGTGCGATTAATTTTTTTCATCATAACTTTTACACTTTTTAGGTGTAAAAATATATCAACATTTTTTTATGTTAATTTTACACCTTTTTAAGGGTAAAATTAACATGGAAAAGGGTAATTTTAACCCCTAATACACTTAAAATAGCCTAATATTTACACCGATTATGGATCAATACTGCAGGGTAAAATTAACATTTCCGGAATGTTATTTTAACTTTTTCGGATTTCTCTCAGTGTATGGCTATTACAATCAGCACTTTGAATGTCTCAATTATTGACATTAGTCGTATTTTCGAAAATTTACGCCGATTTTACCACATAAACAATTCTAAATTTGTCATATGACATTGTCTTACTGTTAAAGAATTCCCTTACTGGGTTTAGATTTGACTTTTCGAAATTTGAACCAGAATTAAAAAAAATACCTAATATAAAGCCTTATAGCATACGCCCTACATTTCGAAATATCATTCAGAATTTACAAGTTTTTCGAAATTGGAGTCTGAACTTGTTTTCATTGAAATTCCCACGAAAATACACAAGAAAATTTTACCTATAAAAAACATAAAAGTTTAGTTGTGTTTATGATCTTTCGAAATCACAGACTTTTCGAAATTTGAACAAAAAATAATTCCTATTAATTTCACATAATGATAAACGAATAACATTCTTCTAAATCAGTAAAGGAAAGCGAAAAGGCATTACAACATGAACCTTACGTTCCAACAACATTGTTTTGGAGTAATGTCGTCTTCAGACTATACAGTTCTTCAATTCCAGTAACTACACTGCTATTTTTTATAATTATTTACTTTCATTGCCAAAGTCAAAATTTTAGAAAAAATCTTGCTTTTTTTAAGAAATTACTGGAGTTAAGTAATATGGCTAAGCCTTAAGACTGAAGCCCGTATAAGCTTAAACACCCTTTCGAACTTACATGATTTTTCGAAATTCCTATCACAACTAATTGACATTGAATTCTCAAAATGAAAGACAAAAAATCGGTAAGGGAATTATGTAAATTTTGTTGCATTGTCATAAGTGAGTTCGAAACCTGACACTGCTAATCGAGCTTTTTTGTCATAAGTTCGAAAATGCAATTCATTGATTTTTTTAATAAAATCTCTTTACTTAGTGATATTTTGTCAATTAAATTGCCACAAATCTCAAATATATGACCTTCGACATTGCCATATAGCAATATCACGGTTACAGAATCACATTTTCGAAAAAGCTCTCGTCAAATTCGAACGAAATTCGTCATATGGCATCGTCAGATTGTTACAGTAATCCCCTATTGGAAATATGGAATTTATGAATTCGTATTTTATTCATACAAAAAATAATACTCCAATTTTTGATAAAAACCTTCAGGGGGCGTGGCCTATTTTTACATATATTATTGCCTCAAGATTCGTTCTATGATAGTGTGCGGAATATCATAAACTTATAAGGGTAAATCTATAGCATCCCCCAAGTACCGCAATTGTACAGAAAGCTTCAATAGTGTATCTAGAAATAGGCCACGACTTTAATAGAACTTCATTTCGAATATATTCATGGCAGTCTATTATACTACAATTTGCAGAAAAAGCTCTGAAGTGTATAATCTGAATTATATTCAAATATTGGAGAAAAAATTTATGTTATTGTTCGAAAATCTGCCTTTCAACAAGAATATGAAATTTCGAATTCTTCTCAAAATGAACGAATAGAGTATTTAATAAAACACTGATAAAAACAAATTAGGTTTTGTCCATATAACTCACCCGGTACTTCAATTATTATTTAAAAAGCATTAATTGACTTATCTGCCACTAATTTTTTACTTATTTTAGAATTTTTGATGCTTAAACTTAAAGTACTTTTAAGGTTAAAGAGAATAAAGATAATTTCACTAATTTCTCTGTGTGATTGAAAATTTTAAACTTCGAAACCTAAGATCAGATTATTTCGAACTTTACGAGATCTTCTTAGAGAAATTTCAACTTCTTTACTGAAACGTAGCTTAATTTCTGAAAATATCCCAACTTTTCGAATTGAAGACTTTATATAGTATTATAAATATATTATAATTAAGAAAATATAAAAAATTGACAACCACAAGGATCACTGGCAATAAAATAGACAATACGTAAACGTTATTGTAGAATTCGAATTGATCTTAGAATAAAGTTTGCAACATTTTCGTAAATTCGAATTATCTTTATACATACATGTATAGTATATGTAAAACCTTTAGCAAGCGAAAAGAAATAACTTTACTGGTGGTAATAAGTACGAAATCTAGAATGAACATCTTTCAAGGAATCCTCAGAAAAGTACAATTCGAATTCTTTATATTTTTTTTTGATAAATTCGGATCATGTTCTTACATGATTGGCATATACAACCTGAGAAAGAGCTTTTCCACCGTTTTGCTCTGGAGGTTGGTAACCAACGCTAAGACGGCGCTGGACGCTGAAAACTAAACGGGATCTCATTAAAACGAAACTGTACTTTGAAAGCATTGTTGATGAATAAATTTATCTCTATATCTATCTATCTAATTTGAGAAAATTCATGGAAAATAGAATGTCTTTCTGTTATAAAAGCCCTAAAATCTTCGAATTCAATTTACAGCAATGCTCTTGTGTATGCTCGAAAACTCTTTTCCTTAGCAGAAGACATATTTTTAGTTGACATTCTTTAGTATCTCCATTTAGAAGAAATACTTACTAATTTCTGCAATTATTTATTTATTTGACTTTTCGATGAATCTTCGAAGACACTACCAAAAGTAATTTTCGATTTCGAAAAACTATTTGTGAATCCCAGAATATAAAATGTACTAAAGGCAATCAGGAGATTACCCCTTTGTGAAACAGAACTAAAATTATGTTGTTTTGTGAATTATTTAATAAATATTCGACATATATGTCAGGAAGTTATACACCCCTTGAATTCAGTATTATGAGAGAGTTCAAAGGAAATCGAAAGTTGTTGAGTCAGCCAAGATTGGGCATTAGCAGCTTCAATGGTGACCGATGAAATTGAGGCCAAAAACTGTATAAAATAAAAGAGTTGAAACTCTTAAAGGAAAAAAAACATTTTTTGGGAAATAAAACATTGCCAACATGAAAAAATGTACATGCAAATTTCCAAAAAATAATTACCGTCTCTGCAAGAAGAATTTTTGGAAGATCACGAACCCAGAGCTTTCAATAGTCGTCTCTTTATTGCATTTTGACTTGAAAATGTTTCTTTTGTGCGATTATATTTACTCTATAATTAGCAGTGTGATGTGTAACTTGCTTCAAGATCACATTGAGAAATCTATATGCGGAAATTTTGAAGCTCATTTTTGGGGAATATCATGATGGAAGAGATTGTCATTAAATCCAAACCCAGGCAATCAAGCATCGCTCTCAACCATTTATTTCGTGAGGATTTGGGCAATTATTCACTTAAAATGTTGAGGCCTAAGTGGCAATTGTCATCCAGTGTGAAATGTACAATTTTCCTTTGGTCTTTTTCATGCAACAGCACACAATATTGCTTGACTTTTGTGTTATGGCTGGCTAAAACGGCTGCAATAATGTCTCAAAGAGAAAGTCTAAATGCTACACCACTCTCCTGTTTTAAATCACACACTTTAGCACATTAAAGTGGCTGGCAATATTTTATAATATGTGATAAATTTATTAATTTTTCCTCCTTTTCTTCTTCCTCTGACGAATGTTTTTTGTTGAGGAAATGTTGAAAAATGAGAGTGTGTCTTGTCGGAAAGTGTAAGCTTTTGTTGGGAGAATGCAAGACAATATTGCGCTGGAGTAATGCCATCTTCAGACTATACAGGTTTAGCCTAGTTCTCGAAAATCTGGAAGTCCTTCAATTCAAGTAACTGCAGTGATTTTTTTTTATAATTCTTTATTTTAATTGTCAAAGTCAGAATTTTAGAAAAAAATGCTTTTTTTAGAAATTACTGCAGTTAAGTAATATGGCTAAGCCTTATGCCTGAACCCCGTATAAGCTTATACTAGGTAAAAACGGTCGAAACTCGAAACCTTTCTTAATATAGGATAACTTAATATTTTAAGTTCTTATTTCACTTAAGATCAACTTTCAAAACCCTTATACGTCAGCTTTGTAGAATAAGACACATTCGTTAAAGCTGCAACAGGGGCGCTGTAGTTCCAAACGTTTAAAATATCATGGAAAAACGGTTTTAATTAAGTCAAAAGCGATATATGCGAAATATTTCATAAACTGGTGGCATCAAGGGTTCAATGCTCTGTTTTTTATGTAAATTCCAAATGAAAAAAACATTAATATTGTAATATTCAAAATAGGTTCTGGAGATAGGGAAGATTGGGGCAAAAAGTAACAAATCGAAAATTTCAAAATTCAATATCTTCCAAGATAAAAAAGATAGCGACTTAAATTTTTTTCCAAAGATTGCCTTCATAGACCTTTTTGAATGACGCAAGTTCCTTAATATTCGAACAAGGAAATTAGAAAATATAAATATTGAAGATTTTAGTGCTGTTTTTGAAATATTTTTCTTACAGCAGATATCAATTATTACCTATTTATTTTCCAAAATTGATACACTGGTATGTATATGGTTTCCTAAATGATTTGGATACTTTGAATACCAAGCCGCTATCCGTTTTAGCATTTTCTAATGATTATTTCCTCCAGAAATCCTTTTATTAAAACTGATCACTTGGGGTAAAAATCGTAAAAATTAATAAAAGATATGGGGCAAAAAGTAACAAAACCCAAGGCAATTTCTGAAGTATCACGGTGAAAAGAAACGTTATTGCCGTTGTTGTAGACAATAATAGTGATGAGGATCCGAAAAAAAACAATATATACAGCCCAATTTTTACCCTGGAAGATAAAAATTCTGTCAAGTTTTACTTATTCTAAGATATTTAGTTTATAAAAAGCACGAAACCCTTCTTCTCAATATTTTTTTGTTTCGCTTTCTTTCTGGACTTAAGTGACATTTATTCGGCAATTCTAAGTCAGATACCGTCAAATTCATCTCGACCAATTCTACATTTTCGCCTTTTCAGAATGGTTGAATATAATTTTCTTAACAAAAATAGCATTTGAAAAATAATATGAAAAGCGTTTTTCTCGTTCAGATAGAGAATACGGTATTTTACAAATACCTTTCATCTGGGTATTTTTTAAATTTACGGAAGTTCATAATAAAGCGAATCAAAACGTGTTAATTTTACCCCATGCCTGATACTATTTGCCCCAGGATTTTTTAATTATCTAGCTATTTTTTATAAATTGGCTAGATAAATATTTTCCTTACAAAATAGACGAAAATTACTTCCACAAAATTGTAGAGCGGTAAATTTCCTTTAAAACTGCGCTAATTAGAAATTTATGGGGCACTCGGGTAGTTTGCAAAAAATAAAATATCGGTTTTGTCACTTTTTGCCCCAGTTTCCCCTACCAGCAATAATCGAATTGAAAGTTCCAATGAGTTTTCATGTTAATTTTACACCTTTTTAAGAGTAAAATTAACAAGAAAAGGGGTATTTTTAACCCCTAATACACCTGAAAAGGGTAATATTTACACCGATTTTGGATCAATACTGCAGGGTAAAATAAACATTTCCAAAATGTTATTTTAACTTTTTTTCGGATTTCTCTGAGTGTTAATAGTATAGAAAATAATTGAGTTATCCGAAGCTTTAGTCGTCCGTAGGTAGCACAATTGCCGCTACTTCTTAGATCTTTATTGATTGTCCTAGCAAAAAAAAAAGTGAAACAGCCCCATCTTCCCATACGTAAGTGGCCAGAAGTACAGTCTCTATTTTACAACAAAAGTTAAGAATTCAAGGGAGAATTTTTAAAAACTTCCACTACACTGAGAAAAAAAAATGGGGATACGATTAACTTTTTTTCCTCGTAACTTTAACTCTCTTTAGGTGTAAAAATATATCAACTTTTTAAATGTTAATTTTACTCCTTTTTAAGGGTAAAATTGACATGAAAAAGGGTAACTTTAACCCCTAATACACTTAAAAAGCATAATATTTACACCGATTTCGGATCAATACTGCAGTAGTCAATAGGATCAATACTCTCAGTGTAGAAAACACATCCGCAATGCTTGCATGCTTTTAAGTATCTTTCTCTTAAGCTTCACTCTTGAGGATTCATTGTGTATCTTTTCGATGTGTCCAGGATGTTTATCTCTTCCCTCAGCTTTAGGATTCTTGATCCTTCTTTAAAAAAAAAGACAAATGTCTAGGTTAAGCTCGAAGTTCATCTCCGTCCACATAACACACTCGCCTGAACCATCTTGATAACCAAAATCAAGACTAACTTAGAGCAAGCGAAGCTGGATTTGTAAATAAAATGAGGTTGTATAAAACTTCATGTGCAATTGTAGATAATCGAGCAGAAGATCCAGATGATCCTACCGATCTTGATCCGCACAGTGGGACCAATTCTGCTGCGCGGCGGATTGGGCGGTAGTTCCGGTGGTGGCGGACAGACAAGCAATGACGATGATGATGACATCGATTCGAATGGTGGGTCAAACGATCGCAAGGTTAGCGTATCACTGCCTGTATTCGAACCGGGCTCAGACGATGACGATGAGGACGATGACTTTGTGGACAACAGTGCCTCACCCACGAGCGTCTCGTCCACCGTCGAACCAGAGAAGACCATCAGTCTGCGCACGAGGATCGATGGGGTTGAGACTGGTGGCGATAGCAATGATAGAGATGATAATGATGATGATGATACTACCATAGCTCCCATAGCTGCAGAATCCGTAGATGCTACGGCATCTGCTACAACAGCTCAATCCGATAACCAAAATTTGGTACGATAAGACGTGGCAAATTCGCGCTTCATGGCTTCCTTCTCGCCCCTCTCGACTTCTTTTGCATACGGCCTTCGCAGTATCAAATTGCTCAATGTGCCAACATTATTTTCCCAATTCACGCATTAACATTTTATTTTTTTTTTAATATATTTTTGTTACTTTTCTTTCAAGAGAATTTCGAAAAAAAAAATAATGTGATTCATCGCAGCAATATTTGTGTTGCCTCTTGCAAGCTTAATGGCAATTTTTCAGCTGATTTTTTGGACTATTGAAATCTCTTTCCGCCATCGTTCAACCAAAAATTTGCCACGGTCTTCAGGTTCATGTGTTTATTTTATTTTCTCTGTTGATGCTTATTATCACAAATTAATCTATAGAGAAAACTCATGGGGGACGCACAGTTGCTTTTGCTTTTGGGATGTTTCGCAAAACTGGATAAGGGCTGAGATCTTCTTCTTCAATCTTAAAAGAACGTATTTAAATCTGACTTTCAAAGCTGATTCTTATTCTGAGGCAAAGGATAAGGGATTACTTAAGTTTTTTTTAACTATATATATTTTTTAATACCCAGATCTTGAAAATTTTAAAGAAATATTTTAAGTCTCAAAATTTAATATTCCTTATTTCGAGTTATTGAGAATTTTCACTTCTTATTTCAAGATTAAATTACTTCAAAATTTATTTATTTCAGGAAAAAAGATTTAAAACAATTGATACAATATATTATCAGGATTTTATGATTTGAGAAAAGAAAAATCAGTAACATTTGCAGACAAGTATTTTAAATTTTCTTATTTTTAGATGTCTAAAATTTTGAAAATTTTGTTTTAAATATTTATTTAACAGGTATATTAATTCCCGAATTAATAACTCAATTTATTAATTGATAATTTTAGTTCAGAAAGTACTAAGATGACAATTTTTCATTTTTTTAATAATTTCCTTATACGAAAATTTTCAAAACCTTTAATACGTATATTTCAACATTTATAAATTAGAATTAAAAAATTTTGAAAATTTTGACACTATTATTATTTCAAGATATTTAGAATTTTAAAATCTAAGATTAGACAAAATTTTGAGTTAAATAATTCAGGTGCATATTTCTAAATTTAGAAATATCAAAATTTTGGAAAATTAATTCCAATATTTTAAAGATATCCTGATTTAAGAAAATTGGTAGACTAAATTTTGAAATTTTTAAATTTTACAACAACAAAAAAGTAAGATTTTAAAATATTTATGTCTTCTAAACTTTAAGTTTAAACTTAAACTAAACTTATAAAATCGTTTTGATTTCTTGTTTTTGATTCTCATTTTAAATTCAATTCTAAAATTTTCTTTTAATTTCCAATTGTCTCAGTGTTAAAAAAGTTTAATTTGAATATTTTAATATTTTGAAATTTAAAAAAAGGGAAATCTTAATATTCTTAGAACTAATATTTCTAGATTTCAGTAAATCAAAGGGTCAAAAACCTTTAGGTTTTGTTTAAAGGTTTTCAAAATTTTGGAATACTTAGTGTTCGAAATTTTTAAATGGAATATTTCATTTTGAATTTCTTTTCTTGGTCTTAGTCTTGATGTTAGAACGCGGAATTCTTAAATGTTTTCATTCAAATATTTATCAAAATGTTATTGTAGTTTCACAATGTGCTAAAGATTTTAAAAAATTAAAATTAAATTGAATATTTCAAGATTTTGAAATTTCAAAAAAGGAAAATCATGAAATTCTTGGAACTAACATTTCTAGATTTCAGTAAAGCAAAGTTGAAAATCTTTGGGTTTTCAAAATTTTTAAATACTAAGTTATCGATGTTTTTAAATAGAATATTTCAATTAGAATTTCTTTTCTTGATCTTAGTCTTGGTTTTAGAATGCAAAATTCTTAAATATTTTCAGACAAATATTTATTAAATGTCGCTTTAATTTCAGAATGCGTTAAAGCTTTTGAAAAATTAAAATAAAAAATTTAATCTGAATATTTCAAGACCTTCAAATTTTAAAAAAGAAAAATCTTGAAATATTAGGAACTAATATTTCTACATTTTGGTAAATCAAAAATCCAAACACTTTTGAGTTTTTGTACAAAGTATTTTCAAAATTTTAAAATATTAAGTTTTTGTAATTTTTAAATAGAATATTTCAATTAGAATTTCTTTTCTTGAACTTAGTCTGGATTTTAAAATAGAAAAATCTTGAACATTATGAGACAAATATTTATTTCAATTTGTTTTTAATTTCATAATTACTTGAATATTCAAAATCTCAAAACGAACATTTTAGGATTTTTTTTCAGAATATCAGAAAATAAATAAATAAAAAATCTCACCTAATAAGTAGCACTTAATTTAATTTTTCTTAAAATGAACTTATTCCTTGTCTTAGAATTAAGCAAAATTCTTTAAAGCCTCTGCCTTCATACAATATTAAAATCCAAAATTTCTAGTGAGCAGAGGGTGTTTTTCAAGCTTCGCACATATTCTGCCTTCGGACACTTTATATTTTTCCCATATTCTAGTCTTAAGTCACAGACTTCCTGAAAAATTCGGTCAAATTTATGAAAAGAACATGGGAAAAATATGGAGAGTTCGAAGCCAGAGTAAGTGCGAAGCCTGAAAACCTTTCCCTACTATTTCATGTCTTTTTCCAGGCGATAAAGGCGACGCTTTTAGTCAAAATTAATTTTCAAAATTCATTATCTTCTATGATAATCAAGATCGTGTGAATGAACGATTTTTAGCTATCTAATTCCTTGTCTCAGAACTATTGGAATAACTTCAAATTTGCTAAATTTATTTCACGAATTAAGATCTCAAATTTTAAATAATTATACGAGCATTTAACTGAGCGAGTTAAACCACCGATCATGTGCTTCCAAAAGAAAATCAACTGTGCGTTGCCCATTACAATATTGTAACTTCGGGCGTTAGTTATTATTACACTTATTTACCATGTTGTATCATTTGTTAATTTGTTATTTGTTGTAATATCATATTTGTTCGTCATATTATTTGTTGATGTTGTTGCTGTTGTGAACATTATGTTTTATTTAGCAATATACTATGTAGTGTATCACGCTTAAATATTTGTCTTTCTTTTGTCATCTCATTGCTGCACCAGCTCTGAGATGTCCATCGATTGCAGCCACTGTATTAACTCCTGTATTGCTCATTATTTTTTTATTTTAAAAATTGAAAATTGCACCATTGTTTAGTATCTTTGGTAGAATTTGTTCTTGTACTTTTTATAGTTTTGATTCGCCCAGTCATCGATGTTGTGAGTTGGAGGCATTCCTATTTTCAACCCAGTTCATTCGATTTTGCAATGGTTTTTTTTTTAGTCGTAATATGCTCGTCTAACACTGTTAATTCAAAATTGTATCGATCATAACACTGATAAACATGAAAGCCATTACGTGCACGTTTTACGAGGAGATTTTTATCAGTGCAAAATTAATTCCACCACTCAATCATCTTAATAGATTGATTTATTGCGATCCTCTCTATCCTTTCTTTAGCTCGATCACACTCTCTCTCACCTGTATTGTCTTGAATTAAAACCCAGAAAATTCAGTACTTCATCGTAATTGTATTGCTAGTGATTTTCACAGTCTTTCTCCTATTCTATCTTTTTATTTTTCTGTTCGCCAACAAATTGCATCTTTTCAGCTTCGATTGAGATCGATGGTGAAATGCTGAAGGCAAAAAAATAAATAAATGCTAAAAAAAAGTGAGCACAAAGGAGACATTTTGGAGGTGAAAAGTGTCGAAAATTGAGTCGAAAATCAGCATTTTGCCACACGATCAACCCCATGGCTAAAAAGACTTTCATTGCACACACCATTCCTTCAGTAGTTACTAACATGTGGATCATTTCCATTTGTCTCACTCTCCATTCAGGCCGGAGGAAAAGATGCAGATAATTCATTGGACGCTAATGCGATCAATGAACAATTGGAGACCATTAGAGTGGTGCGCGAGGCTGTGGCGGCTGCGGCGGCCAAAGATCGCCAGGAGATCAATCAGCAGGAGGAGCAGGGAGTGAGCAATCTCGAGAGCGACCAGCATCCAGCTGAGTCACAGCCAGCTGTCGATGATCTCTCCCTGGACAATGAGGCTGACGATGAGAACAGAAATAAGAGGTTGATCCCTAATTTCAGCTTTTAATAGGGAAAAGTGGGGCAGCTTTGACTATGGGGCACCTTTGAAACTGATATTTTGATCCCTTTTAAATGAAAGTAAGCCATAGGGGGAAGTGGGGCACCTTTGAAAGTGGGGCACCTTTGAAATTGGGATTTTTCACCTATTTTTAAATAAAATTGAGCCCTATCGTGATATAATTTAGCTTCTCAATCTGTGCAGTCAAATTATATCGCGATATGGCACAATTATATTTAAAAATAGGTAAAAATCCCAATTTCATATGTGCCCCACTTTCAAAGGTGCCCCACTTCCCCTTATCGTAATGTAATTTAGCCTCTCAATCTGTTTGTGGAGCTAAACTATATCAGGATAAGGCTAAATTTTATTTAGAAATAAAATAAAAATCGCAATTTCAAGGATGCCCCACATTCAAAAGTGCCCCACTTACCGCTACCCTTATATCCTCATAAAACATAATTTTTTAAACATTTGTTTCATTTCATTATCATTCCTTTCCCTCTAAAAATTTATTTCACTTTATTGAAGCTAAATTCACATGATACAAAATTACGTTTCATTTTTTAGTTCTCAAATTAGTTCCCAACTGTTCTCATTTTTCTCTGGAAATGTAGAACAGTACAGAAATATTCTTAAAAGAATTAAATGCTGTATCATCTGTGTGACGCAAAATTTAAAAATAGTAGAGAAATATTTTAGAAAAACAAGTATAAAATATTAAAAACCGTTTTATTAAAGCAATCAATGGTAAGCTTCGCAAACTTTCAGGAAAGTTTAAAACAAATTTATTAAATAAAATAATAATTAAACAAATTATTAAAAATATTTCTAAAATGAAGTAGAAAGGCCTAGTTAGTTACATTAGTCCACCCAGATTGATTGATAGGGTCAAAGGAACATTCATTCAAAGGAACTTCGAAATGAAACGAGCCCCTATTGACACTTTTGTCACAATATTGTTTAATGTAATTAATAAAATGCAAGTACAATACCATTTTTCTATTTTACCCTTTCCTAGAGAAATGTTAAAATGTCATATCCTAATTGTTACTAGAAGAGTCTCAATAGGTCATTACACAGTGTCAATAGGTGTTCAATTCACCATAACTGTTCCGAAAACGTTTATGACAATTAAAGTTTGTTACGATAAAAGATTTAAGATAAAATAAAACCAAAATTTGCTCAAATTAAATGAAAATCCGCAGTCTTCTTCATGTTTCAGATTGAAACGATTTTTATGTGAATTCCTAAAGCAAATTAAATAAAATTACCAAACTTTAATAAATCAAAATTAAGTTATTTATCATTTATCCTCAATTTTTTTTTGAAGGAGATTAAAAAAATCTTATAAATACGTTTTGTTTTTAAAGTTTTTGTGTTAGATATGAGGTCTAAATATTGAAATACGAAATGATCAAAGACTAATTTTTCAAAACCGAATTGTAAAAGACAAAGTTTGACCGTAACAGATCATCTTTAGCACAGAATCATTGAGATAATTTAATAGAATTTCTTTATAATAAAAAAGAATTTTCTTTCAAATCAATTAGATTAATTTTTCAATTAAAATATCATTAACAAATTTATAAAAATTAAATTTCAAGCTACATAGTCTTCAGAAGTAGGATAGTATAGAAAATCTAATCTAAAATCGTGAAAATTACCTAAATCTGTCTCTTGAACATTTTTTAGTACTTTACTTTTCTCAAGTGCTTCTGCATTATCGGCTCTTTTTTGTTTTGTTTCTTGTCTCGGCTGTGTTCTAAGTGCTCGTTATGTTCTAAACCACCAAACAATTGTGACAGAAACCAAAACAAAAAAAAGTCGATTATGTAGAAAGAATTAAGAACAGTAAAATGTTAAAAAAAATGTTCATTTATAATTGGAATAGCACCATGATAGCGCTATTCCAAGCTTTCTCTTGAATATTTTTTAGTACATGTCTGTTCTCATGTGTTTCTGTGTTATCGGCTTTTCTTTATTTTGATTCCTATCATGACTGTTTCCACCTATGAGCGTCGTGTTGCAAAATCAAGAAACATGAATGACAATAACTTACAAAAAAGTAAATTACACAGAAGCACATTAGAACAACCATGTACTAAAAATGTTTATGAGGAAATCTTTCTTTTTCATTGGAATAGCACCATAAAGTAACTAATTTCAGAGACATTTCCATAGCAAAAAAAAGTAGAATTCCTCTTTACCTACAAGAATAACCAGAAACTTATTAGAACGAGTTCTTATAATTCTTTGGAAGTTTCATAATGGAAAATTTATCAAACCATTATTATATAAAATATTATATAAATAGATAAGATTTTTCGTACTATTTCATTGAAAATACAATCATTTAAAATATTTATTTTTGTTCAAATATTTAAATTTCTTTACAAGAATTAGTTTTCCAAATACAGAAACAAATTGAAAACACATTAATTATCTTAATATAAAGTTTTGCATAATTTTGAAGTCTTACAAAGCAAAATTATTATTAAAAAAAAATTTAATAAAATTGAATGCTTACAGTATTTCAATATTTCTTATTTATTATGTTAATTAGTGGGAAGTGGGGCTACTTTGAGCTGTGGGGCTACATTGATATCTGATTTTCACGCCTATTTCTAAATGAAGCTAATCCTTACAATTATTTCATTTAGATGTAGAATTGTTTTATCTATCCAAATTACATCATGTTAAAACCCAGTTTCCTTTAAAAATATGCGAAAAATCGCATAGCAATGTAACCTCACAGCTCAAAGTAGCCCCGCCTTCTACTATACAATAATAAAAAAGACATATTTTATTTAAAACTTACGTAGATAAATAATTTTAAAATCTAATTTTTATATTGAGCAATATAATCAGAAAAATTGTCAATAGATTTAATAATACTGGAGAACTGTACAAAATTTCGGACAGTTTGCAATTTCGGCCACTTCTTTTGTCCCTCAAATTTCCATTAATTTTTAGTTTTTGCATACTCTAGATCAGAGGTGTGCAAGAAACGTTTGAAACTGAACAAATGTCAAATAAAACTTGTTCGTCAATGGTCAAAACACTACCTGAACAAACTTATTTTGACGTTTATTCGGTTTCCAACGGTTTTTGCACACCTCTGCTCTAAAGAAAAAAGTCTCTTCGGAGAACGAGATGATGTGAAGAAAAATCCGGAAAAAAGGAAAAAATCCGGAAGGGCAAGGAACTATTAGAGTCAAGGTGTCCGGAATATTGCTCAAAGCCATGTCTATATTTTTACTCATTTTAAAAATGTATTAAGAATGATTTTAGAGAAAACAAAGACGATAAACTATCAACAAGATTACAAGCAAGACTCCTCAAAAAGAAATAACAAAAAAATCAAGTTGTATTAAAAATATTACATTTCAAACTTAAGACTTTGGCACTTGCATGCAACTATGTCGAAATTCGATACAGCTGCTCCTGCTACATAGAAACTCTTTACAATCGAAAGTTTCTGGAACTCAAATGGATGCGATTCAAGTTCTCTTAATGCTACAAAACCTCTGATGATCTAAAAAGGATTCGAAAACAGGGGTGGAATGATAACTTTTCGACACTATCGAATCGATAGTATCGATAAATCTATATCTGTTGGATTAAATGAATGTCGACTTTTGACGGATTGTTGGGCTATTCCTTACGATATTCTTAAAAGAATGAGACTGTTGATAAACATTTATATTAGTTACAGAAAGTGCAACTATCATTTAAATTTTTCGGAATCGACAGTCGATACTATCGAAAAGAAGTTATCATGTCACAACAGGATAATTGCGTAATAAAGCAAATACCCTACCAAATAATCATGCTATTTCGTGTTTTAAAAAATAAATTATCTACAAACTAAAAAAAGCCTTTACATTTCGTACCGTAAGTACAGGTGGCTTTGTCCCTTGCGGGTGGCATTGACACGCCCCTGTTCGTAAGCTTTTCTTTAATTCTAGAACTTAAGGATGATGTTTACCTATCACGCATGGTAGATCGTATGTATTGAATCATTTTTCGATCATTGAATTTTGTATCATTCCAATTGAAATTAAACCGTTGCATAAGAAAACAATCTAATCTTGATATGCCTTATTTCAATCCAACAGGTTTCTTCCCTTTGGATTTGGTAGCTCTTCCGGAAGCAGTAGTGGTGGCTCTGCGGGCTCAGGCAACTTCCTATTCGACATAATTCGTGTAAGTTAATAGCGAATGAGGTCAGCTTTAGCATTTTCAGGCTTCTCAAGATGATCTTCAAGAGATCGTCTCAGACATGCTACTTACAGAGCGCACGTTGCGCAACAGTAGACAAAGTTTTGAGCACTTGAAGCTTACTTTTTTTTTGTTAAATATTCATAAGCACAGCTTCAATTTCTTCGGCACAAGCCCAAGAAACTAAACAATCAAAAAAAAAAATAAAGATAAATTTAGCTAAGCGTTTAATACAATCTGACCCCATCACCTTGTGTGCATGTAGCAAACAGCAGATCGTGCTGCCCGTGCTGCTGGAACCGTTTACCGGGTAGTTGCTGGAACTGAATCACTCGGTGTCAACATTTCCGCCTCTCACAAAGGGACTGTGCCCTTAACTGACGGGACATCAATTATTGGACAGAGTCCTTCGGTAAACAATTAACTTCCATCAACACAAAAACTCTCCAAGTTTATTTTTTTGACCATATCCCCCTGTACCCATCTAACACCTCAATTTCCCCGGACTATCTGGGTATCGACTTAACACACAATCATCCATGTCATTTTTACTTGAATCCCCCATAAGGACAGTCATTTTGGTGCTTATCATTGACATTCATCAGCAATTTTGGTATTGCTCTTGAGAGCTTTTTCTGGAAAAAATCATTCCCTGCTAAATCCAAACGCTTTAACCAAAGATCCCAAAAAAAACTAATGCATTTGATCTTGAAAGTTTTTGGCTTGACAATCACTAACAAAATTTGGTTTTCTATTTTTTTTTTTTAATTAACCCTAATTATTTCTTAAGGTTTTGAACCCCTATCCCCTATCCATTTGGTAATTTAGATCCCAATATCAGTGAAAAGTGCTTGAAATTTGTAAAATTGCGGCAAGTTTTTAAGTAAAATGCGACATTTTCCAATTAAATTCAGCGCTATTCCTCTCACTTTTAATGTCTTAAGATGAAAATCATCTGTCAGAGTGTCTCTTGGTCTCATCACACGCACCATGTCACGTTTTTCTTAAGAATTACTCCCTCTACGCCCGAATGTAGAACATCATGTTTGTGGAAAATGCATGAGTTGAATGTGTAAACGTTTTTTTATTTAAATGTGTTACCAGTTGCATCGGGTAACCCTAATTCTAGCAGTTTGATATTCAACCCTGTTTTAAACATTCAGAACAATATGTAAACATCAAATTGCTCTTATACCTTTAAAGCAGAGGTGTCCAAAAACCGTTGAAACCGAATAAACGTCAAAATAAGTTTATTCTAGTAGCGTTTTGACCATTGACGTACATTTTTCATTTGACGTTTATTCGATTTCAACGATTTTTGCACACCTCTGCTTTAAAGCCTCTACACACTAGGAGAAATTTCTTTAAGAAATGCATTTTTAAAGAAAATTTCCTCTATCCTTGTAGGCAGAAACGTCAATTTTTTTTTAAAAGGCAATACTTGATGAAAATTGCTTCTAGTGTGTATACACGATTACAGACGCGGAAAATTAAGTAAATAGTTTGACTTGTACCAAAAATTTCGAATTCTAGCAGTGCAATGTTATGACCAGCGCACAATAACTTTTGTTTGTAAACATATTTTCAAAATTTACCATGAGAATGAGCGAGATGACTAGATCTATATTTCATTCACTCTCATTGAAATGTCAAAAACATGTTTACTAAACAAAAGTTATTGTGCGTTGGGCATTAAGCATTAACAGAATGGATACAGTTTGTTCTTCTATTTTTAAAAAGATGGAAAATTCAGTAAATAGTTTAACTTTATTCAAACAAATCGAATTCTAGCAGTTTGATCAAAAAAACCAAAAGATCTACATGGATACAGTTTGGTCTTCTAACCTTACAAAGACGTAAAATTATGTAAACAAGTTGCCTTCTATTGAATAATTTGAATTCTAGCAGTTTGATATTAAACATTAAGAACAGGGTGGATATAGATACAGTAGACTCTCTCAAATTCGGGCTTTTGGGACCAAAATGTCACCAGAATTAGAGAGAAATTCGGGCGACGAATTTTTTGAAATGCAACGATTTCTTACTCATCTGCATACACATATCGAGTTTACATACTCATATTTATGATAAATTCCATGAAAACCCTTTAATAATGCAAAAACACATCAGAACTAATACAAACCATGCCAAATTTGAGCATATTTCCTTCATAATCAAACTTGAAAAATGACAACAAACTTTTTTGAAATGTAACTGCTGCCATAATTAAAAAGTAGGCCGATCTTAAAAGAGCAGAATTAGCGAGAGTCTACTGTAGTTTGTTCTGCTAGCTTCGTAAAGATATGCAAATTATGTCAATGTAAATAGTTTGAACAATTCGAATTCTTGCAGTTTTTAAAATGTTCAGAACAGTATGGATAAATCTTAGTCTTGTAAATTCGCAAAGCAGGACAATCATCAAGTTATGCCCTAAGCACACTTACGACTTAAGCCGAGAGATGACTTAGTGGAAAATGATGGAAATGTAGTTTGACCATTATTTCTAACATAAATACGCTAAGCCGTCTGTCGACTAATCGTCAGATCTGTCAAGACCCTTACAGTCCTTTCAAGAAATTATTATTTCTAGCAGTTCGACTTCAGTAGAGAATTAAAACAAATAGAGAGAATTCATTTTTGTCTTAAATGGCTTCGAACATGCATATCTTCGAAATAGGATAGTTCTAATGTGCTTTACATATTCTAGCAGTTATTCATTAAAAGTTAAGACTAATAGAATAAAAGATCAATTTCCGCTGATTTCGTGAAAAATACCTATTGCAGGGATGAGCAAGAACCATTTGATACCGAGTAAACGTCAAAATAAGTTTGTTTAAGTACCGTTTTGTTGAGATCCAATTTTCATTTGACATTTGTTCGGTTTCAAACGGCTCTTGCTCAGCTCTGACCTATTAAATATTTTTCAGTTGTACCATGCTATTTTAATTCTAGCAGTTACACAAAGTTGTCAATAGTTTGAGATATGACCACATATTAAAGAAATTTCAATTATGTATGGCAATGCTAGTTCTAGCAGTTTAGCATTCTATATCGGTGACAGAAAAAAAAATTGTAAATTGGAACTTATTATTTCTAGCAGTTGAAAATTAATAATACAGAATAGGAATATTAAGCAAATTTGATTCCTCTCGATTTATTGCGCGAACATGAACACTATTCATAATGTGAAAATATATTAAACTGCATTGTAGCAAATTGACAATACATGTATTTTAAGAAAATTAATAATTTATCCTTCGAAAGGAAAATATTATATTTAGAAACAATTCGTTAATGCACCGGTCTTGCTTCATTCTATTCCGTTTAATTACAGATTGTATTTTCTTCATTTTATTTAGTAAGACAACAAAAAATTAAGTACCAAAGTTATGGTTTTATGATGGAAACAAATTGTCGAAACTACTAGAATTCCAATTGAAATGCAGAGGAAAGTGCCCATGCTTTACACGGTCTCAAGCTTTATAAAAACTAAATTTTTCCTATATTTCTGATTAAATATGACTACACAATATATTTTAAAACAAAACACTTTCTCCTAGTTTTTAAAATTTGGGTGCGATGAGACATATTTTTTAAAAATATAGGAAAAATTTAGTCATTATAAAGCTTGGGACCGTGCAAAACATCGGAACTTTCCCCTATATTTTTTCATATAATTTGAATGAGATATAACAATTGCTCTAAAATTTAAAAGTTTTTAATAGCCTAGAAGATTAAAAAAATAAGTCACAACTGCAAGAATTAGGTTTATTGCATTAAGCGGTCTTCGGACTAGAGGTTTAGCCCAGTAAATAGAAAGCAATTTAATAGTTCAGAATCTAATGAACTATTTACTCTTATTATCCAATCCAAAGTCACAATTTTCCAAAAGATCTCGATTAATAAATAATTACAAAAGTGGAGCCATATGGCTAAGTCTTAGGTCTGAAGCCCGTATTACACAAGAACGAAATACCAAAACTACTAGAATTCCAAATGAAAATTATAATACATTTTCATAAAATTTGAAGAAAAGATAACAACTGTTCTACAATTTAACTATTCTCACAAATTTAACAAGAAAATCAAAAATTAAACAAAATTGCAAGAATTAGGGTTACGCAATCCACAAAGAGTCTTGTTGCATTCCATTTCAATATCAACAATAATAATTGCGAATTCTCTTATAAATAATTTAAAAAAGCAGAGCAACTATTAAGTTCTTATCTTATAGTTTGGGAATTGTAACAAACTGTCAAAACTTCTAGAATTTCTAGCAGTTTTGCATGAACTTTATGCGAAGGATACCAACTGTTCTGACATGTAAACTGTTCTCACTGTCGTTACAAAGAGAACACAAATGAATTAAAACTGCAAGAATTGGGGTTGCCCGATGCAAAAGCGTTATGAAATCCATATTAATTTGATGTGTTTTTTTATACATTCATCTTGTGCAATTTTCTACAAAAATATGAGATTCAACATTCGGACATTAATCCCTCTGAGATCATCATTAATCACATAACTTTAGCTATTTATGATAAATATTACTTTCAAAGAAATAAATGTTTTTTTCTTGCTTTTTCTCTTATTCGGAGGGGAAAAACTTTCAAGCACTCTTCCATGTCCTTCATCCATTACAAAAACAACAACAACACAAACATTTTGGGTACTCGATAAAAAAATCAAGATATTAGAGTGGATTAAAAAACAGCCCAAGTAAAACCCTCAAAACTCATTGAAAGTCATCGATTAACACAAAAATAACCATTCATCGGTGGTGATGGAATTTGGATTTGACTGGATGCAAAAGAACGACATAATGACAGACGATTGCCTACAAGAAATGAGAGTTGAACTATCGTTTTTTTTTTGGATTTTTTTTTACGAGAGTTTTGAGTGTTTCTTTTTCCAACACAGCAGCACAAGCCGCCCTGATTTGATGCACTTTGACATGAATTTTTTTCTGTGTGGTTCCTCCTTTATTCAAGATTTTTTGTCTTGGAATATCCAAGATTTTCCATGGTCTTCCTGTTTTTTTTTTTTTAAATTTGTCTTGTTTGACCCAAGAATTGGATGCGGTTTGAGTATCCCTCCACTTTCTGATTTTCAACACATTTTTTTGTTGGTTCTATGTGTACAAAATACCAGAAAGTTCATCCGGATTTGTAGGCAAGAGTCAATTGACATCCTTTCTCTTGCAGCTCTTTGCCGGAAGTATGGGTACTCAATCCCAGGATGAACGTGCCAATGCCCCAGATGGTACAGAAAATGGTGATGGCTATACTGAAGGCATCCCTGGGCCAGTTACCAGGCTGTTTGTGCTTGGCAACCGAGGACTCTCCAATCTCATTCAAGATTTAATTTTGGTAAGTGGTTCAAGATCGCAATCTCCCAAATGTACACCAAAAATTTTCAATTGAACACATTTTTTTTACGAGCACGAGAGAAATCTTTTGAAACACTGCAATAAGATCACTTTTTTATTACCGTTTTTTGTTTAGTTATGAAATAACTCAAACCATGACCAATATGTTATAGAAATTATTGCACCTTGAGGAAGATGACTTTGTGGCGTGACAATTGTGTGTAAGAGTTAAATCCCTGTCACACTTTCTTGTGCCATTAATCACAGATTTTCTGTATGTGAAAGCTCTGTAACAAGTTATGATTGATTGCGTTCAGGGAATTGATGAAATTTCTTGGATTTTGAATATTAAGTAGCATTCAGCCTGTTAAAAATGTTGAAATTACATTTTTTTTTAGATTATTAAGGCTTATGTACTAAATTGTACTAAAATATGCAGTGTGACATTCTTGTAATTACATTTGAAATTTTGTACAAATCTAAAGCACATTTTTTATAAATAACATTATTTTTTAATATTGAGAATGTCTCAAACATTTAGCACATGACTGTACTAAAGTGGCTCAGAGAAGAAATTTGAAAAGTGTCGTAAAATACATTAATATAATTGCTAGAACTGAAATAGAAATAAAATGAAATGAAATAGAAATAATTCAAATGCCAAAACCATTTAGAACATTAATGTACTAAACCATCTAAGAGTAGTCATTTTATCATTTGTTGTAAACTGATCTAAAACCGATGAAATAATTAATATATCTACATTTTTCGATAGCGTTATATTATTCACGAAATTTAAAGTATTAACCATGATTAAATATTTAGCACATGATTGTACTAAAGCATATAATAGTAGTATTTTATCAGTTGTCATAAACTGACTTAATACCAACGAAAGATGTGGAATATCTACATCTTTCGATAGATTAATATTTTGTATAAAATTTTTAAAAAAAATTATATATGATCAAAATATTTAGAACATGAGTGTCCTAAACCCACTAAACCATCTGAAAGTAATTATTTTATTATTCGTCGTGAATTGTCCTAAATATTTTTATTTATATTATTTGACTTATTTATATTTTTCGATCTCTTCATAAATTTGCATGAAATTTTAAATATTAAATATGTTTAAAATATTTAGCACATGAGTGTAATAAACCATCCAAAAGTAGTATTTTGTCATTTTCTGTAAGCTAACCAAATACCAACCAAAGAATTGATATTACATATCTCTCGATAGCTTCATTATTTTCCAGAAAATTTTAAATAGTAAATATTTTAAAAATATTTTGCACATGATTGTACTAAAAAAATTAAGATTAGATATATTTTACAATTTCTTTTGAAAATATATAATATCGACAAAAAGACTGATATTGAAACGTACACAAAAATAATAATTTAATCTTAATTTTTAATACCTCTGCTAAGTTCTTAAAAAGTATTTTTTAGTACATATAAAAAAATACGTTAAAAAAGATACATACTTAGAGATTTTACATCTGTTTTACAAACATCGCATAAATTTTAATCACAAAAATCATTTCAATATTAATTTCAATCATAAAAAATATCTGTTTTAAAATTTTAATTAAATTAAAATAAATATTAAAACGAGGTGAAAATTAAATAAAAAATACAATTCAAAACAGGAAAAATTTAATTTAATACTAAAAAATTTATATCCGGCTATATTTTTTTAATTAACATAATTAAATGCTTGACTTGGAAATACTTTCAAAATTAGCACATGTGATAGCCCTATAAGTCAAAATTATTATGAGTTTCATCACTTTTCAAATATTTCAATCAATTTAAAGGGAAGTACTTATTGATCAGTCAAAAAGAAATAATAAAATTTGCCTGATGATATTAATTTATCTTTTATCATTTTTAAATTATTAGGGTCCTTAAGGTATATCGTAAAATATTAATCGTAACGACTTGTATTTTGCTTGAATTGAATTACTTTAGAGCTTTCAGTCGAAAAAAAATATAGTGATTAGGACTATTCAATTCGAATAAATCTTAAATAAAAAATAATAATTCAATTAGAAAATTGAAAGGGAAATCTGTCTACTAGATATCTTTTTTAGTACATGATTGTCCAGACTGATTTTGCGGCTTACAACAGCCGGTGTCATTAGGGAAACCAGGGAAACCAAGAAGGACTTGTAGGAAGAAGTGGGGCACCTTTACGGCGTTATCACACTTGCACATTAAAATTTTAATGTGATTCACATTAATTGTCGCTTGTGAGCGTCCAAATATGTTATTTGTGTCTTTGAGTCACTTAATATTTGGGGTTTTTCTATTTATTGAAAAAGAAGTGGCCTGCAAAAATAAGTTTAAATTTACCTAAAGCATAAATATTTTTCACATTAAAAAATTAAAGAGAAAATCGCAATAATTTTTCGCATTAATGCTATAAATTAATTTATATCAAATTTTGTGGGCCAAGTCTTCCTTTTTATCAACAAATAGATCAAATTTTGAATATAAAATGATTCAAACACACAAATTACACATTTGGACTTCACCAGCGACAATTAATGTGAATAATATTAAAATTTTAATGTGCAAGTGTGATAGCACAGTTAAACTGAGACACTTTTGACCTAGATTTTTTTCTCTTAATTTTGAAAGGAACTGGATCCAAAGGGTGTATAAGTGGCTCTCAGAGTGTACTGTAAGCGGCAATCGGCAAAATTTTGTCGATCTGGAGATAAAAATCGACTGATCGGAGGAATCGGCAGATTCAAATTTCAATTCACTCATAATGAAGTACAGCGTTCGTTTAAATTCGTGCGAGTCGTTTAAACTATATCATTCGTTTAAATTCGTGTCGTGGAATTTCTGCGAAAATTCTCCGGAATTTCTACAGAATTTCTGCTAAATCAGCAGACCGGCAGGAGATCGACAAATCCTTGCGAAATTACGGCTGAACCAGCTTGGCTTTTGTCTCTTGTTGACATCTCACCAAAAAAAAAACAATCTACCCTATATTTGTTAATATGGCTTATACAACCCGTGAAGGAGTTTTTCCATCGTTTTACTCTGGATGTTGGTAATCGACGCTAAGACGGCGATGGACGCATGGGGGGTGGCTGATGTCTCAAGATGAAAATAAATACATACATTAGCAAATCGGTACAGTTTTTCCAAAAGATCGGTAGATCGGCATTCAAGTGAACCGTGAGTGCCACAATTATCTACCCCTTGATTGGATCTTACCAAGATACGATTTAGTTCCAGTTTAAAGTTGCCCGACTTCTTCTTATCATGAATTGCAAATTCCACCCATTTGTTGAAAATTTGAATTTTTAAGGAAGTAGGGTAAGTGAGCCAAACTTCGGCATAGTTGCATGCAAGCGTCAAAGTCTCAAGTTTGAAATGTAATATTTTAAATTCAAATTGATTTTTTTATTCTTTCTTCCTAAAGAGTGTTGCTTGGAACCTTGTAAAGAGTTTACCGTCTTTATTTACTCTAAAATCATTCTTAATACATTTTAAAATGAATTAATATATAGACATAGCTTTGGTGCCCTATTTCGGTCAACTTCATTCTCATAGTTCCTTGCCCTTCGGGAATTCTTCCAATATCTTTTTCACGTCATCTCGTTTGTCGAAGCTATATTTTTTGTTATTCTTTTGCATTGTATAATCTCTAGAGTACGTAATATCTAAAAGTTCATGGAAATTTGAGGAACAAAAGAGGTGGCCGAAATTGCAAGCTGGCCGGAATTTGGCACACTTACCCTAATTAGAAGGAGGCTTTCAGACTTCGAACACTGGATATTTTCCCCATGTTTCTTTAAGGAATATGATCTATTTTTTTCAGGGAATGTGCGACTTAAGACTAGCTATTAAAATTAATGTAGATTGCTAAAAATCTTCCCCTACAATTTTATTATCTCGAGAGAGTCATTTTATATTAAAAATTCTTTATTTTGTCGAGTATCAAATTATCAAACACAGTACAAAATAGGTTAATTCTAATCCAAATCCGGAAACGTTGGCAAGTTTTGCATATTTCCTGCATACTTCTCTGTATAAATTTATAATTGTGAGAATACGAGAAATATCACAATAATAAAACTAAAAAACCACTGAATAAATTAATGAATATGGATTGTATTTAAAGTAATTGCAAATCTCTTAAGCGGATCTCAAAAGATCGTGTCAAAAATTAATGAAGTTGCTTAGGGAATAATGAAGTATTTTAAATGAAAAACAAGGTTATTTGTTTTTATTATGGCTGTTTATTGTTTTATTTTAGACACTGAGCATTGGGAGATAAGGTAACTGCTTGGAAAATGAGATTATTTAGGGATTTGTGTCAATCTCTTAAGATAAGAGACTGATCTTTAATGAAACTGTTCAGAGCATAAAAAAAGCTCATAATTTATGAATTACTAAAGAAGGTTTTACACAAAGTAGGGAAAACTCTCAAAGTGATTATAAAACCCTGAAAATAGCCATTCAAATTCAAAGATACCAATCTCTGTGATCTTCAACTGATCAACGATCAACGTGATCATAAGAGTTTTTGGGTCATTTGACTACAGTAGTCACCTTGATCGGTCACTTTAATTAAGCATGAACTATCAAGACGATCTCCTAATCATGATCAAGTGCCAAATACTTGTATTAATTGGTTTTTTTTTCTTTTCTTGCAGCGCATTGCTCGAACAAGCGAGCGACTCGTGAACTTCAAGGCTCGTCTCATTACATCGCTTATCTAAGAAGGACCTCACCTGCGCTCATCTCATTTAGCCCAAGTCTCCAAAATGACTCTGCCGATGGAAATACTCAGCCACATTCAGCTCAAATCCCTGGGAGCTTCTTTCCTCTCATTTTCTTAGGCTTTTGCGCCCAGCTTTTGCGGCTTTTCCTGCAGCACTTTTCGCCCTCCTTATTTCATTGTTCTTCTCTTCCAGCGCTTTATTTATGAGAAGCTCTAACACTTTGTAAAAGGAATTTTATAATTGGTGGTTGGTGCATCCAATTTTAATGTGGCTTTATATTTTGGTACATTTCTCATAATTTATTCTCCTGATGAATGCGTTTAGTTGAAATTATCTCTCATTTTATTTCGCCTCTATCACCATCATCTATCGTAGTAGTTAAAAATCTATCATTTCTTCTTCTGCACTGTAACTAGAAAGTTTTTTTTGTGTATTTTTATGTAGCCAACTTACCTCTGTTCAATTTTGACTGTGGTAATTTATAGTGTTTGATTTTATTTTTCCTCAAATTTCATCCGAACACTGCCGCCCGAAGTAAAGGGGATCCTTAAGAGGTATAGGGCCTAAGGTATAGGCTCTCACTCCTCCTAAATCCTCCTGAACAAATGATTTTAAAATACTCAATGGAAATTTCTTCAAAAAATAAAAATAGTGAACTGAATGAAGCACTATTTAACGAAATTCTCTCGAAGAAAAGAACTCTCTATCTCTTAAAATAGAAGAAAGAACCAGCAGATAAAAAAACCTATCCACAAAAGATCAAAAGTCATTGTGTTGTAAATAGATTGAAAAGAAAATTTAAACTACAAAATAGGTAATAGAAAAAAATTGTGTAAATATTACATGCCTAATGTAACAAACATGGATTTAAAAATAATTCTCAAAAGAGCGATATATTAAAAAAAAAATTCAACAAAAGTAAATTTGTGATTGTCTCAATGTACGAGTATATGTTTAAGTCTTTTTTTTTATTGTAATTTAATATTATCCATCTTTGGTTGTGTAGAATTATTAAAAGAAATACGAAAAATCAATTAAAATTTTGGGAGTCTCTGTCAAAATAAAAAAAAATCGCTAATATGATTTTATTTTTGCCATAGACAAGGTTTTAATTTATAGCACCCCCTGTCCCTGCAACAAGAAAATTCTCCATTTGGACTGAGGCCAAGCGGGAGAAGTGGAAGTAAAGTGTGTGTTTTGTAATTATTTGAAAATCACAATGTAATTCTAATCACAAATATTGAGAAGATAAACAAAAAAAGACCATGTGTAAATAAGCAAAATATATTCCTTGTATGTGAGCGAAATAAGCTACTTGTCTTTTATTTGAGGAGCCAGATTTCCCTATTGATCCACTGGCGGCACTTTCTCTTGAGTTCGAACTCATTGAAGACCTTTGCAAGGTAAACCGAAAATTAGCATAAGGTAGGTGTGATACTCAAAGGAAAGACAAGAATGGATTTGCGACAACAGCGCCCCTAGCGTCGGTGTGACAAACCTTAGATGTTCTCGAACACTTCGTTCAAAAAACCAAAAAATGTCTCGGATTAAACGAAAAGGGAGTATTATCCACATAGTCCAAGATAACTTCTATTGAGAAATTATTATAAGAGCCAAGTCCAATAAATCGTAGGGAACGGTAGGGCAATTTCGGGAAACTGATTTACTGTACGAACTCAAAGAGAGAACAGTTTATACTAAGTCCTCAACTAATTTGTGAATTTACAAATATATGGCAGCAGCAACATATGTATGTAGTCTACACGCATGAATAAATTTATGATTTTTTTGGAGGAAAGTTATTTGTCAACAATATCCAGTCACAATGCCGATAGATTTTGCAACTCAAAGAATGTTTTACTAACAACAAAGATGTTAATTTTTGTGCCAAAAAAGCAGCAATTGCAGGGAGTGCTACTTAAGGACTTTAACCGTGGTATCACACTAGAGAATTTCACATTAAAATTTTAATGTGATTTACATTAATTGTTGCTGATATGTGTCCTAATGTGCAATTTTCGTCAAGAGCTTTTAGAAATCGAATCATTTAGTGATAAAAAATAGACTCGAGTCACAAAAATTGATTTAAATAGATTAAAATAGCATAAATATGGTTGATAATTAATGAACAAATTAATGAGAATTGAGCAAATTTATGAGCAAAATTTGCTCATTAAATTTTCATCACGTAACTACTTTATTGCAGTCATTCGCTTAGTTTCTGTATCACAATTTTCTCACCAATTTATTCATGATTAAATTGTAATAAAAATTAGTGCTAATATCTACTATTTATCGTGCACGAGATGGAGAAAGGTCAAAAGACATTGAAAAAGATCGGTGAAGAGGATAAGTAAGAAAAAAGCTAACCAAAAACGTATTCGATCTACAGTAAACTCTCGCAAATTCGGCTCTTTTAAGATCGGGCTACTTTTTAATTCGAGCAGCGGTTACATTTGAAAAAAGTTTGTTGTCATTTTTCAAGTTTGATTATGATTATCAAATGAATCAAATATGCTTAAATTTGGTTTGTATTAGTTTTGATGTGATTTTGCATTATTGAGGGATTGTCATGCAATTTACGTCATATATGAGTGTGTAAACTCAATATCTATATGCACATGAATGAAAAATCGTTGCATTTCAAAAAGTTTCTCGCCCGAATTTCTGTCTAATTCGGCTGACATTTCGGTTCCATATGCCCGAATTTGGGAGAGTCTACTGTACATTTTATATTCCTACATAAACTTCTAGGATTTCGTGGTCAAATAAGATGGTGACCGAATTAATTGAGGCTGTACATCAGGAAACCGTCATTTGGAAATTTTGCTCTTTTGCTATGAAAGGAAGAGTTTTCATCATAAGAATTGGTAAAGATGACGAGCAATAGTTATAGTTATGATCAGAATTTACCAAATCTAAAGTATCATAGCTTCTACCTGATGTAGTATCAAAATTGACAAGACAATCAAATTTCTTGAGGAAGACGAAAATTCTCTGGATATTGTCAATGGATATTGTTTCTTATAACAAGTAAATAATTTTAACCATAAAATTATTTACTAAAGAGACATACTTAATACATAATTATTAAAAGAAAGACGAACAAGTTGCAATACGTCAATGCATTCTGGCATTACACTTTCGTCCAGATTAACATCATAACTCTTAATTGGGATGTGCTACCACCTCCGCTGTATTCTCAAGACCTGGCCACTTCCGATTATCACTTGTTTTGATCGATGGTGCATAGTACTCTTGAGCTACACCAGAGGTGTGCAAGAAACCGTTGAAACCGAATTAACGTCAAAATAAGTTTAATTGTTATAGTAGCGTTTTGACCATTGACGTACATGTTTCATTTGACGTTAATTCGGTTTCAACGGTTTCTTGCACACCTCTGAGCTACACTTTTCCAATTTCGAAGAGATGCGAAATTGGGATGATAAATAGTATCGGTGCAGAAACACCTCGTCTTATCGATATCGTGCCCATGTATTGCCAGAGAAATGGCAAAAATATGTGTCTCGCATGGGCCAACGGTTTGAATAATGTTTTTGTATTTCTCTAGAAATTTTCCATTTTCACTGAACAAAAATAATTCAAATGAGGACCTAGTACAGGGACTTCCGGCTTAAGTGAAAACGGATTGAAAGAACTTGATATTAATTGCCTACTATTGGGAGCTCATTTATAAAATAATTTTTCAAATCTCCCTAAATGTATGCAAATATTTTTCACGTAGTAAATTTGAAATACATTTCTTAAGACTCCGGCACACCTTTTAGATCAGGAAAATTTCCTGAAGCCGAAATTCGAATCTTCTTCTCTCTCATAGGGTGGAGTAACCACTCATCGCCATGTTTAGGAAAAACGGGAATTCATTTTATTATAACTTTTGAACACTTATTACAAGATAACTCAAATTTTACACAAAGTTACTTAAACGTATTGGTTTCAGACTCATGAAAACAATAGTCCTCCAATTTAACCTTGGACTACTTAAGAAACTGATTTTTATTAACAATGCAAAAATAACCACTTCGTCGCCACCTTTTACCACTTTTCGCCAGTTCTGTAACCACTTCTCGCCACCTACTTGGAAAGGTTCAAACTCAATTATTTTGGGCAATATTATGCAAAGATTACATTCAGTATTTCTCTTTCCGCATGATCACCCTATTATTACTCATCTTAAATGATTTTTCTTCCCTTTTATTTGAGAAATCAAATTATTGGACTATTGCATAAAGTAAACAATTCAGATTTGACAACTGAGCATCTATGAAGTGAAGTTAGCATCGCATATTTAAAAGAGATGGCGACAAGTGGTAAAATCATTCCAAAATATTACCACTTTTCGCCATCCCTCATTTTTATATAAATATAATATAAAATGAAATATTAATTAACTAAACACCAATTTTATCTATTTCACAAGTGTAATTAAATATTGAATAGACAAATTATTTATCCAAAAAGCTACATTTTGCTTGATGAAAATCTGGTGACACTTAGGATATTGGATAAGAAATATTGGATTCGATGCACTTACTTAAAATATTGCTCTAAAAAATGCTCAAAATCGTAAATTCAAAACGAATAATTACTCTTTTTCGACTCTATACGTAGCAGGAGTAAAAATACAAATAACTTTGCGGCTCATTTATTTCATAAATCGCGAAAAATAGCGTTTCAATTTAAGTGGCGAAAAGTGGGGCACTGGCGAGAAGTGGTGATTCCACCCTACGCTTTGCATATGGGTGTAAATCAAAGACTCAATGCTGCGTGCCCCTTACCCTATGTTAGACGGGTATTGAAATTTCAAATCCAGATGCATCGATCTCAATCGATCTTCATCAGTAATGAATCGGTTAAATACCGTTTTTTTATGTTTAAATTATGGGTTAAGATCAGTTGAAATTTCGAATAACAACCACTGAAAAAATCAACTTTCAGTTGAAAAGGAATCAATTAAATTGCAGAATTAAAATTCAACCCTTAGTAATGGCCCAAGTTCAATAAATACTGGTAATAATTATTATAATAGTACTAAAATGAAACAACAAAATAGCGTAAACTTCATTTAATCTACTGGTTGAATATTTCTACAATTATCGTGTGTAATAGAATCAATTCGATTATCGTAGTAATTTTTCAACCGATTATTGCTGCAAAAAGTTCAACTTTCAACTACAGTACTGTCTCTCTATATGTACACTCTCTATATGCACAGCTTTTGTGTCGGTTGCATTCAAAATCAATTTGTTTACATTTTGACAAAATAATAAAGAAAATTATTTTCTTTGTAACTAATTTTTCTTGTTTTTAATTTTCTTAATTTTATTTTTTTCTGTCTCATATTATATTTAAAATAACACGGGAAATTCTAGAACAATAAAAAAATGATAATTTATTAAAAGAAAGAAAAAAAAACCGTTGGGAATTTCAAAAAAAATTGTGCATATTCAGAGAGAGAACTGTCAAAAAAAGTACCCAAACTGTGCATATAGAGAGACAGCACTGTACAGTGCTTGCTTTGTAATCCGGATGATTGGGAAACAATATGACAGATGTCCTTCGTAATCCGGATGGATTTTTTGAATTTGTTCAACGTCTCGAAAATATAATACAAGGTTTTTCTTCTAGAATTAGAATAAAAGTTTTAAATAAGCTTAGAAAGACATACAGTAGACTCTCGCAAATTCGGCTCTTTTAAGATCGGGTTACTTTTTAATTCTGGCAGCGGTTACATTTGAAAAAAGTTTGCTGCCATTTTTCAAGTTTGATTATTATTATCAAATATGCTCAAATTTGACATGGTTTGTCTTAGTTTTGATGTGATTTTGCATTATTGTGGGATTTTCATGCAATTTACGTTATATATGAGTGTGTACATTCAATATCTTCTATATGCACATGAATAAAAAATCGTTGCATTTCAAAAAGTTTGTCGCCTGAATTTCTGTCTAATTCGGCTGACATTCCGGTCCCATATGCCCGAATTTGAGAGAGTCTACTGCAGAGGTGTGCAAGAAACCGTTGAAACCGAATTAACGTCAAATGAAACATGTACGTCAATGGTCAAAACGCTACTATAACAAACCAATGGACAAATCCGGTGATCGTCGGATGGGAGGAGGTTCAGCCCAGAATAAAAAATTCTTTTCTTCCCATGGGAAGAATATGGGAAGAAAAGAATTTTTTATTCTGGGCTGAACCTCCTCCCATCCGACGATCACCGGATTTGTCCATTGATCTAATATCAACGTCGGTTCCCTACATTACTATAACAAACATATTTTGACGTTAATTCGGTTTCAACGGTTTCTTGCACACCTCTGGTCTACTGTAATTAGAGAATTCTAAGCTATTATACTTCATTTATTAAACAAAAGCATCACAGTATAATTCATTTTAATTGCTGAACACACATGCATACATGACCTCAAAATCATTTTAAATGTAACCGTCAATAACTCGTCCGGATTACGTCGATCCGGATTAGAGAGCGGGAACTGTACTTTCGTTTGAACTCATTCTCCTTCTTTTTATATTTTGTGTAATCAGTGGAACTTTTGGAGGAAAATTCAACTTACTTTGCTTTTCAAGTATGAAAATTCAACTTGTTTGCTACGATAATCGTTTGAAATTTACTACAATTGCTCTCCTTACACGCGATAATCGTAGTACAGACTCTCTCTCAAATGGGCATTTGGGGCGAAACGTCATCCGGTTTATCGATAGATTTGAGCGTCAAAACCTTTGTAAATTCCACAAAAAGCACTTAATTATAAAGGATCACGATAAAATAGGAAAAACTACAGCGAATTTGAGCAAATTAGCTTCATAATTATACGTGAAAATTGTCAACAAATTTTTTCGCCCGATTGAAAAACAGCCGATTAAGTGAGAGTCTACTGTAATTATTTTTCATTGTGTAGCTATTTAACGGACTTTTACAAATGTCTTATTTAAGTACTTAATGTTAAGACTGAGTCATGCCCTATTAGTTTCGCTATTCGCCACAAAATGCTGTCATCAAGTGATACAAAGTCAGATATTGTAAAAAAGAAATATAAATAAGAAATAAATCATTATGAATTTTGGAAGTTCTACTCATTTCTCATTTTTTAAATACTTACCAGAATTATCTATAAATTTGTCTTTAAATTAAAGTAACTAATGATTTTTTTTATTCAAAATTGATTCTTATTTGTATTTTTCTGTTTTATTTTATTAATTTCAATTTTTCCATAACCAATTTGAAAATTTCATGAAATTTCCAATCCTCATTCCGACCGTTGAATTTCAAATTGCCCCCATTCATGAAATCTCAGCGACAACTGAGCGACGTCGCTCAGTACTGTCAAGCTGGGAATGCATGAGATTTCCCAAAACAAAAATAGTGCACAATTATTTAGCATTTCCTTGCTTTTTCCCCCCACAATGAGTATCAACCCAGTTAATCCCTAGCACCAGGTGTCGAGATGAGTGAAAATGGGGCAGGAATGTCCTCGAACAGTGCGTCAAACTCGCGTGTTAATGCCCGCTGTGATCACACAAAGCTCCTCTCGGACGTCCGGGAAGCAATTCTTGGGGGCTTCCTGCACAGTGGGGATGTTCTGAGTGAAGTGGAGAGCTTTCCTAAACTCCTGCAGGCCATGGAGGGCATCCTGGTGCATGGCATGCGGATCTTCAAGCAAGATGTGAGTTAGTTTTCTTGTTTTTGGTGGGGGACTTGACCCAATTCTCGGAATTCTCTTGGCCAGTTTATGAGGTTTCTGGGCAGTGGGGGGGATGGGTGGCTTATCTGTGATTAAATATTCAGCTGTTTTTCGAGTTCAACAATGGAATTGTTATCTCTCGCCACTCTGACACAGAGATTTCTTCCGAATTTGTCCCTGTCTGGGAGTTTTTGGTAGTCCGTTAGGGGAAGCTCCTCCTCTTGGGTTTCCTGGATTTTTTTTTTTGGGGTTGGTGAGGTTGTATTAGTGATTTTGGTGGGGATTTTTGTAGGGATCTCCGGATCTGTGGCGATTTATTGAGGCTCTGAGCTGGCTCAATCCCTCCATGGCAGTTTCTGTTGCTCACAGCAACCTCTCGCCAGTCCACATCCCTCACTCCCGCATCAAGTCCAACAGGGAGCTAGCTTGGCTTTTTGAGTGTCTCAAGAGTGGCACACTTTCGGTTAAATTGTCCTGGCTCCTGTCGGACTTTGAGCATCTCAGCAATTGCTACGAAGCTTCAGCTTTTCTGCGATCAGAGAAATTCACCAGGGCCCTGTTCCTCTGCCTCGAGGCCGTAGAAAGGGGCAGAATTGAGGCAATTGATCGGATTGATCCGAAACTCCTGGCTGAAGAAGCTACGCACCGGAGATCGAGTTCTCATCCGGAATTCTCAAAAATGGGCAATAAACCCTCCCTCAAGGTCAACTATGACAGCCCCGAGGAACCAGATGCAGCTGAAGCCACCGAAGAGGCTCCCTCGAAGCCCAAGCCCGCCCGAGTGCGCAAAAAGGCCAAAAAGAGTCGCACAAAGAAGCTCCGCAGGAGCAAACTCAAAGCCAGCAGCAGTCTGCCGAATATTCCTGCCTTAGAGAGGGAACCGCGTGCTCGTAGCATGACCATCACCCAACCCATTTCCATTCCCCTGAAGCCAGTTCGACTGACGGCGGAATCCCTGGAGCAGAATGCCCAGAAAATTGTGCCTTCCTTCAGCTACAGAACGCCCCGGGATGCAGGATCAGATTGCGGCGGATCGGCGTCCAGGACAATGGAAAAGTCCACTCCGACGGATCTGATGCCCATTCAACTGGTCAAGTGCGATGACATCAAGATCCACTTTGACAAGAGATTCACGCCAAAGACTCCAGCATCGCAGGACACAAGCCCAGCAATTCAGGTGAGTCCTGTCCAAGATCTTTTATCCAGGGAGGAATTCTGGGAATGGGATGGGAGCTTCGATTGTGCAGTGCATTGGTCAATATTTGAAGAATGTCAGCCGATACGCTGCATATGCAGAGCAATAACAAATATTTGCCTCCGGAACGTTCCATGCAAAAACAAAGTGATAGGAAAATTGTCCGGGAAAGGGAAAACCATTTTTACCACTTCACTGTTCTGTTACAGTTCTTAGAATGTTCTAAAAGTTCATGTGGCTATCAGAAGTAGGATATATTCTTACAAAGTCATGAAGCATATGCTTCATCGGGCTAATGCTTGATACTGCTGAAAGGGTTTCATACTTTTCGTTCCTGAACGTCCATGATGTCTAAACAGACAAATTTCCCGAATCTTAAGAGTCTTGAAGGACTAATTGTCCTTATTCTAAAATTCTAAGTCAAAATTCCAGCGAGAATACTGAAATTTATTCAAATTTATTGAAGTTCAAAATAGGCTCAAACAGAAGTAGATTTTGATTCTCTAATAGTGTCTTGGATAAAAGGTAAATGTAATTGTATTTGCACAATTTCGAATTTTCATACTAAATTTTCGAACAAGGTGGGGAAAATTTATCAAATATCACACTAAAAAGCTGGCAAAAGAGTTACTCAGTGATTATGGAGTGATTAAATACTGGAGCAAGAACAGTAAACGCCGTTGTTCTGTTTTTTTCCTCACAACAATGTGAAGACCGTCACATTTTGACACTTGAGCACTTCGAAATTCGAACAGGATGTAACTCCTTACGAAAGTATTAAGAAGTAAAAAAGTCTCTTTTTTGGATCTTCAAATAGATTTTCGAATTTTTCAAGATCTACTTCTGTACGGAAAGAATTGTAATTCCCAGATTTGGAGGAATAGCCCTTTGAATTCGAAAAAAACTGCCATGAAGTCAGTGAAAATACATCAGAAAAAAGCTTATTGTCCTGGCCTATACGAAAAATGGTTTGTGTCTTGCATTACTCAAAAAACAACGATCCTAAATATGGTGGGTGTCTTGACTATTGAATAGGCCTTTCCATTATTTTTCATGCAGGAAAACCACGATAAAATACAGAACCCAAACATTTTTTAGGGAACCCGCAGGGAAGTCTGAGAACTGGATCATTTTCCGAAGAGTGCTGCTTAAACGCTTGTTTTTGGACTGATGAAATTCTTTTTTACTTCTTCTAAATCCATAGAATTATTCACTGTTTCATTCAGAAACATAATATAAAAAATATTATCAAAAATACTTTTAAAAAAATTATAAAATAATGATAATACTGAAATAAGTTAGCATGCACTAAGTGGATCGTCTCTTCGCTAATTCGATCAAATGGCCTTTTAATTGGATCACTCAATTTACAAGCATATTAAAACGAGAAAATAAGTTTTTATTACATTTTTTAGAATTTTTATTGGATTATTTCATTAACATTTAATGTGAAAGACAATCTGTGGTGTAATACCTGTCAGTTTTCTGAACAACAATTGGAGGAACAGGTTGGCCAACAGCAGACACCATGAAGAGTGTTGTGGGACATTCCCTCGGTTCAGAATTTTTAAGAGACAAAAATATTATTTTTGCTTTTTCTCAAAGTTTACGGAAATAAAAAAAATATATTATTTTAAGTGGATTATCTAGTTAGCGTAGTCATAAACGGTCCAGATAGCGAAGCGCCCGGATTAGCACACTCGACTATACACATTAGAAGCAATTTTCGTCAAAAATTGTCTTTTTTTTAAAAGAATTCTGACGTTTCTGCATACAAGGATAGGGGGAATTTTCTTTAAAAAGGCATTTTTCAAAGAAAGTACACCTAGTGTGTAGAAGTCTTTAGAGAACCGGGAACTCGAGCCACTCTGATTGCTTTTGAATTACCTGAGCGACTCAACCGAAAAAAGGTAATTGTCTTGGCTAACTGTCGCTGATTACTGCGTCTGGACCGGAAAAATGATGTAGCTTTCTCCGATTTTTATTCTAATTCTTTCTAATTGAAAATTATTCTAATGCATTCATCTACGCATAATTGCATTAGAATTAGTAATTCTCTATAAAGCTTATTTTCTAATTTCTTTCAATTTAATATCTTTTATATTTGTATTTTTTGAGGAATAACTTTATCGGCGATGCACCCGAAAAAAGGTTGGTGACTTGGATGTTTCCACCAGAAAAAAATGAATTATACTTTAACGACACCTGAAAAAAAAATTAATCTATTCAAATAATTATTCTACTACATTATTCTTCACGGAATAGTATTAGGTACAGAATTACCTTTTCGTATTTAAATTTTTTTCTGCATTGCATTTTACCAAATTGCGTTTCAATTCTTATTCTGATCAAAACGACTCGCTCGAAAAAAATGTCTTGACGTAAATTTAAAGTAATTTTAAATTTTCGAAAAGTTTAAGTATTTTTTTAACGGAGAACGTGTTCCTGTAATGAAAAAAAAAATTAAATTTTTCGGATGGTCGCACAAAGATATTTTTTGTATCAAGTCGCTAGGACCAGCGACAAAGTGACTTCTCAATAAATAAAAATTAAAAAAGAGATTAAATTAAAGGAAATTCAATAAAGTAATTGTGTTTTAGGTAAGAAGAATTCATTCTATTGTGATTACGTGTAGAAAAGTGCATTGAAGTTTTTTCAGTTTAAAGAATTTTGTCGGGTCATTCGCTGTGATCAGCGGAGGATAGTCAAGACAGCAACCATTTTTCGGGTAATAGTCTTATTGTATTAGCCAAAACACACTATTTTCCGGGTAATAGACCTTTTGGTCTAGCTAAGACACATACTATTTTCAAGTAAGCCGAGACGTCGACCTTTTTCGAGTAAATTTTGGCTCACTTCAGGACAATAATAAATTGATTCAAATTTCGTTCAAAAAATTAATTCATTTTTTTAATCATTCATTCAGACCTAAAGGCTTAGCCAAATGAATTAACTTCCCGAATTCATTAAGCAGCAATATTTTTGAGGAAAATGTTGTTTAGGTTATTAGGGTATCTACACATTATAAGAAGTTTTCGTCAAAAATTGCTCTTTTGAAGGAAATCGTTCGCACTGTTGTAGGTAGAAACGTGAAAATTCTGTCAAAAATGCGATTTTTGACGAAAATTTCTTCCAATGTGTAGAGCCCTTTAAACGCAAATGATCTAGTAAATTTCAAACAATTAGTAAATTTGTTCGATGTTTAGATTTTCAAAACCTTAGGAAATGAGCAAAATCTCCAGTCTGAAGCTGTCAATTTTAATAAAAAAAAGATGCAAATACACTTAACGCATAGAGCTTCGGCATGTTTTTGTCTTATTTAGTAAATTATGATCTCTCATATTTTTTCTACACTTTCCATATTTTTGTCAAAAAAAAAATAGAAAACTGGAAAACAATTAGCCAAGACACGCACCATGGTCAGTACATTGTTTGCTTCAATTTACTGAAATTATTCCCTTTCAGTTTTTTTTTTTACAATGGTTTTCTTTCCAATTCGCCTACTAAAATTTTTTACAGATGTGCATTTAATTAGCTTTCGTGGTGTGTGTCTTGTCTAAATTCACAATAAAAATTTTACTGCACAGTTTTCTGAGTATTTTTTCAACTTTTATTGTATTGCACTAAAAATACTGAGAAAAAAGTATTTGCTGATATTTAAAATATTTATCTTGGATGTAGAAAAAATTAAAAGCACATCTACTATAAAACACAATGCAAGTGCCAAGACACATACCGTCTTGCTATAAAAGAAAAGTATATTTTTTTAACACTTCATTTAACTAAAATTAGCCAGAAATATGGCTTAAATGTTAAACAAAACGAACAAAAAAACAATGACTTCATTGTGTTTTTCATTGGAAAACATGGTTGATCGATGAAAAACTCAATGGTGAAAAGGTACACTTTTAATTTTTCTGAGAAATTAACAAATTAAAATTTGTGAATATGAATAAAGCGAAAATTATTCGGAGCAGAATTAACTAAATAATGAAACTTTGATATAGAAAATATATAAATATAATAATTTAGTACTGTATTTATCATGAAAACAATGACGTTTCCATTTGGAGTAGCGAAAAATTTCCATTTGGAGCAGGTTTTGAATTGGCTTAATTTACCCTACTCACCTAAGGAGATTTTTGAATTGGTTCTCGTGTACAAAGTTTTTCAGCTACGAAATTTCACCCCTTGATACTGGCCGTATACCAGCCCTGTAAAGGTTTGTGTCTTTGCTAATTAAAATTATAATAATTAACAGGAAGCGTTTAATTCATTATGAAATTATTCGAATGCTATTCCGACTAGAATACAGTATTAGAATAATTAATTAATTACATATTGTCTGCTTTTTGATATCAGTTTATGTTCAATTTATCCAAGACACATAATTGGATGAGATCGTTGAAGTGAATCTTATAATTTTCCAATAAATAAAATTATGCTGAAAATTGTGAATTTATTATCATTTATAGTTCTTTTTCTCGTTTTTTAGCAGTCATTAATCGAAATCGCAGGAAATCCTATTCAATAGTCGAGACACAAACCATTTTGCACACTTTTAACCAAATAAGTCCTCGTCTATCTAATATAGAAATTTAAATTATTTAAAAAAAATCTTAACCAATGGGAAGCCATTCTGTTTAGTTTTATTTTCTCATTTGCGATTGACTAAACCAATAGGAAAGAAGCCTGAAGGAGCCATTTGAAATAGTGCTTTCCAATTGGTTGAATTTTTCTCCACCTTTTTGCTTCCGTCTGAAGCTTCCCTTTCCTTCTTTTTGAAGGCTGCCGAGGCTGCTGAAGCATGTTCTTCTTCGGTAAATACTCCAAGCCAGAGGAATCTCTTCTCAGTGTTGTCCACCAAAAAATCCCTCTATCCCTATCTCGATGTCACCCTTGAGAAGGGCGAGAGTAGTGGAAGCAATGGGACCCCCTTCCATTCGAATCTCTATGCCTCCCCATCTCCTGGTGACTTCATGAACACATTTATTCCGCTGCCTGGTGAGAAAATCCGGAATCGCTACCGGAAAACATCTCTCATTGAGGGACTTGGTTCGAGTCCCTTGGGCACAACTCCCACCACAACTCGCCCTGAACAGATGTCTAGGCAACCCACAAGGGGTCAGAGCCTAGCTTCGTACCTCCAGACGGCTCAATTCTCGCAAACGAACTCGGATCTTGAGCGGGAGAATGCCCATTTTAGTGTGTCAGATGCCATGATTGCGGCCATTGAGCAGCTCAAGTGGACGAAAATCGAAAAGGAGGAGAGTCGGCTGGGAGTGAAATCGAGGGATTTGAGGTCAAGATCGAGACTGAAAAGATGGGATGGGGATGTGAATGGACCAATTCCGGGAACTAGTTCAAGTCCGGATAATGCCTGTTCTTCCACGGAAGACAGTTCGGAAATGTCCTTCGAGAACCTCAGTATTTTCAATGAATCCAATTCGTCCGACGAGATGAGACTGTCTGAATCCTCCCAGAATACCAATGATCATGTGGCCTATGCCGAATGGGGAGAAAATACTTTGGAAGCTCTGTCGGCAGAGGGCGTGGCTCTGAGTCTCATCTCCAAGTTCAGTGACAAACAACTCCCGCGAGCTTCGGAATTGCTGTGGATGAGTCCAGATAATGAACCGATGGTGTCACCTCAACCTCCTGGACTGACCCCAAATAGCCTCAATGGAGGCCACCCGGATGGGAGGTTCCGGATAAATTCGGTTCTGCGAGGAACCAAGGATTGGGCTCCACCAAGGCCACAAATCATCTTCACAAGACATCCATCGCCCAAGTAAGTCTACTCTAAACATTTTCTACGTTTTTACGATTTTTCTTTCAGAATTTATCAAGCAAATTTGAGGTTATGTTGCAAAAAGTGGGGTTATGTTTTGAAATAACTGGTATAACCTAAAAACTGTAAATTGGATGACCATATCTGCATTTTTCTTTCAGATATACAATAAAAATAATCAAAATTAATGAGTACAAATGTAGGTTATGGTGTTAATGCTGTAAACGTAACCTAACAATTCGAATTCACTATTACCCTTCATGATTTTTAATTTACAGTTATTAAAATTATCACAGAGGCATTTTCAATGGCTCTATATTTTACCAAAATCATTCTGGATTAAAATAACCGCAGGATTAATGGAAATATTCCCTAATATCCCAAGAATTTGAGGTTAGGAATTACTTGAAGTGAAAAAAACTCAGGAAACAAACACGCTAGCTTACTTATTAATCCCAAAGGTTCCTCTCAGTTATTTTTTCAAGGCTTTTCACCTGAATTCAAGAATGAGTCGCTTTCATTAAGTTTTTGAGGTTAGAATTTTAATTAGTCTTGAAACCCAATAATTTCCAGAAAAAAAACATAAATATTTTCCCTAATAATTTTCTAACAAGTATAAAAAAACTTGTAAACATTTTGGCAGGAAATCGAGAGAGTCTTATCCAAAGAAATTATTTTCAGTTTTTTTAAGGTTAAGTCTATTATAACCTCTCATTTGACATTAACCTCTCAACAAAAAATCATGATTTTTAGGTTAGGGTTTTTACAATTATCACAAGGGGATTTTCAATGGCTCTATATTTTACTAAAATCATTCTGGATTAACATAATTGCAGGATAATTCGAGATATTCCTTACAATCCCAAGAATTTGAGGTTAGGAATTTCTTGAAGTGAAAAATCCTCAGGAAACTAACACGATAGCTACTTATTAATCTCAGAGGTTCCTTTCATATATTTTTTCAAGACTTTTCACCCGAATTCAAGAATTAGTCGCTTTCATAGAGTTTTTGAGGTTAGAATTTTAATTAGTCTTGAAACCCAATAATTTCAAGAAAAAAAAACATAAATATTTTCCCTAATAATTTTCTAACAAGTATAAAAAAACTTTGTAAAACTTTGTCATTGTAAAGCTTGGGAACATGCAAAACATGGGCACTTTCCCCTATGTTTTGAGGTTAGAAAATTCATTCATTTCACAAAGAAGTTTTAAAAAGATTCTATGTGGTTAAATTACTTTTAAAACATTATTAAACTGGTAGAATAATATTTTTGGAACAAAAAACTGTTTTTGGGTTTTTAAGATTAGGTCAAATGGGTCAAACCGGTCAAACATAACCTCCAACTTTTTCCATATTCACTTTATCAAGAAAAAAATAACGCACAAGAAATTTCTTTTTCAATATTATCCCAGTAAATATTTTTCAAGTTTTTGAGGTTATGCTTAGCATAATCTCAATTTTTATTCAACTTAACCTCATTTTTTAAAAGTAACCTCACATCTCCATCGAATTCTTTAGTTATTTCCAAAGATTTCAGAGAAAAGCCTCCTACGATTAATAAAGGATATTTCTTGGGAGGCTGCGACTTTTTGGTCAGAAAAAAAAACAAAATGTGGTCAGTAAAAAATCAAATGTGGTCAGTTAAAAATAAAATTTGGTCAGTAACAAATCAAATATGGTCAGTTAAAAATAAAATATGATCAGTAAAAAATAAAGAATCTATCTGGTCAGTAAAAAATCAAATTTGGTCAGTAAAAAAATAAAATTTAGTCAGTAAAAAATCAGATGTGGTCAGTTAAAAATAAAATATTGTCAGTAAAAAATAAAATATGGTCAGTAAAAAAATAAAGAATCTGCTCAGTAAAAAATCAAATTTAATCAGCGTATATTTTGGTCAGTAAAAAGTTAAATTTCGTCAGTAGAAAATCAAATACGGTCAGTAAAAAATAAAATACGGTCAGTAAAAAATGAAATATGGTCAGTAAAAAATAAAGAATCTCTTCAGTAAAAACTCAAATTTGGTCAGTAAAAAAAAATAAAATTTGGTCATTAAAAAATAAAATATGGCCAGTAAAAAAATAAAGAATCTGGTCAGTAAAAAATCAAATTTTATCAGCGTATATTTTGGTCAGTAAAAATCAAATTTGGGCAGTGAAAAATCAAAATTGATCAGTAAAAAAAATGAAATTTGATCGGTAAAATATAAAAACTGGGCAGTAAAAAATAAAGAACCTGGTCAGTGAAAAATCAAATTTTCTGTGCTTCGGAAAGTTATCTATCGCCTGTTGAGGCAAAGCGAAATTTTCTGTGTTTTGGGAAGATATCAGTAGCACCTGTTGAGGCAAAGGGAAATTTTCTATGCCTTGAAAAATTATTAGTAGCACTTGTTTAATTTTTGTACAAAATTTACTAAAATACGAAGTTTCCGCAATACGAAATGTGCAATACTTTTTATCCGGATATGCAAAGTTTTAACTTTTATTGATTTCCTTTTAGTGTTTTATTGACTAAATTATTATTCACTGATCATATTTAATTTTCCACTGATTAAATTTCACATTTTACTGATTTAAAAAAATTTACTGACCAAATTTGACTTTTTACCGACCAAATGTGACTTCTCTGACCGAATTTGATTCTTTACTGACCAAATTTTTATTTTACACTGGCCAAATTTAATTTATTACTGACCAAATTTTATTTATTTCTTACCAAATTTTATTTTTTACTTATCAAATTTTACTTTTTACTGACCAAATTTTATTTTTTACTGATCAAATTTGACTTTTCACCGACCAAATTTTATTTGTTACTGACCAAATTTAATTTTTTCCGATTTTTTTAAAAAGTTTTTTACTGACCATATTTAATTTTTTACTGACCATATTTTATTTTTTACTGGTCAAATTTGATTTTTTACTTACCAAATTTGACTTTTTACTGGCCAAATTTAATTTTTTACTGATCAAATTTGACTTTTCACCGACCAAACTTTATTTGTTACTGACAAAATTTAATTTTTTTCGAGTTTTTTAAAAGTTTTTTACTGACCATGTTTAATTTTTTACTGACCAAATTTGACTTTTTACTGACCAAATTTTATTTTTTACTGACCAAATTTAATTTTTTACTGATTTTTTAAGTTTTTTACTGACCATATTTAATTTTTTACTGACCAAATTTGACTTTTAACTGACCAAATTTCATTTTTTAACTGACCGAATTTTACTTTTAACCGATCAAATTTTATTTTTTCCGAGTTTTTTTAAAGTTTTTTACTGACCAAAGTTGACTTTTCACTGACCAAATTTTATTTTTTACTGACCAAATTTGACCTTTTACTGACCAAAAAGATTTTGCCTCCTTGGGAAGTTGAATGTGCAGAAAGAAATATTTCAATTTCAGCCGGAAGGAGTTGATCACGCAGCAAAACTTCCGCTGCGCTGGTTGTGGAATGCGCGTTGCCAAAGCCTATGCCCACAAATTGCGCTACTGTGCCTATCTGGGGAAGTACCATTGCACAGGATGCCACAGGAATCAGATATCTGCCATTCCGGCACGAGTTCTTGAACGCTGGGATTTTTCTTGCCATCCCGTGTCTGTTTTCTCGTACAGACTCCTCGATCAGATCTGGTCCTTTCCACTCTTTCGAATCCCTGATCTCAATCCTCAGCTCTATGACAAAGTCAGGATGCTGAATTTGGCCAGAAACAAACGCGGACAGCTCAAGTTCATTGAGGATTTTATAAGATCCTGCCGCTTTGCCATTCAAATTCAGAAACTTTTTGAGAACATCCCCAATCATCTGACGATGGACATCGATGTGTGGTCAATGGTGGATCTCGTGGCAGTGAAGAATGGATCATTCAAGAGGGATGTCACTCTGTTCATTGAGAAGTGCGAAGAGCATATTATGAGCTGTGAGGTTTGTATCTCTTTCAGACTGTTCACAGGCAAAAAATTGAGATTTTCCCTTTCAGCTGTGCACTGCCCGCGGGTTCTTCTGTGAGTTGTGCACGAAGAAAAACGTGATATTTCCATGGCAGCCAAATATTCGACGATGCGGAGAGTGTGGGACGTGTGTTCATGACAATTGCTGGCGAGGAGAATGTCCCAAATGCAGGAGACTGAGGCAGAGGCGGAAGGGTGAAGGAACAAAGAACACTTCCGGATAGGAGGCAGATAAGTTAATTTATTTTCTTAGAAAAGACAAAAATTCCTTTTACAACAAGCTTCACGAGCCTTTCTTGGATGATGAGATAGTGCAATTATATTTTGATGACAAAGCAAAAATTTAGTGTTTAATCTTATCACGTTGAATACTTCACTTTTTTGGAGATTTCAGACTTCTGGACGCGAGTTTCAGGGGCATTTCACTGATTAATTCCAACGTCCAATTCTGCTAAAAGATACTGCCAAAGGTTATACTGAAAAATTTAAGGTTATGACTAGAGCTGGCCAAAATATGTATTTGCATGTTTTTATTAAGCGTTCTGAGGCTCTATTTTGACCCTTTATCTCCAGGAATTGGGCTCTTCGGTTCTAATAAACCCAATAAACATTATTCAAATGTTTTAAAAAGCTGCTAAAGGAAATGGAAAAGCGTACTAGTGTTACTAAATATTTTACTAGATAGTACTCTTCGCTAATTTTACAAAAGGCTTTTAATTTCCACTTTTTAAACATATCTGAAAAATTATTTGAGGTGTTCTTTTTTACATTTGACGTTTAAAAATTATTGGAAGGAATAAGTTGAGGTCATTGCATAAGGATGTTCAATTACATTTTCTGTAAATCATATTCTAAATGAACAAGAAATCCTTAGATCGGTATTTCGGAATGCGCTTAAAACCACGCACATCTCTATCATAAAACGGTTAAGATTGCACTTAGAAATACGCACAGCTCGGTCGTAAAACGGTTAAGAGTGCGCTTAAAACACACACTGCTCAATCATACAACAGTTGAAATCCTTACCGTTCTATTATTGGGCTGTGCGTGTTTTAAGCGCATACTTAACCTTTTACGATTAAGCTGTGCGTGTTCTTAAACGCATTCTTAACCGTTTTAAGATTGAGCTATGCGTGTTTTTAAGCGCAATCTAAACCATTTTTTGATTAAGCTGCGTGTGTTATTTTACATACAACTTAGGTCGTTCATGCTGAAGCACTTAGGATTTGATGTATATTTTATGCTTAAGGTGTGCGCGTTTTCTAAAATCAATCTGTCAAAATTTAAGCTTAAGTGTTCTGTGTCTAAAACCAACCGGAAAATTTTATATAATTAATCCTGCAAAGCTTCTAAAATTATGTCTTAATGGCTTCGGCACACCTTTTAGATCAGAAAAATTTCATGAAATCAAAATTAACATCCATTTTTCTTCTCAAAAGCTTTGCATTCCAAATTCGATTGAGCTAAATTGAATTTGGAATGATGTTTAAAAGAAGAAGAAGAAGGGTGCGAAAGAATGAGATAGACATATCGCTCCTTGGAAATTACAAGGGGCCAACTCACTTTTTGGCGATTTTGAGGTTTTAATGCACTCAGGCAGAGAATTTAATAAATTTTCAGATGATATGAGTCAATAAATTTTGTTATTAGAAAAGTTTTTCAAAATTTTACTCTTTATAATTGCTTGCGTGGTTTGTTTTGAAGTCAAGGGGCACAAAATAGATTTATCGTTCAAATTTTTGTGAAACAGGGGACTAACTCAAGCAAGTTGATCCCTTGTCACTCTAATTTCATGAAAATTTGCGCATCATTAAGAATGACAAAGAGCTAACTCATAAAAAACATATTTTGAAAGGTAAAAATATGTATGTTTCGATGTTTATAATAATGCTCATACAAATAGAAAAGAATTAAATTGTTTTTATTAACATACTTAATTGAGATAATTATTTATACAAAGTTGAATCTTTCATGCTGTCTCCTGAAAAATGGCTCAGATTGAGTTGGCCCCTTGTAATTTCCAAGGAGCGATATGCAAAGCATGTAAGAAAGAAAGGGATTTGAATTTCAACTTTGTGAAGTTTTTCTGGTTTAAAAGGTGTACCGGAGCCATAATATTTTAATTTTTCCTTTTACCTACGTACGTTTTTACGTACCATTTTTACCGAAATACCAATACGCTAGAGCCCAAAAAAATTACAAATGCATTCGTATATTTGACAAGAGCTTAAAAATGGGCAACAGCAGATATTGAACATGAATTTTGTCTCAGTGAAATGCCCCTGGAGACAGTCAATGAATTTTAATTCGACAGTTTCTGCGAAAGATTCTGCGATTTCTTCGGATTTCTCTTCTACATGGTCAAGAGTTTATTTCAAAATGTGAGGTTATATTGTCCTTAACCTCTAAATTCTGAGTTAAAGTTACAATTTTAATCATTTCTAAACATAATATACGATGTTTCATTAATTTTTTGCCATTTTTTTACATGTTTTACTTTAGTTTAACAAGTTCAATATATTTAATTCAAAAGAAAATTTGAGGTTATATTTTTTCACAAGACTCAAAGTGGAGCTTGCTAAATTTTAAATGTTGGAATGTGCCAAATATTCAAAGAAAACTTAAAAAAAACTTGTAGTTTACTTCTTAAATGGTAGAATTACCTTTAAAAACTTTTCATTCCAAACGTTAAACTCGGTTTTGAGGTTAGGTCAAACCTCGTATTCATAAATAAACCCTTGGCCGAGACAAAGAGCTCTGCAATGCTTAAATTATCTACAGGGAATTTTGAATATAGGTAAAAGGTTATGCTCTCATAAAGAAGGTTATGTTGCTATCTAACCTCAATCACATCGAACAGACTGGGATTTTTTACATGGTCATCGCTTTTTTACTCCTTCATTGCTTTTTTACACGTGGAAAAAATATCCAAAAAATGGGTAATCAAACCAATTTTTGCATCAATTTGATCTTTTTCCGTTCTCTGAGACAATATTCTGTAAAAAGAAAATGATATTTTAGTAAAATTAGCCAAATTTAAATACCTTGAACAAAAAGCAAAAAGCAATTGCCCGGTCAATTGCTTTTCCTTGACAATTCCATATCACATAGTCCGTTAACATTCTCTGTTTAAATTCACTGTTCGAAATTTCATCGACTACCATCGAAATCAGCTGATACCAGAAAAAACCAAAACAAAGGAAATTTTATTCATAAAACTCTTGTGAAAACTTTTGAAATGTATTTAAAATGAGTTTAGGCATTAGTGAAATTAAAGTTTAATATAAAATACATGTGAGTAATGTGAATAATGAGTTTTGAACAACTTAAAATATTTCCCGCCTTGTACATTTTACTTACACTGGATGGCGCTGTTCTCAGTGAGTTTTCTAATCGAAAACAATGAAGGTGTCATATTCACTTCTCTATTGCTTCTTTGAAAATCGATTAAAAGACCAATGGCCCAGTCTGTTCGATGCTAATGTGTCACAACGATAACCTACAAGCAATCATCGTTTGGTATTGAAAATATTTTGCAATATTACTCTCAGCCTTTGTTTATGATTTCCAAACCAAACTAACCTGCCCTTACAATTTTTTACCTGTCAAAGCAATTAATACATAACCTCAAATTCATATGACATTTAAATATTTTTTCACTATCCCAATCATCCTAGTCATCATCCCAATCATCATTCAAATCATTATCTTTAGTTCTTTAATGATGAGAAATGCTTCGTGTCTCCGGAAAAAAGAATTTCAGTCGAATTTTACAATCTACAAAACATTATTGGTTATGTTTCCATTTTTTCCTAACCTTGAATTGAACTTTTGCATGAATTTTTATTTATTTATTTTTAATGTTCAAAACTGTTTACAAATCTACTTTCTGCTCTCATTTTATTTTACTACAAAATATTGAAACGCGCTGTTGCGCGTGCGATGGTGTCTCGGGTTGGAATCTCTAGAAGTTTTCCTATAATCTTGTCGCAAGATTTTTATAAAGCGTTTTTATTAGGTTTTAATCAAATTTTGCTAGCCCTCTTCTCATGTTTATCTTTACAAGAAAAATATTTTGAAATTTGAGGTTATGACAAACCTAACCTCAATTCGCGTCTCATTATAAGTGTTTCTGTAATTATTACAAAAGTGATTTTTTTATTTGTATTTTATTTTTATTTTTCTGAATTTTCATTCAATTTTGCGAGCCTAAAATTTAAATATATTTCTTTTCATTAAAATTATAATCGAAAATATGAGGTTATGTTGAACTTAACCTCAAATATTTGTACCAATTTTGAATTTCAAAATATTTCTTTTTTATAAGATTTCACCATTTGAATTTTAATCAATTTGACAAAAGATAAACATTGCATTTAATTGAGAAATAACGTTATCACCTATAAAATGTTTTATAATATGTAAGGTTAAACTCGGTATAACCTCACTTTTATTAACATTCTTCCGTTTGAGGTAAGTAATACTTTTGGTTAAAAACCTTTTTAATTTAAATAAAATACTAAAGATACTAAATTTTGAACTAAAACTAACGTCTAATTTAAAATTATAACCTTATGCCTCCGGCACACCTTTTAGATCAGGAAATTTCATGTAGTCAAAATTCGGATCCGTTTCTTTCTCACACGTTTTGAATATGTCTATTTCATTCTCTCGCAGTCTTCTTCTTCTCTTAAAAATCACTCCAAATTCAATTTTGCTCAATAGAATTTGGTATGCGAAAGAATGAGATAGCCATATTCAAAACATGTGAGAAATAAAGCGTTTCAAATTTCGATTTCATGAAATTTTCCTGATCTAAAAGGTGTGTCGGAGCCATTACTGTCAGTACGTCTTTTAAATCAGGGTTATTTCGTGAAATCAAAATTCACTTTCCTTCCTTATGGCCCCGGCACACCTTTTAGATCAAGAAAATTTCATAAAATCGAAATTCAGGCCCCTTTCATTCCCAAACTTTTTGCATAAGTCCATCCCATTCTTTCGCACTCTTCTTCTTTTAAGCATCACACCAAATTCAATTTAGTTCGACCTAATTTTGAGAGCGAAAGGGTAAGAGAAACTTATGCAAAACGTTTGAGTATGAAAGGGATAGTGAATTTTGTTTTCATGAAATTATGTTGATCTAAAAGGTGTGCCGGAGCCATTATGACTCCGGTACATCTTTTAGATCAGGAAAATTTTCCTAAAATCGAAATTCACATCCCTTTCTTTCTTGAAAGTTTTGCGTATGTCTATCCTACTCTTTTGAACTCTTCTTCTTCTATTGAACATCACACTAAATTAAATTTAGTTCAGTCCAATTTGGAGTCGAAAGTCTCCAAATTATGGAAGTCTTTTGAAAAAAATGATGCGAATTCTGATTTCATTAAATTTTACCGATCTAAAAGGCGTGCCGGAGGCATTACAATCCGCTAAACTAAATTCAATTTGTTGTGGCGTTCAAAAGAAGAAGAAGAGTGCAAAAGAATGAGATAGACATATGTGAAACATTTTGTGAAAGAAAGATGTGAATTTTGATTTCATAAAATTGTCCAGATGGTCCAGATCTAAAAGATGTAACCTGAGCCAATAATTTTAATTTTGGTATTTTCTGCTAAATTTGGTCGAATCCTAAATGGTTTCTGAATAATGAGGCCACTTTTTGATTTCCTCGTACAACATCTTTCCCGGACTCTCAGTTGGGATGCACTGACAATGACCGAGAAGTTTATAATCTGGGGCAATGTATCCCTCGCGGACTCCTCTGCAAACGTTAGAAAATATCCCAAATTAGAGATTAATTCTAGAATTTTATCTTAATGTCTTCGGCACACCTTTTAGTTCGGTATAATTTCTTGAAATCGAAATTCGTGTCCCTTTCTTTCTGAAAAGATTTGCATAAGTCTATACTTCTTTTTCTGTCTCAAAATTAAATTGAACTAAATTTAATTTGGTGTGATGTTCAAAAGAAGAAGAAGATTCCGAAAAAGTAGGATAGACATATGCAAAACGTTTCATAATGGCTCTAGCACACCTTTTAGATGAGGAAAATTTCATGAAGTCTAAATTCGAAACTCTTTGTTTCTCACATGTTTTGCATATGACTATCTCATTCTTTCGAATACCAAATTCGATTGAACTAAATTGAATTTGGAGTGATGTTTAAGAGAAGACGAAGAGTGCGAGAGAATGAGATAGACACATGCAAAACATCTGAGAAAGAAAGGGAACCGAATTTCGACTTCATGAAATTTTCCTGATCTAAAAGATATGCCGGAGCCATAAAGAAAGGAACGTGAATTTAGACTTTATGAAATTTTCTTAATCTAAGAGGTATGCTGGAACCATAATGGGTCAGGCATACCTTTTAGATCAGGAAAATTTCATGAAATCAAAATTCATATCCCTTTCTGAAGCGCTTTGCATATGTCTATCTCATTCTTTCGTACTCTTCTTCTTCTTTTAAACAGCACAACAAATTCAATTTAGCTCAATCGAATTTGGAGTGCGAAAGAATGCGATAGACATATGCAAAACGTATGAGAAGAAAAGGGAATCGAATTTCGGTTTCATGAAATTTTCTTATTCTAAATCTAAAAGATGTGCCAGACCCATAATGAACTTACTTCGCAATGAGCAATTTGCAGCAATCGAGACTGACTTGAGGAGGAAGCATATTCATGAAGGTTCCCACAAAACTTATTCCCAATCCCTTTCGGTTGTAACCAAAGGTGTGAGAACCCATTTTCCTCCATCCGCGTCCTTCGTAAACATTTCCATCTCCTCCGATCAGGAAATTGTATCCAATGTCATCCCATCCTCGCGATTCAATGTGAAAACTCTGAACTATCCTCACCATGTAGATCATTTCGGCCTGATTGTAGCCACTTTCCGTGGCCGTGTGAGCTGTTGAAGTGGAAAGAAAAATATTTGTCGAGAGTTTTTGTGTGGGAGATGGTTTTTTGGGGTTGCGAACAGACCGATAATTACATAGGGGAAGGGCTCTGTGACGTAGACTGGAGGTTCCAGGGGTGGTTGGGCCAGCCATGAGCGTCTGTCTACAATTCTCGGTTCGTCGTTGGGGAGGCGTTGCTCTGAAAAGGGAACATTGGTTGTTTTAAAATAAGTCAATAACTCAATTTAGACACAAATTAACTTAATTATTTCACAAGAATAAATTGTCAGTTGGAATCAAGGTTGGGACATCACGTAATTTTCCCTAATTGTCGTATTTATTACAAATTGCTAGTATTTGTACACATCATAATTTTTATATGGCTCAATATGAAATAGGAACCCCGGAAATACACTGAGAAAAAGACTTGATAATGTGCACTATTCTTTCTGTTTAATTAATTATTTGTCAAAAAGATGTTCTCGTAAAAATTTAGCAACATTTTATCAAACAGCGGTAAAGTAAATGGTAAATTCAATGCGTATTTCACAATTTGGCATTGAATTTAGCTTCGGGCCTTATTAAAATATGTGTTATTATTAGTCCATTAGGAAAATGTACCATACTGGAGATAGAGCTAGTTCTACATTTTGGAACTACCTCTTTATGAATTAATAAATGATAAAGCGCCGCTGGAAAACGCTGTCAAACACGCAATCTAACGGTTTCTGAATTTAAATTCTTTGCACTAAATTGTTTGAAACACCATTTACTTATAAAGTGTAAGTGTCTAAGAAAAGAGTTTGTCACCGAGAATTCAATTCAGGAAGGATAATGAAGGAAAATATTATCAAAATCGACGCAATGTGACTCTTTCCGTGCGTAACTTAGTTCACAAAATTTTCATAACTTTCCTCAAAGCGAGAAAAGCTATAAAATGTATTGACTGTATTGAAATGTATGACTGTCTCCCGTTTCCTTGCCTGCCAATATTTACTACTTTTATAGATATTTAATCATTGTATATTCACATAGATTGATCTGCACTCGATTGTATGAGTTGGCATATACAGCCTGCGACCCAGGGTTTCTACCGTTTACCTGGTGAGGCCGGTAATGGTAAGACGGTGGCAGACGCAACCACAAAACAGAACAATAGGATAATATATATCTTATCTTATCTTATCTTATCTTATTTCCATCTCTGTCGGGCTATTTTTCCCAAGTAATTGGCAGACTAAAGTTACTAAAAATCCATTGCCGACAGTTTTCAATTTTCAAAATGCCTACGGATTTTTTTTTCTATGAAATTATTTGTGAATTTTGTGTAAATTATCATTATGATTTTCATGATATATAAATACGAAAAATTATACATCGGTATGTTTTTTGTAAAGAATGACCTAAAAATTCACGTTAGAAACCATTCCCGATCGAAAAATCTGAATTTTTTTGTTGAAATTAAGAATAATTTTGAAAATATTTTTACAAGATTTTATATAAAAAAAAAGACTAGCGAATATAGATAGTAAAAATATCAGTAATATATCTCCAATATTCTTTTTTTTTTATATTTTTACAAATATTATTTTTCTTCCACGATTCAAATTTTCTAAAATTAAGTTTAACAAGATTTAACTAGTCATAGGATTTTAAAAATGGATAAGAAAACTCTTTCGGTTTGTTTGTTAAAACATTCTCTATAAAATTCGTTTTTTTTTATTTTCCAAGATCTAGAATATTTTTTTTAAAGTATTTTCTCATTAAATATTATCAAAAATGGCAATGCTTATAACCAATTTATTCTAAAAAAAAAAAAAAATTATATAAAAAATAGTTGTTTTCACGGATATCTACATTGCATTAGCTTTTCCACGGTACAATATTATTGGAAAAACTCCCAATAATTTTCCTGCACTCTGAAATTTCCTGAACTATTTTAAATACAAAATAAAGCAATAAAATAAATAAGTTCTAAACAAACTAAGAAAAAAAAATTTATGTGTTAAATATTACATCAAAGTTCAAGTTCTGAAAAAATGCTCAAAATTTCATAATCGAATTCTAAATTTGAAACCGATTTTAAACCGGTTAACCGGTTTCAGACCCTTCTAAAACCGGTTAACTCTTTCCGGACCGCAGCATATGCTGCAAGCAAATTTCACAATTTTTAATCAAAAATATCTAAGCTCAGGAAATAATTGATGTTCTACAAAAAATACCTTACTTTTGGACATCCTTATAGTTTGTAATCATCCACAAAAATAGGATTTTTATTAGTTCTGAATACTTAAAAAACATTGTTTTTCACAGAACATTCATATGCTGCTTTGGGTACTCTCGTCCCAAAAGAGACGAAAGAGTTAACCGTCAATCCTAAAAACCCGGTTATTTGGAATCACTAGTTTGATCGGGCTCAAAATTTGCATGTACATATTTTGACTCTCATGGATCACAAATATCATACCCGCCAAAAACCGATTTTCGACTGCTTAACAGAATTATAACACTGTGCAACGATGATTTTGTCCCTGGGTTCTCATGCTATTTTTTCTATTGCTAGGGTCAAATACGAAAATACTTATCATTTTGATTTCATTTGGATTTTGCGCCTGGTATTTAGGAAAAACCGTTTTTGCCGTTTTTTGATACTTGGATGCCTGTATCTCCGATTCTGCTGAACCGATTTATTTCTCACTATGGAATAATTTGGTCTCCTTTACATGTCCGATAAATCCTCTGAACAGATGAAGTTCGTACAACTGACATCAGAGGCGCTGTAGTCTCATAAATGTCAGAAAACATGGGAAAATCAAACTTCTTAGCAACTTTGATCAAAAATATCTCGAAAAATAGGACTGTCCCTAACAATTTGTTTTATGGGTTTGATAGAGAATTTAATCAGCTACATTTTCGTCCATGTACAATTTTTCTCTCAGATTGTTTTTTAACCTCGATATTGAGGTTCAAACGAAAAACGAGCACTCAGCCAACTAAAGAAAAACTTAACTATTTCGCACATTTTGACTTTTTCTTTTCAAGTTTAGATAACCCAGAGTATTATTTTCACTTTTCTTATAATTGTAGGACTTTATTAATACTTCTTGCATTATAAAATGTGTTTAGATATAATACAAGGTAATAACTCAAACAATATATTCAGTAAAATTTCAGTGTTATTTCAATCTCAAAAGACTATTACAAAAAGGCATATTAACTGCATATTGCAAAATTTTAAATATTTCAAAGAATATTTCTTGTTAAATTTACGTTTTAGAATCAATAAGTATCTATTTTACCTTTTACATTCCAGTTACATATGGAAAACTTTTCAAAAAATCCTTTTTCTAAATTCATTTCTTTTTATAATTCTTTAAAAAATTATCCTACATTTATCTACAATCCTACAATTTTAACCTCATAATTACGTGATTTTCGTCGAAATAAATCTAAAACTAGTTTTTGAACTTGTAATTGTTACTTTATGTATATCACATACGTTAATGTTTTATACAAGTTTCCAAGTAATAAAATAATATTTAAAAATTTAAAATGTCATATAAAAAAAAAACAATAACACTCGAAATTGTGAAGGTTTTATTTAGTTGGCTGAATGCTCATTTTTCGTTTGAACCTCAATATCGAGGTTAAAAAATAATCTGAGAGAAAAGTTGTACATGGACGAAAATGTAGCTGATTAAATTCTCTATCAAACCCATAAAACAGATTGTTAGGGACAGTCCTAGTTTTCGAGATATTTTTGATCAAAGTTGATAAAAAGTTCGATTTTCCCATGATTTCTGACATTTATGAGGCTACAGCGCCTCTGATGTCAGTTGTACGAACTTCATCTGTTCAGAGGATTTATCGGGCATCTAAAAGAGAACAAATGTTCCCATATTAAGAAATAAATCGGTTTAGCAGACCGATTTAATAATTATACCAAATTTCCATCAGTTTCTCATTAACAAAGCCGTTCCTCAGCTTAAGTCGAGAGACAGATTGGTCAGAAAAACTGATGGAAATGTAATCTGATCATTATTGTGAATATAGTTACGTTAAGCTGTCTCTCGGCTTAAGTCGTAAGTGTGCCTCGTTCCGTTGATGCGGATGAATTTGACCTCCTCCTGTTCGTAAGTTTTTATTTAATCTTGATGTTCAAGAACGGTTCTCACCGATCAGACATGGTAGATCGGATCGGTAAGACCGTCCTTAAGTTTTAGAAGTATAGAAAAGTTTACGAACAGGAAGAGGTCAAAGTCACCCGTAGGGAATAAATTAATCTAAACAGCTCAGTTCAATCCTATGTGAAGACAGACATTTTTCTTATCTATTCTAATACGCTTCCAGCAAATAACAATTAATAATAAAACACTGATCATCTGAAACATCTTCTATTTTCAACGGTATGTGTCTCAACTAATTATTTTCCATCTTCCACAATGCATATTCAAAATCTTCAATTCCCTGATACAATTGCAACAATGCGTTAAAATTAAAATCTCCATTGACATACAAAAATAGTAAATATTTTCTTTATTTGATTATTATTTCCGAATTTACCGGTTTGATGTGGTTGTAAAATACTTTAAGACGCTGAATCTTAAGAAGGCAAATACTCTTTACTTTCGATGTTTTTTTTCTCAAATATTTTCGCACGAACTCTCACAAATTAGCACTTGATTTGAATAACTAAACATCAAAGAAATTATAGGTCATTCTAAAAATAATCTAATAGGAATTCTAGCACCTAAATGAACGTGCTAATTTTTAAATAGTCTTTTAAAAAAATAAATCTATCGGTTCTAATGATTTTAAAATTAGAAATTAGGCAGAAAAATAGGTAAAGTGGGTAAGATAAATGTGACTCAAGCCATAAAAATTAGCACATTGTTGTTAATAAATGTCTTGCGTTTCGATTTTACTCACGTTTGTTGCCTATATAGAGATCTGGATTCTTTCTTTCGATCTTTTCGTAATTGTCAGGGGCAGGAGAGGTCTTCCTCTCCTGACTGTGATTCCCAATGTCCGTGGTGATGTGGATGGGTCCTGTGACGTAGGTGATGTTCCCTATGTGTACCCTGCTTGAATTTTCAATTTGAATTTTGTCGAAAGTCTGAATGTTGCTTTCACCTTTGAAGATGTGCTGAAGGATTTCCGTCTGACTCACTTGGACGGGTTTGTCCCCATCCAGAGTGACGATCTTGTGGCTTCCGGAGGTGATTGTGGTGGTTTTGTCTTCATCAGTTATGTCCAGGTTAATGGCTGATGAGAAGCGCGTCGCAACGTCTGAGAAGGCATCACTCTCAGTCACTGACGATGTATAAATTGTACTCTCATCGGCAATGGATTGGTCAGTAGTTGAGGAAGAATCAAAGTCATTCTCTTCCACCCACTTTGAGGTAAATTTCAACTTTTCCTCGCCTATTTTGGGAATTTCATGGACATTCAGTCTCCCCATCCGAGGCCAAAAGTTCGATAAAAGAACTTCTTACCTGGTTTAGCTCGGCACGTGATTTCTTCAACTTCTTCTTCTATATTCAATTTCTTGCTCTTCTCCTCCTTTTCCTCACAATTTTCCTGAAGATTTTCACTGTCCATTGCACAAAAATATGTTCACAGACACCCAGAGACAAAATTTCACTGAAACTTAGACAGAAATTTATCGCGCTGACTCACGGAAGTTGCCTTATCACAGCTCGAAAAGCACGAATTCTGATAAAGACTTAATATTGACAAGCGATGGAAGTCTCTTTGAGTAAAAATCGTATCGAATTGGAGTTATGAAATCGAATGTCAAGTGTAATGTCTTGCAATCTTGGATATTTACGTGTTATTCCGGTTCTTGGAGGCTTTGAGGCCAAATTGAGACTAAAGATTGATTTATAAAAATCAAGTTATTAGCTTCAAAACCATTTCAATTAATTTGCAGCGTTAGCAGGAATAATCTCAACATTTTATAAACGTTTCGATTTGATTTCAAAAATCTCGAGCAATTGTTGAAGAATAGACAGACTGAAAATAAGCCAAGTAGGGCTTTAAATAAAGAGTAAGCAGGATGGTTAATCAAAGTTAGGGGCTTTATTGACTACTCTCCCTTACAAATCTTTTAATAATTTTCTTTATGTAACCCTTTGTATAAATCGTGACAAAGCCTTTCTTTCAGAACAGTTTTATTTAATTGGTAAGTCAACTTAAATTCATAAATCGGCGGCTCAGAATATAAGTCGGACAACTCGATTTTTTACAAAAATCATTTTATTCGCTTTTTGGATATTTCTTTATAACCTCTACCTTCCCTATGAATATTATACATGAAAGATAATTATTTTCAAAGTTATAGACTATAGAGATTTTAAATCTCAAAAATCGTATACTCTGCATATAAAATCTCAGCTTCTAATCGCTCTCCTGCAAAATTTGCCTATATACTGCGAGATATTCGTTTCTTATTCTGAGCGATCGAAATAACTCTTTCAGATGGTTGGTTAAGCGAAAAATATTAACGTGCCAAAAAGTAAATGTATCCCAAAGAATTACGCAGACAATTAATGCAATATAGCTTCATTGTCTACTCGTATTTAATCGATCAGAGCTTTAAAACTTTAAAAACATTTAAAACTTAACTAACTCAAGAACTCGAAGGGACTAGGATATTAGTAATTAGCTCATATTAATTTGTATTAAATTTTATTTAATATTTTTTTCACTGAAAAACGTAAAATTTTAAAAGACAATATAAAATTTTATCTTTTCTTTTTACTGATCGAACTCAAAGAGAGAACAGTTATATAATCCGCTTTTTTTCAACTTTAAACCGACCTGGAGCTTAAACGGTAAGAGATATCAACTTCCGGTCTTCGGTGACCCCCATAAAAAAAACAATAACTCCAGACGTTTTTTCCCCACCCCTCTACATTCCCTCCAAAACCATATTTTTTGGTTTTTTCCTTGGAACAAATGTTTTTGGAATCAATTTGTACCTAGAGAACATATTTGTTTGTTCCAAAAAGTTTTCTTTACAGTTTTGCTACGAAATATATTTACAATTTTGTTAGAGTTTTCTTTTGGAACCGTTTTGATACGATGAAATATCTACAAATTTAAGTTGATTTAGTTTTATACAAATATGTTCCTGAAAGTTGGAATAGAATTTATTGCACTCGGCTGTTTTGTTCGCATTGTCAGGAATAATTTGGTACATTTTTTTTATAATAATATTATTCTTACATATGTAACATATTTGTTCCAAAAATTTTTGGTGTCCGTGGACGAGGTAATTTTTGGAACGAAATTGTTACTCATATGGGGAATCTTTTTGTTCCCATTGTCGGGAACAAATTCGTGTAAGTCATTTCGTCTTACAGTTAAGGCTTATACTTCAATCGAGATGGATTTCGATAGTGAAAGTTCATAAGGAACAACAAATAAAAGTCAATTTGAGAGTATTTTATACAGACGCATGCATGACGAAATCTCGAATTAAAAAAGTGAAATCATGTAGCACGAAAATAGCCATAGATTTGGCGTCCTCCTCGCTTCGGTGACGGGTGACTGAGTGTGAGAGGAGGGATATGATTTTATACTAGACGAGCTATTTTTTGGAACAAATTCGTTACTAATATTGGGTATCTTTTTGTTTCTCCTAGAAGATACAAATTTATTCCAAAAATTTTTGGTGTCCGTGCACGAGCCACTTTTTGGAACAAATTCGTTACTAATATTGATTATCTTTTAGCAGATATATCGTCGGTTGCGTCTACCTCTGTCGTATCTGCATTTGTTTTCTATCTGCATTCGGTGCAAGCTACAATACAGACGTCCCCTCTTGCGTGAAATGCTGACACAAAAGAAATGCAGATACGACAGAGGTTTCCGATATAAATAACTTATCGGTTATGAATCGGTTCATAACCGACTCATAACCTATTGGGCCAGTTCTAGAGCATTTAGGCTTCTTAAATCAGGCTGCCTCCTTAGTCAGAGTATGTTCGAAGCCTGAAAGCCTTCTCCTATGTACCTTTAACTTATGAGAGAATTTGTGAAATCATTTTTGAAATACTCCTAAATGTATGCAATTTTTTTTGTTGAAACGATAAATTTGAAATGCGTTTATTATGAAACATTGGCGCTCAAAATATCCAAAGAAAATGGTGCCAACAATATTTTGCATATTTCACGGCGTTCCTGTAACTTATTCAAAAGAAATATCCTGAGGGTATGCAAAATTTCTGTATTAGAATATTCTGTATGTAGAATTTCTGAAAAGCCATTTCGCGCGGTTTTTCTCGGTCCCGAAAATATGCATAATCCCGGGACCCTCTATATGTTGTTTATATCACGGCATTTCGATAACTTATGTGAAAAATCTCCTGCGGGTATGCAAATTTTCTGTATTGATAAAGGCATTTCGCGCTTTTCTTCACGGTAGTACACAGGGAGTTCCAGTTTAAGTGAAAACGGATTGAAAGAATTTGATATGAATTGCCTAATATTGGGAGCTGATTTATAATTTTTGAAATGCTTCTAAATGTATGCAAAAATTTTTCACGCGGTAAATTTGAAATACATTCCTTATGAACCGTCGTTGGCGCTGAACCAACGGATCAGCGTGAACCTAAAAAGTAACTTAAAGTACTGACCCTACCCTAGTTCAAGTCGTTCCAAATTTATTCAAGATTAAGTTAAAATCGGTTGTGAAGTGGTTCAAATTGTTGAGAACTGTTTCAAGCCTAATGCTAACTGATTTAAATAATATTGCGATGTACACAGTCCACTCAATTCTCCGTTATCCGGATAATTGAGGGTGAAAATGACATATGAAAACCTGAAGGGGGATTTTAGGAATTTTATGAAGTCCACAAATGTTTGACAGCTGTCATCCGCATATCAAACAGCTGACTGTAATTCAAATCTTCGAAAAAAGATTCATATCTTTTTGTAGGGTTTTTAGCAATTCAAATCGGTACTATTAAACAATTTCAATCGATTGTGAATCTATAATTGAATAAATATTGATGAATTATTCATATCGGTTGCGAATTGTTTTAAATCTATTCTGTTGTAGTTCAAATCATTGCAAAAGTTCTTTTTAACTCAATAATGAATTGATTTGTTAAATAGTTGCGAACTGATCCAAATTAGGTTAGTTATGTCAACCATCTTAAAAGCAATCTATTCCAAGCAAACTTCCTAAATTATCGGTTCGAACTTTCGAATTGGTTCACCATGAATTGAATCTGTTATAAAGTAAATAAGATGACTCAATTGTAGAGAATTTCAAAACCTTTTGAACAATATTTATATGGTTTTACGAATATTTAAGTTGTTTAGGTAAAAAGTCGAAATACTGTAGAAAAATAGAAAGCCCCCAGTCGCCATCTTTATTTTTCAAAATGGCGTCACACTGCTATAAATCAGAAAGACTTGAATGATTCTTCCAGAGTCTTTTTTCGTTGTCCGGAAGCCTTTTTTCGCCGTTCAGAATATTCAGAATTGCAGTAAAAATTCTTAGTCCAAGAAAAATAAAACAACTTCAAATTCAACTGATATTTGGTAGTTTATTTGATATAGAACAGGCATAAATATTCTACAGTAATGCTTAATTGTCCCTTGTGGACAGATCTTCGTCAACAACCAAATAAATGTATTTTACAGAGGAATGGGATCATGATGGGAATTTTTAGAAAATCCCCATGCAGATATTTTTCCATCGTGAACAAGTGCGTCTTTTGAATAGAAATCTACTTAATAGAGAATAAATCAATATATTCCGACTCAGATAAAGGAAAGAAGGAAATCCTCTCGTGATTCGCACATTTGGACAGAATACTACAGCGTATACCGTTTTCTCCTCATCTTTTTTTTTAATTAATTAATAATATAATTTATTTGTAAAGGTTACTAATTTTAAAAATATTAATTACAATGTGACTAATGCAGCTTTAAAGTAAAATATGCTCTTGATTTTTTGTATTTCTCTTTCTCTCAGGTAATACTGATAAAATACGGCACCCTATAAATTAATTCTCTATATCAATTCCTAATCACTCTCTAATAATCTTGGGGAGGGTTTTGGAGTGTCAATGACACTCACGTGGCTTTTTTTCTCCTTTTGGTGGCTTTTATCCGGCCTCTACAAATGTGTCACAACAATGTCCTCTTCGAGTTCATCGTGCTCGTCATCCGTTTCGGAAACTTCTGGCACAACGGGAGGATTGGGGGTGGGATTCTTGGCTTCCTCCTCGAGTTTCTTGAGACGAGCCTCCTTGCGCTGGTGTCTCACTTCCACAATCACCCAGCCAAGGACTCCAAGGACGAGGACTGAGAAAAGCACGTAGAGCTTCATGCGGGCACAGAGTGTAGTTGAATAGGCATAGGCAATCACGAAACCTGCGGATTCCCACAGGCGATAGTTTGAGAAGGCGGCCTCTTTGTTTCTCCTGAACAGAGCACCATAAATTCCTGTTGAAGAAAAAAATTGGTTAGGAATTTTAGTACTCGTTTAGTACTCATTTCCATAAGTTCTGGCTAGATTATAATCTAAGATCGAAAACATCTTCAAATTCCACACCTCTTTTATCCCCTTTTACCCCCTTTTCATCGGTTTACCGGGTTTGTCTATCAAACTCGCAATATGTTCTAAAAATGTGTACTAAAATATGATCTTCTGAACTTTAATGGAATATATACTAAAAAGTGCAAGATATCTTCATGAAAGCTTTTTGTGTTCTTATTATTTTACAGAGCACATGATTTGTGTACTAAAAAATGAACAACATGTTCTAAAATATGAATAAAATATGAATGTAAATATGAATAAAAAATGAATACCCAGAATTTCATTCTGAAAAATTGCAGAATTTTTGCAAGAAATACTTCCCTTTCTACATCGCATCACACATAATTTGTACTAAAAAATAATAAATGTACTAAAATATGACTCTGCACTTAAACCGGGATTAGTCGTTGCAAAAAATCGTTATATTTACATGAAAGTTTCTTCTCTTTGACTATAACATTTAGTTTCATTTCTTCTTCAACTTAATTGGGTTGTACTAAATAATCGTAACTAAGATAAAATCACATGGATTTCCGATAAATGAAATTCCGCGAAAGTACAAAATTTTTGCACAAAAATTATTCTCTCTCAGATACTGTCTTTAATTTGGATATTCAACATCTCATATAATTTGTACTAAAAAAGAGTGCTAATATATAACACCTGAACTTTGATGGGAACTGAATATTGCTACAAATCTGCAAGATTCCTATATGAAACTTCAATCATTTTGACTACAACTTTTAGTTCACTTATTCTACATCCCTAGCCGTACTAGAACATATGAGAATCAAGATTTATGCTTAATTTGTACTAATAAATACCAATGTACTAAAGCATGATTATCTGAATTTATATGGGAATTAAACTTTGCAAAAGTGCATTATTTTATCATGGAAGTCCCTTCTCTTTGATTATAACCTTCAGCTTCTCTTCTTCATCAACTCAGTTTAGTTGTACTAAAGAATTTTAAAGCACAATACAGTAGAGGATCACTGCATAAAAAATACTCTCTCTCTCTCTCTCTCAAATACTGTCTTCAATTTAGATGTTCTATATCTATCTCATTTAACTTGTACTAAAGAGTGCTAAAAGATGATTTCCTGGACTTTAATGAGAACTGTATGTTCTTGCAGAACTGCAAGATTGCTGTATGAAAATTCACTTATTTTTACGAGTAACTTTTAGTTTACTTATTCTACATCCCATTTGACTGGTACTAAAACATAATGTTCTAAAGCAAGATCAAATTCAAACCCCCAATTTCAATAGAAATTAAATAGCGAAAAACTCCAAGACTTTCTGACACAATCTTCTATTTTACATCCATCTTTTATTTGTATTGTATTTTATATAATTTGTAATACTAAAAATACTTATTTGAATTAAAACCACTATAAGTTGAATGGACATGAAACTCTAAAAATATGTGTAATCTGATTAAAATTTATAGCATTTATTGCTTAATTTATTTCTCATACACCTCATAATTAGTACTTCAAATAAATCTGTGTACTAAAATATGGTTACATAGAAAAAAGGAATGAGTATGCATCAGTATTTACATTTAATGAATATATTACTAGAAATCTTTACAAAAATTTGTGTAAAAATCATCTGTAATGTTTTCTGTATATCCGAAAAATTTAGTACAAATGATTGGAAACACTTTTAATTCAAACTAAAAAATCCTGCATTGTGTAATATCTCAAATATGCTGAACAGCTATATTATTCTTCTATATAAGGTAAAGTACCCTTACTCGACCGGGTTCCTCTATTCGACCGGTGGGTCAATTTTTGAATATTTGATGGTGAGTTTCATCAATTTCTATGAATTTGTCACTGATTCGTATTATTTAAAGAATAATTGACCTATTAATGTTAGATCATACACAAAATATTATAGCAAATATAATTAAATTGAATAAATAAATCTACCGGTCGAATAGAGGAACCGGTCGAATAAAGGGTACTTTACCTTAGTCCTCGATGCAGGTTTTTTTTATCACTTAATGACCTTTAATAACAGGGTTTAGTACATGCATGTTCTATGTGCATTTCCGTCCCATATATATTTTTTTTTAATATTTTTTTTAAATAAGAGATCTTATTACTTAATTTCAAATTTCCATTGTTTTGTTTTGGAGCGGGGACCCGGGGACTGTAGCTTAATTTATAATAGAAACATTTCAATTTATTTTATGTAATATGCACACTCTTTAATTGATTGATGTCCATCCCATTCTGTGGTAAAATGACGTCATTTACTTATTTTTTCAAGCCTTATTTCCGCAAATTAATTGACTCAATAGTCTTTTAAAAGTAATTCGCATAAAAACTTTGCAATTTTGAAGCAATTCATGAAATAAGAGCGGAAAGTTTCAGAAATCACAACTGCTGCGAGCTTAATTAATTTTATTCAGATTTTTGTGCACATCTAAAGAGCCATCCTTTTTAAATGATTCGTGCAAATCAGTATTATCTGGTATTTCTGGTTAAATCCAAAATTGCTTTTTACGCAAATCTCTTTTAACAATCCACTAAAGTAAAGCACTTTGTGCAAATTTTGCGAATTGCGACGTAATAAACTATGGCTTCATACTTAAGGTTTTGGTAGTTTTAGTCTTATTGAGTGAGCAGAACTTTAAATTATAATAAGAATTATAATTATTATAAGTCAAAAATGATTAGTGTTGGAGATACAAGCAATGATAATGAAAAGGTTGCAGTTACTGTTTCTCCTTATTTAGACAAAGATAACGGGTGAACAATTGAACAAAATCACATTTCATATATTCAATATTCATAGGATATTCACAATTTTAATTTATAGTTATCGTCTTTAACGTCCTTATTACAGGGACATAAAATAAAAATTCTGAACAGAAGCTCTTCAATTTGAAACTGATATAAATTAATCCGGCTTGCATTTCATTCAACATCAGAAAATTATATGTTTTTTAAGTTAAAAAATTAATACATTTTGAGATAATAAAGGAAAGATTTAATTAATCTCAGGAAAATATATTGATATGATGTTCTAATGTACTCAATTTCAAAATTGAGACAAAAGTTTTACCTCATTGCTCAATATAACATTTTTGAATTTTTTAGGTTAAGCGTAACATAACCTCACTTAATAAATCGAACTTTTGAGTCCGAAATTACGGTTGTACTAAACCTAAACAGCCTGTTTGTTAAGAGCGTGGCCGGCTTAATGTCTTGAAAAAAAATTATATTTTAATTTTTAAGTACATTGATATGTCGTACTCCTTGAGGACCAAGATGCTTAACCACTTGATGGATCCAGTCAACATCGTGATTGATAATGGCCTGGTCTTCCTGAGGCATTTTTCCACTTAATTTACACAATTTTTCAGTCAAGATTTCGAAAAGGGATGAATTCATTCTGTCGTATCCTTAAAAAATGTACACTTTATTTTTTTGAGTCATGAGCTTAATATATAACCTAACATTTTTAATGGGATTTGAATCTAACGTCTGCAATAGTCAATTAAGACTGACTATGCGTTTGCTCAAAAATGTCATTTTGCCCATTTTTTGACATTACGAAATTTTCTCAATACAGTAGACTCTCTCTCAATCGGGAATATGGGGCGAAATGTCATCCGGTTTAGCGATAGAATTGAGCATCAAAGCCTTTGTAAATTCCACAAAAAGCGCTCAATTATAAAGAATCACGATAAAATAGGAAGAACTACAGCGAATTTGAGCAAATTAGCTTCATAATTAAGCGTGAAAATTGTCAACAAAATTTGACGCCCGATTGAAAAAGAGCCGATTGAGTGAGAGTCTACTGTAATGCCTCGACATTTGAGGTTATGCGCAATGAGATGACTTTGAATAGTTAAATATCACAATTCTAATATAATTCCGAATTAATTTTACTACTTAATAGGTCATTAGACAGTATAGTACCCGTAATTTATAGTATTTTTATACTTCGGAACTTCGGAATTATGCCCCTAACGGCATTACGGTAAATGTCCTAATTCAAAACCATTTCCAGGCGCTTTAACTTTGACAGAAGATTCAACATATTAAGTTCATATTTTTTCTGAAGATAATTACATAAATTTGATTCTTGACTCTTCTAGAGTGTTACTGTTTAGTGAAAATTCTTTAAATATAATTTGAAAACTTCTTAAATACACGAAAAACACACAAGTGCAAAAAGCTTCTATTAAAAACAAATTAATCCAAATGGAAACAAGGGAATTTCATATTTTTTTCATATTAATTTAATTAATTTCATATAATTTCCAAATGTATTACAATTTCATGTGGTCTATATGATACTTTATAAAAAGTACTCGATAGAACTTGAAAAACAACTCAGTTTTCTTGGAGAAGATAAAACATTTAACTCGACGCTTTGTCCCAAACCTCTCCGACGTGGGACAGTATGGGACACAAAAGGGGATGTTTGGAACGCGTTTTTTCTCGCATAATTTGCATTATTAGAGCACATTAATTTATTTTAAGTACTACATTGAAATAATTGAAATAAAACTGTTTAATCTTTTATTTCATACTTAGAAATTATTATCAATTTAATTTGTACAGTAGGGTTATTCATTGTCAATCAGTTATTTAAAGTATTTTCTTATTATTTTCCATCTACCTTCCTTTACTTTTTTATTCTAAATATTGCAATCATGATCATCAAATTCCTCACACAACTAGATTTTCTTGCAACTTTTAGTTTTGAACTCATTGACGGATTCCTGTTTGATTTTACGACAACTGCGTGTTACCTGTTTTTTCCTTATTTGTCTGAAAAAGCTCTCGTCTTGTCTTTTCTGGAGAACTTGTGAGAATTGTAGAGGATATTGCTCGAGAAATTTTCGAGAAAATAGTGTTTAACGGGATTGAGCAAAGGTCGAATATCCTTTGGAGAATAAATTATTGATTCCCAAGACATTGATGGTTTAATTGTCCCTGTATTTAGAGAAATCTGCTCCACTGATGAACTTTAGTATAAGAGGGAGATTTCCAGTAGAAACTAGGCATTACTCTCCATTTTGACAATAAAAAATTGCACGCCACCTACAATTTTGTCGAAAATCAACGTCCCATTCATCCCCTTTCACGTGTCCCAAACATCCTCACGCGTAGTTTTAGTATTTAAAACTTTTAAGTAAAAAACAAGGGCCTATAATCTCTGAAACTTTTATTAAAATATGTTCCCAGAAAATACTGCCAGCTAATGAGATAAAAAAGTTTTGATTATATAATCGCTGATATAAAATACAAAGAGCAAAACTGAGAAATCAAAAAATACAATTTTTATCAATTTTTAAGAAAGTGTTCATAGAATTAAAACAATAAAACTGAGGATATCCATTCTTTTAGTCAAGATACATCTTAATATTGCTTACAATTGAGTTGTGGTTACATCCCATTTATTTAAAAAATTAATGAAAAAATCGCCTTGTCTCACACTACCCCTGTCCCAAACCTCCCAGGTCTCCCCTACACAATGCAAAATCAGTGAAAATTTTACAGAAATTTACTAAAAAAACGTTAAAAATTGATTAAATAATTCCACAGGCTGATTTGAGGAACCGACGGACTACAGGACCTTTAACTAAGCTTAAAGGAAGCATTTTCATAAATTATTCCGATTGAAAGATAAAAAAGCCAAGCTAAATATATTTCGGGAAATTGTAGACTTTTCTAAGTCTTAATTTTACCAAACGATATGAAATTCTAGCCTTATTATTTGAATATAAAATACCTTGTTTTTTTAGGTTAGGAATAACATAACCTAAAACTGTCTAAATTCTTATTTGTTTTAGAGAAATAAAAGAAAGAAACTTGTTACCCAAGAAACAATGTTTTCTTAATATAGTGTTGTAGAATTCCTTAAGTAAGGCACTATAGAACCAAAAATCTTTTTTTTTTTGCTTATAACGCTCTTTGTCCCATCATTGAGATTACTATAAGTAAAGTGGCGCACTCTTAAACATCTTAAGAGCTCCTATAGGAATTTCTACAGAAAATTCTCACTTTAAGTCTTTTAAAAGTGCACTAAAAGATTTGTTTAGTACTTGGTTCTATAAGGCAGCTATTTTGCTTCTTGGGTACGCAGTTTTGTTTTCTAGAATTTGAACGTAATTTTTTTAGGTTAATACTAACATCCTCAATTTTTAATAGGATTTTTTTATGAGTTCAAAGAAAGTTGATGTAAACTTTAACGATTGTTCAGTGGCATTCCCATGATTTTCCAGAATAATAAAAAATGTTTAAAGTCGTGAGAAATGCGACAAAGAGCTTTTATTTTAAAGCTTTCCCGTACTAAGATTTTTGAATAATTATTTAAAGGTTAGGTGTAATATAACCTCACTTTATTTCATTAAACATTAAAAAATTAAGCCAAATATTCATCTGAAATTGCATCTTACCCTTTTAAAAGAAACTAAAAGCAAATCCGTGTTTAAATAATTGCTAGTTTAACTATAAATAGTATTTTTTTTTAAATCTAATAATAACTCTTTTGCGCAATGGAGCTTCCAGTAAAGTCACTTTGGGCAATTGATCAAGATTTATCTCCCTCAATTTTCTCTGAAAATTAACCTTTCTTCTATGTTTATTTTTCTGTAAATGCATTTTATGATGTTATCGGTTGCAAAAGTACACAAACAATGATGACGAGTAACATATAATTTCGTGATGTATCCATAAAATCCGTAAATAATAAACAGTATCGTTTACGTGATTTCAGTGACTAACTCTTATGACGTAGAAAAACTTGCACAAGAAAATCCCCAATTAAGATCCAAAAAAAAAAGAAAGAAACGTTACGCTGAATTGGTTAAATTCAAAGACAGACGGTTGAGATTTGCATAATAATTTAAAATGCTGATGAAATGTTGTTTTTGGAAGAAGAAGAAAAAAAGCTTATGAGGGTAAATTTCTGCATATTTCCATGCGGAATAAAATGAAGAAAAAAAAAACAAAAATAAATATTGGTTATTTTCGGAAAAAACTGCAAAATTTCAAAGTCAAACAACTTTCGTTCTGATCGATGGCTACACAAAGATCTATGTCAGAGGGGTTATAGGAGGATTTCTTCCAAATGGGGAAGTGAAGATGACTATAAATTGTTTTCACACTTAAATATTTGATCGTAAAATATAGAATGGGATGTTGAGAAAATCCTTGGTATTTCTTTTAAATAAAAAAATATAAATTAATACTTCCGAATGATGATTCCCAAGACACTATTATTTGCAAAAGCATTGCAAAAATCAGTTCCTAGATTGATTTTTTTCAATAAACTTATTGAATATTTAATTAAAACAAACATCGATCAATCGATGAGAAAGTTACTCGTTTCCGAAGATCTCGTGTAAATAAAATCAATTTGAAAGTCAAATGGGATGCTATAGTAAAATAAAATCTAAAAATAACTATAATATTTTAGTATTCTTACTTTATTATTAAATCATCACATGCAAATTTTAACACTCTTCAAAAGTAATGGAACGAAATGTAACTAAGCCCTAAAATAGCTGCATAAATTGATTTTTCACGGTGAAATCGATTATATTGCGTGAATTTCATTTGGGAAAAAAATGAAGCTTTTCAGTAGATTTTATTTTTTAAATGCAAAAATCCCCTGGTTTACTCACCATTGATTTGTGTCTGCCACACGGCATCTGCTACGCCCCAGAGTCCGGCTAATGTGAAGAAGACGAACATGTGGTCAGGATGCGGCCGCCAGAAGAGCATCACAATGATGATGGCGCCGTGGGTGAGAATGCCAAGAATAATAAGTGGTATCCTTCCGATATATTTCATCACAGACCCGAATATGATCGAACAAATTGCATCTACGACTCCAAAACAGATCATAACATAACCAATTTTGTGGATACCAATTGCACAGGATACATAAGCCTAGAAATAAAAGTTTAAAATCAATCTTAATCCAACTGCTATAACCTTTATGGCCTCAAAATTAAAGATCAGAATTCCCAATTAAAACTCAAAAACGGATTGTTTGGTTTTTTTCTAACCTCAAATGCAATCCTGCTTGCAAGCTAGCAGTACAAAAATTAGTTTAAAACTTTACGAATTTAATAAAGATTAAACTTATTTAAGACGTTTTTTTAATTTATAAATTAGAATAGAATACAAAAACATAAATTTGTTGAAAAAATAATAGTACATAATTATAAGTTATGTTGCTCTTAACCTAAAACAATATTCAGTTTGTTAAGTAAGAGACACAACTGCCAGTTAACTTCAAATATCGTATTTCTTCAAATATTTCAATTCAGCTGAAAACATACAGTAAACTCTCTCAAATTCGGGCATTTGGGACCGAAATGGTACCCGAATTAGAGAGAAATTCGGTCGACAAATTTTTTTGAAATGCAACGATTTTTTGGTCATTACGTACTCGTATTAAGTTTAGATACTCATACTCGTACTTATTGTGAATTGCATTAAAACTTCTTAATAATGCAAAATCACATCATAACTAAGACAATCCATGGCAAAATTGGGCATACAGTAGAGCCTCGCTATAGGCCATATTTGGTTCCAGATTTGACACTTGGGTCGCACTATATACAGTAGACTCTCACTTAATCGGCTCTTTTTCAATCGGGTGAAAAATTTTGTTGACAATTGTCACGTTTAATTATGAAGATAATTCACTCAAATTCCTATTTTATCGTGATTCTTTATAATTGAGCGTTTTTTTTTGTGGAATTTACAAAGGCTTTGACGCCCAAATCTATCGATAAACCGGATGACATTTTGCCCCAAATGCCCAAACAAGAGAGAGTCTACTGTACGTACTAGTATTTAGTTTAGATACTCATACTCGTACTTATTGTGAATTACATTAAAACTACTTAATAATGCAAAATCACATCATAACTAAGTCAAACCGTGGCAAATTTGGGCATATTTGCTTCATTTGATAATCATAGTCAAACTTGAAAAATATCAATAAAGTTTTTTTTTCAAATTTAATTGCCGTCCGAATAAAAAACTAACCCGGTCTTAAAAGTGCCGAATTAGCGACAGTCTACTGCATGTATCTTCAGCCGAAAATTTCTAACCTCAAAACAACACTCGCGAGGCAGTGCCATTTCCATATATTTTCTTAGCACTTTTTGTTCGAGAACTGCTGACCGGTCAGCATATTTTTGCTGATCCATTTAGCAAAACTATGCTGAAAACGCTGCCTTTTTCACCTAAATGTGTTCGCTGGATATTTTTGTGAACCAATGCGAATCTCATAAATACTCGTACGTTATAGGTTAAGATGGAGTAATTTGGAATCATGCCTAAGTTGGAACTTTGAGAATTTATAATAGTTTTAGATGGCAAAACGAAAAAGCAACGTAGAAATACTTTCGAATGTTATGTCTTGTACTTCTTCGTGGATTTCGTTTTGTCTTTTACCATCTAAAACAGTTAGAAAAACTCAAAATTCCAAAATAGACATAATTCTGAATTATCCCATCTTACCCTACGCCATGAATAAATAAAATACGCCATAAATACACTAAAAACTCAAAATTGTTTGTTCCCAAGTCAATTAACCCATTTAAAGTCATGAAAAATGTTGATTACTTTAAAGAACGTGGCTTAACAGGTAAAGTTACAAAGAACATGTCCAAACAAATTGTTAATTTGCTTAAGCAAAACTTAACCTTAAAATTGCGACAAGAATATCATAATTAAAAACAAATTAGAAAATATCATAATTATTTGAACCCATCTTACGCATGACCTCAAATATCTAGACGCAAATTTAGAATACCGATTAATCCAGACCTCAAATTCGACCACTTCTACATGTCTCCTACTATGTCGATCCTCCGTTATAATTTTCCCGCCGATCGATAAAATGTTAACAGTTTTTAGGAGAAAAATTAATCACTCGAATTTGTTACAAAAACAAGAGGGTAAGTTATAAAGTTAGGTTATGTTGCTCCTAACCTGAATCTAAAACTTTCTTGATAACTTTCTCCAGTATTAGTTATGAAAATTATTTAAAAAAAAAAAATAATGACAGAAATTTGATAAAACGATAAGAATACACAGGTATAGCTTATATTATTCTTAACCTAAAACTACATATATCTTCCAAAGATGCTCCTAGAACCGAATTAACTTTTAGAACTCCACCAAGATTAAGTCTTTCCAGACCGTAAGATTTTCAACGAGCAAATTTTATTATGTTTGTTCAAAAAAATTATTAGCTCAAGAATTAATCAAGCCCCTGCGAAAGAATATCCTAGATTTAGACACCCTGCTTATACATTGTAATGTACGTAAGAATCAGATATTTATCTACTCTACATATTCTAAAAAAAATGGTTTTTCCAGAGTATCCATATTTTCCTATAGATACTCAGATACCCTTAAAAAGTAAATGAATTAAGCGTATTCCATAAAGGAACTGGAATTTTAGTGCAAAAAATTAGCATAAATATGTCGGAAAGAAAAGTAGTAGAGCATAAAATCAGGTTAAGTATCTTCTAATCTGAGAAGAAATTAGGCTCGAAGATGGGTAGCTCACAAATATGAGTTACATAATCTTTATTAAAAGAATAACAACGGAAATTTGTTAAAGTCATAGGAAATTAAGTAAAAAGTGAGGTTATCTTACTACTAACCTAAAATAAAATCGCTTATATTACGCACATTAGTGATCGAGCTAAATTTGAAAAGTCACACGAATATTTAGGTTACAAAATAACTGCGAAAGTTTGTTAAAAAGACAAGGGTTTATTATAAAGCTAGATTATGATACTTTAAATGAAAAAGTATAATTCTAAGGGTTCTTATAATACGTAAATTTGATAGAAACTTTGAGAATTTCTTTAAGATTAAACTCATTCAACAAATTGTTGCAATTTTTGGATGAGAAAACAGTGGAGTCTTTATTACACTCAGAAAAAAGGGGGTGCGATTAACTTTTTTTTGCTCATAAATTTAACACCTTTTAGGTGTAAAAAATATATCAACATTTTTTAATGTTAATTTTACTCCTTTTTACGTGTAAAATTAACATGGAAAGGGTAACTTTAACCCATAATACACCTAAAAAGCATAATATTTACACCGATTTCGGATCAATACTGCAGGGTAAAAAACATTTTCGAAATATTATTTTAACTTTTCGGATTTCTCTCAGTTTAGGAACAAAATGTTAAGTCATAGTGTTAGGTTATGTCACACCTAATCAAAAAATAATCACACAATAATGGTTACATTAATTGTATTTAGTAGAAACTAGATATTTTTTTCAATTTAAAATGCTGGATTTTCTATTCTAAGAAACCTAACCTCAAACTAACTTTGAACCCTTGAACTGTAAGAAGTTCTTTTTATGTAAATTGAATTTTATAATTGCAATTAGTCCTATCTTTCTAAAAAATCACCAGAAAATTAATTTGAAGAAGCAAAAAATAGGATAAGTGCCTTTAAAATAATGCGTTTCTAGGTTATTTCATTTTCAACAAGAAACACTTTATCGCACTTGATTATATTGCAACTGAATTTACCTAAAGTCCTCAGTCTTCTAGGGGAATTCTGTAACAATATGACAATGTCACATGATAAACTTTCGTAGTAATTATGTAGCAGGACAACATTAAAGTCCAGTTAGCGTCGAATAGCCATTGCAAGGAGTTCTGTGAAGCTCTTTGTAACCAGTAATAATACGATTTTCAATTAACTTTCCTGAATTCACCACACAAAAAATTCTTAAATTTGTCATATGACATTCTCATACTGTTACAGAATTCTCCTGCTGATCTTCATCCATTTTAAATCTCAGTGTGAAGATTGAACAAGAACTTAGGCCAGAATTGGATCTAAAATAAATTTGAGGTTATGTTCAGTACATTGTATATGACACAACATAACCTTTTGATTATATTCTTTATTTGTGTTTTCTTATTTAACCGATTTATCCTCTTGTATAATCAAAATTTTGTAGTAGCGGAAACAAAACTACATAACCTATAAACTTCTAAAATTACTTTAAAATCCTAAAAAAAAAATCTCATAAATTACAGGTTATAACCGCACATTGGATCTTAATATAGTTTATTATGCAAAATAAACCTTAGGATTTCCCAAATGTTCTTCTAAAAACGTTAATCTTCCCTCAAGTTTGGAAACTTGTTTTACTTTTTAAGCTGAAAGTGTCAATTATTCATGATGAATAGTTTTTAGCGTTTTTACAATCTAAGATTAAAAAGTCTGCAAAAACTATCCGAATTTTTTGCATGTTGCAAATGAATTTTCCATTCAACCAAGTTTTTATGGACATTCTGGTTTTTTGTTAAATTCAACTTGATCCTTTATTGACACCATTTAGATAGTATTAAAATGAAGAATAAAATATGGGATAGTAATTTTGTGGCTTACCTGAGTAAAATCAGCTCCAATGAAGGCTTGTTCCATGCCAATGAAGACTGTAATGGGGATGAGAAGTTGTTGATTGGGCTTTTTGAGCTGATTGGCCGTGGCGGCCAGGAGCTCAATGCCAGAGATCGATTGGGCTGAGATGGAGCCACGTCGTTTCTCACCGTACCTCGACAGAGGATCGAGGAACAGGGCAATGATGATCACAGCTGCAAAGATACAGCTCAAGTAGATGGCAGAGATCTCGAAGATCTCTGACTCTGGTGGGCGCTCGAGATTGGTATTTTCAGCCGAAGCGACGACGCAGAAGTTTGCGCCGCATGTTTCCAGACTAGCCTCACTGTAGGTGTGATTGATGTCGCCGCCACCGCCGCCGTGGGCGCCACTTGACAGCACCAGGCTGGAGATGAGATTTCCCCAAAGTTCAGCCGTCTGCCAGGCCAGGAAGAAGAAGCCGAAGAAGCGCACGATGATGGCCTCGACAGACTGATCTGTGATCTTGGCATAGACCTGGCCCACTTGGGTGAGATAGGTGGCTTTGGAGGCCCACATAGGAGCAGCGCCTAGACCCAGTAGGATACCCGCAGGAACGAGAGTGTAGAAGCGCGGGAAGAACTGGGAACCAATGTAAGGAGCATAGCAGAGCATGCTCAGGCACAGGGTCCACTTAACTGTGAGCCGGCGAATCACGAGGGTGGGAATGAAGATGCAGGATACCACAATGGCGGCGTAAATGGCGCTGAGGGAAACTGTACCTAGGCCATCTTTGGCATTGATAGACGACTGGAGATTAGCCGTACCCTGGAATGCCGTGAATTGTACCATGAAGGCAAATGAGATTGTTGTGATGTTCTTGAGAATTCGCCATTTTTCACTCCTGGATAGCTTGACCTTCTCTCTCATGGATATTGTGTCTTCGCCACGGGACGGTGGAGGCTTTACAGGACTGTCTTTGTCCACGTCGTAGGCTCCGCCGAAAGTCATTTTTCCGTCGGTGGTGTCTCGTCGTCGTATCTATGATGTCCAGAGACAAAGTCAGTTTCTCAGCCTGAAATTAAAGAAGAAAGTCGAATTTAACCTCAAAGTTAGGCTCCATTGTGAGGTTATATTGAACATAACCTTAAAAAACCGAGCAAACTTCAAAATATTCTCAGAAAATAATGAAATATTTTCACAAATTTGACCTTTTAAAAGGAAAATAGAAAGATAATAAAATTTAAGTGAGATTATATTGCTTCTTAAGTTGTTTTTTAGAAATCCTAACCTCACAACGATTCAATCTGTTGGAGATATTAGGAAATAAAGCCATCAGAGTCAATTTGGGATGAGAGATGAATACTTTAGAGCACTAGATCACGAGAATGTGATCCTAGGACCCCTAGCATCAGGTTCTGCCCCTCCCTAACCAAAATATCTTTCTCTTCCTTGTTTAGGAGTTTATTAAGACTTTTTTCACATAACCTCTAAAAATTAACTGCATTTTTTGAGCTTTCTTGTTTTGTTTCCCCCCTTACCAAGATCTTAGGCCTTTTGGCCTATTTTGACCAGTATCCTATGTTGAAAATCCTTTGAAAACTAAAAACATCCATTAAAATACACACCAAAATCATCAATCTATAAAATTAATATCTGACAAATACTGAGGAAAAACAATAAATAATTAAGACGGGGACTTTACACATTAATAGCCGTACTGTTTTTGAGTTATTGTGTATCAAAATTTGTGAAACTGGTGAAACTTGAAAAAATTTCATGAACATTTCTCAACATTACGATTAAATTACCTTTGCCTTGGTTTTCATAAGTTTCGACATTACAAAGTCATATGGATCTTTGTTCGGGAAGCTTAACCTAATGCTTAGAATTTACTTAAAATTTTAGGGACTGTAAAGTTTAAATAAGAAGGTTATTTAATTTAGTCAGATTATGAGCAAAATAACCTCAAATAATTGAATAAGATCTCAGATAAGGATTTTAAGCAAAACCAAATTTGATTTCCATTATACTAGAAAATTATACGAACTTAAAGCGATCCTTGAAGTCGTAGGCCCTTAAAGGATCTCTTGTAAGATTGCTTTAATGTTTAAAATTATTGATATGCTTTGATGTACGCCCTTCCTAAAAATAAGGCTGCATTTGTTTATTTTTCTAACACAGAAACTCGAAAAATTTTAGGTTATATTAGGCTAACCTCAGAAATTCAAGACATATTTTGTATTCTAGAGTGTTAGTTGAATTCTGACAAAAGTATTGTTGAAATTTGAAAATATGCTAGATATCCATGTAATATTGAACTTTAAAATTTTCTGGTAAAAGCCGACCTTTGTTTTTAAGGTTAGGTCATTCATAACCTCAAAGACTCTTCTTTAAAAACTCCTCTTTCCCAGAATTTGCGTTCAATGGAGTTTTACTTGCATAAAATCAAAAGTTTTGGTATTATCTTAACATTTTCAATTTTTTCTCAATGTAATTAATTTTAATAATTTGTTTTACAGACAAATTATGTTTCCCAAATACTTGTAATGCCAATGACTCTCTCTGACTTTGAAACGTTTTTTTTGTTTTATTTTTTTTTCGCTCAAGCGACACTAAATTTATTTCGACTTATAATTTTTAGCTCATCCCTAATTTAAAAATTTACCCTTCAGTTCTAAGAATAATCTTTAATTATTTATTAAATCTTTAAATTAATCGAATTAATCAACTTTTCAACTTCGCAAAAACTTAGCTTTAATGGAAATATCAAACTTCTTTAATATTTATTTAAAAAAGTCCACAGGGAGGACCTTCTAAACCTTTATTTCAGAGGTGTGCAAGAAACCGTTGAAACCGAATTAACGTCAAATGAAACATGTACGTCAATGGTCAAAACGCTACTATAACAAACTTATTTTGACGTTAATTCGGTTTCAACGGTTTCTTGCACACCTCTGCACTAAAGTAATAAATTCTGTGCCAGCATTTATTTTATAAAATTTCACTATGTCAAAAAAATCATGAAAAGGTATTGTATTTGGAATTAGTTGATCTTGATCTTGGGATCTTAATTTGACGTTTCTGTTCGTGATTTTGAATAACTGTCAAAACGTAAAACTCATCAAATATCCTCGAATATTCTTTAATTCTGTTAAAAGTATTGTCACGATTGCATCCTTTTATCGTCTTTAGAGAAATATTCTCCTTAAAAATGAGCTAGGATTGCTGAAGTTCATATAGGGTTGTAAAGGTACCGTTACAAAAGAATTTTAACAAAAGGTTCTCAGTAATTAAAACATTTTTTCTCTGAATTTATTACTCAAAGTATTTAAATAATGGTATCTTTTAGGACCCTGCGATCTTTAGAGGTTTTAACTCTTTTTTCAAGAAGAATATCACTCCTTAAGAGACATTTCTCTAGATACAATACTTTGTTTAAGAATTAGAAGGATGATAAAAGATTTATAAGGAAGATCCGGAAAATTGCAGGGAAAAAGGAAGAGATGAAGATATGGTTTGTTCCAGGAAAATTTTCTTTGAGTGCTTATTTACAAAATATTCTTAAAAAGGACCAATATACGATTAATTGTTATTGTATAAAAGGAGTTTTGCAAAAAAAATTACATGTTTTAATATTAATAATATAATATTAATATGTTTTATGCTTTAGTGCTTTTCCTACATATTTTTGGGATCGGTCCAGGAACAAAAGTTGTTACCATTGCCAATACCTACACAGTAAAAAATTTTTGGCTGCTTTACCATAATTTTCATTGTAAATTTTACATTAAACATGTAATCGTGAGTACTAATACACATTTGTGTAATTTGTACACATTTTGTCTGAAAACTGTGTAATTTGTACACCTTTTATTTGAAAACTGTGTAATTTTACACGAAATATGTAAGAAAATATACATAACTGTGTAATCATTCCCAGTTGATTACACGGTTTACAATTACATAAAATTTAAATTACACATTTTCAGATTACACGTTTTGCTGAAATACATAATTTGTGTAACTTTACAAGAATAATCGTGGTAAAAAGGCAAACCAACGATTATCCTTGTAATTTTTTTTACTGTGTATTCGATGGTATAGGTCTCATTCGTGTCGAAATGTCGGTGAGGACCGTTCTTAAACATTAGAATTAAAGAAAAGCTTACGAACAGGAGGGGTAAAAGACATCTGCAGGGGACAAAGTCACCTATACTTACGATAACTTAAATGTTTAAGCAATCTTTATGGCAGAATTGATATTATTTTAATATTCCATTTTAATGATCTATTTCGATTTTGGATAAAAGAATTGAGGTTAATGTTAAGTAATCAAAGGATACGCGGCTTAATAGGCTTTATACAGCCACTAGTCGACCCTTCGGATCTCATCTCCCAATCGTATTATTTTCATAATGTTTATTATTTCCTGTCTCAAGTTATTTGCTTTTTTTATGGAAAACAAACACGGAAAATGGGATAATTTTACAAGAAAAGTCATGAGTCATTTTTCCCTAAAAGTACTTTAATTCATAAACCATTTAATCCAGCATTTAAAATTAATTTTTAATGCGTAATTTAACTTAAAGAAAAACAGCGCGACATTTCCCGGGTGTCTCACCTCAATAAATAAGCTGTTTATCAAGAGACATGAGAAAAATTTCACCTAGATCAAGAGTTCTGAAATTTTTCTTTATTGGCTTAAAATTTATAAAAGAACATGTGCCACATTAACAATATAATCTGTGAATAAATTTGCATAAATTTTGCTAAACCACAAATAAACTGTGTCAAATGGAGTAAATGTTTTTGAATATGGAAAAATACCGTGCTAAGTGGAAATCCTTAAGTAAATTTTTGGTGATTTCCTGAATAAATCATACTTCTAAGAAATTAAACTTAAAACTGGCTTTTTAATCGCAGTTTTTTATCCCAATCTCTAGCTTTATTGTAAGTTTTCTCTAAAAATTTCTCTACGAAGCAATAAACGAGAACATTAAGCATTGTTTTGCGTCATTCCGCACAATTCTATTATGTAGAAAAATATTTGAAGAAAATCCGCAAAAATCTATCGTCATGAGAGAATATTCATGCAAGAAATTTAATTTGCTGATTTAGATAACTAATAATAATCAGTTATCAAATCTTCTGGATATATTTGACGTGAAGTTAAAAAAGTACAGGTGAATCTTCATCATTTTATATAATTTAATTGGGATTTTGCTTGGAGTGCAACACAAAAAAAAAGACAATTAACAGGAGGATGGAAAAAAGCTTCGCAAACAAATATTCATGCTTCTAATAATGGTATAAATGATTTTTTCTCAGTCAATTAAGACCATCAACACGTGTTTTCTTGTGCCCAACCATCTCAAAGTGGCACAAATTGAGCAATTTTATCTTTTAATTGTGGAATAGTTAGTAAAATCGTTTTGATAAAACTGTTCTAATTGTTTTATTTGTAATCAGAGTTGATCTTCTATGTTACATCTGTTTTAAATAGATCTTTGCGGTGTTACAATGTTTTGAAAAGAGTCATAAAGCAGTTTATTTGATATTTAGTGAAAGAGTTTCTTTTTATTTTTTTTCTATTATTTTAATTCACAAACAAACATATTTTTATTAGTGAAATCGTTTTTAATGACATGAAAATAAATAAGTTTAATTGAATTAATATCTTTCAAGAAATAGTGTGAAAAATACTTCACAATAAATATTACATTAATAAAAATTTAGTACATGGCTGTACTAAATACAGTAACAGAATCTTTTGGTTTTTACACGAAAATATTTGAGGAAAGAAGGGCACAATAATTTTTAAAAGATAATTAGTTTTAAATGCCTTTAAAAAAGGAAGAAAGGAAAATAATTTAGTACAGACATGTGCTTCTGGGATTTTGAGCAAAAAAGTTATTTAAATTTAATTTCAAAAGGATTATGAAATCATTTATAACATAGTTTGAAAATTATTTCAAAACCTTGCTTATAATACTTTTATTTTTTTATATTAAAAAATATTAATTCGGATGAAGTACATGGCTGTACTAAATATATTGACAGAATAAATAATTCGGGTTTTACATGACAAAGTTTGAGAAATAATAGACAGCAATAATATTTAAAAAATAACTCCTTTTTAAAAGCTTTTTCATTACAAAGAAAGAAAGAATAGTTTAGCACAAACATGTTCTACATGTTAATAAAATTTATGTCCATCCTACAGATTTTTGCATAAAACTTGAACATTGAGCGCAAATCCAAAATTAAATATGTGCTCTCATAGCTTCATTTTATTCGATTATTTAATAAATTAAGGGTTTTTGAAGATATACATAAATTACAATAAAACAGTACTTGTACTAAAAGCACTAAAAGTATAAATTATTAAATTTGTATCAAACTCTCAAAACAATGAATATAAATCTATTAAAGAGGAACTAGATACAAGTCCATTCTATTTGCAACTGTTCATGGGGCAAGAAAAAATGGAAGTAATTAAAACATATACATATGTTAGTACATGTAACCTTATCAGTGATTTTTTATTTTATTTTAATTTCAAATATTCTCAAAATTGATATAAAATTCTCTTACACAATCTGACATTCTCACATAGTACAAAAGAAATATAAAGTAATAATATCTCAATAATTAGCACATGCATGTGCTAGACATGCTAAGAATTTTATTTTTTGCAATAAAATGGCAAAATAATTAATCAAATGATGATTACTGTTTGTTTGTTTGCTCAAATACGAACCAATGCATCGAATTTCTTGATATGTTCTCATTGAAGTTTAGAAAAGAAATATTTCATACATCAATTTTTATTTCTCACCTTTTTAGAGCGAAAATTACATTAGTACGTGCATGTACTAAAGGTGATGAAAACGTTAGCGTTTATATTAAAATGTGAAGGGAAATAAGTAAACTGTAATAAAGTTAAACTAAATAGAACAATTAGAAATTGCTCTCGCATATTCAATGAACAGGTAGAACAATTTACACAGTTAGCACATACCTACATGTACTAAAGATATTGATTTTTTTTTCGTGTCTATTCTTAGAAATAAAACATTTTGTTTTAAGTAAAGCTGAATGTAATAATTCATATTTGCGACTTATAGATAACAAAATTCGAATAATTAGCACATGCATGTACTAAATTAGCACATTCATGTGCATCAAATTAAATCTAGTAAATAATTCCTAAGTAATTTCTGCATAATTAAATCCAGTAACGAGAAGAATTCACAAAGAATAGTTCTATTTGCTTGAGCCTATTGAAAGAGCAAGTTTAAATCGAAATAATTAGCACACGCATGTGCTAAATGCAATACAAAATTCAGATTTTTTTGAAATATGACAGTAAAGAATGAAAATCTACTTAAGAGAAATTGAATTACAATTTCTACGTCTCTAAACATATTCAAGAAACAAGTAGAAAGTCTTATATAATTTATTAGTACATATATGTAATAAACGCATTAAAAGTCTTTAATAATTTTATTTGGAGTTTCAAAGTTTCATAGTGAATTCTTTTACAGAAAAAAATTCAATAAGTAGTCCTACAAGTCCAAAAATATTGAAAATTTTTAATGTCTTTTTTTAGAAATTAAAAATTTAGATTTAACAGAAACTAAATATAACCATTTATATTTGTGGTTTCCTAGAGAGAAAAATCTAGTAATTAGCACATGCATGTACTAAACACAATTAAACTTGCATTGTTAGTATTAAAAAGCGAAATTAAGAAAATCCAAAAAAAAGAAAAATCAGAGAAAAAAAATTCTATTTGCTTGCGGTTTTTCAGAGATCAAAAATAAATATAATAAGCACAGGCATGTACTAAATGCAATACAAAATACAGTTTTTGCATTGAAATATGAAATTAGTGAATGAAAATCTAATAAAGGAAACCTAAATATCAACTTCTCTTTCTTCATGACACTTTAAAAAAGAAGTCAAAAATTTAAATAATTAGTTCAGGCATGTACTAAACGTTTTAGAAACCTATGATTTTTATAGTTCGAATTGCGAATTATGCGTATTTTTGTTACTATTTTTTTTTTTTTTTTTTCAGAAAACAGTCACATATGGTATCAGTGGTTTCAGTACTAAATCTAAATTAAGCGTATGTAATGATGTACTGAACGTATAAAAAATCTTAAACCATTTGACTTGGGAGTTCAAAACGAATTCTTCAGCAGAAAGGAAAATTTCGATAAGTAGTACTAGTAGCAGAGAGAGTACTACTATTTATGACGGTGCTTGATTTTTAGTACTACTTCTTGCAATATTCTGGATTGCTGTTGAAGTCATCAATAATAGAGATTTGTTATAGAACAGAAAATGATTGATGCTTTTTAATATTAGTACTAAAATTAGTATTTCATCTAATATTAGTGCTAATACCATTTGCTAAAAAATTGGCAATTTCAATTAAAAATTCGTCGCAGGTTTTTAATACGTTTAATACATGAATGTACTAATTATTTTAAATTTTTACTTTTTTTTATTGGAAAAAGGAAAAGTTTCACTCAAATTTAAATTTATGATTTAAAAAAAGGCACTAAAAATTTTCAATATCTCTTGATATTTAGTACTCTCTCTGTCCCGAAATAAGTCGTACATTCTTTTATATAAAATGTACTAGCAAACGTACGACTTATTTCGGGACAGAGGGAGTACTAAATATCAAGAGATATTGAAAATTTTTAGTGCCTTTTTTTAAATCATAAATTTAAATTTAAGTGAAATTTTGTCTTTTTGTAATAAACAAATAAAAATTTAAAATAATTAGTACATACATGTACTAAACGTATTAAAAACCTGCGATGAATTTTAATTGAAATTGCCAAATTTTTAGCAAATGTATATAATGTATATAAAGCAAAAATAATATAAGATAAAATACTAATTTTAGTACATATATTAAGTACTAATATTAAAAAGCATCAATTAATTTCTGTTCTATAATAAATCTCTATTATTGATGACTTCAACAGCAATCCAGAAAATTTCAATAAGTAGTACTAAAAATCAAGCACTCTCATAAATACTTCGATTACCGTTTTTTAGTACAAGTACGAATTAATGCGAAAGACGTTGATAATAGAGAGAATCAAATTATAGAAGGAGTAGTGAGAAATAAAATTCTTAATGACGAATCATTTTTAGAACATGTTTCAAGAGCTCTACAAAATTATTTAATTGCAGTGATAGTGAATTTCCCTGCAAATTTCTTAGAATTGCTAAATCTCACGTTTCTTTCACAAAAATAATTTTCATTACCATCAATGTTAATTAGTCGGCGGAGAGTTCTTTAAAAAAAAATAAACAATAATGAGGCAATGAATTTCTGCTGCTTAAGAATTAAAGAGGTTCAATGCCTCTCTGTTGAGAAGTTACAAAAAAAAACAATATATGTATTCAATTTTCATTTCTATTCACTATTTGTCTACGTTGCTCTACGTCAATTTTTCTTCTGTTTTTGCTCCGTGAGATGAAAAGTGTAACGTTAAGATGCGTAGTAGAATTAGTTTTATTTTTGGATTATTAATTTTTTTTTTGGGATGTGCCAGAGGACAAAAGAATCGAGATAATTCCCATTGTGTCCGGCATAAAGCTGACACATTTTTCTGTGGCAAGAAAACACCTGCAGCTGTACTCACAAGGGAATAACCGATCAAATATTGGGGAATTCACGCAGAAACTTTCCAAAAACGTTCGGTAGATATTGTGTAAAAATTAGTCGGGATTATCCAGTGTGATCTAGACACTCTGCACAAATGCAGACAAATTTACACGGAAAATTCCGTCATAGTGAATCCAAATATCTGGCACGTAAGACAGGTAGGTTTATCCACTTGTACCTCTCTCGTACCATGGCAATAAATTACGTCTGAGGGAAGACAGTTTTATGAGGATTAGGTACAGAGTGTTTGCAGTAAAGTGACATGGGCTGATTGCGAGATAACAAGCATGAGTTGGAAGATCCTTTCCTAAAGAAGATAGAGGCACCTGACTCACTGACCTTCCCCGAAATAAGAACTATTGGAGATCTTCTAAGCACTGACACATTAAACTACTTTTTTTCAAGAGCAATTTCCCCCATTAAGAAAATTCACTATCACTCTCTGTTGAATTTTCGCCATAGAGAATGATCTATCTTGAACTTGACGCACATGCCACTTATTTGTGCCCTCTAACATTAATCTCATTTGATTTGTGGAATTTACCTCGAGAGAATGAGATGAAGAAACACTCTGCTGAAAATTTATACGGATGGCATATACCTGTCCATATGCTACATCTTCTGTCCGCTATCTCTTAGGAAATATTCACAGAAAATCTTACAGAAATCTCTGCAAAATTGTACTAAATTTTGTACACATAATCTTCCACGATCGCACGTTCGATCAGCTTTCAATAAAAGCTCATAAAATACTAAAAAAGAAAATAAAAACCTCTCTAAAGTGAATCGGTCTAGAAGCAAAATGCTTTTGTTACGATCCACTGAAGGATTTTTGTGTCTGATCTTGTGAGTGAACTTGAACGGTCATGATCTCTATAAGTGATCGAATGATCGTATTTAGAACTTCTCTGTATTGAATTTCAATTGGGGTATTTAAGAAAATTGCATACAAATATTAGGAATATTAAAATATTGCGATATGATCGCATTCCCAGGATTTTTTTTTTGTACATAAAACCTACACCTTGCTCTACCTCTATGATCGCCATGATCAATTGATCGCAAATAACGATCGCCAGACACAACAGATCAATAATAATTAAATTAGTCATTTGAGTTTAAGTGCAGAGCGTTATGAATTATTATTGCTACTTTTTATTGACTTTTTTGTTACTGTCTGGAAAGTTTGTTATACAAACTATTCAATTGCACATAATTTTCCCATGGAACGACATGTGATCATCTCTGAAGATCACCTATGAGTCAAACTTCATGCTCTGTGAATTCTAATGCGATCTCTGTGGAAAATATTTTCAATAGACGAATATCTTGAAATATCTATTTATCCGTTTGACCGTTTTAAACTTAAAAGTCAAACGCTTAAAGTGACCAATATCGGAACCAGAACATTTTATTATTTTTAAATATCCTAAAAATTATTTAATCATAAAATAGATAATCTACAAATAATAAAATATTTCATTTCATAAAATATTCCAGTCCCATCGACTTCTTTTATTGGCTAAAGCTTGAAAGCAGTCAAAGTTTCAGCCAATCAAAGAACATTAAAATATATTACTGCAATTCTCAGTAACAATTCTTTCGGAAATGTACAAATAATCAGTAAACAGTTAAATTTGATCAGCAAAAAATGCAAATTTTAGCAATATACTTAATTTAAAAGTTTGTAAGCAGTGAAAATATCACGCTTTTACTTCAGTAATTTCATTATAACCCTAAATTTTTTACTGCTTGTTTTTTAATATTTCACTGCTCATTTTTGATTCTTACTGTTAATTTTTAACATTTTACTGTTCATTTTTAATATTTTACTGCTCATTTTTAACATTTTACTGTTCATTTTTAATATTTTACTGTTCATTTGTAATACTTCATTGCTCATTTTTAACATTTCACTGTTCATTTTTAATATTTCACTACTCATTTTTAATATTTTACTGCTTATTTTTATTTTTACTGCACATTTTTAATAGTTTACTGATCAATTTTACTTTTTACTGCTCATATTTAACATTTTGCTGTTCATTTTTAATGTTTCACTGCTCATTTTTAACATTTTACTGCTCATTTTTAATATCTTACTGATAACTTTTAATATTTTACTGCTAATTTTTAAATTTTACATCTGATTTTTCAATTTTTTGTTGCTTATTTTCGATTGAAAATGAAATTGAAATTTCAATCCTTGTTTAACAGAAAGAATTTCACTAAATTGAAAAGATATGCCAACGCCAGTAATTTTGAAAACAAGACCAAAAACAAGAAAAGAAAATTTAGTTATTAAGTAATCAGAAAAGGTGTAAAAAATTTGATTGATAATTAAGGTATTTGACCAAATAATTAAGTAAGATCCATTAATGGACTTTTTCAAAAACTATTAACTTCATCAGAGAATCAGCAATTCTCACACTTTTGCTTGTCTTACAAATTTCTAAATTAAAGTAATAAGAAAAACATAACCTAACAGCTTAAAAGACTCTCTTCAAGTTGCATAATCAGATATTTGCATTCATGTTGAAAATCGTTACAACAAATATAACCTCACATTTCGTAATAATATCTCACTAAATTCCAATAGAATGAACAGAAAAAGATGATTGACAATGTTATAACCTTGAAAAACATAACTTGTGTAGTAAGATGTGTATCATTTCTTATCTAAAAGCAAATTTTTATCACAATTTTTGTCATCCTGAGGTCTTTCAGTGTTATTTTCAGTGTTTAAAAGAATATTTGCAATTATTTTGATCATTGCAATCCATTTTTTGTAGGTTATACCAAAGGCAAATTTGTTACATAACCTTATTCTACTTCTTTCATTTTCTTACACAATAATCTTTGTTTATTAAAATTTATTAAAATCGATATAGAAGTAATTTAATAATGAAATTGAAATAAATTTTCTCAAGTGATCTCTTTCTTGCTTCTTATATTTCCAGCAGTCAATTCTAATGTATTTAAAGAATTATAGGCTCATCCCGCAAAGTTACCCAAGATAGAGTAGAAATACATTTTAAAAACTCGAAATCTACTAATAAAAATTCGTTCTATTCGAAATTTAAAAGCTTTTTGGAGGTTACACAACGTTTGCAATGTGAGCATAACCTCATTTTGCAAAGTAACTTGTTATGAAAAGAACTAGGCCCTGGATTTGTGACAAGAATATATTGGAGCCGTACACTTTTAAAAGGAAAACAACATCTTAGGTTTATTATTTCAACAATTCGGGTTATATTTATATGTGTCTAAACTTTGAGGTTAGGATCATCTTAGAGAATTTCCAGATCTTTCTTAATATGCTGCTTACGGAAGACTTAACGATAAATCTATAACAATTGATGAAAAGAGTTTGTAAGATTTAAAAAAAAAATTGAAGTTTGCTCTATTCAAAGTTTAAATAACGTTTTAAAGGTTATGTTAAGCATAACCCTACATTGCAAACTACCTTGTGAACTTAATAAGGGAGTTGGATTCTAACTTCATGGTTTGCAATGCCTCTATTCGTTTAACTCTCAAAAGAAAAACCAGTAACTAAATGCGTTATTACAAGGCTCATTTTAATTTTGATAATATCCTCGATACGTCTCGATTTTGAGGTTAGGATGACCTTTATAATTTTAAGATCAGTGCCAGTGTGTTTCTTCTCTAAATGAGTTGTCCTTATGAAAGCAATTGCTCATATTTTTAAAATTTTAATATTAGCTTTACTTCAAATTTGAATAGCTCTTCGAAGGTTATGTAAAGCATAACCTCACAGTGCAAATTAACTTGTCATGTAAAAAACTATACTACGGATTTGTGATATAAAATGACTTTCCTCTGAAAGACTTAATGAGAAATCTGTAATAATTTGTAAAAATAATTTCTAATATTTCGAAAACTTTGAAGTTTACTCTATTCAAAGTCTAAAAAGCGTTTTAAAGGTTATGTTAATCATAACCTCAAATTGCAAACTGCCTTTTGAGCTAAATAAGGGAGCTGTGCTTTAGCTTTATTTTTTTAATATCGGTCATTTTTTTAATATTTTTAAGATCGGTCGTATAGCCATCAAAGCCCCGTTGTGATTTTGATTACATCCTCGATACGGCTCAATTATAAGGTTAGGATTATTTTCATAATTTCCAGATCAGTGCCAGATATATCTGTATCAATTTGTGGAAGCAATTTCACAGATTTTTGAATTCGCTCTATTTCAAGGTTATGTTAAGCATAACCTCACTTTGAAGAGGTTAGAGTTTGAACCCTTGCATAAGCATTCAGGGTATTTATATCTTTCATTTCTCCTTCCCGGAAGGATATTTTAAAAAACAAACCTTTACATCCGGCTAAAACTTCTAAAGCTATATACATGACAATGCAATTTTGTTCTGAATCATTTTGTTTTTGAAAATCTTGTTTTTCTGGCATTCCAGAGGAGACAAACACAATGTTCCTGTGGAATAAATCCATGAAGATCCATCAAGAAAAACAGAGTCCATGCCTGGATTTAATGCAAAATTTATTACCCTATCATGATTATGTCTAATTATCTTGTAAATAATTATATTTTCTCAAGTGCATATCACTAGAGAGAAATAACAATGCACAGCCAGGAGGGAAAAATCTTGACGTGGTCGCGGTGGCGGAAAAGCTCTGAAAGAAGAGTCTCTCTCAAACGGCCAAATCAATTGTGATAGTGCATTTGTGACTTTAGACAATGTCGCGATCTCATATCAACGGATTCGATCATTTCCATCATCAGCTGCCCCGGGGCTATGCAATTATGATTTCCGGTATTATGCGCCCCATCCACGTGACAATGTCTCGTTACAGTATTTTCGCTAATTTTTCAATTGCGAATTACATACAATGGGAAAAAGGTTTGTGCGGGGAGGCATTTGGTGCTGTGGAGGACGGGAGGAAAAGTATCGCAATAATAGTAAAAAAAAAATGTATTCATTTTTTTTCTAACAAACTAATACTGGGTATTCTTTCCATTGACTGGCAGATCGTAAAAATTGTCGTGTTTTATGGTTGTTTTGAGGTAGAATGTTGATAGTGTGTTGATGGAAATGGCATGGGGAAAAAAGAGTCACCGCGAAGAATTGGATAAAATGATAAATGCGACAAAGTCGATCATATACAGACAATTTTGTCGGAAATGACACGGATGTCCGTTTCACGAGGGAGGGAAGCTTTTAAATTTAAGAGACTTTGGATGGAACAACTAAAAAATATATATATCGAATTGATCTTGTGATCCTAAAGTGCTGCACTTGATCAACTTGGGAATGGGCCCAAAGAATGTTTAGTGCGATCACGGTGATTGCCAAGGAAGGCACGCAATAACTTGGCTCAACTGCTGATCAAACTACATGGGACTAGCATAAACTGGATGGAGGCAGTTGCAGAGTGAAATTACTGGATATATACCATTCAAAAATATATTGTTGAAGAGAATGTTATTTGCATATTGTATTTGGAATTTATAAGAGACTTCTTTTTTTCTCTCCTCAACCATCAAAAAAAAACCTGCCACCTAAGCAGATCTATCAATTAACTTCATGGCAAGATCACCTCTCAATCCCATTTGCATTTGGCGCAAGAAGTCCATGCATAACACAATTCCACAAAAAAAAAGAGCTCTCCAAATGATCGCGATTTTCTGCAGATTTCATTGTGCTCGATCGTGATTGCATCCATTGCATCTGTGTGCCAGGAAAGTGAGGGAAATGTCTAGATTTTTCCTGACTTTTCCAGAGAGTCAGCTGAGGTTGGTGGGGCAAAGGCGGGAACGGAGATAATAAGGCATGATTTTTCATTCGTCTATCGATCGCGTACTATAATTTGGCGATCACGGCACGCAATGTTCTCTTTATGATGATAACACTGCCAGTGAGATGCTTCTACAATGCGATTTTTGCAAATGATATCATTTTCCTCCTCAATTCAACCACAATTTTATAGTGAAAAAAATAATTGTGAACAACTATATAGTTTTATTATTTGCGCGGGAAAATTCAACTCACGATCAACTACTTCCCCAAGACCAGGATTAATTGATAGGTGGAAGTTTGTGAAAATGCAAATTCCAGGGGAAGAAACTCTCTCTCTCTCTCTGGAAATTTGCTAAAGATTATTTATTGCACAATTAAATTTCACAATGGGATTGAAGAGGGCAGACCAGGGAATCTTATAACACTTTTTATGTACCTAAAATCCGATTAATTACCTTATAGTTTGATCTAAAAATTGAAGAGAATTAGAGTAAGTGTGCCAAATTCCGACCAGCTTGCAATTTCGGCCACCTTTTTTGTTCTTCGAATTTCCATGAACTTTTAATTTTTACATACTCTAGAGACTATACAATGCAAAAGAATAACAAAAAATGTAGTTTGGACAAACGAGATGACGTGAAAAAGATATTGGAAGAATTCCCGAAGGGCAAGGAACTATGAGAATGAAGGTGTCCGAAATAGAGCACCAAAGCTATGTCTATATTTTTATTCATTTTAAAATGTATTAAGAATGATTTTAGAGTAAATAAATACGGTAAACTCTTTACAAGGTTCCAAGAAACACTTTTTAAGAAGAAAGAATTAAAAAAAATCAATTTGAATTTAAAATATATTTGACGCTTTGATGCAACTATGCCGAAATTTGGCACACTTACCCTATTGGAATAAAAATAATTTTTAAGAGTTCGAAATCTCCTAATAAAAATTCCTTCTATTCGAAATTTATAAAGCTTTTTGGAGGTTACACAACCTTTGCAATCTGAACATAACCTCATTTTGCAAAGTATCTTGTTATGAAAAGAACCAGGCCCTGGATTTTTGATTAAAAAGGACTAGAGCCGTACACTTCTAAAAAGAAAAAACTTCTTGGGTTTATTATTTCAACAATTGAGGTTATATTTTAGATGTGTCTAAACTTTGAGGTTAGGATCATTTTAGAAAATTTACAGACCTTTGCTAATATCTTCCATCCGGAAGACTTAACGAGAAATCTGTAAAAATTGATGAAAAGAGTTTGAAATATTTAGAATACTTGAAAGCTTGCTGTATTCAAAATTTAAATAGAGTTTTAAAGGTTATGTTAAGTATAACCATACATTGCAAACTACCTAATGAGCTAAATAAGGTAGCGGGGATCTAGCTTCATTGTTTGGAATGCCTCTAGTCGTATAGCTCTTAAAGGAAAATCAAGTAACTAAAAGCATTATCACAAGGCTCTTTTTAATTTTGATAATATCCTCGATACGTATCGATTTTAAGGTTAGGATAACCTTTATAATTTTAAGATCAGTGCCTGTATGTTTCTTCTTTAATACTTTATTACTTATCTGCAAACAATTGATAAATTCCCTTTATTTCAAATTTGTATAGATTTTTATAGGTTATCTAAAGCATAACCTCACATTTCAAACTAACTTGTCATGTACAAAACTGAGCTCTGGATTTGCGATAAGAAAGAACCAGAGCCGTACACTTCTAAATGGAAAAAAAAAACATCTTTGGTTTATTATTTCAGAAATTGAGGTTATATCTTCGATGCGTCTTAGGAAATTTACAAATCCATGTAAGTGTCTTGCCTCCGAAAGACTGAACGAGAAATCTGTAATAATTTGTGAGAATAATTTTTAATATTTGGAAAACTCTGAAGTTTGCTCTATTCTAAGTTCAAATAGCGTTTTAAAGGTTATATTGATCATAACCTTATATTCCTTTTGAACTAAATAAGGGAGCTTCAGCTATATAATTTGGAATATCTCTGATCGGTCGTATAGCTATCAAAGCCCCGTTGTGATTTTAATTATATCCTCGATACGTCTCAATTATGAAGTTAGGTTATCTTCATAATTTTCAGATCCATGTCAGTCTATCTGTATCAATTTATGGAACCTTTTAATGGTCCTTTATTCTTAATGGTTTTACCAGAAAAAAAAACTTTTCTCGGATTAAAAACTGTTCCCAAACGTACGTTTTTTTATGCAGAGGGAGTATGCCGAAATTAAATGTAGAATAGTTTCTGCTTCTAGATTCTTTTGAAAACGTTGAAATTCTGTATAAAGAAGCTTTGAGGCAACTTTTCTCTACAATTTCCTAAAAAAATGATAATTTTTCGACCTTTATTTCGTAATACTACTGGTTCATTATCTTAAACCGCCATGTAAAAAATTAATGGTAGTTTTCCAGTGAAAAATTAGTGATAGTTTTGGTAGTGTAATACACAACTTCTTTTAACTTTGTGTAATATTACATAAATTGTGTAATAATTTTGTACAAAATATAGACAAATGTGAAAACGAGGGTTATAGCAAGGGGTAAACAGGTCTGTCACTCACGGTGCCGATCAGTTCGATCATGGAAGCTGATAGAGGCGATCTGCCGATCTGTCACTCACGGTTCACTCAGATCCCCTACCACTAAATTATACTGTAATCAGACCTAAAGTTTATTCAAATGGCTTAACTGTTGAAATTTCTTCATAAGCTAAAATGTTTTAAGATACCTCGAAAAATCACTGCAATTGCTTGTTGTTTAGAAAATCCTGACCTTCGGAAACTGGGCTAAACCCCCTAGTTTGAAAATCGGTTTAATTGAGGTTCAGGAGATTTCTGAAAATTTCCCAGATCCCAAATAATTCTCGACTTCCCAGAGTAGTTTTACAAGGGATCTTCCCTGGGTAATCCAGAGTTTTTAGCATTATCCATGGGTTTTTGGGATATTTTAAAGATATACCGGATTACCTGACGGTTCGAAAAATTCTCCCGAGTCAAAAGGGTCTCGTGAGATCCCAAAAACATCTTTAATTCTCAAGAAGTTCTCGGGTTACAATTCAGAACGAGTTTTAAAATATTTCTGGATTATACGGGCTCCAGACATAAAGGTGTCTACACATTGGGAGCAATTTTCGTCAAAAATTGATTTTTTGAAGGAAATTTCTTACAGTGCTGTACGTGGAAACGTCAAAATTTTGTCAAAAATGCAATTTTTAATGAAAATTGCTCCCAATGTATAGAGGTCTTAAAACTCAATTTATGAAGAAAATTGCTCCTTGTTTGTATAATTATATAAGTACTGACGTAATAAATGGTAATGAAAATGCTCCTTGTTTGTATACGCCATAAGGTTTAGTCATGTGCCCTAACTTCTCAAAATTCTTAAGACTCAAGATTTCTTGAAAAATTTCGACTTTTAAAGTAAAATATTACGGGAAATGGTACATTAAATTCTAAAAAAAAAAGAAACTAATTAAATTGCTTGTTAATTAGGAATTAGGATTTTGAGAAGTTCTGGAAATGGATTAAACCTCTAGCCTGAAGACCGCTTTACCGAAAGTTTTCTGGATTTACAAGGGAACGTGATCTAATATTTGCCGTGATATTTATTCCCAATTACACAATTTGACTTTACATAAAATTATTATTAGAGGGGAAGTTGGGCACCTTTGAATGCGAGGCAGTTTTGAAATTGGGATGTTTTACGTATTTTTAAATAAAATTGAGCCTTATAATGTTATAATTTAGCTGCACAAACAGATTGAGAAGCTAAATTACATTATGATATGGCTCAGTTTCATTTAAACATAGGAGAAAAATCCAAATTTCAAAGATTCTTCACATCTCCCTACACACTTTTAAATTAAACGTCTTTCCGAAGTACGTATTTGTGTAACTTTACAATATTAATTATGGTAAAAAAGCAAAACAAACACTATCTGTTAGACGAATTAAAGACAATTAGGACTACCAAATTTTCCGTTGTAATTGCATTCTATTTTTGAAAAAAAGGTCTCTATTAAATTCCTAAATTTTATAATTCTAAAATAAGCTTAAATTCCAAGAAATTAGTCATTTTATAAAACCTATTAAATCAATTGCCCTTAATAAATAATCCTTAAACAAAATTTTTCCAAAAATGTCGCATGTTGGTAATAGCTCTAAGGGCCCTAGGTCTTAAGTTCCTTTAATTCTGCAGAATAATAAATTAACAAACACTTTGCTTCGCATTAAATTTTAAAGCTAGTCGTTATGACAAATTTAATAACAAGTTTTTGACATATCAAGCTTACCCTGACTATAAACCAAGGAAATAAATAAACACTTTTTGTCAGTAAACTAGCATTTTCGTCAGTAAAAGCGTCTTTCGAGAAATCGGAAATTACTTTAAACAATTCTTGACCATTATTGTGATTTTTTTACAAATATTATCTAATTAATTTTAGAATTAGAAACTTTTGATGTTATTTAACTGAAATACTGAGATTTTTTAAATATTTAGTTTTAGATAATCAGGGCCTATAATGCCGGTATATTAAGAGAGCAGCTATAGTGATCCATTTATATTTGACCTAAAAAAAAATAAATTTGACGAATTTTCTGATCCATTAAAGTATTTTTTTTTAGAAATTGATTGAGTTACAATCAATAGCTTGAAAGTCCAGACCGAGTATATTATGAGACTAAAATATTTTATAGGTATTAATATTTAATTGAATGGTTATATGAACTTTTAATGATTTATTTAAACTTTCTGTAAAATTCTTAAATTTTTCTATTTTTTATTTCAAACTTTATTTCAAATTATTTATACGGGTTCCGGTCAAAAACCCGAAAGCCAAAATCCCGAATTCTTAAAAGTGTCATAGCTACTCTCACGATTGCATCCGCGCTTTTTGGAGGCAAAGGGAAATCTTGTGTCTTGGAAAATTATTCTAAACATTTGCCCCCATATAATTTCATCCTTTTCAGGATTTTGAACATTCGGGATTTTGGCTTTCGGAATTTTGGCTGCTACCGATTTATACAATACACTTGTCCTTTTTGTTATGGGGATGCTTATGAGAAGTTAGGAAAGTAGGTTTTAATACAATTGTCAGACTGTTAATCAGATTTGATTGGCATTGGGAATCTTGGTCTCTTTGACTGACCTAGCGCAATCGTATTGTAAAGTCGAAACATACAACTAATTAGGGCAGTTAAGCCATATTAAAGCCCATATTAAATATTGTAGTAAAGTGGTATAATATAAAATATGAAATTTTTAGAATTCATAAAGATCTTTTAATAAAGTCTTGCAAACTTAAATGGAAGCAAAATATAAAAAAAGAACTTTATTTTAGAAACTTCATTGCAAGTCCTTCCTTTCGACCTAGAACTTAGTACGTACACACATCAGTGTTAGATTCGGTTTGTGTTTTTTTGTACACTATGCTTTCAATATTATAAAAGCTTCAGCACTTAAGCTTTTGTCTTTTTAAACTGTCCATTATAAATTTGCTCGTTAAAATCCGTATAGTTTTTAGTAAATAAAACTTTGGTGTTTTCCCAGTTACTTATCATTTATTTATTTTTTTTTATAAATTTTTGATGGTTTTTAGCAAAAAATGTACTAAAAATCCTTTTGCACGGTAATTCCGTCTCTGTTACCCGAAAGAACGTAATTAGGATTAACCTATATCCCTTCAATTCTGAGATAACCCTTAAGGCTTTTAATATTTAAATCAGTCTTTAAGCCCATGTATTCATATTTTTTAAACCACCGGGAACTTCTCAAAAATTAAATTTGAAAAAATCAGACCCTTCCCAGTTCTTTTTCATTTTAAATTTAGTTGAGAAAACAATTAAATTAAAGTATTGAAAATTTTCAGGTAAATTGTATAGAACAAATAAGACGCGATTAGGCTTTTATTCAGAATAGGAAATCATTACTTTTACTGCTAAATAAAATTTAACAACTCAAGTCTTTAGGTTCACTCCATTTCTTCCATTTAGAGGAAGATTTCAATGAGATAGTTTGGAATCGGACAAGTGAGAATTTCAGGATTTCCCTACAATTTTAAATAGTCAATGAAAAAAAGAAGACAATTATTATTAATCGTGTCGAGGCATAAAATTCACTTTTTCGACATTCAATTTTAGCCTCGTGGTGGAAGGATTAGTCAGTCCCCGGGGACTGTCCTGGAGCACCGATTTAGTTCCGAAAAAGCCCTAAATACACGTGGAGGTTCCTTGCCATGCTCCCAGGAAGACAATGAAGAAGCACGAGTCATAGGGCCCAAATAAAATCAGGCTAATCTTCCTAAATATTTATCCTGTAAAATTTTGCATTAAAGATTTTTCATAACTGTCATATAGGGGAAAGTAGGGCACCTTTGAAACTGGGTACCTTTGGAATTGGGATTTTTTCTCCTATTTTTATTTAAATAGAACTGAACCATAGAACCCAAATAGACACAGGCTGACCCTCAACAATTAGCCTATATAATTTGGCAATAAAGAATTGGATAAAGGCAAATTATGCAAGAGACCTCTAATTGATGATCATAAGCCATCAGTGTATGGTAGTTTGGGATAAATCTTTACCGCTAAATTTTACAGATCAAATATACTTAAGGATTAGCCTGAGTCTATTTGGGCCCTTATCATGATAAAAATTAGCTTCGTAAACCAATTGTGAAGCTAAATTACCTTACGATAAGCCTTAATTTCTCTTAAAAATAGAAGAAAACAGCATAATTTCAGAGGTATCCTATATCAAAGGTGCCACATTTCCCTCTACTGAGGATATAGGCTCAACCATTAAACAGGCTTCAGACCTAAGACTTAGTCATTTAACTTAGGATTGAGTTATTAAAGATAAGTGTCCTATAGATTCTCAAAAAGCAATAAAATTGCTCGCTATTCAGGATCTTGAGACCTTTTGGGAACTGGGCTAAACGTCTACTCTGAAGACTGCCTTAGAGGTTCTATGCATAAAGTTCATTTAATTGATCCTTTACTGCCCAATTTTCCAGGCTAAACATTCTCAAAGATCAGCTTGAGTCTATTTGCACCCTTACAATAAAGCTCAAGAATACTTTTCCGTGGTATTTTTATCGTGCCCATTTACAAACAACAGTGAAGAAATCTCAAAATTCCAATTTAAGTCAACTTCCTAATTACCCCATTGTACTCTACAATTATAATTTTAATAAATAAGTGACGTGCTGTCCTCAGCCATAAAATTTAATAACATGATTCATCCCTTTTAATTAATAAACATGAGACTTTTGAGCAAAATACTAGCTTTAAATAATTGGTTAATGTACCTAATTATCTTGATGATTTGTCAAGAAATACCTTAAAGCATAGATGAGCAAGAATTGTTGAAACGGTTGAAACCGAACATGTCAAATGAAAATTGTACATCAACGGTCAAAACGCTACTTGAATCCAAATCCACGAGCGTAACCAGTAGTGGAATTCTCTAAGAGTATGACTTTGTCACATGACAAATTTAGAATATTTTATGTGTTAAATTTGGCAAAATTATTCGATGATGTTACTCATATCAATAATTGAGAAGTTCATAAAGCTGTGTGTAATAGCCATCCGAAACTCACCGGCCTTTAATATCGTCTTGTTCCTGAATTTAACTACGACAATTTGTCATATTGTTATAGAATTTCCCTACAGATAAGTTTTCTACTGGTTATTGGTTAATATATTTTATAAAGATAATTTTGCCTCACTGCATAAAAGAAGGGAAAGTGTCTCGGATTAATGCAAAATGGAGTGTTGTACGAGATAATTAGTATTGGCCATGGCAAAATTTCCGATTACCCAGGCCCCAGGCAATTGACAAACGAAATAAACAGTAACCAGTAACCAGTTCTGACCGTTACATTCGAGAATTTGACCTCTAGACAAACTTATTTTGACGACAATTCGGTTTCAAATGGTTCTTGCTCAGCCCTGCCTTAACCCTTTAAGGACGATTGGAACACCGGTGTTCCATAGAGAAAATAATTTTTCCTGCTATTTGCTATATGATATATTTAAGCTCAAAAATGACGAATTTTTAAATTCTCATATTGAAAATAAATTTAAATTATTTTTTATACTTACAGTTTTTTTATCTATCGTTCTCTATCGTTCTCACTATCGTTCATAGAGACAAAAAATACACTAAATCAGACTCTATTTGCTTTTCGAAGTTTAAGACGTTTTACAAGTTCTGTTTATCAGTTTCATTTTTATTGCAATTTTCCGTCAGCGAAAACTGTCTCATCGTTAAAGGGTTAAAGTATTTATAAGCCCAATAGTGACACAACTATCTTCGTATTTTTGCTCTGAGAATTAAGATGCCTTGAAGCTTATTAATAGGTCTATTACAATTGCATATTAAGGACCAATGATCCATTGTGTTTTAAAAATGCTTAAATTTTCCTATTACTAAGACTTTCAAGACCTTCGGGAACTGGGCTAAGCCTCCAGTCTAAGACAGGCTTCAGACCTAAGGCTTAGCCATATGGCTTAACTTCTCTTATTTCTTATAAGTCGAGATTTTCTTAGGAAAATATGACTTAACATTGAATATTATGGGTAAATGATCTTGGTTAATTCTGAAAAATCAATAAAATTGGTTGCTATTTTGAAATTTGAGACTTTCGGGAACTGGGCTAAACCTTAGATCTGAAGCCGGCCTAAAACCCGTGTTGGTAGCAAAGCCTGAAATTTACGTATTATTTAAAGATTTTCTAACGATATTCGTTAAAGTTTTTCAATTTTATGTTCTGCTTTTTTTTGAATGTTTTTATACGTGTTCTCTCTCAATGCGTTTATCGCCGTATTATCATTATTTCCAATCCACAGGACAAAACGTTTAGACCTGGAATTCTGAAGAGTCTAGGCTGTAATAGCTGCTGAAGACATTGTACTAAATTCAAACAGATCTTATAGAAACAATTTTCTAAAAAAAACTTTTAGTGGTGCTTACGAGGCATGTGCCCTGCTAGGGAAGAGAGGCACCTTTGAATTGAGGCAGCTTTCAAACTGGGCTTTTTTCTCCTATTTTTAAACGGAGTTGAGCCTTAATGTAACTCAACAAACCAATTGCAAAGCTAAATTACATCATGGAAAAGTCCAGTACCATTAAAAAGTAGGAGAAAAAAAGTACAACTTCAAAGGTGCCCTACTTCCCCCTGCCGTAGATGCAGATGACTTTGTCCTTCGTGGCTGACTTTGCCCCTTAGGGGAGACCGGGGTACCTATAGCCAGGGGTAGAATTAGTCAGTGAATTTTTCTCGTTTTTCTTAAAATGTACATCGAGCAAAGTATTTTTTAATGAAAGTAAGAACACATCCCCATATTGCCAGAAATATTTATAAGTCTGATCCTGTAATCATACAATTTAGAAGCATTTTTATAAAATGAGTATAAAATTGTAATTTTGATGTTACAGTTTTTGGGCCAGCATTTGGTTTTCTGAGTTTCTAGTCAAGATTTCATAGTTTTACCTCGTTTCTGGTTTAATAAACCTAATTAAAAAATATTTTTCACTTGGATAATAATATTCCAATTTTTTTATATAAGACGATAACCACTGAAACAGCCCCCTCGGGGCAGTTGTAACCACTCTTCCGTGGCGGGATAAAACTAACAATGATTTATCACTAATACATGGATAATTGTTAGATGAAAAAGTACTATTGATATTCCAAGCAATATTGCCATTCGGATGAAAAATTTGTGAAATAGATTTTTTCAGGATATTTTTATCAATTTTGCCGCAATTACAAAAATGTCATTAAAAAGTCGGCTAAAGCCTTTTTCTTTAGGTTTAAGTGACATATTTAGCATTAGTGGACTTAAGTGTATCAAGCGAAACAATATTTGGTATCTCCAGTTCAAAATTTCGCCTGGAAAACTGGTGGCAATTAGCACCCCAAAAGTGGCTATATCTACCCAGGCCGCGGCAAGTGTAACCAATATGTCATACTTTTTTCATTATACTCTTTAGAAAAAGTCAAGGATTTTAGAACCTTGGACTACACTGTTTCATACAGCCAATATCCTAGTGCTACTTATGAAATATAAAAACATTGAAAAAAACCTTATCATTTTTTCACAAATCACGCGCGAAAAAAAGCTTCATTTTCTAGCTAATTCTGCCCCTATCTCCCCTACTGATCGTAGACTTTTCTTTAATTCTAAAGTTTAAGAATGATCCTCACTGATCAGACATGGTAGATCGGATCCGTAAAGACCATCCTTGAATTCTAGAAGTAAAGAAAAGCTTATGCCCTAGACACACTTACGATTTAAGCCGAGAGACGACGTAGTAGTTTGATCTTTATTTCTAATATAATTACGATAAGCCGTCTCTCGGATAATCCTCAGATCTATCAAGGCCCTTACGAACAGAAGGGGGGGGGGGCAAAGTTCCTCGCATCTACGGTATGGTAAATTCTGAAAACTCTTCAAAACTACGATTCATATCAATCACAGAGTTCTTCAGAGCTCTTCGCAATGACCATTCGATACTCCTTGACTATCAATACAGTCCTGCTTCTACATATTCCCATGAAAATTTGTCATATGACATTGTAAGATTATTACAGAATTGCTCTACTGGGTTTGAATCTCTTTAAGTCTGCTGTTTTAGAATTAAAGGTATTCGAATCTTATCAAGTTTTACTATACACTTAATTCTTTAAGGAGGTCTGTACCTCGCGAGGATTCTGTATCAATATCTTTCTAATCGACCGTTTTGGCGCCACTTAAAATTCAAACTATCTCTGCCCCAAGCACCTCGCTCTCCCCTATGACTGTTAAGATGGAAAAATTTTGCATTTATGCGACTTTTTTGTCCATCGGCAGATACACCTTGATATTTTTGCTGGTGAAAGACACACAAAGTCTTGTGCTCTCAAGTGGGCTTCTTGAGAGGAAAAAAAGGCCATTCTTGAGAGCCCCAAAAAATTAACTAAAATACTCACCCAAAATTCGAGGATCGCCGTTGATCGATGATAAAAAGCGCCAGAAGATCGTTGAATGACCTAATTAAACACCACAGATTGAGCATTTACATCTAGAAATTTCGCGAGATTTTTTTTCAGATCACTTGCGATCACCCAAAAGTGCAAGATAAGTCTCTAAACTTGGGTATAATCCGTCACAGCATTTACCAGTTCAGTTGTAATTTGTAAAAAAATTAAATTTTCCGTTGGCTACATCAAGAACTGCAGGAAGTTTTTGGCGATGGAACGAAAGTTAATTTAATTATCTCACCGGATAGCACAAGGAAGAAGTCTCAGTACAGGGTACGATTAATATAAAAAAAAGCACTTCTCAATTTGAGATTTCAAGTCCGGTTCGTTAGAGATCTGAGAGGCAACTGAAAAGTTGAAAATTCTCCACAGGTTTTCAGTTTGTGGCACTTTTCGTCTCCACAGGTAGGAAATTGTACATTTACATCGTCAACATGAGGTGTGCGTGCGTGTATTTGTGAGATCGTGCACATTACTATTTTATATTTAATCCAGAGAGAAGCATAATGATGTTCATATCTGGCCAAGAGAAGAGAGACACTCCGCCAAGGGTGGCCAAAGTATGTCGAGAACTGAGGATTTCAAGGGTGAAATTGATCCCCAAACCCACAATTCTAACCCTCAAATGTTCAAAAATTAATAGAAAGCTATAAAGGAATCACAAGTGGTAAAGTAATTTAGACAGCCATCCCCCTGTTTTTTCGAGGATCTATTTTTAATAACCATCGCGAGTTGGGTCATCCAGCAGAAAATATCCTTGGCAGTATAAAGTTCATTGCCTAGGTTGGGGAGTCAATAGGGCAGTCTTTTATTGGTGAAATCAATAACATAAACACCACGCTATCAAATAATTAAATTGGACATGGACACCCTCTTCCAGATGACCATCCCCATTTCCGAAGAAACAACTCCCACGAAAGCCCCCAAACAGCAATTGCGCGTAAAATTATTGTTTCATTTTTCGGTTTGGTTCAAAAAATCACGTGGGAGACATATTGACATAGAGTATCTATGATAACCTTTATGCCTTAGGTACTGTGATGGAATTTTCTACAATTAGAAATTCTAACCTCAAATTTACAAATTAGCATTAGGGGAAGTGAGGGATGGTTCGCACGCTTTTTGGAAGTCAATATTTAAGATTTCTTTATGGCTGAACGGTAAAATGGACAATCAATTGCGCTATACCACAAGAATCTGTGGTCTTTTAACTTTCTATGCGTGCCTCATTCACTGCCGTAAAATCTGTTCTTTTTCCTGGGCAGGAAAATGAAAAAAGTATGATGATTTGTGCGAACCTTGCCTGTGGAGGCAATATTCGCACGATGAGTTGTTAAGGTTCGTCATTGCATTTTTTCCTGGAATAACTCTTGCTCACAATTAAAAATTATTTACCGATTATTAGATTCAAGTTCCACGAATCCACGGAAACCATTATTTCACTAAAAGAAGGTATCTAAAACAGTTTTCTTCTAACTTTTCTGAAGCACTGTTTTTCTTGCAAATTTATGTCGAAAAATCGACTGAAATGTGAAAATTTCAAATGTGACAACCCTAAAAATTTATCAGCTGTCTTTTCTTCATCTTCCTTTTCCTTTGTTTTCCTCTTTGAGGTTATGTTGTGATTTTAAGCTGCTGGAGTTACCTGATGAGTTGGCGAACCATAACACTTTCAGTGGTTGAACCAATACGCAGTGTAGTATTTAGGATTTTTTCGCCACTCGGAAAATAATTTTCCTCCGATGCAAAAAAATATTACCGAAAGTAGCGCGCTTTTCCCTACGGGTTGGCCTAGTTCCTGTAAGGAACGTTGTGCCACTATTCTTATTATTAAGATTTTGTATTTAGTATTTTATCTTCAATATTCTGCGCAATAGATCATTGGACTCTATCCTCTTATTAAACAAAAATGAATTAGTTCATTTTTTCAGGCTATGTTAAGCCTAACCTAAAAAAATAAAGTCATATTTTTTGACAGATAGTAGAGTCCAGTGCTGTATTTCGACCGTATATGTATATTAGCTGAACTCAAAGTGAGAAATTCGGTCTAATCCTTTGTTCTTCAATTTGACTTTGCAGTAGAGTTCCTCAGATTTGAACAATATTTTCAAAACTGTAACGGAACTGATTAGAAATGTACTTTCCCTAAATTAAGAAAAATAACTTTAGAGAATGTATCAATGTAATTTATTGTGAAATAAATGGAATTTGTTGCGGAAATTAGTATAATACGATAATATTGAGGAAACACCAGAGAAAAATGATTCTAACGCAGACACCACGTAAAACTTTCTTTGTATAACCTCAAATTTTACATTTTGCATTCAACTGTCGTTCAAATTTGAGGAACTCTACTGTATTTTGTGAAGTAAAGTCAAATTGAATAACAAAGGATTAGATCGAATTACCCACTTTGACTGAGTTTTTCAGGAAATATGTTAATCAAACTCAATACTATCTATTAACTCTTTAACGACGATACAGTTCTCGCGGACCGAAAATCAGCAATAAAAATGAAACCGATTCACAATATCAGTTAAAGATCTTACATCTTGCCTTAGAAAATCCAACAGAGTCTGATTCGGTGTATTATTCATATCTATGAGCGATAGGAACAAAAATAGCCCAAAAATTTAAGTAATTTTTCTGACAATACCAATTAATGATAATTTTCACTTTAATGAAAAATATTACGTATGAGTATTGTATAATAATAACATAAGTGAATATTACGTACAAATATTTATAAGAAAAAAATAACTTGAGGTAGTCAGGAAAAATTATTTTCTTTATGGGACACCGGTGTTCTAATCGTCCTTAAAGGGTTAAAATGCAATAGGTCAAATTCATTTAAAGAATATGGGAAAAATATCATACGTTCGCACAGTGCGTGTGCGAAACCTGGAAGTCTTCCCCTAGTTTAAAATAAATCTCCGTAATTTTCACAAATATTTGTGGTGATATATTTCCTTTTCATTGTAAACGATTATATTTTGTGTAAGCATTCAGGAAGCAGCAGGGTAACACAATTCTCAAACATCCACAACACGATTTTTTTAACATAACCTCACATTGACATTTTATATTCAACTGGTTTTTCGAATTTGGGAAATTCAGATTGGAGAGACTCTACTGTATGTGTTTGAATATAAATTTTTGCACTGGTTAAAAGATTTTTTAACGCTTTAAAACCCAGAACGAATTTACTATAAGTTAAAACAATTGTCAAAAATGGTTAGAAACCAAAAAATGGGCGTAGAATACCATATTGGAGTACTTACTTTGTAATTACTTTGTTATGTAGAGTTTAATATCAGAAATAGACATTTGAATGGTTTTTACTACATAACCAAAAAAAGTGTTGACATTTAATGGCTTTTATCACTTGAAAAGTAGATCGAAAAAATTAAATTATGAGCCCTAGAACTGTTGTAGAAGTCTTGCGAAATAAAAAATAATTATAAATTCAGTTTTTTGATGGGAATATCTGCATTTGGCATTTTATGACAATTTGGTATTCTACGTCATTTTAATCTCAATTCAGTGACATAACCTCAAATTCTAGAATAACTCCTGATATAGAATAGACCTTATTCTATGCCAATAAGCATGGAATGGCTGTGATATCATTAGTCAGTGTAAGGATATTTTCCGCCTTAATTGTAACCTCAAAATTGCTCTACGCGTGTAAAATATTTTCTTTCACTTTAAGCCTCATTCACTATAAATAGAATAAAAAATATTTGAGATTGTAAAATCTTTCTATTTGCTTATCAAATAGACAAATTTATTTAAGGTTCTAATTGTTTTTTAAAGGTCATGTTAAGCATAGCTTTACACTGCCAGCTAACTTACTAACCAAATAAGATAATTAGAATTTGTTTCTGTGGCATGAATTGAGGCGATAAAGTTCCAGAAACAGGAACAAATAGGAAACAAATAGGTCTATTGTTAATTAAATAAGGTTAAGTGCACAATCTTTTTCGCCTTTGAGGTTATTTTCACCATAACCTCACAATGATAACCAGCTGCTTAGCTCATTATTTATACAAAAAATCTCTTTTTCCTAACGAAAAGTTAATTCTGGAATTTGAAGTTGTATTAGACATAACCTTAAAATTGTAGTCTAATTTCATATTCCCTAAGTTTATGCGTCTAAGGAAATTTTAAAGTTGACGTTATTTAGTTTCAAAAGGTGAAGTCCGAACTGAGAAAGTTTCTTGCTTTGGTAAAAAGGACTTTTGTTTGATCATTGCGGTTCAGAATAGAATATGGATAGGAACGTGAGCGTGTATGACAGCCTGCTTATATGGTTTTGCATTAGTTTTTCAACTCTTGGATGTTTACTTGTGGAACGCTCCCATATTTTCTTTGTTTTTTCTATAGTTTATTAAGTTTTTTATGTTTAAATAACATTCAAACTAGTTCAAGCAAGCGGTTTTGTGACGGTTAGTGATGGATTAAACTGGTATAGAACCGTGAAATGGTTGAAATTTCTAAAAGAACGAAACGTAACCTAATTTTTAAGTGTCAAATACACATTCACGTCCCTATCCATATTCAGAACGGCAATGATTTGATACAGAAATAGCTAATTTTCTCTTGGATCTTCTGTTCTGTTTGTTACAATCAAAGATTTTGATATTAACCCAAACATAACCTCATATTTCAAAATAATAAATTTACCAAACAAAAGAATTATGCCCATTGTTTCAAATATTATCGCTAGAAATCGGCGAATAAAATTACAATACGGGAAAGAAGTAAAAAAAGAGGTTATGTGAGAATTACATAACCTAAAAGAGCATTTTCTCTTTGAGAATTGACGAACACTAATTCATTGTATTTGAAGAGCAAAAATCAAATTTTAGGCAAGAAAATAGACAGTTCATTATGGAAATTTTATGAAAAGGTTATAAATTTCATTGGAATATGTCAAATTTTAGGTTAATTACTAATCCTTCAAATTCTCTACAAACATATTTTACCCAGACTGCAGTTTCTTGCAATATTTTGCATAAAAAATGGAAAATATTCAATTTTTTCATTAGTGCAACATTTTAGAATACGAAATTATTACATTGAGTTCTTATAAACTTTCAAAATATACTAACATTTTTTTTGTAACTAAATTAATGTGATACAGTTCTAGGTTATGTAATTTTTAGCAGAAAATTCTCTTTTCTGCGTAACTTCTAATGCTAATCGATTATTCAAGATTGCTTGAAGGAAGTTGTTGAAATTCCTCAAAGAGACGATAAACCGAAAAGTGAGGTTGTGTTCTTTTATAACCTAAAACCAACTTGACTTACAAAACAGACCCTAGCTTTGACCAGGACGAAATTCCAACTATCTTGACTGAAAACAATTCTAATGGAAGTGATGCCCATATTAAATCATAACTTAATTATTGTTTAACCTTAATATTGACATAACCTAACTTTTTGATGTGTAATGGCACTAAAAATTTAATTTATATAGTTGTACAAAAATCTGATAAAGACATTATACCTTTTCTAACTGAAGAATTTCAGCTTAAGAATCGGTCAAGAGTTGAACTTTGGACAAAGGGAACACGGATTTTGACCTGGACTCTGGACTTATCCTTCTTTATTATTGCACAAACGACGTTTCAGAACTTTATGGCTCCTTCCTCAGGTATACAAGTAACTAGTGGGAAAAGGGTAGTCGGTAAAAAGTAACTTTTCCCACTACAGTAGACTCTCACTCAATCGGCTCTTTTTCAATCGGGCGTCAAATTTTGTTGACAGTTTTCACGCTTAATTATGAAGCTAATTTCCTCAAATTCGCTGTAGTTCTTCCTATTTTATCGTGATTCTTTATAATTGAGCACTTTTTGTGGAATTTACAGAGGCTTTGATGCTAAATTCTATCGCTAAACCGGATGACATTTTGCCCCATATTCACGATTGAGAGAGAGTCTACTGTAGTTACTTGCATACCTGAGGAAGGAACCATAAAGTTCCGAAACGTCGTCGTTTGTGTAGTAATAAAGGAGGATAAGTCCAGGGGGGAATTCTGTAACCCTGTGAAGTGATCACCTGTCAAAATTGGTGAACACTTCACTAAAGTGATCGCAAAAGAGATTCTGTAACTTGCGATAGCTTCACGTTAAGGTATCACTTTTAGGTTATGTGTTTCACTTGGCAATTTTTCGGTGAAGATGATGTTATCACTCGGTGAAGCTAGTAAAAATTTTTCCATACTCAGCTTGAAAAACAAGACCATATTATTTCTAATACTCAATTCTAGTGTTTTTCATGATTATTTAGTTCAAATATTGATGAAAATCTTAAATTTATTGAAAATTTCAACACACTTCCTCTCTCTGCTTCACGCAAAGGTACAGAATAACTTTTCCAGCAGTCGTGAAGGAAGCTCGTGAACCTTTCACTAGATAATCGTTCACTAGTAACGCGTTCATCGAGTTACAGAATTCCCTCCCAGGTCAAAATCCGTGTTCCCTTTGTCTGAAGAATTTCACAACGAAATCCCTTCTAAAAAAACTTACTTAAGAGTAATTCCTTAACAATGTATTTTTGGAGGTTATGTTATACACGAAACGAAGTTAAGCCTATTTGAAATTAAAGATTATTTTAATTATTAAAATCGATTTTAAAATCCAATGGATCTTTTCAGAAAAGCCTTCAAATATTTTTCTAAATATAAGGAAAAGTGAGATTATTTAGGTTATGTATCAAGGAAACCGGGAAATGGGTAAGATATTCAACATGATTATGATATAAAGATAAAAGGGGACAGGGAGTGTAAGGCAAACCCATAGTAGGGTCATTCAAAACGCAAAGGCGATATCTCAAATCGTTTGCTTTGAAAAGTGAGGTTATTTAGGTTATGTGTCAAGAAAACAGGGAAAGGAGTAAGATATTCAACATGATTATGATGTAAAGATAAAAGGGTTCAGGAAGTGTAAGTGAAACTCATAGTAGGGTCATTCAAAACGCAAAGTCGATATCTCAAATCGTTTGTCTTCTAGGCTAAAACAACGTTTTACAATTTTACGCTATGTCAATATGTTTTAAGCTGCTTCTGCCATAAAACACCTTCAATTCACATTTGCACATAATCAGCATAGTGCTTTAATTTTTTTTTAAACATCGCTTTTAACTCAACGACTCGCAGGGACAAAAACTCCGGTTCAGAGTTGCAATCACTCTCCTCGCGGATTACACTAGATGAGCGATAAAGATTAACTCAGCCAATAACATTAGGCCAAAAATGATCTTGCGCAAAATTGGCAAAATCAATTGGCAAATTATTCAATTGACCATTGAAAAAAATAGCTGATAATGCTAATTGCGTGAGAAGAAAACTCCGTACGTGACAAAAGTTGATTATGAGGAGATTTGCGACACAACAACAAATCCAATGATGATCATTTTTAGAGACAAAACTAACAAACTGATTTTGCATTGTTCCTCTTGGTTGGGTTTTTGTGCAGAAAAATTTGCAACTCTCAAGGTTTGACTTTCTTCATCAAAATAGCTGGTGTTTGGATTTCGGAGGTGTGAAAGTTATGCACGATGGCTTTTGTATTGGAGCTAGAGAGAGATCAGAGTGGAACTTTTGCCGTGTTTAAGCAGTCAATTAAAGAATGGGAACCAGCTAATTAGTTGCTAATCTTGAGAACAAGTGCCTCTTCGTCAAATAGTTTCGTCTGTATCGCCTCAGGTAATTCTATAAAAAAAAGGTACTTTTGCTGCTTCTGTGACTCAATGCTATGGAAATTTACCGATTTTATGCCCCAATGAAGCAAGTAAAAAAAATGGGAAAAATGCACGATTAATTCTGGAATTGTTAAAGTATTTTTAGAATTTAGTACGATTTTGCATTTGAGATTGAGAGATTTGCTAAATAGTTAGATGAAAGATTAAAATGTTGGCAAAAAGAAAATACTGTATTATTGTATTATAGCATTTCTCCTCAGACGACCTTCGTAATCTTTTTTGTATGTCAATGGTAATTTCGCATTCAAATCATCATCTCCGGCACTTTAAATGCGTAATCGACATACCTTCTGCCCATTGAAAAATTTAGCAATGAGTTATGGGCTTAAACACAGAGTTTTTTCAACTCCGAAAAGGTAAATAATATGCTAAAGACCTTTCTTTTGCTTTAAATCTATTTATCTTATATTTTATGTGCCTTATGTTAAACGTTTTTTTATTCTAACCTAAAAACAAGTAGATCTTGGCTATTTTGAAAATTTCTGGGGTATTTGTGAATTTCTAAAATAGGACAAAACATTTGTAGACTTTGGAAATAAGAAAAAAATAATTTATTATTATTTCATATAATATTTTTGAGGTTAAGTCATACCTAATCTTATATTCTTGAAGAACCTCATTATTAAATGGAAGATCTAGTGCTGTCGTTTTTTAATTTGGAAAATACAACGCCAAAGCGATACAATTTTGCTCTACAACTTTGTAAAGCTAACCTCTTAATACATTTTTTTTTTAAATGTCAGCCGATTCACTTAACAGCAAATTGTCACATTTAATTTAGTATTCATTTTTCTGTATTTTCTTATTTAACCAATTTGAAATACATAGGAAATGCAATATTAAATGGTTAGAATCTGTTTTAATTACTGAAAATATAATTATATCATTTCTTTACACTGCAAATTAAGAAACTCTGCTGCACAAAATACGTCTTGAATTTTTAATTTGAGGTTATGAGGTTTAACATAACCTCAAATTTTCGAATTACCCTGTGTGTAAAGTAAAATTGTAAGACAGATAGAGGCTACAAACTTTACATCCATTAAGAGCCTCTTTCAAACCTGATATGTGCAAAATTTCACTTGAAAATTAAACAAATTGGATGAGAAATGCATAAAGTGTTGGAGATTTTCCATTCCAAAAAATCAAATATTTGAGGTTAAGTCTAATTAACTCTTTCACGTTATTAGGGTCATATATGATCCGGGGAAATTTTTTTTTTTTGACTATTTACATTAATTGAAATCTATTTGTTTGTGCACGACATCATAATAGAAGGATGTAAGATTCTTGGCTAATTTTCTCAAGACTCCAGATATTCAGGAAAAGAAAATGTTTGAGATCAAAAATCACGAATTTCGAACTTTGTGAAATTACTTTTCGTTTTCAAAATTTTTTATTCATTTATTTTTTCAGCAAAAAGTTCTTTAGAAACACAAAATAGAATATACAAAGATTGTATATTGCATATTTTGATATAATAAACTACTCCCCATTTTCCAGAAAAGCGCGTAGAATTTTCAGGGTCATATATGACCCTATTATCGGCAAGGGTAAAAGTTTATGTAAGTGTTTTCGTGCCAACATGTAGTTGGAACAGTTGGGACATTGTTTTTCTGTGTGAAATCCAGAAGGAAAATACCTTGCTCCTGGACATTTCATCTTATATCTGATGAATTATAACATATTTTGCAATATTTTGGAGTATTCTGCAAGCGTCTCATATTGTGCAATTGTATTGTGTGTGAATAAAGATGTGGATAAATTTATTTTTGCTAAATATCACTCAAAATATTGTGACAGTGACTGTTCAACGGATTACCAGGAAGATTCCTTGAACACCAGGAGTACAGTGTTCATCAAGACAATCCAGTTTGCCATGGTTTTGGCCAAATTAACAACTTCAAGCAAAAAAATTCTTAGAAAGCCCGTGATATTGATTTTGGAAATGGTGTATATATTTCCTTTGCCGACAATAGGGTCATATATGACCCGGAGTTGTTCCGAGTTTTCATGCAATGGAATTTTTTTTTTCCTCTCACAAATATTATATTTGATCATAAAGCATTAGGAAACTCAATTTTACATGAATTCATCTGCTGAATAAAAGTGTGACGCGAAAGAGTTAACCTTACATTTAAAATGAACTTCTTCCGAATGGGTCTTCTTATAAATCGACTTTTTCAAATTCATCTCACATATAATGTTAAGAATATCAAATTTCAATCTCCTTTTATTTTAATTAAGGACCTGTTGTCTGAAATTACATAACCTAGTTCTTTTATCTTTGTAATTTGATTAATTTGGCTCTTAAAATGAAAGAAACATTGCAATTAAATATTGCTAGTTATTAGAAGGTTAGAGAGGTTAAGCTGTCTGCACACTAGGCAAATTATTGCAATAATAACATTTCAAAGTGACATTGAAAGAAAATTTCAATATTTAAGCGAATATTGAAACCAATATTTCAATATTTGCGCCTACACACTGAGAAAATTGACTTCAATATTACAACTTATTAAAATACCATTTCGGTCAGAGATTCAGTTCCTTTCAAACATCGAAAAACTCTTGGAATTAGCATGTTTATGAACAGGAAGACATCTCAGAATATCATCGTAGATAGAACCAGAGATTCTGCTCTATATTCTGCTCAATTCTTCCCAGAAACCCATCTTTGTCAGGACTTCTCCCCTACTTCCTCTAGAAAATCTCAGATCTTCTGGGATTTTGTTGTATTTTTTGTCAAGTATGTCCGGAATACTCATGTTGGTCAGAAGATTTCCCCTGGTTCCTCCGGGAAATCACAGATCTTCTGGGATTTTCTTCTGTATTTTGTCAAGAACACCCAAAATAGCCAAGTTTGTCAGAAGATTTCTCCTGGTTTCTCCAGCAAGTCACAGATATTCTGAGATATTCTGTGATTTCCTGGAAGAACCAGGAGAAGCATTCTGATCAATTTGGGTATTCTGGATGTATTCGACTAAGTGCACAACAAAATTCCAGAGGAACTGTGATTTCTTGGAGGAAGCAGGTAAGAAGTGCTAACCAAGCTGGGTTCTTGGAAAGATTTGACAAAATGTACAGCGAAATCCCGAGAATCTGGAATTTTCTGGAGGAAGCAGGGATAGATGGGATAGATGTGTCCTTACTTGGATTTTTATCTTGGATGTGTGTCATGAACGAAGATTTCTGACCCTTAAAAAATATTGCAGGAAATATCAAATGAATTTGATATTTAGAATTTCTTTTGAAATTTTATTTCAATGTGACTTTGAAAATTTTTATTGACATTATTTGACCTAGTGTGTAGCCATTCAAAATAATGAAATAAATTATTAAAAAAAATACTCCATATTGAAACAAAGGGACAGATAATCCTAACCGGCTTATGTAGGTGAGATTCTTAACGTGAGCTAACTCGGAGTGCATGCAAATTCGATTTGATGCTGAAGTAGGGAGACGCCATTCAGTTATCTTGAACCAAATTCGTGAAATTATACAAGTTTTGTATTTGAACCAAAATATCAAGGATTTGGATGAACTGACAGAAAAGTGTTATATGGGTGAAATGTAGACCAGAATGTTCTCTATAATTTTCCTATATAACATGATCTCATCGATTACTCAGAAGCCAAGATAAGTGAGGTTTTTTGTTTCTTAACTCGTTTTTTCATCCAGAGTGCCCCAAGTGTTCATTTGTTGAACTTCAACTAAATCAAAGAATTGTTGTATTTTGCGGGACTTTCCATTTAAACCCCTATTTTAAGTGTCTTGGTGGAGTAGAGGCAGTCAAATTGGCATCTGAGTGATTTCAAAGCGTTATTATGGGAAAAATCAATTTTTTCACACTTAAACGGCAAAATCGGAGTGATAGCGTAGTCTGAGCGGAAAATGATGTATGGACGAAATGTAGAGACAAATGTGCTCTACAATTATGTTGAAGTAATCATCAAAATCGGTTCAGCGACAGTCGAGATAATTGAGGTTATGTGATATTGAAATTGGTTTTTCGACTGTGGCGCCCCTGGTGTTGGTCCCACGAGGTTCAAACATTCTAGAAAGTTGTAGCATTTGGTGAGATCTTTCGTTTAAGCCCTCATTCATCAAAATCGGTCACATAGAACCGGAGATATGATTTTTTGAATTTCGTGAACTTTGACCCCTCATATCTCCGGTCCTATTGAAACCACAGCGCGCATACGCACCATTTTGGAAACGTCCTAGACTGGACTACAACATACTAAAATTTCATTAACTTGCACAATGCCGTTTTTGAGAAAAGTGACTTTGAATTTCGATGAATTTTGACGCTATCACAGCGCCACCTGTGGTGACTTTTTGAACTTCCATCTGAAAGTGCTCATCGAGACGAAACCAAAAAGGTAAAATTTAGGTCGCTATGTTACTTAAAACCGGAGATAGAGGCCGGTCAATGTTCGAACTTTGACCCCTTATAGCTCGGGTCAGGGGTTATGGATCGACTTAAGGTTTTTTTTGTTTGACAGGTATAATCAACGGCTACAACATACTAAATTTTCAGCCCGATGCACAATGGAATTTTTGAGTTATTTAACTTCTAAGATTTAAAAATTTTCTTTTTAAAAAAAGCGCCCCTAGCGGTGGTTTTATGAACTTGCGATGTTAAAAGGGGAAGTGGCATTTCACGAGAGCTTTCCAAAAAGCCCTCACTTTTTAAATTCTGACAATTAGAACCGGAGTTATGGCCATTTTAAGAAATTATTTTTGTACCCTTATAGCTCGGGTCAGGGGGGTCGGGGGACCTTAAGTTTGGTATTGATGGAAAGCTCTAAGGCCCAGCTATAACATACTAAAATTTGAGTCCGCTGAATGCCATAGGGGCGGAGCTATTGAGAAAACAAAAAAAGGGGGGTTTTCAAAATGGCGGAAGGAGGGGTGAGGGGTGGGGGGTCTATGCACCAAGTTGCAATTTTCACCCGATATATAACCTTTGCCGAAAACCGCAAGTCGATATCTTTTTTAGTTTAGGAGCTATTAAGCTCCAAAGAGCGGCCGGCCGGCCGGCCGGGAACGTAAATTAGCCACATATATATTCGTGATCAGGAAGTGCTGAAACACATTTTGGCCAAATTTGAGGTCGATCGGACGACATGAAATTTTGTTAGGATTATAGTAGGTGAGATTGTTAAGAATCTCACCTAAGTGAGATTGTTAAGAATCTCACCTAATATTGCAATAATTGACTACACACTGGACAATTTCCTTCAATATTGAAACTTTTATGTCAATAAATCTTTGCAATGTAGAGGCAATCCTCGTCAATATTGGATATTGAAAAGAAATATTGCAATAAGTTTTGTCTAGTGCAGAGGTGTGCAAAAAACCGTTGAAACCGAATTAACGTCAAAATAAGTTTGTTATAGTAGCGTTTTGACCATTGACGTACATGTTTCATTTGACGTTAATTCGGTTTCAACGGTTTCTTGCACACCTCTGAAGTGTATAGCCAAGCTTTAGAGATTTCGCCATAAGATTTCTTAATATTTGAGGTTAGGTCTAACATAACCTCACATTGAAAGTAATCCCCGTTTTAGAGGATCAAAGAGTTTTCCCGCCAAAAAACTAGGTTTTTCATCAGCACTGTCATCACTAAATTACGACCTAAATAACATTCTTTTCTTTAAATATTTAAACAAGTGAATTAAGTTAATATGCAATGAACAACAACTTAATGTTTGAGTCATTCAGTGAATTTCCTAACCTTCTGCAAATGCGAGCGCGTGCTCTATGTTTTGCAACTAAAAGGACAGAAGGACGGTCACTAATCAATCTCTCATCTTTATCTAGAAGCTTAGCAGCTCTATGAGGACTCTAAATTTTGCTTTCGGGGCCTGATAAAAAAATAAATATTTGATTGTGATCGCAAAGAATGATGGATAGCTTTTGTGCAATTTTTCCTCAATGCTTTTTTTTCTTTTAATGAGAAAATGTGTGTCTTTGTTTGTGCTAGAAATGCGAACGGCGTCTCAAAGTGCACGCGGCCAAGATTTGTGCTTGGGATGGGGAAGGTTGGAGAGCTAAATCCTCCAGCTAATGTACTAGTGCGTGCCATACTAAAAAACTGCCCGAGGAATCATGCAAATTGTGTCTTCAGCTCAGTATGTCGTTGGCTGAGTGGCGCGATTGAGAAAAAAGATCCTTGGGATCCTCTCGACCGGACACCAGATTGTACCCGCTTAAACCAGTAATGGTGACCTTTGATTGTGCTTGTACAGAGAGAATAAAATACGCCAGAGTTGCTTTTAATTCGCAGCCAAACTATGGCAAAGATGCTCACCTCACGCGGCAGATAAACCTGCCAGCGTGCTTAATCCTCATCTTCCCCAACTTAAATATTTAATTCATCTCTGTGGCACCGCGTGCTCTCGATTATTTGCCACAACACCTCGTGAATACCTCTGCCAGGCCTTATCCATCTGTCTAGGGAAAATCTCTCTCCTCTGATAGAACCAGCGTCAGAGGACAGAATGGACTAATTCTGATGCTTTCTTAAACTTGAAACACTCACTCTAATCACTGGGTTTTGTATCTCTTCCTGTCAATTTTCTTTGGTATCTCCTCTAAACACTCTTTTCTCGTGAACTACTGCATCTGATCTGAAGGTTTAATCAGGTTTGATACTCTTCAATTGTCCCAAGTCCGGTTCCTTTGTGATCAAGCCCAGAAAACGGGATTTCTAGTAATTGTACATCCATACCACCTTCCCCAGAACTTCCCGCCAAAAGTCTTGGCAGAGCTTCTAGCGATCTTCAGCACAAGGATCAGTCCATTGTGTATTTTCTCATGCATTATAGTCAGATCATCGATTTTAAGGCACTTTTGTCATGTGTTTTTCGCACACGGAGTTTCATTGACTCCTCTCTTGGCCATGGATATGTGATTGGAATTAATGTTGGCAAGCTGAAGGTTTATTTACATGCAAAAATAACTCAAAGAAATAGACATTTGGTATTTTTAACATTTTTCCTCATGTAATGGACACATTCCCATGGACATTTCGGCACTTTTTGCCATATATACTTTCTCCTTTTCATCCTTCTTACTGTTTTGATTGAGAAAATTTGAAGGAAATTGGAAAGAAAATGTACGATAAGTGTTTCTTTGCCATTATGAACTTTCTAACCGTTTTTTAGTTTGAAATATTGGCGGCAATTTCACTCAACGACAAAAGTCGCTCAGTTCGCCGACTCGTCGAATGGCAATGCTTTCCCGGTTCCCGCTCTTTGGCGTAATAAATATTTTTTACTAAGAAAATTATATTAATTTTGAATTTCAATGAAAAAGTAGAATATTAAGAGACAATTTAAGGCACTTGGGCATGGAAACAATTTATTTTTGCCCAAAAGGAAATTCTGGTGTAAAAAATTGGGCGAAGTAATTTTTTCTTAGACGAGTTCTGTCAAGTTGATCTTCGCTGAGCAGCTGCTGAAAATTTTCTCGCTGTATTTTTCCTCGATTTTCCTGTGAAATCCTTATATTCCATCATGGTTGCGTGGAGACAAGCTGGATTAACGTGAGTACTAGCTGAATAGCATAAAAAATTAGAGAAATTCCCTTTTTTTTAGTTTGTTTTTGAGAGCATTACATAATCGCAGGAAAATGCCTGAAAATCCTCATTTTCCCATTTAATTTCCATTTTTTTCTCCCAGTAAATCATTATGCTTAAAGAATTGATCCAACTTACTCCCTCTATTTCTATTTTTGTTGAAAAAATCCCTATTTTCTGGATGAAAAAATCAATATTGAAAACATAACCTCACTTCAGGTACATCAACTACTCCAACATCGCTGCCCGGACTCTCAGGAGGGCCCTGAAAGCCGATGTCCGGACAGATGCCGCCAAGCGCGATGAGACACACATCAAGTTCACCCCATGGGCAAATGGAAAACCAACCAGTGAGTACCATAATTCCTAAAATTCCCTTAAAAAGAAGCAATTTTCAGATGTCCGGACGTCCGGACATTGTAAACGAGATTTTCCACTCAAATCCCGATTTAACGCATTCCAGCTGAGAAGTAGACAAGTTTATGAGCACGAGATGCTCTCTCTGTAAGTCCATGGAGTAATTTATTGGTGTGCTTCTTCCTGTGAAGTCCCCAAAAAAATTTTTTAGCATGAATCTGGTTCAAAATTTTTTATTCGTTTCCAATTGGTTCAAAATTTTCAGTGTTTTTCCTTTGTTTTGAGCTCCTATGGCTTTTTTTTTAATTGGTTTTCATTTGACAACAAACTTTTTCAATTTGAAGAAGTTATTGCAAATTTTTCAAGATTTTTTTAAATAATCCTAACCTTAAAATTTGATATGCAGAGTACATAACCTCATTCAGCCCTCAGTCCCACTTTTCTTAAGGTGTCTACACACTTGGAGCAATTAAAAAAAAGTTTCTTTAAAGCAGACCTGTGCTCGTTAAAATTCGTGTAATATCGGAAATTTTGTGTTGATAATTTTAATAGAAATTACAGATAGCCTGGTAACACTAATCCCGCTCATTCACGGTGCCATGATAAATATTTTTGAGCCAAAAAGACATAAACAGAAATAAAAAACTCACATATAAAAAAGAAATTGTCTTCTTGATATCTTTGTCGGAAGACGGATAGCTGCTCACTATACACCTTTTTACTTTAATCTTGCAGAAATACAAAGAAATTAAATGCAAATATCACTTCAAATGAAAAGTTCTAAAATCGCGCGCAATTCAACTGTGAGAGAGAGATAGAGACACAAATAACTCACTTGACAAACGTCTGACGGCGCTGCGCTTGCAAAAAATTTCTAAAGTGCGAAAAAAAATTTTCTTCTCTATTTTATCCTTATTGGCAGGTCGTGTCCCTTCTTGTAATATGTAGTTTTGCATTCGTTATTAACCAAAATAGTGTTGTACAAAAAGGTTTTTCTCAAACCTATCCTGAATTTTGGGACAGCTCAAAAGAATATGAGTCTTCCAGTTCAAAATTTCATCCCATTGTTTTTGTTGTAATATCGACAATTATTCACAATATTAACCCAAATAACTGTATTCAAATAAATTATTGAAAGGATTTTCTTGTGAAAATGACTTAACTGGAATTAAACAATTTTCACATTAAAAAGCCTCTTATTTTCTCTACGTGAACTTTCGCGGCATTTCGCAGAATGCCAACAGGCACCACCAAATTCTCTTCGGCTTTTCTTTTAGCTCAGGCCTGAACTTTAAAGAAATTTTCTTTAAGGCCTCTACACAATAGGAGAAATTTCTTTAAAAAAATCCTTTTTAAAGAAAATTTTCCCTAGGCAGAAACGTCAAAATTTTTTAAAAAAAAGGCAATTTCTAACGAAAATTGCTTCTAATGAACTCCATAAAAAAATATTTTGCAATATGAGGTTATGATTCGCATAACCTTTAAAAAGATATTCAAACTCTGACTAAACAAAACCATAAATTTTTCTAATAATCAATTATTTTTACAAATTTCTTTTATTGAGAGGCAAATTGGACAAATTAAAACATATTTCAGAAAATTATGAAATAAATTAATTTGCCCAGAGCAAGAGTAGGCTATTTTAAAAGGGAAATGAAGATATGATAGGCTAATTTTGCTCCTTTATGTCATATTTTTATTTCAAAATGGATTTCATTAATAACTTACAATAATTTTACTATAAGAAAAATTTCCGAGTTCTATAAGGGAGTTCTGAAATGTGTAATGTAAGAGGTTGTTTACTTTTTAAAGACCTGTGAACGTGGGAGATTTTTTTTCCGATAATTAAAAAAATGATCAGTGAATCAGAGCTGAATTGAGCGCGATTTCACTTCAAAATGTCAAATTTTGTAGAATATTAAATAAAATCTAAATATCCCAATCCCAGACTTGTAGGTTATGATAACCTAACCTCAAAAAGATAAACCAATAAATTGCATTACAAATTCCATTAAAATACTTTCAAAGGGAATTCTTGGTAAATAAATTCAGTCGTGATAAAAAAAAACTTTGCAAAAATTCTTTTAATTTAAAGTAAATTAAATTCTAACCTCAAAAATAGATAAGAGCTTTATAAAATGTTTCTAAAGTTCTGTGATATTTAAGTAAATAATGCAGGTATTTGAATTCTCAAAAATAAAAACATATTTCACATTGAATTGCTACGTTTCCATCGGGATTAGGTCACCACACATAACCTGAAATTGTAAAAAAAAAACTTTGTACCAAATAGATCTAGGCCATATGCGTGAATATCAAGGTGGAGAAAGGAAATTTTGATTTGTACATTTTATAAAACAATTTATAATACCGATTCACTGTACAGATGTTTTTTTGTTAATAAAAGGTTAAGATGAACCTAACCTCAAAGTCGCTTTTTTGGAAAACTAGTGCTTCAAATGGAATTTTAATTTACAGTAGACTCTCGCTAATTGGGCTCTTTTAAGATCGGGCTACTTTTTAATTCGGGCAGCAGTTACATTTGAAAAAAGTTTGTTAACATTTTTCAAGTTTGATTAAGATTATCAAATGACGCAAATATGCTCAAATTTGCCATGATTTGTCTTAGTTCTGATGTGTTTTTGCATTAAGAACGTGTTATAAAAGCTTTGAAAATTGGTTGAAATTGAAACCGAAAAAAAATATTGCCGCGAAACCCGTCAGATCATACATCAAGCAAATCACAAATGTGTCAGAACATTCAATACTCATATGTTATTTGGAAAAACTCAGAATAAGTAAAATAACATAGAATTCAAAGCATATAAATCACGTAGAATACCAAATTGATATAAAATGTGGAGTTCAGCTATTCTCAATAAAAAGCAAATATTAATTTTCTTTAATTTCGTAAGATTTCTACAATAGTTCTAAGGACGCAAAAAATCATTTCCCCATTAACTCTTTTCGGACCACAACATATCCAGCGAACGAATTTCAGTAAAACTCACTTTATTGTAAGTCTTAGTGGTCAAATATGATACTTTTATAGAGAAAGAATTTTTTCCTCCTCTGGGAAATTGGAAAACTCATGGGTACTCTCGTCCCCAAAAGAACGAAAAGGAGACAAACTTCAGTTTTCCAAAAGACAATAATATCAATTTTGTGAATAATTTTTGCGTGTCAAATGACTCCTTTACAAGGTTGATCACTAAAACAAGAAGAATTATTGACCAGTATCTTGTGGGATGTCCAGGAAGTGCTAAAAAGGACACCCAGCTCCTGCTTGCCAACAGATTCCTCAAAATATTTCACAAATAACACTTTAAAACACATTTTTCTCATCACGATGTTATTGCAGACACATTAAGCTTTCTCAAGAGCCAAAAAAACACTTCCTGGACAATCAGAATTCACCAAAATCTGTAAGAATAGGAAAAACTTCCCCGAAAGCAATCTCCTTCGCTGCCAAATGTCAAAATTATCGGCCATATTGGCAAAAATTTCGCTACCGCTTGGAATTTACATACAAGGTTGGTGTCAAAAAGCAAATGGCGGGCATTGGCGGCATAACCTTACATTTGACCTCTAGATTTTTGGGGACGAGAGTACCCTTAAAGTTTGAACAAGTTTTTTGAAAATTTAAGAAAAAATTGTTTTTCGAATTCATGTAATCTGTAATTGTTAGTTATCATACTTATTGGCCCCGAGAGGTTTTTCCTTATTCTGGTCTAGAAATCGTCAGTTAAATCAGCATTTGTCGTAACTTCCTTTTGACAACTTTTCAGGAGACGAAATTTTCAGTTCATTATTATTTTTCTTAAAATTGAGCCCCGAATGCGATACTTTTGAGTCAAACTAATAAAAGTGGCACTAATAAACTGTAAGTTAACTCGAGAAAATCTTTATAAAATTATTTAAAAGCTGCAATATTGAGAAATATGTTAGAAGAAACATAATAATATTTTGTCGTAACTTCCATAGTTTAGAAAGCCGTAACTTCCAATGTATGGAGATCTTGGAAGTTACGACAATTTTCTAAAATGCATTATATGAATTTGAATTATTCTAGTGATAATAAGCGCCTTTATTTGACTAAATTAGTCAATAATACTGTTATCCCTGTCCATAAAAGCTTCTATTTCATAAATTTTATTGAATAAATTTTGTGCGCCACGTCGCTTGTTTTGTTTTGAATTAATGACAAATGGGTAGGGATTTTTTCTCACTTTTTTCTCGCAAATATTGAATTAAAATGATTTCATGTTACACTATTCGCACTGTCTTTCGATATTTGGAAGAGTTTATAAACGTTTTATTGAGAAATATTGCAATTTTGCTGCAAATTATAAGCCACGCAAGTGAGTAAAAGAAGTTACGGCAAATGCTGATTATTGAAAATTTTGTTTGGAAATTTGTCGTAACTTCCCCAAAAATGGAAGTTACGACAAATTCTGATCACAATATCTGCAAGGAAGCAGAAAATCGAAAATTCACGATTTTTGACCAAGAATATCTAAGCTCAGGAGTTAATTAGGATCCTGCAAAAAATATCCTAGATTTGGACATCCTTATAGTTTGTAATCATCCACAAGAATCGGATTTTTATCGATTCTAAATAGTCCAAAAAAAAACTTTTTTCCATGGGTACCCAGAGTCCCAAAGGAGACGAAAGAGTTAATACCATACCCAATGTGGTCGTATTGATAAAAAGGTGTTTTTTTTAATCAAAATTTATCATATTAATACTTATTTGAAATTTATTAGCCGAGGAACTATTAATATATTTTCATTTATGAATAGAATTAGTTAATCTCTGCAAAATTATTCAATCCCTATTTTTCTATTACAAATATATGACAAATCTGAGTTATCAACACTGTACCAGTCGGGTAAAAGTATCTACGTCACTGGCAGTTCGATTTGGCCCACCTTATATTTGAAACATCTTGGATCTGACCCACCTTATTACTTTGTTATTTGTTTTTATTCATCTTGAATGATTAGATTAAATTTCCATCAGTTTCTGACTAATCCGTCTCTCAGCTTAAGCCAAAAAATGGCGTGGGAAATTATTAGTAATTTAAAGAAATCATTGTTTGATTAAATGCGTTGTTAAACCGTCTCTCGGTTTAAGTCGTGAATCTATCCAGGGCATAATGACATTTCAGGAAGTTTTTTAAAGTTCCCAATAGGGATACTATAAGACCTCAAAGTAGATTTTCTTACCAGAATCCCAGAAAATCTTCCACGTTGTCATCTTTGAATTAATTTTTCAATGAAATTCAAACAATTTTAATTGAATTTCTCTAACAAAAACCATTTTATTATTTGCTCCAAATCATACAATATTAACCATTTTAACAATCTTGCTTAAATCATTAAATTTAACAGCCCAAAAGTGTGTCTAACTTTGCAGTTGACGCACGCAAAATAATTAACTTTTTACATGCATGGCTTCCTCAGTTTTTTTGCTTTCAACAAAAAATCTCGAGAAGCGCATCATTCGAAAAATTCGTTCAACTGAAAATTTTGTTTTAAACATTTTTCCAGAATCTTCGACACCGGAATCATCATCTTAATCCAGTCCGAAGGCTTCTTGAGAGGATTTAATGCCACTGGGCTTTTGTGTTAGAGGAATAAATTGCTTATAAATGCTATAAATTGTTTCTTTTTTTTTGTTCGTTTGTTTTTGAAGATAAATAAATGCAGGAAACCGTTTTTTTGAAGTGAATGCAGGAGAAATGTTAATTGGACTTTGGAAGGCCGGAAGTCGTGAGAAGAGAATTGGTTTCTGGGAGGATTTGGGGTCCTTCTCCTACGCGAGTGTGAATGATGTACTTGAGGAGATTGTGCCCGATGGGTTCGAGGTTCATTGCGGAGGATAGGGATTCAGGGAGGGGTTCTTCGGTGATTGGAATTCCTTTCAGGTAGTCGGAAGAGGAGGATTTGTCGTTAGGGAAAGCGGTTTTGACCAGGTTTAGGACTTGAGGGACGTCCTGGCGGAGGAGATAGAGACAGGCATTGGGGCCGGCATCGAAAGTGTAGGCGACTTTAGTCCTTCCGGAAGCTGCATTGAAGCGATGGACGAGGTCGATGATCGCATGGGAAACGTCGTTTAGGTAGACACAGGGAGGATAGGTATCCAGGCAGACTGCATGGAATTGATTGCTGTCCTTCATGGTGATGTCGGCGAATGTTTCGAAATCACGATCCTGGATGGCTTTTGTGATTCCCTGGATCCTTTCTGGGACGCATTTGCTGGCGCGATAGGCAATGAGAGGGGAAGTTTTTACAGATCTCTCCATGCCTCCCGTGGAGCTGGTTTTCTTCCGATTGTCACTGACCACGAGAATGAGGATCTCGAGATCGGGCCAGTGGGTACTCGGAGCCAGTTGGACAGCAATGGAATCCGATCCATCTGGCTTAGTTCCAGCGTTCCATTGAACAAAACCCCCATAGACACTCCGACAGGCCGATCCACTGCCCAGCCTTGCAATTGAGGACAGTTCCAGTCTGTCCTGGAGGCCATAGAGAGTGGCCAGAGTGTACACGAGGCATGCATAACCAGCTGCACTGGACGCAAGCCCAGCAGCTGTTGGAAAGTTATTTTCTGAACAAACATGCAAATTCCACGAATAGATATCACCCGTTAGTCGAGCTTTTTTCACCTCCTCTCTGACTACGAATAACAGACAATGACTTTAGATGTTCGTCAGTCCAATAACACACTTCCTGCTCCCAAAAAAAAGGTACTTACACTGTCGGAGAACATTGAGAATTCGAGGAGAATCAAAGGTCTGCTCCTCTCCATTCAGCCATATTCTATTTTTATCGAATTCCGGTGACGCTACTATTGTTGTCTTGGCGTACATCTCACTCAAGGTCACACTGATGGAGTCATTGATGGGCAGAAGAAGCTCCTCATCGCGCTTGCCCCCTGAAAAATGCCCCAAAATTGGGTCAGTAGCACAGGCCCAACTTTCTCTCCGGCAAATCCAATTTTAATCAACTAAATACTCACAGTATTTGATGACAGCGATATTAACAGGTGCGGTACATGTTGCTGATCTCATGGCTGGCCACAAAGTAATAAAATTCAAAGAGGAAATTGATAAAATATACCTCCAAAAACCACGTATACAAAAGTAATAAAATTTTTCCTGTTGCCCTGACGCAGTGCTGCCAACACTTCGGCGACAGTTCCTCATAAATGAGATGCTCAAATCTCCCAAAATTCTCCTAAATTTTAAATGTTTGAATTTGAATATTCACCGGGAATCTCGGGAGGATTAGGAGGATTATTGTAAATTGTAAGATTGTAAGCCTTAGTGGTCAAATATGATACTTTTGTAGAGAAAGAATTTTCTCCGCCTCTGGGAAATTGGAAAAATCATGGGAACTCTCGTCCCCTTAAGAACGCAAACGATACAAACTTGGACAAACTTCAATTTTCCAAAAGCAAATAATATCAATTTTGTGAATTATTTTTGCATGTCAAATGACTCCCCACCCGGCAAATTCTGCAGAATTCTGCAGAAATTCGTGAGATTTGAATTACTAAACTGCCGAAAAATCAGCAGAATTTCTGTAGAATTTTGTTCTAAGGTGGATCCGATCGTTGTATGAAAATTCTGTAGAATTTTCTGCAGAATTTCTATAGAAAATTTTAAATTATCGGCAGAATTTCTTTAGAGTATTTAGATGATTTCTACATTTCTTCTACCCTTTCTAATGTTTATAAACATTATTTTAACTACATAAAAATATGTATTTCAATTTATTTAAAATTCAATTTTTATTCAACAATTTTACGTGAATATTCTCTTTTTTTACAATATTATTATAATGTTATAATACAATATTATTAAATCAGCCATAATAGAAAATACGAAGGGGAAGGCAATGGTTAGAAAACACGAAAGAAATTCGCGATGCTCACGAAGTCGCACGACTATCCCGAAGCCACACGAAGTATCCGATTGAATGACAAGAAACGTTAAAATTTCAAAAGTGCAGAATTGCAGATCGAAGTTTTGCTGGGATTTATTGGCGTGCGTATATCGTCAGTTAAATCAGCATTTGTCGTAACTTCATTTTTGCGATTTTGGGATATATACATATTTAGAATCGGCGTAATTTTATTCATTAAACTCACTTGAGAAAAAGAAACATTTACCATTAAAAATTATTTTAAACAAAAATTATCGTAAGTGCCCTTAATTAATAAAAATTTATCAGAATTTGTCGTAACTTCCATTTTTGGGGAAGTTACGACAAATTTCCATACAAAATTTTCAATAATCAGCATTTGCCGAAACTTCTTTTGCTCACTTGCGTGGCTTGTAATTTGCACCAAAATTGCAATATTTCTCAATAAAACGTTTATAAACTCTTCCAAATATCGAAAAACAGTGCGAATAGTGTAACATAAAATCATTTTAATTCAATATTTGCGAGAAAAAAGTGAGAAAAAATCCCTATCCATTTGTCATTAATTCAAAACAAAACAAGCGACGTGGCGCACAAAATTTATTCAATAAAATCTATGAAATAAAAGCTTTTAGGGACAGGAATAAGAGTTTAATTGATTAATGTAATCAAATAAGGGCGCTTATTATCACTAGAATAATTCAAATTGATATAATGCATTTTAGAAAATTGTCGTAACTCCCAGAATCTCCATACATTGGAAGTTACGGCTTTATAAACGATGGAAGTTACGATAAAATATTATTGTGTTTTTTCTAACATATTTCTCAATATTGCAGCTTTTAAATAATTTTATAAAGATTTTCTCGAGTTAATTTACAGTTTATTAGTGCCACTTTTATTATTTTGACTCAAAAGTATCGCATTCGGGGCTCATTTTTAAGAAAAATAATATTGAATTGAAAATTTCGTCTCCTGAAAAGTTGTCAAAAGGAAGTTACGACAAATGCTGATTTAACTGACGAAAATTTATTGCGTGCGTCCTTAATAATTTTCACATGCAATTTTTTACTGGTGGATGGAAAACAAAAAAAAATTTGGTTTGTTTATCTGAATACGGAATAGGAGGATAGTTAAATGGTTTGAATGATTATCCCTATTTTTATTATTATTATTTTTTTTAATAAAAGTCGATGGCTTTTCCACGACAAAAACCTAACTTTTTTCGTTTTTTTTTTGCAATATTCTGAAAGTAGAAAGCATCTATTTACTTTATTAAATTTCTCTGCAAGTAAAACCAGTAAGTTTTATAATTATATTTTATATGGGCATTTTTTATTTATCGATTACAAGTTTTGTATTTTACAAAATTCTATAGAACTGCCTTTATTATGAATAATAAAAATTACCTTGGATTTGTTTCAGAGAAATTTAATTTTATAAACTAAAAAAGAAACAAAAAGTCTTTTAAATTCGTGCATTTTGAAGCGAAATGTAATCCAATTTATGGAGAAATTTGAACGTAGAACAATAGTATGAAAATCAAGTTTTTTTTTTTTAAATTATATAATCAATATAAATTTACAAAGTCTTAATAATAATTGCAAACTTGTCAAGAAAATTCTATGCAAACAATCAGAACACAACAAAAAATCGAATGCCAATTTGAGCAGAAAACATTGTTTCCGCTATTTGGCAAACATAATCAAAATTGAAAAATGTAACCAAACTTTCTTTTTAAATGCAACTGGTTAGTCTGAGCTAAAATGTGTTCTAATTAAAAAAGAACAGAATTAGTGAGGATACATAAATTATCATATTTGTAATTTGCACCTGAAACTTGACAAAACAAATTTTATTATTTTCATAAATTTTATACAAATTCAGTAACTGTTAAAATTATTCATTATTTGGATGATATTTGTCTCCTAAATTCACAAATTTGCGAGACCAAGTGCTAAAACTTGCATTTTTATACAAATGTTGCTAACTCATTAATAATATTTTTCTGCGTTTCAACATTTGGTGTTCGCAAAGCTGTCTACACATTATGGTAAATTTCTACCAAAAATTAGCATCAAGATGTGTGCTTCAAAAAACTTGCCCTATTGGTATGAATTTTTGATAAAAAGATGGGTTTTTGAAGTAAATTTGTATGTGTAGGCAATTTCTTTCCAGAATCAATCCAATTAAAGGTAATTTTCATAAAAAAAAGAAAGAAATCACTCGCTACACATTAAAACAAAATTCAACAGCAATTTTTGACAGAATTTTTGAAGGAACACATCACAATTCGAAATTTCATGAAAATTTGTTTGTTTCGTTTGTTTCACTGCTGGAAAAAATGAGAAATGCGTTTGTGGACGTTCCTTGGGATAATATTTAGTAAATTTTTGTGGAAAACATCCCTAAAATATAAAAACGTCAAAATTTTGTCAAAAACGCAATTTTTGATGAAAATTCCCTCCAATGTGGAGGCCGTGGAGGCCTTAATTCAAGCGAGAGTTTCGTTTGAAAATGCTGTTGTTGACATTTTTCACGCGAGATTTAGGTCCGAAAATTTTGATCTATGAGTGAGAAATATTTAGGAGAATATTTTTTTTTTAGAAATTATTGAATTACCTATAAAATTTATCAGAAAATTGCAACAAACAAATGCCCACTCGAATCTCCTAAATCTAGGAAAAATCTACTGGAGTTGGCAACACTGCCCTGACGTCCGTTAGCCCAGCCACCTTGCGGAAATCACAGCAAACACCGTCGCCATTTTTGTCGCTCAGTTTTTTGCAGCTGTCACTGGAAATTTTCTTTCCAGATCGTGCTCGTGAAAAAGTGAATTTTCCCCAATAAATACCACATTTCCCGTGAAAATTGCAATGTGAATCCCCAACTAAGCCCCTCAAGTTCAAACTCACAGTATTATTTGCACCACGCGAAGCAAAATAGAGGCTAAATTTGATGTGATCTTGTGCGTGTGACAGTTTTGTGTTTTCTGCGTATTACCAGGAAAATCCAGATAAAGAATGGGAATTTTGGAGTCTGAAGCATACGGAGATTACTTTTATGACATTTTTATCAGCAATTTCACCAAGTAAGTCCAAAAAATCCCCCAATTTTTGCGACATTTCCCCCAAAACTTCATTCACACCGAGCTTTTGTTTCCCGGCATCTTGATCCCGCCAATTTTTCCCCGATCCGCATCCCTAAAAGACCCTTTCCGGGCTTTTTCTCAGCTCCTTGACACACTTTTCCGTCTAAGGAGACTGTCATAGTTGATTGCTATTTGGAAAATCACTGCGCAACTCGGTGGAAAAAGTGTCTGAAGGAATCTGAGCGACTTTCTGCCCAAAAACCTAACCTCAAATGCTGCCCGTGACCTTCCGCAAGAAGTTTGTTTACCCCAATCAGCTGATTTAGCCGGCAATCTTTGTTTGTAAACATGTGTCATGTGATTTATCGGTCCATATAGGAAAGCATCATCGGACAAGGGATTCAGGACACGTGGAAGGACGAGTGAGAAGAAGGATGGTCAGAGGCATGTTGTGCCCGGATCACTTCTGAGCACTTATCGGATGGAATTGGAACCCAATTCGTCCAAATTTGCCGTTTTCTCGTTGATCAGGGCAGCTGTGCTGGAGGTTGAGGCCAAGTATGCCCTGATCTATGGGGGATTCCCAAGAAGGGCTCTTGGGAAGGCATCCTGCTGTGTCCACTGTTCCACACTCTGTGAGTAATTTATCTCAAGTACAGGGGAAGATTTTCTGCCTTCGCACACTTCATAGGGTAAAAGGAACACCTATTGAATATCTTGGATCATTTATTATATTGAATTTGAACACTCTTGTAAAAAAAAGGGGTGGCAAAGCGTCAGAGGCTTTGCGAGTTGCTCGAACTCCCTCCTTTTCGCAAATTTGTCTGGTGCATATAAAATTATTGTCGAATTAAATTTGTCTATAAATCACCTCAAAACCATCTTGAATTTGAAAGTTTTTCAAGAAAAAGTTTTCAAAAAAATCATAACCTTTTAATTAAATAATTGAACAAATCAGAAGAAAATTATGTTTGTGACCTTCAATAATTTAAGTAAATCGTCCCGTGATATTTCCCAGAGAATATTCAAACGAGAGGGGCAATTCACGAAATATCCAGACAAAATTGACTGGACGGCGAATATGGTGGAGAGAGACACACTTGATGTGGTTAAAAGTGAAATAATGCATTTTTCAGTCCGTCTATTCGCCGAAAAGTAGGCAAATGCAATAGGCAAGTAATTTATGGCGCGTATTCAAAATTGGAACCGTTATAATATCTTAGGAATTTTAAGCATTTATAAAAATAAAGAGGAAAACTTTCAAATAACAATATAAATTATTTAAATTTTGGTGAAGTTTGTTGAAGATTAAATGGTGTAATTATATTGCTTCACATAAAAGAAAGTAAATATTGCAATAATGGTCTAGTGCAAAGATAAAAGTTTTTATTTTGAACCATTTTAATCCAAAATCACTTTGACTTTCTTTTAAATTCTAAATACAATTTCTATATTTTAATTCATTAAAAAATTATTTTGGTAATGATGAAAATATCGTCACGTAGGTGTATTTTCTAAGAATTATGATAAATGTCGTAAGTCTGTAAAGACCTCTCAGAAGTAGCATAAAAAATTGCATTTATTCTGATAATAAATATTTTATTCATTTTGTACATAAACGTGCTAAATATTACTTCAAACGCTAAGAATATTATATTTTTGATGCGTGCATTTATTGACAAGTGGTAGTCTTTACAGGGTTAATTTGATATTCAAAATAGTTTTTTTTAGATTATTGTAGAAATCTTAGCTTGGCAAAAATTTTGGTCCGAAGTAAATCGTAGAATTTCTGAAACTCATAATCCCTAATAATAATTCGTTTAGTCCCTGAACTTTCCCAAACCCTATTTTTTTTAGAACACAAGGAGTATTTAAACGTTTATAAAATTTTAAAACCCACTAATTTCTTACTATTTTTGTGCCTGGGCATCTTTACTTAAATAAAATAATCCAAATAAATATTTTTTCATTGGATTTTCGTAAAAAAAAATCGTACCCTCAGGTCTCGAGCTGGAGGGTAAAATTGTCTGGATACGTCTTGAAATTCCAGCAGGTACAAGACCCAAAACCTTGTACACCCTCCATTTTTAGCGAAGAGACGCACCTTTTAACGGGAAGGCGAAATTCGCCTCACAGAAAACAGGCAGTAACCATCCAAAATTTTGGGTAAATACTTTCGTGAATTGCCCCTCAGATACCTGAATGTAAAGACTGAGAATTAATAAATCCGGCAAAAAATGATCCGTTTTCCTGATATCACTTCTTTATTCACAAGAACCTAATCTTTCCTTTACACAACTTTTAAAAGGATAATAAATAAAATCAAAAGATAATTGCAGACTTCTTAATTTTCTTCTTCTTCTCTTTATTTAACGGGACGTCATCCATTGGATGATTTTTCGAAGACTTCTTAACTTTAAGGGACACTCCATTTGAATTTTGCACGAGGTTTTGACAAGAATAGAATGAATAATTCAATTTATTTTCATCTCATTTCGTCTTTTTACCCCCCTTCCCATGCGTCCATCGCCGTCTTAGCGTTGCTTCCAGTCTCCAGGACTAAATAATAATGATAATAATGGCCCAGCAGCGAAAATATGCCTTACATAAGTTTTACATGTTACTGCATGTAAGCCTTACTAATCACTATCGCTTATGGTAGTTTAACACGGTACAGTAGATTCTCGCTCAATCGGGCGAAAAATTTTGTTGACAATTTTCACGTTTAATTATAAAGCTAATTTGCTCAAATTCGCTGCAGTTCTTCCTACTTTATCGTGATTCTGTATAATTGAGCGCTTTTTGTGGAATTTACAAAGGCTTTGACGCCCAAATCTATCGATAAACCGAATGACATTTCGCCCCAAATGCCCATTTGAGAGAGAGTCTACTGTATAACCACACTTTTGTCACCTACGTAAGCCTTACTTGTAAGGCATAGGAAAGCTATTGATGAATTTTTATGGCTTTTAATAGGGGTTCCCTGTCGAAGAGGTGTTCCTTCGACCCTATTTTTTCCCATGAAATGTGTGACTAGAGATTATTCAAATTGCAGCCATAGATTGGTCAGATTCATGAAAGAAATACGCAAAAAATATGAAGTGTTCGAAGCCAGATTGTGTGCGAAGCCGGAAAACTCCATATTCCTTCCATTTTGACAGCTGACACATTAACTGAAAATTGATTTAAAAAAAAATCAAGAAAATATTTTTTAGAATTTTATAAATTTCTTAAACATCCCTTGATAAAGAGGAGATTCCTTAAAATACTGTAGAAAAATTTGAAGAACACCTTTAGTTTTTCCAGGAAAAAAAACCCTTCATAACCTACTCAGAAATTCCAAAGAAAAAAGACAGTCGCAATTTACAAAAATTTGAAATTAATCAATAATTTAACTTATTTCCCTGGAAGAATACTTTGAAAATTTTGAGGTTATGTGAAGCCTAGCTTAAAAAAAAATTATAGATATTTTGAATAATAGTATTTCCTAATCTACCCTGCAAAGGTTTGACTAAATTGCAACTTATTCATGAGAAAAACTGATAAAATCCAATTGCTGTTCTTCTTAATTGAGGTTAGGTTATACATAACCTAAAATTATAAAATGTCCACACTATCAAACAAGAGAATCAGGTCAGTGGTAAAGAATGGCTTAAACTGTTATAAAAAGAAAACCTTGTTTAATAAATTTGTCCACAACTAAAGAAACCTATTCTAAAGTAAATCCTAACCTCGAAAATTAATAGATCCTGTAATCAGTGATATTTAAATTGGCCTCTCGGAGCGATGCCGGCTTCTCTTAAGAGCATTCATTGTGTTAGTTACCTTAGTTACCCCTCTGAAAGATTTTTAGTAATGAAAATTAGTTCATGGAGGATCATCTTCGGAGTCTTAAAGCTTTTACACGTTGGGAGCAATTTTTGTCAAAAAATGCATTTTTGACAGAATTTTGACGTTTCTGTCTACAGCAGTGTAGAAATTTTCTTTCAAAAAAGCAAATTTTGACGAAAATGGCCTTGACCAATGTATAGAGGCCATTAGCAAATAGAGCAGTAAAAGGAACGCTTAAGGTTATGGAAAAACCCCTGATGACCAAGCTTATCCCCGTAATTGTCCTTACAGATACTTTGAGCTTGACCAAATCTAACAATTCTAACCAATAAAAATGTTCCTAAGTATTCTGAATTAGAAGAAAATTGTATCTATAGAGGTTAAGGTGGTTAAGAAGGTTAGGTTATCCGTAACCAATTTAAAAAAAAAATAATAGTATTAGTTAACTCTAAAATTTAAGGTTATGTGCAACACATAACCTTGATGAAGAAGATTCATCGTATAATATACAATTTATTTGATTATAAAAATATATCAGCAACATTTTTTCAGAATGAAATACTTCAGTAACAATAAAGGGTTAGGATTTACTAGGTTACTGAGTTTAGAACTTGATTCTCTTTCAATTAAAAGAACTTTTACATCAAGTTCTTTGCTCGGGAGTAAATCGTTTACCAAAAATTCTTCTAGAATAGGAAATTCCACTGCATCAAATTCGTAAATAGATTTTTTCAATAACATAACCTAAAATATTTACGAGTATCGGCCAAATAAAAAAATATGGTCCAATTGTTTAAATAAGTAAATCATTGTGTTAGAGTTTATGAGGTTATTTTTTTTTGTAACTGAAATCGTAATTAATGATTATGGAACGGTCATAGTAAGGTTAGAATTTAAATTTAAGGTTAGCTTGAATGTAATATTTTTTTAAATCAAAATATCTCATTCTGATTAGTTCATTGATTTTAATGAAAATTGTCCAATAAGGCCTCAATTATGGATCTTATTAACTTAATTTGCCAATAGGTTATTTTAAAATGTTTTAGGTTATGTTATTTCTTACCTTACAAAAATGTAAAAGAGAACCTTCTTTTGAACAATTGCTCATTTTATCGTGTACGGAAATTTCTGTAATTTTTTTTCTGGAATTTCTGAAAAAAACCTAACCTAAGATTTAAAAAAAAATTTAATGACTCAAATTCTAACCTCAAAAACATAAAAGTTTCTTCCTAAGGATATTTCGAGATTTTTTAGTGAATTATAAAACAAAAAGATCACGGATATTTCAATTCTAAGAGAAACTTAAAAAAATATAAGATAAACAGGTTATTCACCTAACCTCAAATTCTAACATAACTTCTTTATAAAATAAGAGAGTCAGGTCCTATATCAAAATTATTGAAAAGGTTTCTTAACGTAATTTATACATCTGTAAAACTTTGCTCTTTTTTGTAGCGAATTGTAAGGTCATTAGTTCATAACCTCAAAGTTTCCCATTAAACTTTTCTTTTCCATACATTTCTACAAGAACAAAGTAAATTCTGTTTAATTCATGGAATAATCAGGATAACTTAACCTAACTTTTTCGTTAAAGAGTAATTGCTCTTAAGCAGAAAAAGCAGTAGGAAACCAGATAACCTAAAAGATATGCTTTTTTTGTTCCAAAATGATTTAAACTACTTTTTACAAGGTGAAATTTTGCAAATTTTCAATATTTAGAACAGCTACAGAGCTATAATTAAAAATATCTTTGAAAATTCAGAAGCTAGCAGACTTCCTACAAACAAAATAGCCACAAAACATAGCCATAAAAAAAATAATTTTAAAGTGTCGAACATTTTTAGAACTCATAATGTATGGAAACTTCTCAAAATGTTTCAGTTTCCTACAAATCGACTGCTAGGTTTTAAGGTTAGGTTTCAACCTAACCAAACTTTTCAAAATGGTCCCTTTCGTTAAATTAAGACGTTCCCGAATAGTTTTAAGGTTATGATTGTTGTAAAAGGTCACACACAGCCCAATACAGGATTTTTTAAAGTTTAATGTGTCAGCCAGCATAAAAACATATGTTGCATTTATGTTTTTCTACAGTAAGGTAAGTGTTTCTAGAATTTGACTTTATCCTTCCAGCAGACAATGACAGTGACGATAGTGATGAGTCCGAGGAGACAACTCAGCGAGAAGTTGTGCAAAAAGTGCCCCAGATTGTGGGTGCTGGACTCAAGAGTCTCTTTGAATTGATAGCAGAGGCTCGAAATATCCATCCTAGGCTCTGTACTCGAGCTCTCAAGGCCCTACTGGACATTATTCAGGGTCAGAATCCTGAGAGTTTCAAGTCAGAGCCAGGAGAGATGATCAATCAGCTTTTCGATTTGCTGCTTGATCTGGCAACTCTGTATGAAAGTTCGTCAGTTGGGGACCAAGCTGATGTTAACAATTGGTCAGCTATTGGTTGTTCAGCTCTGTTGGGGCTGTGTGTTGCCCGTGGAGATACTGGGAAGATTCTCAGGGCACTCACAGCAATGCTAATGTCCCCAATGCAGCTTTCGTCGCAATACATTGCTTTCCCTTTGGTGTTGAACACTCTGCAGAGGAGTGTTATTTCAGTAGCTCTCAATAGACCTACAAAACCGGAATTCTTGAGAAATGGTATCCCTCAGAATTGTCTCCTTGATCAATTTTCACTGGCAAATCAACTTCCTGCCACTTACGCATTCAATTTGCAACCGTCAATTGCTTCAGATGGAAGGTTTATCTTCATTCTGATGGGGAGGAGTCTTCTGAAGATTGGAACAGGGTTCAATGGGACTCTGAAGGGTTATCTGTACGCAGTGAACAATGAGTTTGGGAAAGAGACAAATGGTTGGATAGGATATGCAAGGAATACCCTTTACTATCGTCGTTTGTCTAAAAGAAACTTCGACAACGTCTTAATTGTGGATACGGAGAAGTTAGCTGTTGTAGAATCTGTTCACTTAGCTGTCGGTCAAGGTAAAGATATCCAGAGTATCTTGTTCTCAGACGGGGAATCTTTAAACGTTCTCTGCACAACCAAAGATGACAGTCTTATTGTGAAGCAAATTCTTCCTCCCGTTGCTGGAACAGTCTTTGATTTACCGCTAAAGTTAGCCAGGAAAACCTTTCGAACTCTCGGCTATGCGGCCTTTGAAGACGAAGTTCTCAATCAAAATCAAATTCAGAAGATTCAGTCGTCGTACAATCCCTTTGAACCAAAACTCAGCAATGACGTTGAAGTCCTCAGTATTTGCTGTGGAAAGGAATTTGGGTTGGTGAGAACACCAACTGGAAAGGTGTACTACTACGGCAAGGCTGCTTCGTTGGGTTTGAAAAGCGTAGGGAAAAGTCCTACGTTGAGGTTGACCGAGTTGATTGTGTCAAAATCGGAAAATATCGTTCACATTGCTGTCGGACATGATGGAGTTCATGCCATTCTCGTAACAGACGACGGTTTTGTCTATTTCACGGGAACAGCCAGGAGGGGAGAAGATGGAGACTCATCCAAGAACCGTAGGCAACCGAAAGCGGTGAAGCCAAAGAAGATCGGTAAAGTCGAAGTTACCAGTGTTGTCTATGCTTCGTGTAACAACGGGACGTCGGCTTTCGTTACGAAAAGTGGAAAGCTGGTAATGTACGGAAAGGATACAGCTCACTGTGATTCATCTGGATTTGTAACTGCTCTGGCTGATCAGCATACGGTTAAGGTCTCTCTGGGTAAGGCTCACTGTGCAGTGCTGAACTCCAAGGGACAACTCTTCACATTCGGCTTGAACAACAAAGGACAGTGCGGACGAGTCTTCGTGAAGGAGAAGGAGACGTCTCTGATGGAGACATCAGAACCGAAGAGCGTTGAAATTCCAGTAGGAATCAAAGCCGAACTGGCTCCTATTTGCGACCCCGATGATCATACTTTAACCCTGGGTCAGTGCAGGGTCTGCACGATTTGCAGAGAATGCACGGGGTACAATACTTCGTGTGTTGTGATGCAGAGAATCCCGCAGGATCAACGTATCCCAGGAGCAGACTGTGACTGCGGACATGGTTGTGCAGGATGTTCAAAATGTGCAGCTTGCAATGGTTGCATCAATCAACAGGAAAGTGAAAGTGTGTCTGAGAACACAATTCCGCGTGATCCAATCTCCACGGCTTCCCGGGTGAAGTACCGTGGTCCGGTGTTGCGAAAGAAGGAACGGAAGCATGCTGAGGAAACTATGGGATCAGATGCTGAACGAGATCAACCCAGAGTTGCTCCTTTGCCTCCGGCCAGAGTTGCCCTGCCCTCTGCTAGTCCCGTTGTTCAGATCTCTTGCGGACTTCACCATACCGTTGCCTTGACCATGGTAGGCGAGGTCTTTACATTCGGCAGCAATCAATACGGCCAACTGGGAACGGGAGACCTCCAACCAGTTGCCGGTCCGCATCAAGTTAAAGTTTCAGGAACGGTGATTCATGTGGCCGCAGGGTCCAATCACACCGTTCTGATGACGACAAAAGGAGTAGTCTATACATTCGGAAACTACCAAAAGGGTCAACTTGGTAGATTTCCAAATGAGTTCCAACAGAGAGAAGATCCAATTGTGAAGTACGAAGTGAAGAATGAACAACCAACGGCTTCTGAATTGCTGGCTCAGCGTCAGAAGTTCTTGTGGAATTGCATCCCAGGACCAGTGATGGGTATCGGTCCGAGTTATGGGAAACGCGCTACTTGGATAAGTGCTAGTGGAGATCAAACTTTTGTTAAGATAGACGAGAGTCTGGTTACCGGATCAATGCTATCAAAGTTGAACATTGTTGCGGACAAGAACACGATGCTTCTGATTCCGAATGTTCCTCTGTCTTTCGACTGTCTTACAATCAATCGACAAGATGGAACGTGTTCGACTCATAGCAGAAATCAAATTGACTTTACTAAGATCATTCAATCCCATCAAGCAACCATTGAGCAAATGGCGTCGGATAAATGCAATCAGAATACAGAAGTGCCCAAGGATGCAACCAAACAGATGTCTCAGAGTATCCATGAAGCTAGGAATCAACTATTTGACTTCCAGGAATGTGGTAAAAGTGGCAAGAATGTCCATAAGAATACAGAGATTCAGCCACAGCTGGCCTTCACCCTCGAGCCAAGCTATGGCAATCTCTGGGCTTTCGATGCCATCGCCAAGAAGATGTACTGCTACAATGTAATTGCTGGTGATATGATGAACACTCCTGTTGATCATACTTCTGATTTAAGGGCAATTCTTTCTTCGCATTTAGCTCTTCCTTCAAAGGCTGACGTCCCGATTACGAGAAGTCAAGCTTCGCTGAATCTTCTAGCTTGCTTGGATATTCTAACGTCATCTTCTGATAACATTCCTCATTGCTTTGAAACACTCGTTGAACAGTCCATCAATTCGGCGAAAGAGTCAACCGGAACGGACTTTCAATCAGTGGTTAGGTTCGAAAACTACGGAGGAGGATGGGGTTATTCTGGGCACAGTGTGGAAGCTATCAGATTTATGGCTGACACGGATGTTCTGATTGGTGGATTTGGGATATTCGGAGGACGCGGTGAATACACCTGCAAGCTTAAAGTTTACGATCTTGGTATTGAAGGTGGTGGATATGAGAAAGATGGTGTCCTAATTGCAGAAACCGATGAGACTCCCTTCGAATGCCCAGCTAGGAGTCGATACAATATCCTCTTGCAGAAACCGATAACAGCTTCAGCAGGGAATTGGTTTCTTGTTTGGAGCAGGATTTCTGGACCATCTTCAGATTGCGGATCATGCGGTCAAGCAAGCGTAACTACAGACGATCAAGTGGTCTTTACTTTCAAGTCTTCGAAGAAAGCTAACAACGGAACGGATGTTAATTCAGGACAGATCCCATCGATTCTCTACAAAGTCATCAACAGAGAGTCAAAGCAGATCTCCGATCACTACGATATTGAACCCATTCATAAGATATCCAAGATGTTTGCAAATTCCGTTACGAAGGAATGTTTCGATAGCTTAGTGTCACTTCTGAACTGGGCTTGGGGGACTTTCAAAATGTCCCTGGGAGAGTTGAAAGATCGTCGGAGATATCTGCATGTTCATTCATGTCTTGAGAGATTGGTTTACGTCAACAAGTCTTGTTTGAGACTCCTCAGGAAGTACACAAACGAGGTGTACCCAGTTGTCACGGTTGACAAAGGGGATAAGAAGTCTAAATTCTGGGGAGAATCTAAAGAAGGGGAAAAGAGAAAATCTTCCAGCTTGACGGTTAACAAAGGAGCTTCAACTTCAAAGATGACAACCATCTCAACGAAGCTATTTACCTTGAATACAGGAACTGTGGAGACGTCAACACCAACAACAGCTAAGAAATCCAATTCGGAGAACTTACTCTTGGCTGAATGCATTGGTGAAGTCCGGGCATTGTTGATGCAGATCCTCTGCGATGATATTCAGTTGGATGCAGAAAGTGAAGCATTTGAGATGCTGACAAACATCCTGGATGAATGTCATGTGACCTTTGTCAGCTGCTTCAATGCTTTCTACCCAACGTCTACGCTAAAGTGGAACTGTCTGTGTGACCAACTAGCTCAGATGGACAGAGGAATCCTTCATTCGCGACTCTTAAGTGCCATTTTGGCCGGACTCTGCAGTCCGAATGTTCAGCTGAGGAAAACTTTTTCTCTGCTGACGCCGAATCGCGAAAGGATTTCCCTGGTCAGTCCGAGTGATAATTCCGGGCTACCAATGCTGACATCGATGGAGAATCATTCGTATCCGGTACTGGTTGAACAGATGATTTACCGTACTCAGCAGGAAAAGAGTGATTTCCATGCAAACACTTGGACTTTCAAGGATGTTCTGATGAAATTATTGAACATCATTTCTAAGCCGATCAGGTCGAAGATTGAAAACATCTATCATAGTCGTTGTGGAAACTTCCTCAACATCGACGTTCAGAGGAATACTAATCAAGGACTCATTGACAACTGCTGTCATTTGCTAGCAAGAGTTTTAGCTGAGATTGTCTATGAAAGCTGTACTTTTGACTTTGACGTTGCGCTTCTGCCGTCGAAGAGTCTGCAGTCAACTGGATCAAGGTATACAAGAACGGATTCCAGTCGAACTTGGAATACGGGAAACTTCGGTCCGGACGCCATCGCTTTCTCAGTAGACAAAGCTGGAATAGCGATCGCTGGGGCTGTCATCTATTCAGGAACCGGAAGCTATGAGTATCAATTGGAATTGCTACATGATACAATGGATTCTAAGCTTCAATTTCAAAATCGGTGGGAGACTCTGGAATCGACATCAGGAACGTACGATCAAGACGTCGTACAGAATGATATGGTCGAGTTGAAGTTCGATCGTCCGATTCAAATAAAGGAACATGGAAGGTATGCCATTCGATTGTGTTCCCAGGGCTCCCGGACTTGCTCAGGTGACGCAGGAGTGACATCCCTAAGGGGACCTTGTGGGGCAACCTTCACGTTCTACCCTTGCGATTTAAGTTTCAACGGAACGACTCCGATTAGAGGACAGATCCCTTGCTTACTCTACTACAGTTCTCCCCTCAGAAATGAGAATCACACGGGGAAGATCATTAACGAGATGCATGCAAGAGACACCGTGCTGCAAATTGCATCGGATATTACGAAGAAATGCGCCGAATTGCTCATTTTAGCGAGGAATACAGCAGCAATGACGATCTCTCCGAGTGAGAAGAGTCCAAATTCATCGAATAATACCCAAACGATTGATTCAGAACACAATATAACGCCAATTGAGGAGCACATGGATATTGCTTGGAGTAATAATTCCTACCACAATACTTCAACAAGCTTGTCCGAAAGCAATATGTCGACAGCGAGAGATTTAACGAAGAAAATCGAATCGTTCTCGAAGGGAATCATCGAAACGTTGAAGTTTGAAAAGAGAGCAACGAATCCTTTCGAATTTGAAATTGAAATCGGAGCGACGGAGATCAATCCGAAGGATTTGCTGGAAGAGAATGATCTAAATGATAGGAATGTGAAGAACGGGAAGTTCGCTAAGATGAACGGGAACAACCGGATAATCGGGAATGATGACGACATCAGGAACTATTTGAATGAAGTCGCAGGGAAGTGCGATGGAGATGACGATGGATTTTCTCAGATGAGTACCTCGGGTATCCTTGAGTTATTTGGTCTGAGGGACGCTAGTATGTTTCATACGCTCCTGCCGCTTGTGTTTGCCCATATTGGACCACTCGTCAACACAGATCCAAGGAGTTGCGTCCAGATTCTAAGCCTGATTCGGGACATTTTGCCCCATGTGGCAGCTCTCAATCAACTTCACGCTGCTAAGGACGCTGAGGAACCCGATGGGGAGAACGTCGATGTCAGGAATAGAAATCAGGAGAGTCTAGAGGGTCCTTTATTTGACCTATGTACTACTAGTAAACACTATTGCACGGTAGAGAGCGATCATCCATACAAGAGTGCCATGATCAGTAGCTACAAAGTAGAATTCCCGCCAACGGTTCATTGGTTCTCCATTGAATTTGATCCACAAAGTGGAACAGCTCAACCTGAGGATTCCCTGCTCCTGTCCATCCCTCAGGCTCGACTAGCAGCTTCAATTGTACGTGGTGCACATCAGTGCGAGGAGAGTATGAACAGCAGGAAAAGTGTCGATGTCATTGCAAGCTATTCCTCCATCAATGATGACAATGCCTGGAATATCTTCAATCAGCGATCAGCAGATGACGAAAATTGGATTGTGGTGAAGAAATTCAATACGTAAGCACTTTTTCTTCAATTCGAACTCTATATTTATGTTTATTTCTGATGGCTTATCAGTTGTAAAAATCCAGCTGCAGAGAGTGTGACTTACAGCAAACGCGATAACTATGAGAGTTTGCGAGAAAATTACTTTGTTGAGATGTATTTTTTATTAATTAAAAATTGTAAGGTCAGCTCGGCGACTTCTAAACTGAGTGCAAAATTCTGAGAATATGAAAGAAATATCAAAGGAAATTGAATTTTTGCTTGCTTGAATTTCTGAAAAATCAAGCTGTAAATTCTTGTTTAAAGGGTTTTATTTTTTGTTTAGCTTTTTTCTTACTTATCCTCTGCACCGATCTTTTCCAATGTCTTTTGTCCCTTCTCCATCTCGTGCGCGATAAACAGTAGGTATTACCACCATTTTTTATCACAATTTAATCATGAATAAATTGGTGAGAGAATTGTGGCGCAGAAACTACCCGAATGACTGCAATAAAGTAGTACCTTATGAAAACTTAATGAGCAAATTTTGCTCATAAATTTGCTCAACTCAAATTAATTTGCTCATTAATTATCATTCGTATTTATTCTATTTTAATCTATTTAAACCAATTTTTGTGACTCGAGTCCATTTTTTATCACTAAATTAATCGATTTCTAAAAGGTCTTGACGAAAATTGCACATTAGGACACATATCAGCAACAATTAATATTAATCACATTAAAATTTTAATGTGAAATTCTCTAGTATTTGCCACGGTTATGCTAATCTTTTAAGAAGGAAAGGGACACGAATTTTGATTTCATGAAATTATGCCGAGCTAGAAAGTGTGTCGAAGGTATAATGGCTCAAAGTCAAAATTAACATCCCTTTCTTTCACAAACGTTTTGCACGTGTCTATGCCATTCTTCCAAACTTAAAATTCAATTGAACTAAATTGAATTTGTTGTGATGTTAAAAAGAAGAAGATTATGCGAAAGAAAGAGACAGACATGCTAGAACATTTAAGAGAGAGTTGGACATGAATTTCGATTTCACAACATTTTTTCTGATATAAAAGTTGTGCTGGAGGTATAAAAACTTCTTTAATGGAGTTGCTGGTACGGTTTTTCAATTTATTGACATTCAATTGATTGAAATTGAACAGCATACTCTTCCAAACAGATATCAGATATATTTTTGTTTCTTTCTATCAAATGAATATTGAAATTTAACAGAAAGAGACAAATATATCTGATTTTAGTTTGAAAGATTAACGGCGCTATCACAATAAGATTTTCACAATTTAATTTTAAATTCAATTGAGCATTAAAAGATTTCTAGACACAACAATTTTCTTCGTATTGCTTTGGAGGAACTAAGCAAATTACTTCCGATACTAAAGCTTCACTAAATTACTGTACTTGTCTTATTTTTTTGGCCACAAATAATATTAAATAACGAGTAAATAAATTTATTAAAAACAATTTGGTTCAAAATGCTACTTGTTTAACTGCAATAAAATTGAAATTAATGAGCAATTTTAACATTTTAATTTGCTCAATTCAAATTTAATTGAGCAACCACATTTTTAACTTCGGATTTCTCTCAGTTATAACTTCTCAGAACACTTGAAGTTCTCCCTATGGCCACCTTTGGCGCTCAAATCGCATTGATGTCATTTCAAAATTCAAAAAATTAACGAATAAAGCATGTGCTTCACTTTACGCAAATCTAATGAATTTATGGAAATTTTGTAAATTTATATTTTTAAAGGCCATTGGCCAAATTATACTCAATTAAAGCGAATTATAGATTTTTTTCCAGCAGTGATAAGAATCATTGAATAAATTACTAGGTCATTGAGTAATTGATGCGGGATTTTATAGAATCAGAAGCATTACAAAAAAAAAAAAGATTTTATTGTCAAACAGAATTGGATGAAAGAGAACAGAAACCGCTCGACGCAGATTGATGGTTTATTTTAAGAATAATTTAATCCACCAAAAAGCTCGATAACATTTTGCATGAGTCACACTCTCAAGCTGATTTTATTTAGGCAGAAAAAAAAACTTATCTCAATTGTTCTCGGAAAATCTAATGCCTAAAAATAGTTTATTTTTGTGGATAAACAAAGCACTTCCCCTTGATCACATTTCAGTCCGTCTCAGTGGAATCAAAATTCTATAATACTCCCTGGAAATTGTCTCCAACTCTCACTGGAGACTGCCACGAATTATCTGCATGATCAGCAAGCCAATCGTTACGGGTTCAAGTGCTTAATTGTTGGCTATGAGAATCCATCCATGGAGAAGTTTCCCAATTCGTGTCTCATTCGATTGGAACACGAATTGGCTTATCTGGGTGGGATGTGTAGTGCTAATTTAATGAAAAAGGATTTAGTGTTGCCTGGAGATAAGTGCGATGATCTTTCGCCGATTAGTGAAACTCTGAAGAATCATGCAGCTCTCCTGGGAAAAGGATTTGCTCTTCCGGACTCGATGTTGACGATCAATCAAGCTCTGGATTCACATCTGCCAATTGGGTGAGTCAAACTTTTTTTTTAGCCCTATCCTACTTTATTTATTTTACTAGTACTTCCTCTAGGAACATTCGATCACAATTGACTTAGCAATATTATATTCTTCCCTAATAATTTTTAAACACTTCTACAGAAGAGCATATTTTTTTTACAGGGAAATCGTCAGATTTTCAGAAAATCAAAATTAAAAATTATTTTAGGCCACGCCCTTTTCTGTAATTATGACTATCTTTTTCAATATTTAATAATTATAAAGAGATGGTATGACACCTTCTGGACAAGCTATATCTAAAAAAAATTACTGTGAGCGGAGCTAAAAATACCCTGTCACTAAAAGCAATTAGGCCACGCCCCCTATTTTACTAAAAATAAATAAATATGCAATATACCTCAAATATTACAAGCCTTTTATCTTTTATCCATTGAAGCTTAATATTCTCGGAAGTTAGAGACAAAGGACAAATAAATTATACCCCATTCTATTGGAAGCCACGCCCACTTGTCTGTTTTTTTCGCAATCCAAACTTCCAGTGATTTTTATCTGTTGCAGTGTAAGATATTTATGCAAAAAGAAGCAAAGTTGTTATGCTGTTTTGCCCATTTATTAGATTTGTTCACCTAAAGCCCATAATTTTTATCCTCTCCTTCGTTTATTAAAAACGGCCAGGCAGGAGAAAAAATGTCCTGTTACGCCTTATTGGAAGTCAAACCCTTTGTGTACACCGAAAACATTTTTTTGGGAATAATAAACATAGAACAAAGTTACATGTAACTGATTTCTAGGAAACCACGCCCACTTTTGTAAACTATCTTCAACCAAAGCTTCTAAGATTGCGCAAAATTAAAGAAAAATCGCTGCAATACATCTTGGAAGCTCCACCTCTGCAAAGTATCCCAATCCCATAAGATTGTTATAAGGGAGAGCGGGCGGGACTAAGAGAAAAACTTTATCGTGCTTATCTTTGTCAAAAGCCACGCCCACTTATGGACATTATTTAAACGGATCCTGCCCAAAGCTCTATTTTATGAGCCTTCTTGGAAGAGTTTTAGCAATAGTGAAAAGGAAATATTAAGCCACGCCCCCTTGTAATTTTCGCCCATTTTTGTCTATTGACCTCATCCAGTATCGACTTAATACTTCTCATTCTTCTTCTCTCCCCTAAGATTGCTAAAAATGAGAGAATAAATTGTTCGAACACCTCATAGAAATTACACCTTCCTTTGAAAAGTGTTCTATTCCGAAAAGATTACTATAAGAAGGGGGGGGAGCTCAAAGAAAAAAATCCTGCTTCACTCTGTCAAAAGCCATGTTCACTAATGGACATTGTACCGTACCCGTCCAAAGCTGAATTTTATGGGCCTTCTTGTAAAAGTTTAAGCAGTAGAAAAAAGTGAAATATATTAAGCCACGCCCTCTTGTAATTCCCGCCCATTTGTGTCTATTGTTCCCGCCCGGAATTTCTAATATTCATCTTCTTTCTTGTATCAAGCGATCGACGAACACAGCACAGCTAAAAAAATAATGTGCAATTCTCTATTAGAAACCACGCCCACTTCTCGAAATTCTCGCCACTTAATACTCCTGATTTTGGTTTTCTCTCTTCAAAGATAGCTAAAAATGAGAGGATAAAAAATACTGCAGTACTTCATAGAATCTACACCTCCCTGTGCAAAGTACTCCATTTCCAAAAGATTGCTACAAGAAAGATCCTGCTTCACTCTATTAAACGCCACGCCCACTTAATCCACAGTTCCATTATTTCCGCGGTTCCCACGCAAAGCCTTATTTTATTAGCTGCTTTGTAAAACTTATAGCAGTAGAGTAAAAGGAAAAAAATAAGCCACGCCCTTTTCAAAATCCCGCCCATTTGTGTCCATTGTCCCCGCCTTTAATTTCTCATTTTCATGCGCTCTCTTAGCTAAAAATCAACAGTTTGAAGACCACAACAAAAGGAAAAGATTAAGCTACAACGGTCTATGGAAAACCACACCCATTTCTGTGTACTGTCAATGCTGTCACTCTCTTCAAAAGTTGCGTTTGCTTATGTCAATCGTATCCTGTCATAGGCTTTTATTTTTATCCAAACTACCATTAGGATTTTAGAAATGAGGTTCATTAAGGAAACATAATATTGCCACATCCTTTCAGAAGTCACGCCCACTAATGCATTGCCCCTCCCAAATTTCCGGAAATTTACTTGCTGTCTTGTAATGTCTTTCAAAGTGCTAAAAAATGCAAAAATTATACCTCAAACTGCGATGTGATTAAGGATATTCTCGTTCTACGGTGAAAAGTGTTATTAGGGGCGTGGTTTGTTTTTTTTATGCAGTGGAATTTTTAGAGCTACACCCAATAGTGAGTTGTTGGACGAGGTTTGCTTAGACTCTATTGCAGCATCGCATTACTAAAAATTAAACATTGAAAAAAGTTAACTCTAATTGGCCATGACCTTTTAAGTGGGCGTGGCCTAAAATTATTATTCGCTATAAATATTGTATTAAGAAAAAACTATGCTCTTCTGTAGTTATAACCAAATTTTCTACTCAAAAACTAAAATCTAGTGACTAAGAAATCTTTTTACAATTCAGTCTTCAAGAGTCCATGATTTTCAATTTGCATAACAATTTGTGTTTCACGGTATGTTTTTCCTTCGGGTTTAATAATGTCCAATCGTCTGGATTTTCGCCTTCTCCACCAAACGCAAAGGATTATAATTAGGGCAATGATCAGGAGGAGGATGGTTAGTCCAACTCCCAAAAATGCATACCACATAATTGATGTTTCTATGCAGTAATTCTCCACAATGTGAGCAAATGAGTGGATTTCGTCCCTTCCGCTGATTTCGCGATTCCCATCGATGACATAGTCACTGAGTCTGAAGAAGATCTCACTGGAGAATTGATTGAAGAATTCATTGTGTTGAATTTGGTTGATTTGTTCACAAGTTACGGGTGTTATGTATTGATTTCGCGTGAAAATCAATCTAAATTCCGGAGCAAATTGCAATGGTTGTGGTTCGTCGGGAGTGTCGAAGTTGTTGCGAGAAAAATCGAAGAACATTGGTTCACTCAATCTCCTCTGGATTTCTCTCTCAACGACAATTCCGGCAAATGCTCTCGGATCTACGAAACTAATGTTGTTTTCCGTGATTTTGGGCATATTTACGGCTGACATTTTAAAACTCTCTCCGCTCAGGCCAGCAAAATAATTCCGGAAAATCCCAAGATGACTGACAACTGCGAATTAGATAAGAATATTATCGATTATTCGTTTTTAAAACAAAGATTAAGGATTGTTGTTTATTTTAACTTCTAAAATTCTACCGAGAGATTTTCCTTACCAAGATCTTATCTCTTCGAATTTGTCAAGTTTACGTGAAATTTTGACCATTATATTGCAATAACTAAGCTTTTTATCGGTCGATTTTATTGGTTATGTTTTTAAATGAACGGTCTTCGATTTATAATTTGATTCTGTTATTTGATTTTCCCACAAACTTCCTGAGAAACAGGTTTTGTAAAGTGCTTGAACTCGCGACTTAGATGCTATCCCTCAAAAGTACTTTCGTGTCATTTACCAGTTACCGGTTTTCAACCGATTTAAACCGTTTTGTAAATCATTCAAAAGATCCCACAAAATAATTTTAAGAGTAATAAAATTGATTTTCGGACAAAAATTACTTATCGGTTCATAACCGGTTCATTACCGGTTCACGACCGTTGCAAATGGATTTATAAATCACTCAAAACATTTCCCAAAATAACTTAGGACTAATATAATTGAATTTCGAATAAAAATTAGTTATCGATTATGAACTGGTTCATTACCGGTTTAAAACCGATTGGAAATGGTTCAGTTTTGTCGGAAATTCCAAGACCATTCCAACGAGTCCAAACATGCCCCATTCGGTTGATAAATGCGCTCTTTAGTGCCTTCTTTAACCTTTGACCTTGAAAATCCGTTATTAGGAATAATTCAACGGTATTTTCACACATGGTCAATTGTCCGCCTGGATAATCTAAAACATATTCAAAAATGAAAAGAATCGCGCGGTGTGTTCTCCAGTAATACTAAAAAAAAACGTGAAGTGTGAGGGGAAAATGAGGGGCATGTTAACGATCTTTGGATCGTTACGGGGGGCCCTTACGTCCCAAGTTGCTATCTTTAACCATTTCCCTCTAGAGTTGGCGACAGTCTGACGGACATACGGAAAACAGCGTTAGGATATTTCTCAGTAATTAGTTAGTATATTTTGTAGTAATTAAACGTTGAATTTTCGAAAATTCGATGTCGAATTTCACCTACATAGTAAAAAGTTTTGGTACTTATTTGTTCCAAAAATTAGCCCGAACATGGACACCGAGAATTTTGAGAAAAAATTTGTACCTTTTAGGAAAAACAAAAAGATACCCAATATTAGTAACGAATTTGTTCCGAAAGCCACCCTCGAAGGAGGGCGCTAAATTCGTGGCATTTTTCAAGCTACAATATTTATGGCTTCATTTTTTTTTTAATTGGATATTCCCGAGATTCCCTTCCACTCCTTCTGCCAACACTCGAATATGATTTTTTAATACACGCGTCTGTATAAAACACTTTTAGGTTGACTATTATTTGATGTTCCTTATGAACTTTTGCCACCAAAATTTATCTCGACTTAAGTATAGGCCTTAACTGTAAGACGAAACGGACGAAATATTTTAAATTACACAAATTTCTTCCCGACATTGGGAACAAAATGTCTATATATTCGATTCCAACCTTTAGGAACATATTTAAATAAAACTAAATAAACTCAAATTTGTAGATATTCTACCGTATCAAAACCGTTCTAAAAGAAAACTTTAACACAATTGTCACTATATTTCGTAAAAAAACCGTAGAGAAAAACTACTGCAACAAAGAAATATCTTCCTCAGGTACATATTGGTTAAAAAAAAAATTGTCCTAAAGAAAATGTCCAATATTTTGGTCAGTATCCAAAAGTTTTTACTGTGTAGAAAATCGTAGGAACCGTTTACGAAATAAACCAAATAACATGATCTTACATAGGAGAAGGAGGAGGGGGTAAGGTAAAAAAGGAGAAATAATATTGACTTATGAGGGGGTCATCGAAGACGGAGGTCGATATCATTGACCGTTTGAGCTTTAGGCCGATAACAAACTTTCGAACGAATAAAAATGAAATATTAAAGAAAGATAAATCAATTACGAGTACTTTATTTATATTTATTAAGTGCCAATTAAAACCGATGCAGCCGGATTGGAAAATTCAAAACCTTTCCGACAAATCCAAATTTAAATAAATCGATTGAAAAATGGGCCCTCAAAGTGGTTAAACTTTGAACTTTGAAAATTTGATATCGAAAAGTTTTTCGAACACAAGTGTCTCAGTACGAAATATTCACCTTGATTATCTCCGAAACATATTCGAAAATAAACCAAAAAATCTACACTGAGAAAAAAAAGAGGGTGCGATTAACTTTTTTTCGTCATAACTTTAACACTTTTTAGGTGTAAAAATATAACAACATTTTTTAATGTTAATTTTACACCTTTTTAAGGGTAAAATTAACATGAAAAAAGGTAACTTTAACCCATAATACACCTGAAAAGGGTAATATTTACACCGATTTCGGATCAATGCTGCAGGGTAAAATGAGCCTTTCCGGAATGTTATTTTAACTTTTTCAGATTTCTTTCAGTGTATCCACATCCATTTTTTTAAGCACATCTTATGTGGGCTTAGAGTTATCTGCGTTTTATCAAAATATCACAGATTACTTGATGTGATATTTAAAAAGACTCACATGTAGCATATGCTTTATGCAAAGCGAAAGCTAATTGAAAATTTTATAACTCATTGATATCAAATTTTTTATCCAAATTGTTAAACGCGCAATACATAAAACGGTTTAAGAACTTTCTGCAGAAATCTCTTAAATTGCTTGATATGAAATTTTGGAAGGCCTGTAAGAAGCATTTGCATTATATAAGTCATAAGCTACTAAGTTTTGATTGTGCATTATTCACATTCAAAAAAAGATCGGTAAGTGCAGGTGACTTTAAGAACGTTTCTCACCGATCAGGCATGGTACGAGTAGATCGAATGGGTAAAGGCCATCCTTAACTCTTTCCAGACCGCAGCATACGTTGCAAGTCAATTTCACCATTTTTTATTCAAAAATATCTAAGCTCAGGAATTAATTGAGATCCTACAAAAAGATATCTTACATTTTGACATCCTTATAGTTTGTAATCATCGACAAGAATCAGATTTTTATCAGTTCTAAATAATTAAAAATCATTGTTTTTCACTGAATATTCATATGCTACTTTGGGTACTTAGAGTCCCAAAAGAGACGAAAGATTTAAGTTCTAGAAGTAAGGAAAAGCTTAGCGAAAAGAGAGGGCCTAAGTCATCCGCAAGGGACAAAGTCACTTACAATATTTAGAAGAGGATCAATTCTATCCTTAGGGCAGAATCACATTGACAATAAAATGCTCGCCGTAGCCTCACCGTATTTAATTAATTTACGCATTTTCATTGCAATTCTTACGCAAATTCTCAATTACCGTATTACCTTATCTGATACTCTGTGGCACTTAAGTGAAAATAATAGAAGAAAATTGAAGAAATGAAACGAAAATTCGAAAAACGGTGAGTAAAACAAAATTGTAAGAGAAATTAATAGTACAGTTTTTTTTTGCTTACTGTTTATCGAATTTTCGTTTTATTTCTTCAATTTTCTTATATTATTTTCACCTAGTACTACCGAGTATGAGATAAGGTAATACGGTAATGGAAAATTTGCGTAAGAATTGCAATGAAAATGTGTAAATTAACGAAATACAGTGAGCATTTTATTGTCAATGTGATTCTGGCCTTAAGTTTACTTCGGGTAAAGTCTAGCAATATTTGTTATAGAGCATATGCTCAATGTAGGCTGTAAACTTCAAACTCAATTTGTGTCTTTTGAGACCTTAGGATTAGGACTTCTTACCTTGAAAATCGAAAGCTCTCGAATGGACGCGGGATGTAAAGTTACTCTCTGCAATTTGCAGAGATTGTGTTACGTCCAAATCGTAAAAGCTGCGAGATGAAATCTGCCCACGAACGGTGCAGTTCATAATGAGAAAAGTACCGCAGGTGAATTTCTTGAAGGCTTGATGTTCAATTCGGCTGATGAAAGTGTTTGTAATGGAAAATGCGTTAAGTGTATGCCTTATGCCTGTGACGGCAAAAGGAGCGATCAGTCCAATTCGGCATCTATCGAAGTGAATCGCGTTGATAAAGCCGTTGATGGCATGGGAGGGTATTTGTTCAATGATGACATTCTCAAAAGACAATGCCACTCGAAGTTGAAGCGATGTTCGTGGGAATGAGAGGGAATTCTCGTCCAGAACTAGATGCTCAACATTGATAAAAGTGATTTTGTTGAGCATTGTCAGAGTGTCGAAGGTACCATTGAGAATCCTCACGAATTTGCAATTGCTGACTGTTACATGAGCAATACTTCCCATCATTCGGGGCAAAATGGCCTCCTGGAAAATTTTATTTGCGTATTAGATGTTGAAGTCGCTTTTTTTCTTGGAGGTGGTAAATATTTGCTTTTGTAGAAGCTGCTGAATGGCCTCATTTGCTTTCGTCTGGACTTACCTCATTGCGAAAGCCACAGTCACATATTCGTCCCCTGTCCCTGTGAATACAGTGAACTTGTGGAGGAGCATTTTGGAAGATATCAGTGTGTACATCGTCATAGTCAATTGATCCATGATTCACTTTTCCTGCCCCGATTAATTCAACATCTTCATTGCTGGCATATTGGTCGTTCTTATCAATCTCCTCAACGTATTCACTGTACTCGCGACTGTAGTCAAATCGATTGGCTTCAGTCCACAGTAATTCACTTGCAAACACCAGGAGGAATATTATGTATCCTCTGGGCAGTCCTTTGGTCATTTTTCACGTCAGTCTATATTTGCCTAAATTTTCCCTACACTGAAAATCCTTCGGTTTAGCCCGAGAAGTCCGGGAGAATAACTCACAAATTTGTGATTGCACTGAATACCTTTAGTGATCTAATTGTGGGGAAATTCATGAGTAAGAGAGAAGTTCTGAAAAAATTGCGGTTATCAGGTACAAAGGCGTTTTTTTTCGTCGTTCCTCATTTCAACAGAAAAGATAAGATAGGAAATCGAACACACAGTTACTTTCCGTTCGTATTCTGTTTAATCTTATCACGGCGATTTTTCTCGCGTGTCAATGTGGTGGAAATTCGTTGATTTTGAGTCAGACAGACTGACTAAAAAGTCAGAATTTTCATGCAAATTTTAAGGTATTAAACCAAGGCTAATTTACTCAAAAACGGTTTCAGGCGATTGAGCAGTGTTTTTGGCAAAATACGGCTAGTAAAAATTGAGTTTAGCAAGAAAAAATTTAGAAAGAAAAAAGCAAATTGCAAAAATTTCAATGCATAGAAATAGTTAATTATTTCTAGTTTATGGAACACTAAAAAATACAAAACATAGCAATGGTTTATGTAGAGCAGTTACTGACCAAATTGCAAATTGACCGACCAAAGAAGTAAATTTTCCAAAAAATAGCACATTTTTTAGATCAGGAAATTTTCAAGAAATCAAAATTCACGTCCCTTTCTTTCTCATTCGTTTTGTATAAGTCTCTCTCACTCTTTCGTACTCTTCTTCTTCTATTGAACATCACATCAAAGTCAATTTATTTCAATTGAATTTGAAGTGTGAAAGACTGGGATAGATATAGTCAAACTGTTTGAGAAAGAAAGGGATGTGAATTTTGATAACAATTTTGATGTGAATTAACAATTCGATCAGCAAAATATCAAAATGGACAAGAATAATGAATCAGTAAAGTAATACAGATTTAATCAGTAAATAACTGAAAATTGATCAGAAATAAATTTTAACCGTTTTCAAGAAATCAAGATAAGTGATTACATCTTAACTTTTATTTTTCGAATATCTTTCACTATTTTTAAGCACTGTTAATTTGCTTATATATTTTTTTCATTGTCTTTATTTAAATTTTAGCTCTAAGAAAGCTATACTGAATGAAATTTCGTCGGTTGCGTCTACCTCTGTCGTATCTGCATTTGTTTTGTATCTGCATTTGGTGCAAGCTACAGTACAGACGTCCCCTCTAGCGTGAAATGCTGACACAAAAGAAATGCAGATACGACAGAGGTAGACGCAACCGACGATTTGTCTGCTATGACTCTAATTACGGCTTAAACATGAATAACTTTTTTTATTCCTCTTCACGCGAGTTTAATTCTTATTCGAAAATGTTTGTTTCTGCCTGATGTTTGCTCTTGCGCCTGTAATATAGGCAATGATATTTTCCTTATTTTTCATATTTAAGAGATTACAATTTCTTTTCTATTCGCCAGATTTAAATTATCTAAAGCACAACTTAAAGGTATTTGCATTTCCGAGACTTTTTTTTTAAGAATTAAACCTTACGAAATTAACTCTTTCGTCTCTTTTGGGACTCTGAGTACCCAAAGAAGCATATGAATATTCCATAAAAAACAATATTTTTTAATTATTTAGAACAGATAAAAATCCGATTCTTGTGGATCTCTATTTTCTAAAATAAAATTTCTCTTCTCTATTTTCTAAAAGAAAATTGAGCAATGGAAACCAAAAACGAAGAATTATTCTTTAGGCAAAAAGCGTTAATTTACTGTAAATTCACTAAAAATTAATTAAAATTCGATTACAGTATGTAAACATTATGAGAATGTCTATTTCTGACTAAAATTTGCCCTTGCGCTTGTAATATAGGCAATGTAATTTTTCGCACTCAAAATGCTATAACTTCCATTTCATTCATCGGATTTAAATTATCTAAAGTGGAAATGAAAGGTCTTTGAGTTCCCAGGACCTTTTCAGAAGTAGTGTAGCTTATGGAGTTTAGAAAAGAAAATATTTCTTACAGTAAATTCCTGATGTAATGTGTTTAAAAATTTTCTATTAAACGAAACGAATTGGTCGAGTAAAACAAATATTAAGTTCCGGCTTTCGGTGATTCCAGAATAAAAAACCATTTTCTTCATATTTCTCCCCCCCCCCTCCGACACGACTCCTACGTTTTTTTTAATTTTTGGATATGTTTTGGAGGTCGTTCAGGCGAGTATTTCGTCCATATACCTTTGACCGGAAAATTCGCCATTTTGAATTACTGAACGTCAAAGCTCAACCACTTTAGTGGGTTCATTTTTCAATTGATTTGCTTAAATTTGGATTTTTTGGAAAAAATTTGAAGTTTCCAATTGGGTTGTATCGGTCTTAATCCGATCTGATCCGTTATGAATCGGTTAAGTACCGGTAATTGATTCATATTTTTTTAGAAATTATTTTAATATTTTAGTTTATATTTGGTCTTGAGCTAAAGGTGGAGATATCGACTTCCGATCTTCAATTTCCATTCCATAAATGAACATTGTCTCACACGATCTTCTTTCCTTTTACCCCTCATTGCCCTCAATAATTTCCAAAACCATGTGCTTTTTGATTTTTCTCAAAATTGGCCCAAGCTTTTTCAATGATTTTCGAGTATGTTAGAGAGGTAGTTCAGGCGAGAATAAACAATCCTATGACAGGAAAATTCGCCATTTTGAATTTTTAATTGTCAAAGTACAACCACTTTGGAGGGTTCATTTTTCAATCGATTTAGGTAAATTTGGATTTTTTGGAAAGGTATTGAAATTTCGATCCCGGCTGTACCGGTCTTCATCCGTAATGAACCGGTTCAGTACCGATTTTTGAATATTTTTTTCGGAATTTTTCTCCTGACCTTAAGTTTGTTCCCGAGATCCCCCGGTCCCATAAGTGGACATTATCCCGGATGATCTTTTTTTCTTTTTCCCCTAACCCCTGTCCATCCCCTCCAAAACCATGTGCTCTTGGTTTTTCTCAAAATTGGCCCAAGGTTTCTCAATGATTTTCGGATATGTTTTAGAAGTACCTGAGGCGAACATTTCGTCCAAATAAACCTATAACTGGAAAATTCGCCATTTTGAATTTTTGACAGTCAAAGTTCAATCATTTTTGAGGGCTTATTTCTTAACCGATTTGGCTAAATTCGGATTTTTTGGAAAGGTCTTGAAATTTCCCTTTTTATTTGTTCTCATTTTTATATGCATACTTTTTAACCAATGTTCTAGATCAGAATTGATCTAGATAACACATCGACAAAAAACAAAATTTAGAAAAATTATTCTGCGAAAACTTTAAAGGAATATTGGGGAACAATATACCTGGCTTCTCATTCCATTTTTTTCAATTGCTTGAGTCTGAAATGTCCGTAGGCGAGGACGCCGTTGCACGCACGCACATAATAAAACACACTCTTAGGAGGGAATTAATAGACTATTTTTGGAACTATATTTACTGCATTTTCACTCCTTCATCTTTCCTAATGGCTGAATGACTATATCCGGCCCTTTGTTTTTCCACTGAATGGAAAGGAAATGCTTATCATTTCGATTTCAATTAGATTTTGCTCCTGATATCTAGCCAAAACCGTTTTTGCTGTTTTTAACGGCTTGAAAAGTTGGAGATCCCTAAATGATTTACTGAGGTCTTGAACATATGAAGTTTGTAAACCGACACCAGAGGCGCTGTAGTCTCAAAGTGTTTCAAAGTTGTAAAATGGTCGAAACCTTCACTTTGATGCTGTGCTCTAAAAATTGGTTTTTCCATTAAGTTATTTTCTTTCTAAATCTTTTTCTTGGTTTACACACTCTTAGAAAAGTTTAGACGTGATTACTAATGAAAATTAGTTGTTCGGGCGATTATTATCAAATCTATTTAAAATAGTTCTTATATTCTTAAAACATTATACTCATAATAAATTTATTAGAATATAAGACAATATTTACGTGGATAAGTTGCGTCAATTATTTCATAATGCTTTCATACAATTATATTTGCTTGTGTTAATTAAATGAAATCATTATCCCAACTAATATTGGTCACTAATTCCTTTTAGTTCTCACAACCAATGTAAATAGATGGGCCTATATTTTCATAAAGTTATGACTACTTTTCCAATAGTAAAGAGTGGTTTTTATTTTAGTAATGCGTTGAAGCTCTTTCGAATTTTAAGCAACTAATAAGAAATATGCATCACAATGAATGCTATATAGTAATCACAACTAATATAATATAGTTATTACAGCCAATAAGATGGGTATCAACCCCATTTATTTAGTAATTGGAACTAATATGTTATAGTACCCATTACTATTTTGATTTAGTTGTTATAACTAAATGAAAAGAATACTTTAACTAACTGTGGTCAACTATTTCATTTAGTTACCCAAACTAAATATATAGTTGGGTCTATATTTACTATATTTTATAGTTCTAATAACTGCATATGAGCTTGTACGAACTAATTTTTTCTAAGAGTGCAGCTAGGGTCGAAGGAACACCTCTTCGACAGGGAACCCCTATTGACACTTTTGTCAAAATCTTGAAATTTATTTAGAGTAGCTAATAAAATGTAAATAAGATAACGTTTTTTTCTTAATCGACGTTTTCTGATAAGGATAGGTGTTCGAATTTAGTATACCAAATAGTACAGAGTATTCCCTAAAGTAGGGTGTCAATAAGTTCTGACACGACTTCCTAAAGTGTCGATAGGTATTCTTTTCACCCTAATTCGAATCGAAATCAAAAGTCAAAATTAATTATCAATCAAATTGGTTTAATGGATGGTTATAATCGATTAGATCCAGTTCAGATTGGTTCAAGATTCCTAGGCTTTTCAAATGAATCCTTACTTGCTTCAGTCAGTTGAGAAATACTCTACCTAGAGTTGATTAACATTTGACCTTGAGAAAATATTTGAAGGAATTATTCAAGGTCATTGGACAAATTTCACGGGCTACTACATATTTCCGAGGATCAACTTGAGTCTATTGGGGGCTTATTCTAGCTCAATCGTCTTTTTTTACTTTCTCAATGTGTTTTGATTAAGAGAAAACACAAATCTCCTTCTTTTATTTCATGAATCCAAAAATAATTCTTGATCTTGAAATGATTTATTTATCCATTCTTTTCCTGGATTAAATAATATTTTATTCTTAGCCTCGTTTCTTAGAGAAGTCGGCTAACCAATTAAGTCACTTTATTAATTAAATTAAATGGTATTTCGTGAACTTCATTGTCACTCTGTGTATGACTTTTTTTTTCGAGGGAATTTTGGATTAAAAGTTAAACAGTGTCGTGTCCAAAAAGATGACAACAGGTGGAATAAATAAATAAAAAATAAAGAGAAGCAAAGGCGTATTATTTGCCTAATTGAAATTAATACACAATTGAATTTTATTTAATGTTGAATGACGAAATGTTTACTGTTGGTTAGTTTTCTGTTTCGAAAAACGAGGTGGACATTTAGCCTGGCTTTTTTTGTTGCCATGAAGCTAATTCTTGCTGAATTAGCGATCTTCACATGATACTGAGAGGTCGGGGTATTATTGACACGTTAAGTACGTTCAATTGTCGACTGATTAAGAAAAATAGTTCAACAACATTAAATTTGAGGCTTCCTTTTGGTGGTAGAGAGAAGCAGAAAGTACCGAATGAAAATGTGTGTTTTTCATTTAACACAAAAAGTGTAAGTTTATAGAAATTTTCCGTATCGTTGAATGGGAATGAGAGAGAGAGAGAAAATCAACATTATTTGGTTACTTTAAGTAAATGTGAGGAAGGGGTTTTGTGTGAAAAGAAAACTTTTCATCTTTTAGTAAGTCTCTCAATTGCATTTTTAATGACGTTGGAGTGTCACAGAATGTGTTAAAAAAGTCACTGTTACATATATCATTATCACAAGTATTATTGAATTTTTGGCCTTGGTCGTCTTTCTTTTTTACGATGCTGCTACTCTCGAAAATTAATGATAGAGGATGTTGAAAAAAAGTTTTTCCTTGTTTTTTTCCACCACTCTTTTAAACTTTCTATTTTCACTCGAAGAATTAAGAAAAAAAACGCCTCAAAATTTTCCTCAATTTTTGTTACAATTACAACCACATGAGCGCATTTTGTGAGTTATTTTCCGGCATGAGAGAAAAATAAATCTTATGACTTCACTGATATTTCTGTCTCTTTGGAAAAGTTACAGTGCAATCCTCATAAATGATCACTTTGTTTTGTATATTCAGTCACTCCTAATTGATTACACTGTGATGAAAATTTTATAAATATAAACACTTGTAGCACTGTTGATCGATAGCATCCTTTCCACACGAAATCTCCACAATCACTGAATTTTCTTCCACAGAAGAGTTGAAAATTGAGAGTCTCATTGTGTTTTAGCTTTGCTGTTATACACGCGATCGCGAGCACTTGAATCAACATTTCTTAGTGGTAGTGTTGCGCAATTGAAAATAAAAATCAAATACAGTAAATTGCTCTTTTGCCATCTCTCAGTGAATAGTGTAAAGAGTTTGATGGAGAATGCCTGACTAATCGTGTGAAATTGATCGCAACAAATTGACTTGTAGTTTAGCGATTTTTGCTATTGGGATTTTTTCACTAGAAAATGTACAATTTAAAAAGGCGGCAAAGTGTTCTAGGTTTTGCGAAGTGATCGAACTCGTGACCTAGATCATCATTCTCAAAAACATTGCCCAAAATACACCTCAGGAGCAATATATTCGAATTTCGAATAAAAATTAGTTATCGGTTATGAACCGGTTCATTACCGGTTCAGAACCGATTGAAATTGGCTTAGACTTCTCAGGAATTCCAAGACCTTTCCATCAAGCCCAAACATGGCCACATTCGGATGAGAAAGACGCTCTTTAGAACCTTTTCAACCTTTGACATTGAAAAATCGTTATTAGGAATGATTCAACGGTGTATTCGTACGAGAACGAAAGTCTTTCTCTAAATCTCTAAAAATCTGTAATCTCTAAAAATGTTTTGGGTAAATGTTAACGATCTTTGAGTCGACTTATGGGGCGGTCCGACGAAAGTTCTAAGTCACTATCTCTAACCGTTTGGCTTCTAGAGCTGGCGACAGCTGGACGGACAAACGGACAAACAGTGGGACGACATTTTTCAGAAATCGTCTGAAACGCGAAGATTTGTTGAGAAAAGTGACCTCCAGGGGGTGGAAATTTTGGATGGTGAAAAAAATTTAAAAAAGGGACAGATAATCCTAACCGGCTTATGTAGGTGAGATTCTTAACGTTAGCTAACTCGGAGTGCATGCAAATTCGATTTAGAGCTGAAGTAGGGAGACGCCATTCAGTTATCTTGAATCAAATTCGTGAAATTATACAAATTTTGTATTTAAACCAAAATATCAAGGATTTGGATGAACTGACGGAAAAGTGTTATATGGGTGAAATGTAGACCAGAATGTTCTCTATAATTTTGCCGTAGAACTTGAACTCATCGATTACTCAGAAGCCAAGATAAGCGAGGTTTTTTGTTTCTTAACTCGTTTTGTCATCCAGAGTTCCCCAAGTAATCATTTGTTGAACTTCAACTATATCAAAGAATTGTTGTATTTTGCGGGACTTTCCATTTAAACCCCTATTTTAAGTGTCTTGGTGGGGTAGAGGCAGTCAAATTGGCATCTGAGTGATTTCAAAGCGTTATTATGGAAAAAATCAATTTTTTCACACTTAAACGGCAAAATCGGAGTGATAGCGTAGTCTGAGCGGAAAATTATGTATAGACGAAATGTAGAGACAAATGTGCTCTACAATTATGTTGAAGTAATCATCAAAATCGGTTAAGCACGTGTCGAGATAATTGAGGTTATGTGATATTGAAATTGGTTTTTCGACTGTGGCGCCCCTGGTGTTGGTCCCACGAAGTTCAAATATTCTAGAAAGTTGTAGCATTTGGTGAGATTTTTCGTTTAAGCCCTCACTCATCAAAATCGGTCACATAGAACCGGAGATATGATTTTTTGAATTTTTTGAATTTTGTGAACTTTGACCCCTCATATCTCCGGTTCTATTGAAACCACAGCGCGCATACGCACCATTTTGGAAACGTCCTAGACTGGACTACAACATACTAAAATTTCATTAACTTGCACAATGCCGTTTTTGAGAAAAGTGACTTTGAATTTCGATGAATTTTGACGCTATCACAGCGCCACCTATGGTGACTTTTTGAACTTCCATCTGAAAGTGTTCATCGAGACGAAACCAAAAAGGTAAAATTTAGGTCGCTATGTTAATTAGAACCGGAGATAGAGGCCGGTCAATGTTCGAACTTTGACCCCTTATAGCTCGGGTCAGGGGTTATGGATCGACTTAAGGTTTTTTTTGTTTGATAGGTATAATCAACGGCTACAACATACTAAATTTTCAGCCCGATGCACAATGGAATTTTTGAGTTATTTAACTTTTAAGATTTAAAAATTTTCTTTTTAAAAAAAGCGCCCCTAGCGGTGGTTTTATGAACTTGCGATGTTAGAAGGGGAAGTGGCATTTCACGAGAGCTTTCCAAAAAGCCCTCACTTTTTAAATTCTGACAATTAGAACCGGAGTTATGGCCATTTTAAGAATTTTTTTTTGGACCCTTATAGCTCGGGTCAGGGGGGTCGGGGGACCTTAAGTTTGGTATTGATGGAAAGCTCTAAGGCCCAGCTATAACATACTAAAATTTGAGTCCGCTGAATGCCATAGGGGCGGAGCTATTGAGAAAACAAAAAAAGGGGGGTCTTCAAAATGGCGGAAGGAGGGGTGGGGGGTGGGGGGTCTATGCACCAAGTTGCAATTTTCACCCGATATATAACCTTTGCCGAAAACCGCAAGTCGATATCTTTTTTAGTTTAGGAGCTATTAAGCTCCAAAGAGCGGCCGGCCGGCCGGGAACGTAACTTAGCCACATATATATTCGGAATCAGGAAGTGGCGAAACACATTTTGGCCAAATTTGAGGTCGATCGGACGACATGAAATTTTGTTAGGATTATAGTAGGTGAGATTGTTAAGAATCTCACCTAATATTATAGGTATTATAGTTATTATATTATTATATGGAGATCGAGCAGATAAAAATAAAAAAATAGTACTTTATCAATTTTTTACCATTTGGAACCAAAATAGTCATATAAGGATTTTTTAAGACTTAAAACACGGGTTTTAAGTCAGTTCGTGTTGGATCCGATTTCGGATCAATACTGCAGGGTAAAATTAACATTTCCGGAATGTTTCGGATTTCTCTCAGTCAGTGTAGGGAAAGTAAAGGAAAGAAAAGTTCAAGGGTCAATCCGTTTTTTAATTTTCCCATAATCCGATAGTGACCGAATTTTTATTTTAACGATTTTTAAGGCCTTTCAAATAAATCCTAATTTGACCAAATCGATTGAAAAAAACGCCGGCTGTAGGACTTTCAAGTTAGACTTTGAATTATTCAAAATGGCGAATTTTCTGATCATTTGGACAAGCTGCAAAACATATCCGAAAATGAATGAAATGTCTTGGATCCATTTTGAAATAAACCAAAAAATATGATTTTAGAGAATTTGGAGTGAAAGAAGGAAGAATGTGAATAAATATTTAGAAATAGTGTGAACTTGTGAAGGAGTCATCGAAACCCGAATTTCGAATTTTTTGAATAACCTCACCGTCAAATCATATCTGAGATAAAGTGGAAATACATTAAAGAACTCAGTGAAATCGTTTTCAATTCTTCATTTAATAAATTTATTAGTTGTTATTATAGATTTTATTTACCATTTACAATAATTCAAATATTACAATTAATATCACGTAGTATAAAATTCTTATCGTATAAGTGTTGGAAGATGCAAGATAACTAGAATCTTTCTCTTTTTTTCTTCTTCTTCTCCTAAATGTCCGTAAAATTAAATATTTAGTCTTTTCTGTTCAGCAACATGCAAATACAAGAAAAAATTGTCGATCATGCCAAAATGATGATCTTTTCTTTGCTTTTTATGCATCTGCATAGTCAATGACATCGTCAATTTTCACTGTGATATCGCTACCACCTGAGTGATCAGATGATGCGGAATCCTTCTTGTGTAGCCCAAAAGCACCAGTTGAATCTGTTGATTGTCCTTTGGGTGTTGGAATGGTGTACTTTGGTATCGTGCGATTGGATCGTGGGGATCGTGTTATGTGAAAATTGGGATTGTTGGCAAATTCATTGGCAAGTCGTTGAACTTTGCCAGGGGTGACACCTGCAGGTGTTGCTGATGATGATGGCGTTGACTGTGACAGGACATCGGGCAAATTTGTTGGGGTTGCTCCTCCTGCCTGCTGTGGCACATTTGTTCCTCCAATCGCATAAGGACTGATCAATTTTCGAGGTGGTTCTGTGTTTTAATTTGAAAGAAAAAGAAAATTGCAAAATTAGAATAGGTTCTATTCTGCTCAATAAGTAGCTTTGCTTAGACTTTAGAAGGTTTAGGCTTAGAACGAAAAAGGAATATTGAAGTATTAGGTTTTAAGAGTCTAGTTCCATAATTTCAAATTCTAAAAAAGGAGGAAAATATCTAAAACTTCGATCCAGATTGTCCTAGTATTTTTAGAATCAGCATAAACTTAACTAGTTTTTGCAATCTTGTAGACGTTACCGGGTTTGAATTAATAAGTCTGGAAAATTAGTTTTAGTAAACTAGTTCTACGTAGTTAAAGATTGTAAAAAACTATGAAAAACTTGGAATCTAAGTGACTTATTTGTTGAGATAAATAAGTTGTTAAAATTAGATCGAAAATAAGCTTTTGAAACTAGTTTTTGAAATATTAGTTTGAGTTTGAGATTAAGAGATTCTGACTTTGGATATTAAATAAAGTAAAAAAATAATGTATTTTAGAATTCAAAACATTTTAAGATCTTTAAATATTTAAAAATTTTAGTCTTTTATTAATAAAATTTTACCAATGGTAGCCTACTTAAATTCTAAAATTTCTTTACGAAATAATTGCTTTAATTTTGACATTATTAAAATTAAAGATAGCTTCTAAGATTGATTTAATTTGAACTTTTCAAAATTATATTCCTTTGTCCTAGTTCAACAACTTCTGAAAAATGAAATTCTAAAATTAAAAACTAAATAAAAAATCTAGTTTTCAAGTTTTGCAATACTATATAAATTTGTAACGCATTTTGTTAAAAGTTTATCAAAAGGATATGTTCTTTCGCCGATTTTAAAAAGCAAGGAAGAACATCTTTTTTCGATTCTATTTGACCGTTTTTGATAAATGAGGGCGCAAATTAAAGATCTAGCAAAGCGCTACAACTTTCCAGAGCATTTGAATTTCGTAGGAACAACTCAAAACCAAAATTTTTGATATTAAATACATAAACTCAATTATTTCGACTCTTGCTCTACCGATTTTGATGATTATTTGGGCATAATTGTAATGGATATTTATATCTATATTTTATCATAACATTTTTTTGCTTATAATATGTCATATGTCCGTTTTTGGTAGATTTAGGGTAACGTGTGGTATTACTGGATTCATGGAACATGCTTTTCGGGACATATGGGTATTTTGGGACACAAAATACCCAAAATTTTTATGAAAGAATGAAGTTTAGAACTTCGACTTAAATGTAAATAATCAGGCTCGGTAAAATTTATTTGAATAATAGCGACTTTTATTTGTCCCGAAATACCCAATTGTCCCGAAATACACCACTCTTACTTCTTTACATTTTTTGCTTTTTTGTATAAAATATGATGCATTTTTGAACATTTTTCAATAAGCATCTTATTCTGGATAGCATAAGGAACATAAATATTTGTGTCAACAAGGAAAAAATTATTTGAGAAGTCGTTAAGCTGTTTGAAACTTGAAAGTTTGAAACTTAAAAAAAATATATCCCGAAATACCACACGTTACCCTAGTGCTAAAAAAAATGATTTTTTTCCACAAAAACGCTGCAAAAGTACGGAGGTGGTAATATGACCGCTTTTACTCGACTACGTTATTAAAAATAAAATTTAAAATAATGATTAATTCGATTAATTCAATCATTCTTCGATATTTCTGTAGTTCGTCACATGGGAAAAATGCCCGCTATGCTCAAAAACGTGTTCATAAAAATAAATTGAATTATCTCGGCTACCGAGCAACCGATAAGATCCAGTTTTGGGGCTAATTTATAGAGGAGATTCTGGTCTATGTTCCAATATCATCTTTCTGTCAGTTCATTGACATCCTAGATTACTTAGATTTAAATAAAAAGTTTGCAATTTTTCAGAAATATGATTCCAAATTGCTGTGGAATATCTCTCATTTTTAGTACCAAATAATTTTGCATGCAGTGCAATCAGAGTTTCCTCAAGTTAAGAATCTCACCTACAATAAGCTGATCTAGGTTTATCACTCACTTTCAATTTTGGAACTTTCGAATACTCGAAAGTTTTCGCAATCTACCGAACTTAAAACAAAAGTAAAAGTAAAAAAAAGAAAGTTCTTTTGACAAACTTTTAACAAACAGCGTTCGAAACATTCTTCTTTCAGGGGTAATTTCTAAATTTCAATTAAGTAAACTGAACTAAATCATGAAAGATTAATTTTAAACCTAGCATTTAAGCTTGAAACTAGTAAAACATATTTGTAAAGCTTTTGTCAAAAGTTTGTCAAAGGGATGTTATCTTGTCAATTTGATAATATCATTTTGACAAACCTTTAACAAAAAGCGTTCCAAACTGTTTTTCTTTCAGAGTAAAATCAAGAATCTATACCTCAAACTTCAAAAAAAAAAAAACAAGATACAAGATACAGAGTAGCTTTAAAGTTACTCGTTCCAAAACGGTTGATTTTTAGTTCATGCTGGAAAAAATCCATTACACTGAAAAAAAATATTTCGTAAAAATGTTCGTCAATTTTATGGGAAAGTTACAAAATGCTCGTGAATCGTATAACCCACAAATATGTTCGTAAAAGTTTGTACTTTTTTCACAAATATTGTTCGTAACATGATCATTTGACGAACATTTTTTGTACTTTTACAAACATTTGTTCGTAAATGTTCGTAAACGCACAAAAAATGTTCGTAAAATTTTGTCATTTGTTTGTAAATGTTTGTTTTCCTGTCGATTTACGAACATATGACAAAATTTTACTAACATTTTTTGTATGTTTACAAACATTTACGAACAAATGTTTGTAGAAGTAGAATAAATGTTCGTCAAGTGATTATGTTTTTGAAAAAAGTACAAGCTTTTACAAAAATGTTTGTGGGTTACACGATTCACGAGCATTTCGTAACTCCTCCATAGGAATTCACAAACATTTACGAACATTTTTACAAAATATAGGGTAAGTGTGCCAAATTCCGGCCAGCTTGCAAGTTCGGCCACCTTTTTTGTCCCTCGAATTTCTATGAACTTTTAGATTTTACGTACCCTAGAGATTATACAATGCAAAAGAATAACAAAATATGTAGCTTCGATAAACGAGATGACGTGAAAAATATATTGGAAGAATTCCCGAAGGGGAAGGAACGATGAGAATGAAGGTGGCCGAAATAGGGCACCAAAGCTATGTCTATATTTTTATACATTTTAAAATATATTGAAAATGATTTTAGAGGAAATAAAGACGGTAAACTCTTTACAAGGTTCCCAGCAACACTCTTTCAGAAGAAAGAATCAAAAAAATCAATTTGTATTTAAAATATTACATTTCAAACTTGAGACTTTGACGCTTGCATGCAACTATGCCGAAATTTGGCACACTTACCCTATTTTTTCTGTGTAGCGAATATTGAAGAGTTTAGCAAATTTGTTAACGAAATGATAAAGACAAACTCCCAGGCTCAAAAGATCCCAATCTAAATTTGTGTTAAAATTAGCAAGAATGTGAAAATAGCAAAGCCATCACACACACGCACCTCTTTTTTCTTTGTAAATATTTACTCTGAATCATTTTGAGCCATTTTCGCGTGGGGAGGAAAGTGGTTGCAAGAGAATTCTTCACATTCTACTATCACGATTTATCTGGTGATTTGAGTAAAAATATCAATTTAATTTTATTCAATTCGGAACGTTAATTTTTTGCAAAAGGAAATGAAGGGTAAAAAAAGGGGGATTTTACCTCTTGGGCTGACCACGGGTTCGGTGTAGAGTCCTGACTCGGTGTTCCGATCAACGGGAAATGCATACTCGTTGTTAAGTAGGGGCTGTTGAACACTATTTGGTTCGGCATAGATATGATTGAGATCTAGTTGTGTATTGCGATCATCGTCATTGCTGACTAAGAGATTGGGTTCAGCGTAGACGGGATCATTTTGATTGTTGTCCTTTGGGGCTAGATGTTTGTACAGGATGTCCGTGAAGGCGACAAAATCTTCGCCGGAATTTTCACATTTTCCCAGAGTTGTAACAATTTCCCCGATTGTTAGGACCTTTTCGCTTTCGGTGAGACTACCGTTGAACAACTTTTGGGTGTTGTTGTAAACTTGATCGTACTTTTCGGGTGGATGCTTCATCTTCATCTTCTCCAGTGTCTGACTAATGATCAACCGATCTTCTGGTGAAAAGAGTCGCGTACATTTTGGTACCCTTTCGACGCTGTGATGGGAAGTTTCAGGGGTTGGCGTTATCAATTCCGTTCTGTCATGACGTTTTCCACGCCTTCGCATCCAGACGATAAGGATCCCAATGAGAAGGAGGAGGAAGATCAGGAGGACTACTCCTGCTGAAATGTAGTAGATCAAATTATCCTTATCACTTCGTTTCCCAAAATCTTCAGGTTTTATAAAGTTCCCCTCGTGTTTTGGCTCCTTCTGATTCTTCGCACAATTGATCTCTTTTCGATCCTCACTGCAGACCTCTTTGTAGTAGGTTCTTAGCTTGGCCAGGGTTGCATTGAAGCAGTGCTTAAGGGTTTCATGGATACTACAATAACTAACGTCCATCATTCTGTCCAAATTAGTCGCATTCAAGACCTTCAACCATTCCAAGTTGCAATTGCAGTCATTCTTGAAGTAAACATCCTTCACCAAACAGTCTTGAGGTAAGCGTAGACTTCCACTTTCAGCCTTGACTATAGAATTACGGGCAAAGGTGCAACTTCCTTCGGATGACTTCCCCTGGATATTCATAGAACTAAATTGACCGAAAGAGTTATTATTGACGTCCAAACTCGAAAATTGCTGAATTTTCAACCAATGTCGATTAGTTCTCTCAATTTTATTATAAGATACACTGGCAGTTAAAGCTGTTGCACTTATTCCTCTTTCCCCAATTGTTCTTATTGTATTCCTCTCGATTATGATATTAGCAAATCCACAATCAGCAATAGCCTCACTTGATATCGTTTCAATGGTGCAACCTTCAATACGCATTGTTCGGCAGAAGAGTTTGTTCGGAAATGCTTCCTTTTCGATCTGATTGATGGTTGTATTTTCCAAGACGACGGAAATTAACTCGAGAAATTCAAAAGCTTTGGAAGCAATTGTGTTTATTGTGGAATTGGTAATGGTAATTCCTGTCATTTTACTGCCGATCTTCTCAAGACGATCAATATGACTGTTGACAATGGAGACCTTCGATATCTTTTCGCCATTTAGGGCATTTGGTTGCATTCGGAGATCGCTGATTGAGTCAAAGACACTGTTGAAACTTGTGTCAAACAAAGCACCGGGATTGACAACGACATTTCGGCATTTTGTGATATTTAGCATAATATCACCTGGAAAAAGAAGAAAAAAAATGGGAGAATATTAGGTTGGTACTCTTTGCTTGCAGTTCAAATTGTGTATGCGTTGCTCGCAAGAATTATAGCCTTAAGGCGAAAAATTGCTTTTTTAAAGCAAATTCGAACACCTTTAACGCCAGAAAAATTCCTGGTGACCTAAAGGGGATTCGAACCCGGGACATTTGCATCATAGAGCAAGTGCTCTACCACTTGACCCATTGAGTGACCCTATGAGTTCTTTAGACGTACTTTATTTGTCCAAGGGGGTCTTTATGCATAACTCCCTCGCTCATTACAAACGTAGATCGCTTTACACTGGATTGGGATAGTATAACGTTTATAATATTCAAATTAGCCACGCCCAACTTTTTGGCGATTAGCCGCGCCACGCCGGTGTACTCTGTTCTTCTCACTAAATAAGCCACGCCTCCAAGAAGACAGAAATTTTAAAACTATTCAAACATTAATGAATAAAAGCTGTAAAAACAGGGAGAATTTTGTGAACTAACACTTTGCAAAAAGCCACGCCCACCCGGTTACATTAGCCCCACCTAAAAGCTGTCAACTTTTCATGATCTCGATCGCTTTATGAAATTTCTTTTACCTGGTTTTTAAAAGACAAAAATCTGAGATCAACCATTCGGATGAGAAATATGAAATGTCCGCCTGGACAACATTTGAAAAAAATCGTTCGATGCGCTTTCGAGTAATCTTGAAAAACATGGTTTTGGAGGGGAAGGGGAGGAGTTAGGGAAATGAGGGGTATGTTAACGATGCTTGTGTTGACTTATAGCCGGGTCCTCTGAAGGTTCCAAGTCGCTATCTCTAACCGTTTGGCATCTAGAGCTGGCGACAGCCTGACAGACGGACAGACGGACAGACGCATAGACGGACAAACAGTGTAACTCCATTTCTCAAAAATCGTCTGAAACGCGAAGATTTGTTGAGAAAAGTGGTATCTGGGGTGTGGAAAAAATCAAATCGGCTTTTGTTAGAAGAGGAAATTAAGAAGTTTTTCAGAAATTTTGCAGATACCCTAATTTTTTCTCTATTTTTGGATAGAATATTAGTAATGGGGCGTGGCTTAAGTGTTCGAGGCCAGATCCCTTCCTTCCTGTTCTGTTTTAAATTTAAATTTAGTGTTAAAATAAAATTCTTCCTTCATCCAACTTCTGCAAGTTACTTTTCTTATAGTATGACTTACGATAGAACTTCTTGGCTAATGGCTAGTTTTTTTGTACAAGTTATTTTGGGCGTGTCAAAAATATTTTTGAGTAAAAGGATTCTCGGTCTATCCACAATTTAATTCACCCAATTAGATTTTCACTTTGAATGTCAATTAACCTAGAAGTTTCTGAAGTCTTGCTTTACGCTTTTTTATTGGAAGTTACACATTTCTTCCTTTTGGGCGTGGCTTAAATGATCATGAAATGAGTCTTTTAAGATTTAACATTCAGTAGATCACTGAGAAGATCTTTGAGAATCAACTAATGATTTCCTTCATATCAGAACGTCAATTGATGTAAAAGTTTCAGCCAGCGGTTTGTACGCATGATACCGTTACTCCAGGCTCGTAGTGAGTCGAAAACGAGTTGAAGTGCACATGGCAATTGGTTAAGATCTGTGGCAAAGACAATCAGAGCCAGTGCCCCCATAGCTCAGTTGATAGAGCATTCGCCTAAATAGCGAAAGGCCCCCAGTTCAAGCCTAGGTGGAGGCAGGATTTTTTTCCTGTCTCTATTTGGTTTAAATTCTGATTGTCGCTCTCTCTGTGCATTAACACAAAAATTTCTTGGCATTATGTACCAAGCGAACAGAAGTCTGTTCAACCACCTTCACTATTCGCTTTTCAATTTCACGTTACGAGATTCTAAGGGGCGTGTCTTAAAGGATTATAGGCGGAATTATTTAATACTCAGGCATAATACTCACAAAGACAGGGGAAGTCGAGGAAGAATTAGCCACGGATAGTGTTAGACATATAAGATGTTATAGTTTTCTTTATAAAAAATATTAAGCATAACTACTGTTTAGTCAGAATAATTAATTGACTCTCTGTCTGTTCACAAAAGTATTTATCAAATTACAGTCAAAGAAAAATTTCATTTGATGGCTAATTCCGCCCTTGTCCTTCTTAGTTGTACTTTTTAAAAGAAAATGTGTTAATTGTAACTTCTGAAGGGGGCGTGGTCATTTATCATTTAGTGGGTGAAGCTTATTCATATTAATAATAATAATGGCGGCAAAATGTTCCGTAGAGGACCAAAAACTTCTCATAAGCGATAATTTCGGGACATCCATGATGATTTTTATTTCTAAACTACTTGGACTCACTCTTAGAAAAAATTAGTTCGTACAAGCTCATATGCAGTTATTAGAACTATAAAATATTGTAAATATAGACCCAACTATATATTAGGTGAGATTCTTAACAATCTCACTTACTATAATCCTAACAAAATTTCATGTCGTCCGATCGACCTCAAACTTGGCCAAAATGTGTTTCGCCACTTCCTGATCACGAATATATATGTGGCTATTTTACGTTCCCGGCCGCTCTTTGGAGCTTAATAGCTCCTAAACTAAAAAAGATATCGACTTGTGGTTTTCGGTAAAGGTTATATATCGGGTGAAAATTGCAACTTGGTGCATTGACCCCCCACCCCCCACCCCTCCTTCCGCCATTTTGAAGACCCCCCTTTTTTTGTTTTCTCAATAGCTCCGCCCCTATGGCATCGAGCGGGCTCAAATTTTAGTATGTTATAGCTGGGCCTTAGAGCTTTCCATCAATACCAAACTTAAGGTCCCCCGACCCCCCTGACCCGAGCTATAAGGGTCCAAAAAAAATTTTTTAAAATGGCCATAACTCCGGTTCTAATTGTCAGAATTTAAAAAGTGAGGGCTTTTTGGAAAGCTCTCGTGAAATGCCACTTCTCTTTCTAACATCTCAAGTTCATAAAACCACCGCTAGGTGCGCTATTATTAAAAAGAAAATTTTTAAATCTTATAAGTTAAATAACTCAAAAATTCCATTGTGCATCGGGCTGAAATTTTAGTATGTTGTAGCCGTTGATTATACCTATCAAACAAAAAAAACCTTAAGTCGATCCATAACCTCTGACCCGAGCTATAAGGGGTCAAAGTTTGAACATTGACCGGCCTCTATCTCCGGTTCTAATTAACATATCGACCTAAATTTTACCTTTTTGGTTTCGTCTCGATGAGCACTTTCAGATGGAAGTTCAAAAAGTCACCACAGGTGGCGCTGTGATAGCGTCAAAATTCATCGAAATTCAAAGTCACTTTTCTCAAAAACGGCATTGTGCAAGTTAATGAAATTTTAGTATGTTGTAGTCCAGTCTAGGACGTTTCCAAAATGGTGCGTATGCGCGCTGTGGTTTCAATAGAACCGGAGATATGAGGGGTCAAAGTTCACGAAATTCAAAAAATCATATCTCCGGTTCTATGTGACCGATTTTGATGAATGAGGGCTTAAACGAAAGATCTCACCAAATGCTACAACTTTCTAGAATATTTGAACTTCGTGGGACCAACACCAGGGGCGCCACAGTCGAAAAACCAATTTCAATATCACATAACCTCAATTATCTCGACTGTCGCTGAACCGATTTTGATGATTACTTTGACATAATTGTAGAGGACATTTGTCTCTACATTTCGTCCATACATCATTTTCCGGTCAGACTACACTATCACTCCGATTTTGCCGTTTAAGTGTGAAAAAATTAACTTTTCCCATAATAACGCTTTGAAATCACTCAGATGCCAATTTGACTGCCTCTACTCGACCAAGACACTTAAAATATGGTTTTAAATGGAAAGTCCCACAAAATACAACAATTCTTTGATATAGTTTAAGTTCAACAAATGACTACTTGGGGAACTCTGGATGAAAAAACGAGTTAAGAAACAAAAAACCTCGGAGGAATTTTCGGTCTAATAGGTTGTAGCAGATTGTGAACGGAAAAATAGACCTTTCTTGACTTTTTCTCTTTAATTCTTCACTAAAGAATGAAGAATTAAAGTGAAGTGAAGTGAAGAATTAAAGAGAAAAAGTCAAGAAAGGTCTATTTTTCCGTTCACAATCTGCCAAAAAACCTCGCTTATCTTGGCTTCTGAGTAATCGATGAGATCATGTTCTATAGGAAAATTATAGAGTACATTCTGGTCTACATTTCATCCATATAACATTTTTCTGTCAGTTCATCCAAATCCTTGATATTTTGGTTTAAATACAAAATTTGTATAATTTCACGAATTTGATTCAAGATAACTGAATGGCGACTCACAATTTCAGCTCTAAATCGAATTTGCATGCACTCCGAGTTAGCTCACGTTAAGAATCTCACCTACATAAGCCGGTTAGGATTATCTGTCCCTTTAGTTTGGGTAACTAAATGAAATAGTTGACCACAGTTAGTTAAAGTATCCTTTTCATTTAGTTATCACAACTAAATCAAAATAGTAATGGGTACTATAACATATTAGTTCCAATTACTAAATAAATGGGGTTGATACCCATCTTATTGGCTGTAATAACTATATCATATTAGTTGTGGTTACTATATAGCATTCATTGTGATGCATATTTCTTATTAGTTGCTTAAAATTCGAAAGAGCTTCAACGCATTACTAAAATAAAAACCACTCTTTACTATTGGAAAAGTAGTCATAATGTTATGCAAATATAGGCCCATCTATTTACATTGGTTGTGAGAACTAAAAGGAATTAGTGACCAATATTAGTTGGGATAATGATTTCATTTAATTAACACAAGCAAATATAATTGTACGAAAGCATTATGAAATAATTGCCGCAACTTATCCACGTAAATATTGTCTTATATTCTCACTACTAATAAATTTATTATGAGTATAACGTTTTAAGAATATAAGAACTATTTTAAATACATTTGATAATAATCGCCCGAACAACTAATTTTCATTAGTAATCATGTCTAACTTTTCTAAGAGTGTATGACGATCATTTCTTCAGTGGACATGTAGCCGTATGGTATCTACGAATTCGTACAGGTCTATTCCTCTGAAGTCTAACATTTAATTAAAAAAGGGGTGGCAAAGCCGCCCAGGCCTTGAGAAGTGCTTGAACTCGTATCTTAGATGATATATCCCTCAGAAGTACTTTAGCATCAATTACAGTTTACCAGTTCTCAATCGATTTAATCCGATTTGTAAATCACTCGAAAGATCATACAAAATACTTTTAAGAGTAATAAAATTGATTTTCGGGCGAAAATTATTTATCGGTTCATAATCGGTTCAATACCGATTTAGAACCGTTTTGAACCGATTTATAAATCACTCAAAACAGTGCCCAAAATACACCTCAGGAGCAATATAATTGAATTTCGATTAAAAATCAGTTAGCGGTTATAACCCGGTTCATTACCGGATCGCAAACAATTGGAACCAGTTCAGTTTTTTTTTTTTTTAGTAAATTCCAAGACCTCTCCAACGAGCCCAAAACATGACCCCATTCACTTGACAAATGTCCTGTCTAGAGTCTAGGTCTAGAGCTTTCTTAACTTTTGACCTTGAAAAACCGTTATTAATAATGATTAAATGGTATTTTCGTACATGGTTGAATGTCCGCCTCGCTATCCCCACTGAACGTAATTAGAACATTTTTAATGCTAGAAAAAAGCTTGGTGACTTAAAGGGGATTCGAACCCGGGACACTTGTTTCATAGATCGAGTGCTCTACCACTTGACTCATTGAGAACCCGTACTTTCGTAGAAAATCCACTTACCGTGGAATGTTCCGTTTTTGAGTACAACAGAGCCACAATTGATGATCTCAATGGATGGATTTGATCCTTTGTTGCCTTGTAGGGAGCCTGGCATAAATTCCACATGAGTACTTGTGCTTTTCCCTTCTGGCCCCTCAATCAGGATGCGATTGATTCCGTTGTCCCGGAAGAAGCCCTGATAGATGTGTAGACGAGTTGAGGCATGCAAATGCACTTTCAGTGAACGGGCTTCGTTTGGTATCAAGAATTGAGAGTTGAAATTAATCGTCTGTAACAAAAAAATAGAAAAGAACAACACAATTATCACATATTTTCCGTGAATAAAATAAAAGGAAATTTGGGTGCATTCCAAAATAGTGAGAGGGAAATTTAACAATTGATGACGATACCTAAAGAGTAAACAATAGTGAATTAGGCATAGAGTGAAACGCGTGGGTGGAGAATTTGTGTTGCGAAGAGGAAAAAGCAACATTGGAGGAAGAACGAAAAAAAAGAAGTATTTTCAGCATCAATTTTCTCAAGAGTAATGTGTAAATGTGTATTAAATACAAATAACAATACAAAATTTGCTACTCCTCGTCTAATTGACTAACAAGCAACAGCTAATCTTCACCATATTGTGGGTCAATCCTTGACACCCACACTTGCTGTCACAACTTGGCATTACCCATGAGAAATTTTATGCTTTAAAGATTATTTGCTTTTGAACAAAGGCAGTCATTTTGCCAATGATTGCCACTGCTAATTGTATAGCAAATCTGACGCTTTTTTTTATTTTTTACAATTAAACTCTCTCGATGTGTCTTTCACATTCACCCAAGGCGCACATTTGGATGGCAAAAGTGTGAAAATTATTTTATTGCCGTGATATGATATAAAACAAACCACTTTTTTTTGCAATGCTCGAAAGATATATGCCCTGAGATTGGCTAATGAGATGAGATTTTCAATTAAATATAATGACTAATAAAACTAACGATTTGCGTGTTTTATTTTCAAGAGGAAACATTAATTTAAAGTGATCATTCACAACTTTAACAAAAATCTCAGTGTGAAAAAATAAACATCAAAAGATGCCTCTTGAATTAAAGTATCAAAAATCTCCAATTAGAGAACTAGAACATTCAAGTTAATCGCTGCCTGCAAAATCTTATCTCGGTAATTTCTTTGAGGTATTCTTTAACCCTCAAACGAGAAAGAAAAATGACTTTTACATTAATGAGCTATAGTTAATGTAGCATTTTAAATTATGCTGTAAAAGAACTGCCAATTAAATCCTTGTGGTTAGCGTAAAAAATTGTTTTTAAGAAACTTTTTACTGCAGAGAAATTTACATGAACATTTTTTTAGTATTTTACTGTTCTCGAGTGCTTCTGCATTATCGACTTTTCTTTGTATTGGTTCCTGTCACGACTATTTGGTGGTATTGGAAGACGGCGAGGACTGGGATAGACAGTCAAGACAGGAACCAAAACAAAGAAAAGTCGATAATCCAGAAGCACTTGGGAACAGTAAAGTGCTAAAAAGCATGCTCATTTTTCATTGAAATAGCACCATAAAATATCATTGTCTGACTACTTTTTGGCAACAGTTTCAGTATTAGCCAAGACACTTACCAAAGTATATTTAAAATTACCTAAAATTGCATAAAATTTCATTTTTATTGATTCTTTTTTTTTTGAAAAAGGGGTGGCAAAGCGACCCATGTTTTGGGATATTCTCGAAACCGAAGCTTCGATAATTTACCAGAGTGCTTAGCTGTTCACAATCGATTTGTAATTTCTGGTAGGTGAAACCGACGGTAAGACTTCTATTCTGCTGTTTCAGGACAAAATTGTCCTTCCGGTGAGCGTCCGTGAGGTGGTTTAATCCAAAATTAAAACACTCAAGGTTCCAGAGCTTTCGACACTATATCGTGTCTTCTTCAGTGGCTTTTTATTTTGGATTAAACCACCTCACCGACGTTCAGCGGAAGGACAATTTTGTCCTGAAACAGCAGAACACAATCGATTTGAACCGATTCATACTTCACTCAAAAGATACACCAAAATAACTCAAGAATACAAGAATTGATTTTCGGGCAAAAAATACTTATCGGTTTATAAATCGTTGCATAACCGGTTCATGATCGTTTCATATGTAATTTGAATCAGTCCATGCTTTTCAGGAATTCCAAGACCTTTCCAACGAACCCAAACATGATACCATTCGGTTGAAAAATAAACTCTCTAGTGTCTTTTTAACCTTTGACTTTGAAAAACTATTATTAGAAAAGATTCAACTGTACTTTCATATAAGGATGAGTCTACCCGGATAATTTCTAAAACATAATTCGAAAATGAAAAAAAGTCACACGACGCGTTTTCGAGCAATCCCAAAAAAAATATGATTGGGGGCGAAGGGGAGGTATGGAGGAAAATTGGGGACATGTTAATGGTAGTAGACCAAAGTCGACTTATTTTCCAAACGAAGGTACCAAGTGACTATCTTTAACCGTTTGGCCTCTAGACGTGATAACGCGCATACAGATGAACGTTACGTTAAAAAAAAGTCCCGAACTTCATATTTCCAAAATTCTATCAAAAAAATACTAGCGTGAACGTTCTATGCTTAAATATTTACTTTTATCCACGCCTCTGGCAAGTTGCCTGAAATTTGAAGCCACTTTCTCATACTTCGATTTAAATTTATATGGTAATTTTTTTTGCACTCGCGATTGTTACACTAAATAACAAAAAAGTGAGAAGTTTTTCCGTATTATAAGATAACTTTCCGTATGGAGGGATAAATATACTAAATTTTTGTTAAAATGAATTTTTTCCTCTGAGCACTGTGAGCTGAGTCCGAGATCAATTTAGGAATTGGCTTCAAATAGCTCCATATAAAAAAATTAACTTGCCACATGCTTGCTTTTAGCTGAGACACATACCATACAGACCAGATACACACCGTCAATTATGATCATTATTGCAAGAAATTTAATTTTCTACTAATTCCTAGTGAAATTGTTTTATTTAAATAAGACAATATAAAAGATAATTACTTTATTATTGTAAATTAAATATTACAGGCAGAGCCAAGTATGTGTCTTGGCTTAGTATTTTAAATTTTTTTAAGACAATAATTTTTTTCATAACAATCTTGTGGATTTAACAAAAACTCAAAATGTTACTTTCTTTCTTTTCGTAACCGATCTCCAAGAATTCACGTAATTCTAGATTCTTTCCGTTTTGGAGAAAGTCGTGTGTTTGGAAAAACTTAGAGATCCAGAAAAATCTGCGATCTTATTAAATTGAGAATTCGTCTGGGAATTAGGAAAAAATGCGTAAATTTGAAGGTAATGAAGAGATTAATAACTGAACTATCAATGTGATCATACCCTTAAGGAAACACGAGTTCGAAATTTATAATCCCAACAAAAACTTTAATTTATTTATATACATCCCAAATACAAGAAAAAAAACTACTCCAATTTCGGAACAATGTTAATGATATTCAAAAACGTACTATGCGTAAAATTGACACAATACTATTGAACTTGGTACCTCCCAAAACGGATAAAAAGAAAAAAACCAAACAACAATAATTTTTTGAAAGAGTCGGAACTTCAAAAAGTCTCAATTGGCAAATGATGTAGGGTGGAAAACTTTTGAGTATTGTCTAGTATAGATTGTTTTCAATGCGATGTATCACAAACATTGTATGGGTATAAATAGGAGATAATTGAATAATTTGATCGTTCACCGAGTTCACAATTGAATCCAATTCATTGGGTCTGGTCTCTCTTTCATTTGCTCTTGATTTTGTCTGAAATGCCATCATTCGAAGAGTTGCCTTCCTGTTGAGCATAAATGTACATAATGTACGTACATCATGTATAACATCTCTCGAAATATTGTGTCTGACTAATTCAGATGGAATTGACGGAGGAAGGTTTTTGTCTAGCTTGAGGGTGAAATATCAAGTTCAAAACAATATTGATATTCATTTTGTGAGAGTGAAAGAAGATACGGTAATTCGATACCATTCGAGAAAGGGTCAAATTAATCAACCGGGAGATGTTCTTCTTTTATAGAAAATGTTTTGAGAAGAATATTAATGCTCGAACTCTACAGGAGAAGCAGTATATCTATTCCCTCAATTTTACGATACTTTGAATTTTCCGTACCTTACCTATATGTCTTCCCGAAAGCCTTAGTAACTTTGTAAATATAACATTTAGGAAAAAATAGGTAACACTGTCAATTAACATACTAATGGTTAGAGTAAGCAGTTTGGAATCTTCAAAGGACTCTCTTATAATTCGATATTCATTCGAAATTTCGATCCTCTACCGAATTCGATGAATTCGGGATTTCTATCCATTCGCATTTTCGAGCTCTCTAGGCCTACGATCCTTTCGGAATTTCGAACTATTGAGAATTTCGATTCATTTGGGATCGCGACCCAATCAGGATTTCTATCGAGGAATTTCGATCCTTTTCAGACTACGATCAATTCGAGATTTAGATTCTTTCGGGATATCGATTCAGTTAGGATTTTTATGTATTCGGAATTTAGAAGTCTCTGGGACTACGATCCATTCGGAATTACTATCTATTCGGGATTTCCATCCATTCAGAATTTCGACTCATTCGGAATCTGGATCCACTCGGAATGTCGTTCCATTTGGGATCACGACCTTATTCACGATTTCTAACCAGGAATTTCGATCCTTTTCGGACTTCAATCAATTAGAGATTTCGGCTCATTCGAGATATCGATTCAGTTAGGATTTTTATGTATTCGGAATTTAGATGTCTCTGGGACGACGACCTATTCAGAATTTCTACCCATTCGGAATTGCGATCCACTCAGGATATCGTTCCATTTGGGGTCACGAGGATTTCTAATGAGGAATTTCGATCCTTTTCGGACTTCAATCAAGTCGAGATTTCTACTTATTCGAAATTTCGTTTCATTTGGAATCGCGACCCATTCAGGATTTCTATCTATTCAGACTTTTCGGAATTCAATCATTTCGAGATTTCGACCTATTCGAGATTTCTATCCTTTAGGGATTTCGATCTATTTGGAATCAGGATAAACTCAGGATTTCTATCCATTCTGATTTTGGATCCTTTTCGGACTTCAATCAAGTCGAGATTTCGACTTATTCGAAATTTTGTTCCATTTGGGATCACGATCCATTTAGGATTTCTATCTATTCCGGATTTCGATCTATTGGAGATTTCTATCTATTCGGGATTTCGATTTATTTGGGATCGCGACCCATTCAGGATTTCTATCTATTCGGATTTTCGATCCTTCTCGGAATTCGATCATTTCGAGATCTCGATGCATTCGAGATTTCTATCCTTTCGGGATTTCGATCTATTTGGATTCAGGAGAGATTCAGGATTTCTATCCATTCGGACTTTCGATCCTTTTCGGACTTCAATCAAGTTGATATTTCGACTCATTCGGGACTTCGTTCCATTTTGAAACACGATCCATTCAGGATTTCTATCTATTCGGACTTTCGATCCTCTTCGGAGTCCAGTCAAGACGAGATTTCGACTCATTCGGGATTTCATTCCATTTTTGATCACGATCCATTCGGGATTTCTATCTATTCGGGATTTTGATTTATTGGGAATTTTTGTCAATTAGAGATTTCTATCTGTTCGGGATTTCGATTTATTTAGGATCACAACCCATCCAGGATTTCTATCCATTCGGACTTTCGATGCTTTTCGGACTTCGATCAATTCGAGATTACGCTCCTTTTAGAATGGGATCACACTCCATTCAAGATTTCTATTCGGGATTTATTCGGTATTTCGGGTATTTCTATACATTCGAGATATTAACCCATTTGGGACTTCGATCTATTCGGGAAATAAGCCCATTTCGAATTTTAAGTAAGGGCAATTGGTTTTCAGGATTACGACTTAAACTTATTTTTTGAGAATACTGTAGGTGACAATTTCGTGCATACAAAACAATGACGTCGAATCCTATTTGCTTGATGATTTTTCAAAGTTATACATTGAAAAGGCTCTGAGAAGCATATTTCTTATCCGATTTAGACTAGTTTGAATTGAATTGAAAGGCCTTTGAATTCCGGACAAATTCAAAGGATTTAGGAATTGTTCTTGAGCAAGTTAACTGATTTTTCATCAGGAATCCAATTATTTGACTTCTACACAATTTCGAGCAATATTTAAGATGATGTTTGATTCGGTTCGAAATGGTCTTAAACCGGTAATAAAACCGGGTTTGTTCTAATATTGCTGACATAGTTTCCAAGTCACAATATCAAGCATTCTGCCAAACTATGACGCTTAGTCATCCCTTTTTGAGAGAAAAAAGAAGAGATTGATTGAGAATTTCCTAAATAGATATACAAAAGGCTTTATTGTACGTTCACTCTTTCCCTGAATTATTTTTCTTTTGGGAAAAAATAGTCTGCTCTACATAATGCTGTGCATAAGAAATGTTTGTGGCGACAGGGAATACATCGAAAGTCTCAAATGCATTTAATTCTATGCATTTGGTGCTCATGAGACGAATAAATAGCCTCGAGAAACCTCAAAAGCGATAAGATAAATGTCGAATGGGAGAGAAACTGAGGGAGAAGGAAAGTGATAAGACATTAAACTATCGAATGCCTATTTTAAATGGTTTTTACGCAGGGAAAATACCACAGAATTCTTCTCTCTTTCTCCCCTTATTTATGGGTCATTAGAGAATTAATTGTTTAATTTGAATGACATATAGAGACATCTTCCCGGGATAGATAAGCCGGAAATTGTTGAGAAATACAAAAATGATAACGTTTTGTGCCTCATTCAAAATGCTGGAATTGTCAATCAACTTTTTTGGGATGAGAATGATTCATCCGACTTGAGAAATATCTCAAAAGCAAAATGGGTTTTGCTTTTCTATGTAAAAATAGCAAAAATAGCAATAAACATTACTTCATCTGGCTGATTTATCTCATCTCACTTTCAAGAACTTTTTCCACTTCTCTGGCCCATTCAATGTGTTTATTCACATAACACATGAAGAAATTGCTTATGATTGCTCCACTTAGAATAATAAATGATGTGTTAATATTCAATTTTGCTCTTCCCTCCACGTGGAAAAAATCTCTGAGAAGGTACTGTTGAGATTTTTCATCTCTTGGAAAAATTTCAGAACACAGAAATTTCTATGTTAAACTTTTTCTCTTCTCATTTCCAAGTGAAGTTCATTGTCACATTTCTTGTATCACTTCCAATTGATTGACTTTGACCTCTGTTCATTTAAAAAATGCTTTCAAAGGCAATTTTTACTCGGTTTAAATTGATGTAATATTTATATATAGTATGACTACTTCGAGGTGAATCTGATAATAAAATTATTTTATCTTATCACACGAGTGTACGTATTAATAAAAGGAGAGCATCAGCTTTGCGAAATTTGTTGCAAATTCCCAAAAAATTCACTGAGTTTCTGTACAATTTTATCGTTCTTATCAAATTTGGGTTGTATAGATTGCTGAAATATTGAGTATCTCTACCAAGCTTAATTGCTAAAAATAGTCATTTCATAAGAATATTGATTTAGACTTTGCGCCATCAACACGTTAAATTGTAACAGATATCAGTTTTTGGGCTAATTAAAATTTCACAGAGGGACAAATTTGTAAATCAGTACTCCAAGATGCGCACCAGTCAGGAAACTTAACGAAACTTAGCTTCCTTGAATTTTGCTCTGCAACTCTTTTTATCAAAAAATTTAATTGTGTAATTTAGTAAATTTAGTGCAATTTGCAAATCAGTAAAACACGCATCAAATGGTCAGAAAACTTAACGAAAAATCAGAAATTTTTACTTCTAAATTCAAATATAAAACTTTTCCTTGAATTTTGCTCTGCAACTCTTTTTATTAACTAAATGATTTTTTTGAAATTGCGGGTTCAATTTGTGAATCAGTAAGTCAAGACACGCACCATGTAGGCAGAAAACTCATCGAAAAGTGACATATTTTTACTTCTAAATTCAAATAAAACTTTTCCTTGAATTTTGCTCTGCAACTCTTTATTAACTAAATGATTTTTTGAAATTGCGGGTTCAATTTGTGAATCAGTAAGTCAAGACACGCACCATGTAGTCAGAAAACTTAACGAAGTCACATATTTTTACTTCTAAATTCAAATAAAACTTTTCCTTGAATTTTGCTATGCAACTTTTTTTATTAAATAAATGATTTTTTTTTAAATTTTGGGTTCAAATTGTGAATCTGTAAGTCAAAACACGCACCATGCAGTCAGAAAACTTAACGAAAAGTCACATATTTTTATTTCTAAATTCAAATAAAACTTTTCCTTGAATTTTGTTCTGCAACTCTTTTTATTAACTAAATGATTTTTTTTAATTGCGGGTTCAAATTGTGAATCAGTAAGCCAAGACACGCACCATGTAGTCAGAAAACTGATCGAAAAGTGACATATTTTTACTTCTCAATAGAAATAAAACATTTCCTTGAATTTTGTTCTGCAACTCTTTTTATTAACTAAATGATTTTTTTTTAAATTTCGGGTTCAATTTTTGAATCAGTAAGTCAAGACACGCGCCATATAGTCAGAAAACTTAACGAAAAGTGACATATTTTTACTTCTCAATTCAAATAAAACTTTACCTTGAATTTTGTTCTGCAACTCTTTATATTAACCAAATGATTTTTTTTTTAATTTCGGGTTCAATTTGGGAATCAGTAAGTCAAGACACGCACCATGTAGTCAGAAAACTGATCGAAAAGTGAAATATTTTTATTTCTCAATTGAAATTAAACTTTTCCTTGAATTTTGTTCTGCAACTCTTTATTAACTAAATTATTTTTTGAAATTGCGGGTTCAAATTGTGAATCAGTAAGTCGAGACACGCACCATATGGTTAGAAAACTTAACGAAAAGTAACATATTTTTACTTCTCAATTGAAATAAAACGTTTCCTTGAATTTTGCTCTGCAACTTTTTTTAGTCAATAACTAAAAGAATTTTTTAAGATTGAAGGCATCTTAGAATTATTTAGGCTTGAACGAAGTTTTGGTATTTGTCTCAGTTTGATATTAAGACTTGTACGCGTAAACTTCATCGAAAAAAGTGAAAGAGAAAATAGTATCGAAACCGTTTTTCGTTAAATTCATTTAAATTTCCATTAACATAATTTTTTATAAGAGACCTCTAAAATTGTTTAAAATTGTTTTACTTCTCTTTTCATCAGCGTGTTGTCTATTTCCTTTACGATTTTCGCAATTTCTCAGATTGTTACATGTGTTAGTCTTCTAGTTTGTTCTGGGGAATATCAAATGAGGCTCATAATAGTTCTGTATCATTATAAAATCCTGTCATAAGCACTGAGGAAGCTCTTTGCCGGATTTTTTGTTAAAAAAAATCAAAATTCTGTTTAAATTTTTCGAATATCAATGACTTTTCGTCAAAAGACTTTACTTTTTAGCCAAGACACTTTTAGAAAATAGAACTCTGGCTATAAGTACATCGACACCGAGTCTAATCTGAAGACAGATGGACAGTTTAAAAGGCGCTATAAGGCGTAAAGGCGCTTATAAGAATGCATGTTCGAATTTCGAAGTATCAAGAATGTAAGACTGGCATTTCCATATTATTGCGAAAAAAAGAACAAAATCTATGTAGCTCTTAATATGCCAGCTCCATCAAAATTTTTAACGTAATCACTGAGAAAATTCTTGACCACATCATTGGTGATGTATTTAAAAAATTCTGAAAACTTTGAGCGGAAATTAATTTTGAATATTTGAAATTTCGAATTTCAATGGTAACTTGTTCGAATGCATTTTACCTTTTAGTCGAGACACTTTTAAATTGTGAAACTTGGGCTGAACGACCCATAAACTTTATTCCGATTTTCAAGCTTCTTTTTCGTTTTAAGTACAACTGAAGAGCAATTGTGATCGCCGTCACGTTCTTTTAAGGGGCGTTAAAAGACACCCTTTTATGCAGTTTAGCTGTTTAGCGATTTCATTCTATTTCCTTTCCTCAAGTAAGTAATAATTACAACAATTTTCGTAACAAAAAGTTTATTTTTAGCACAAAGTTGAATTTTTAACTATTATTATTATTATTAGAATATTTAACCTTTTAGTTGAATATACAACAATTATTCTTTTATTTTTGGAAATTCAAATAGAAAATTTTAACGAGTGTTTTGAAATAATCGTTGTAAGAGTCTATTTTCGGTTGTAAAATAAATTTTCTGCAATGAAAAATCGCTTACAATATTACTACCGTAATCACTCCCATTATATAAGATATCTTTCACGGTATACCTAAAATAATTAAAATAATCAACATTATTTCATTTTTTATTGAAAAAGTTCTTTTTTTTTCAATAGTAAAATCATTTATCTATCGTGACGTGAGCATATGCTAGTTTATCATACTGATAAATGACTGAGCGACTCAAGGCTACCAACCTCGTTTTTTGTCGCTCAGCGCCAAAACCGAAGATTGAAATTTTCAATATGGCGGGAAGCTTTCTATGATAAAAAGTACTGCTAAATCGTACGATAAAGCGCGTGACGGCGATCACAATTGCTCTTCTGGTGGTATTTATAATGATCAGTAGGGGAATTCTGTAATTTTCGTGGCGTTGTCACGTGTGAGTTCGAAACCTGACAATGCCAATCGAGCTTTTTTTTGTCATATATCATATGAGTTCGAAAATGCAATTCAATGATTTTTTTAATGAAATCCCTTTACTTGATGATTTTATGAAAATACAGTATGCCTTGGTTGATTTGTTTCTGTGACTTCTGACAATGCCACGTGAGCTGAAATGGCAATGTCACGAGGGGTCTCGGTAGCTAATGGGCAAAGTGTTGGCTTTGTGACGCAGAGGCCCTCGGTTCGATCCTTGATCGAAGCGCGTCCGGTGAATAATTGGAAAACAGTTTTTCACCGTCCTTAAAAGCTACAAACTGTGAACGCAAAAATATCAAGAAGGAAGTTATGATAAAAGATAAGGAAGCAAAAAAGGATTTGTGATGGAGCAAAAAGAAAAATGATATGGAGAGATGAGAGGAACAAACATATGGGAAAAAAGAAAACAGATGGAACTCGTATGTAAATAAGAGTGAGCGAAATGGCTATATGGACCTGATTGAGTCTGACAGCCAAAAACGCAAAACAAGAGAGAGAGAGAGAGGCAATGTCACGGCTACATAATCGCATTTTCGAAAAACCTCTCCTAAGATTCGAACCAAACGTGTCATATGGCATTGCCAGAGCGTTACAGAATTCCCCTTCGGAAGACTAATAGCAATTTCATAAAACCTTTTATTGGTGCTATTGATGCCCAAAATCGGATAATTTTAAATAAAAAAAGCTTCTTGAGTCTGACGCCATCTAGGTATACTTATCTTATACGAGATTAGAATGTTCAAAAGTATTTTTTTTTAATTCAAAAGACTTTTATCTGGGGCCTGTTATTATCGAAATTGGACAATTCGAACCGCGGTGATATGGCATGAATCACTTCGAAGACAAAGAATCAAACGAACTCTTTTGATCGCTTATGCTAAAATTCAGCCATAACTTGATATCTTTTCATGCGATCTAAAAACAGTTAGAAGTAAGCCCTACTATGGCATTCGGGTCAAAGCCCTATAGGGCTCTCATTATACCAAATTATTGTATCTTAAAATGAAGAAGTTGAGAAAGAAAAAAGCCTTTCCACAATCAATGGGGCCTAATTTCAACTTGATCGCGCTTGATTGAATCTATGGAATAGCCATTGCGAAATTGATTAGATATGGCATGTTATCAGGGGGGTTAGAGAATAATGACACTTACCACTCCGGGCAAACGACACTCAACATCCAATATTTTATCGCCGAGACATTTGCACCATTCAGAAATGCTGCATAAATTTTTTGTTCCTTCTTTGAGATGCCGAACGTCCCGTCGCTGGAGTAAATGTCGTGACGAATGTGGCATTGCAGAATTCCTCACATCATCATCCAATGCACTTTTGATGTTTTCCATTTGCAGTGGATTGTCACGATGGGAAAAAAGGGGTGGATGGGGGGGAGGTGATGTCGAGACTCCAATTGGAGCACTTCCGGTGCCTGATGATGATGTTTTTTGGGTATTTGAAGATGAAGATCTCTCATCATGTGTGGTTGATTTGATGATCTTCTCGTCATGTTGCGCCTCATTTGACTGAATTAAGGATTTACTGCTCCACTGTGATTGTGAAAAAGTATTTTCTGGTGAAATTATCACATTTTCATGGTGATTCACTGGGCTATTTCTGATGGGGTGCCCAATGTTGTTGTCCTCATGTTTTGCTGTGCACAGCGATAGTGCAGTTAGGCAGAATGCGAACAAGAGCAATGGATTTGCTGATGTCGCTCTCGGGAATTGGAACATTTTTTTCATTATTCATTTGGGCGTGTGGTGCTGAGGACGATGTTTTTTAGCACTTTCGAAATAAGAAAAGAACTATAGACAGAATTATGATCACTTTGAATTACAGTCTGCTCTCCAAACACTTTGCTATTTACACTGACGACACAGAGCTTTGTATATAGAGGAAATTCCACTGGATTTTAAGGTGATACTTTTACAGTTTCTTTTTCCACGTCTCTATGGCTTTTCTTCTTTCACTTGGTCTTGGTGTCTTGAGCGGCGCTCTTTTTTTCTTGTTCTGTGTGAAGTAATTAAAGAAATAAAATAAATTGTGTGCACCACAACAAATTATATAGAATAGATGGGTTTGTCTAGGTATTTAGGGGCAAGTGGGGCTATTCGGACAGTTATTTTTTAACTTATATTTAAGAGAAAAGGAAACATTTAATGTAGACGTACTGAAGAACGAATCAAGAGTCCTGAGTATCTCTAGAAATTCCTGTTTCCTCTGTAACTCTTCCATAAATTCCAATGCAGGGGCATAACATTTCCTCCCATATGTTAGCGAGCCGAAAAAACTTTTGAGTTTATTAGCTATTTTCTGTCATTGTAGAATGAATTAGCAAAAAATACTAATACGAAATAAAAGCCAATTTAATAACGAAAAGGCAACCGAAAACCCCAAATTGGCAACCTACGTAGTTTTGGAGATATCTCGTGAAATGTGTACAAAAACAGGAAAAAATTACACTAAAACCAGTCGCATTTTTTAGAGCTATTGTCACCCCCTCCCCCTTTAATGTTAATTATCCTCCTGAATTGATTTGTCAAAAACATATTCTTCTTCTAATCTCGAAATTAAAACATTAAAAGTGCAAAAGACGTAATAAAAGTCTGAAGAAACTCATTGGATTTCACACGTCACTGCAATTATGCCGAAGAGGAGGCCATATAATTTTATACTGAGTACTGCTAAGCGTAATGCTTTTCCTCTAATTGAGAAACTGCATCCCGGTCCGGCGTAATGTCGTTTCCTTTCATCTGTTCCTACTTGGCTTAGTGGATAAACGGTTATAGATCTAAACTTTAGGTTTTCTGTAGCGTTCACTTACTGCTTCAGGGACTTTTCGTAAACTATTACCGGGTTAAAATTAAAAGAATTTGGTACGTCTTAAGCAAAATCAGAGAGATCGAGGCTTACATTCACGAACACCTGAGGAACGGCCCTTAGATACTGCTTTGGCTCTCGTCATGTAAATACTGAGTGACTGGCCGAGCAATGAGCTAGTATCTCTCCGCAGGATGCACGCTACAGAAGAGCGTCACAGTAAACCACAGCAGAGAGATATCACGCTTTTCGTGGCCTTTTCGTCTAACAACGTTAAAATGTTCAATTAAAATGAAGTTATAAGGACTAGGTTTCTGTTTTTACGCTTCAGTTAAAATAAAAGATTCCCGGTGATCCTTCCGAAAGAATTATGGCTCAAAAGGATGCTTTTCATCAAAACTCTGATGAAAATTATCATCAAAGAATAACTTGAGTGTTTAATGCAGGGGCCTCTCAACATTTCAGTTTACCATACGTTTTTGTATAGAGGCACTGAAGACTATTGGCAACTTTTTTCCTAAAGAGAAATGACTTATAAGTCTGAAAAAAGCTATCTAAAAATACATATTTCATAATGCTCGCCGAAATAATACAAGAACTAAGAGCAAATTTGTTAAACTCGCGGTGCAATCTGCAAAATTTTTACAAGGAAAAGTGAAAAAATATCTTCACTTTTTAATAGGCTTGATGGGCCCCTGGTCTATTGTAAAGGATCCCTTGCAATAAGGCTTTCAAAGTTTCATTTCTTCAATCCCTTCAAAAAGATTAACGTTTAAGCGTATACTTCGGGAGAGAAAACCTTGTTACGAGCAAATTTCTCCAGCGGCTGATAAGCCGACTGGTAATTACCGTTGGATAAAATTCATCTATTATGTGACCCTCGTTCAGTTCAGTGCATTACTCTTCAGTTTTTGTTGGATTGTCCAGTGATATTGAGTGTGCTTAGAGCGCGTTGTGGTGTTGTGCGGTTTTTTTTTTTTTTTTAGGAAAATTATTTTTCCAAAGTTGTGAAAAGTGATTAATAAGCAGACTAGAGTGAAAAGCAGAACAGAGAGAGCCCACCACATAAGGGAAATTCTCACTTAACGTAACAAATTTGGCGCCCAACACGTGGTTGGAAAACCACTCCAATTTTCCATTTTAATAGACTTATGGCTTATAATTTTCTCTAATTTTCTATAATAGAGTTATTGAGGGTGTATAATTTTTATCGGATTTATTAGTAAATTAGGATTTTCGCTAAATATATATATATTTTTTCTCTTTTTTCCATTGCTTTTTTCCCACGTGGTTGGTTCTTTTTGTTCAGTTTTTCTTTTAAATATTTTTCTTAGCGCCACACGTTATCATAAGATCACACTCTCATTTTTTTATTTTTTTTTTGTTGTTAAATTTTAATATTATCTGTCTTTTAAATGGAAGCGTGAATGGTAGATAAATTGTCTTTTGAGGAAATAAAGTGGGAAAAGAAAATTTATGCAAAGTGCCTATAATCAATGATCATAAGCTTCCAGTGTACGATAGTTTTGAATAAGTCTTTATTGCTAGATTTTACAAGGTTAACATTTTCGAGGGATGGTCTGATACTTTAGCGTTAAAACGGGATCCAGAAGGCCTGAAATACTTCCCAGGGAGCCTCAGGGAGCCAGTAACATGACCTTTCTTTTTTAGGATCAATCGAAAATGCATTTGAATAACCGTTTAATCACTCTTAACTCTTTCGCGTCTTTAGGGTCATATATGACCCGGGGAAAAAAGTTTCTTTTTGGCTATTTACATTAATTGAAATCTAACTGGAGTCTTGAGAAAATGAGCCAAGAATCTTACATCCTTCTATTATGATGTCGTGCACGAACAGATAGATTTCAATTAATGTAAATACCCAAAAAAAAACCTTTTCCCCGAGTCATGACATTACCCTAAAGAGTTAATACCGGTTATTCAAGATCAATTGTTAAAAAAAGACTTTTTAGAGCATATTTCTAAAGCAATTTGAGAAAATTTAGCATCGTTGGAAAGGTCTTGGAAACTCAGATGAATCTGAATCGATTCCAATCCGGTAGTGAAATTGGGACACTTTGCAATCCCTTTTTCAAGAAGTGTTATAGTAAGTCCCCTAAATTTAAACGTCTTCTTTGTTTGAGGTGTAAATCAGTGCAGGAATATAGTCCATTGCTGATTGAACCATTGAAGCTTAATGGCACAGCAATTGTAGGGTAAGTGTTCCAAATTCCGGCCAGCTTGCAATTCCGGCCACCTTTTTTATTCCTCGAATTTCCATAAAGTTTTAGTTTTTACATACTCTAGAGATTATACAATGCAAAAGAAAAACAGAAAATGTAATTTCGACAAACGAGATGACGTGAAACAGACATTGAAAGAAATCCCGAAGAGCAAGGAACTATGAGAATGAAGGTGGTCTAAATAGGGGACCAAAGCCATGTTTATATTTTTATTCATTTTAAAATCTACTAAGAATGATTTTAGATAAAATAAAGACGATAAATTTGTTAACAAGGTTCCAAGCAACACTCTTTAAGAAAAAGGAATAAAAAAATCAATTTGTAATAAAAATATTACATTTCAAATTTTAGACTTTGGCGCTTGCATGCAACTATGCCGAAATTTAGCACACTTACCCTAAACTATGCCAAGTCCTAAAAGCCATATTCTTGAGGATCTGTCTGAGCATATTCGAGGAGCAAACCCTCTAGTAAGCTCTCTAATACGGGCTTCAGACCTAAGGCTGAGCCATGTGGCTTAACTTCTCTAATTTCTTATCAGTCAAGATTTATTGTAAAAATTTGACTTAGAATATGGATTATTAAAGTCAAACTTCCAATTAGATTTTGCAAAATCAATAAAATCGGTTGCTGTTTTTAAGGTTTTGAGACCCTCGGGAACTGGGCTAAACCTCTAGTCTGAAGACGGTCTAAGGAACAGTCCCACAGCGCACTTCAGCTTTGAAGAGTAAATCTAGGATCTTTTTTGACAAAGAAAACCCAGCTCTTGCAGCTGGGTTTACATCCCGGAAGCCTTGTGAGGTTTTTCACCCAAAACATTGCACAGGGTTAGGAGTCTTGATCGGCAAAAAAGGGATAGGATTAGGACAGAAAAGTTATACATTTTAAAAGTTCTAAAAAGAAACCTTTTCCTAAAGCATAAGGACAATGAGAGAATCCGAAAAAGTTAAAATAACATTCTAGAAATGTTAATTTTACCCTACATTATTGATCCGAAATCGGTGTAAATATTACCCTTTTTAGGTGCATTAGGGGTTAAAGTTACCCTTTTTCATGTTAATTTTACACTTAAAAAGGTTTAAAATTAACATTAAAATATGTTGATATATTTTTACACCTAAAAAGTGTTAAAATTATGAGGAAAAAAAGTTAATCGCACCCTCTTTTTTTCTCAGTGTAAAAATTTCAGTGTCCGCAATAGCCCTACTAAGCCCCTATATATCTTCAATAAAAATTCTTTTTGCCGTGTTGGAAAAAGGGAGCAATGATCTTGGGGATTGTGATATTTCTCCAATGTATCTAGCTGTTATTTGTCTTTGGGAAAAATATTGTGTCTCTTCTTGACTAAATATGTCTGAAGAAACATGTTTGACATCCTGTTTGCTTTTACATTTTTAGAATTCACACTGATTCTTTTTCTTCAATTTATATTTATTTATTTTTTTTTATTAAGGAGAAGGTTTCTCTTTTCACTTGACTCTGAATTATTAGTAATATTGAATTACGATATGAGTTATTGAATTGTTGACTCATTTAAGAGCAAAAAATGATTATGATCAGCTTTTGAGAGATCGAATGTTTTTAATAATAGATTATTTACTTACGGGCACGATTTATTTTATAAAATTCACCAAGGAATTTTCAGCTGAATTTTTTTCTTTTAATATTTAAATAAGCTCCAATGTCATTTCTGAGAAAATATTCCTGTGCGGAAAAGTCTCCTTCTGTCGCAGATTTTCATACACAAGAACATTCTATTTTAATCACATAGTTGAACTATTAATCACATCGTTTTAGTATATACCATTAGGTATTTTGCATTTTATCACACTGTGACACATACTTTTTCTTTGTATTAATTATACAAATTTTTGTGTCGCGCAAAAAAAAAAGTGGATAAAATCTTCTATCATTAAGTTTTTCTGCGAAAGAGATTGATATAAATCCGTTTTGTTCACTTCTTCCTGATGTTCTTGAAATTCCACTAATTCTAATGTAACTCACAACAGAATCTTTTTTTTTTCCTTTCGTCACACTCTTGCCTTCACTGGAGATTTTTCATCAAACACAAAAAACATCTCCCATTGAGGATTTTTCTTTTTTTTTAAGAATTTGATACTTGTTATATGAGACACTGAGATTGAGTTCTGGTTGTTCTTGCACGTCCTCCTGATTCGGGCTTCCTCTCTTTTCACAAAAGCCCTAAATGTCCATGATATTTTTTTTTCAAATGCTATACACTTGATCACTCTTCGATTGGGGAGCAATTTTTTAACCGAGATGACGATCACTGTGTCGTGATCTAGACGGTCTGAGTGCTGATCACAAACTGGCTCTTGTGTTAATCAATTCAAGTGCGACTACTCGGCTTTTGGTGTTGAAGTCATCACAGAAGCGCTTTTCCATTCTTCGTAGACAAATACACTGAAAACATGGAAAAAATATGTACATAAAGTATAACTTCTGTGATTTGATAAGCATAACTAACATATGGTAGATGGGATTTTTTTTTCATCATGTTATTGCTCTTGGTAGATATTGTGCAATTGTTTTTGCATAAATTATTTTCTCAGAGTGGTTTTAGACTTGGAGTATGAATGCGTAAAGCTGAGATTGTTTTATCGGAATGGTTCACTGAGAAACATGAAGAAAACTATGCATTTTAGACAAAGCCTGTTCATTGAGAAAATATATTATCAAAAATTGTTTAGAATATTACTTACATTAGGGAAATAGTTTAGAAACTTGTTAAAGCAATTTTTGATTAATAATTTCCCAAAAAGTGCACGGTCTAAATATGAATGAGTAATTTTACGTAGATGTTTTTAATAAAATATTCAGATAAAGTTATCGGAAATTCACGTCTAAAACTTATCATTAGAGACCATTAACTATTTTTTTATATTCCTCTGATTGCTGGTTTTCAATTTAGGATGCGGGAAATAATACACCGTGAGATAAAGCAAAAAGCATACAAAGATTCGCAATTAATATAATTCTTTTCTACAACGACCTAATATGCACTTTAAAAATTAATTTTATTTGTTTTATATTCAGCAAATCATTGATGTATCGTCGAAAACTATTTTAAAAAATCTTCTAAAAAACACAAAACTTAAATGTATAATTTCGGTAGAATTAAAAAAAATGAAATTTTAAACTTAATGCCGCCATACTGTTTCCCTTAAAGCTAGAGGTCAACCGGTTAGAGATAGAGTTTTGAGAACTTCCGGGGACCCCTCCGTTAGGAGCCTCAGAGACCAGTAACTTGACCTTTATTTTTTCCCATCCTTCATCTATTCCTCCAAAACCATATTTTTTGGATCAATCGAAAATGCATTTGAATAACCGTTGTATCGTTCTTAATACCGATTACTCAAAATCAAATGTTAAGGAAAAGGCTCTAGAGCAGAGGCGTGCAAGAACCGTTGAAACCGAATAAACATAAAATGAAACATGTACGTCAATAGTCAAAACGCTACAAGAACAAACTTATTTTAACGTTTATACAGTTTCAACGGTTCTTGCACACCTCTGCTCTAGAGAATGTATTTCTAAAGTAATTTGAGAAATTTTAGCACCGTTGGAAAGGTCTTGGAAACTAAGATGAGTCTGAATCGATTCCAATCCGGCAGTGAAATTAAGACACTGCGTTCTTTTCTCGAAAATTGTTGTAGTATTTCCCTAAATTTAAACTTATTCTTTGCTTGGGCAATAAATCTCTGCCGGCCAAAATCACGAAATAAATCGGTCCAAATAAATCGAAATCCCTAATACGTTAAAATCCAGGAAATGCAAAATCCTGAAAAGCCCCAAATCCCGAATTCCAAAATCCCGAAACCAAAATCCTGAAAGGTCAAAATCCTGAGAAACCAAAATTCCGAATGGATTGAAATCCCGAATGGGTCAAAATTCCGAAAAACCAAAATCCTGTAAAGCCTCAAATCTCGAAATGCAAAATCCCAAAAGCCAAAATCCTGAAAAGCCAAAATTCCTAGCAGCCAAAATATCGAAAGTCAAACTCCTAAAAGAAACGAAATTATGTGGAGGATAATGTGTGAAATAATTTCCCAAAACACAGAAAATTTCTCTTTGTCTCCAGCAAGCGCAGGTGTTATTCGGGAATTTGGGTTTTTGGGAATTTATCCTATTCGGACTTTAGGATTCTTATTCCTATTTAGGATTTTCGCCCATTCGAGATTTTGATTAAGCCAAATTAGGCCATTCTTAAGCTAAGTTTTTCCAAAAAAGATCTTGCCTGATAAAACAATGTAAAATGTTACCCTAAAAGGGTAAATCTCTGTTTAAAAGCCCGTATAAGGCCCCAATTTTTCAACTGCAAGAAGGATCATCGTATTTAAAGAATCTCAAAGATTATTTGGCATTATTCCACTCACTGTTCTAAAATAAAAATATCTTCAAGAGTCTTAAGTTAAGTCTATCCCGCTTTCTTGGTCTCAAAAATTGGACTGCACTAAATTTAATTTGGTGTGATGTTCAAAAAAAGAAGAAGAAGACTGGGAAAGAGCGGGATAGACATATGCAAAGCTTTTAAGAAAGAAAGAGATATGAATTTTGATTTTATGGAATTTTTCGGATCTAAAAGATATTCTAGAGCTATTAGCACTCAAAATTGTTTTGAACTAAATTGAATATCTTTTGATGTTCAAAAGAAGAAGAAGAGTGCGAAAGAATGGGATAGATATATTAAAAACATTTGCGAGAGAAAGGGATGGGAATTTTGATTTCTATTTACTGTTTTACTGACGTTCTTAGATTTTTATAGTTCCGCCACACCTTTTAGATCAGGATAATTTCATGAAGTCGAAAATGGAAGCCCTTTTTTTCTCCTCACGTTATGCCTATCCTACTTCTTCGCACTCTTCTTCTTCTTCTTCTTCTTCTTCTAAAAATCACAACAAATTCAATTTAACTCAATCGATTTTAGAGCATGAAAGAATGAGATAAACATACGCAAAACGTGTGAAAAAGAAAGAGATTCCAATTTCGACTTCATGAAATTTTACTGATCTAAAAGTTGTGCCATTATTGCCTATTTTTTGTCCTTGAAATTCAGTCTCAGTTTCAAAGTATCTATCAATTTCAACGAGATCATTGATAGACAACATCCTAAATTGTTTTTATTTCGTTCTGATGATAATCTATTGTAATCTCCGTGTGAATAGAACAGATAATGCCTTACCCAATCCATTGCAAAAAAAAAGTGGTTTATTGAAAATTTTTCTCAAAATCTTACCACAAATATTTATGAGTCAGAATTTATTAGAATTAGAGGCCAATGAGTAAAAACAGGTTGATACGATACACAAGAAAAAGTGTATATAAATTATGCTTTTAGAGATTAGTATAGGAACGTGGACTTGAGTGTGAGCGTAAAAGAAATTATTTTGAGGAAATGACCCTAGTGTGTGAATAGAATAAAATTATCGAGGGGAATTAATTGTAGAATCAAGGCATGTTTTCTCAAAACTATAAGGAATTCTTTCTCTTTTATTATCTCACACACTGTTAATGTTTTTTCTTTTTTTTTTGAGAAGAGTGTCTTCTTTTATAAATTGTGCGTATTCCTCCTTGACTAATTTGGAGGTCGGGTTGTTTGTGAATCCTCTGCCGGCAGCACCAAGAGAACATTTTTGTGTTTCATGCCTTTAAAAAGATATCCCGTCAATTTTCGAAGAATTCGACAACAGAGAGTGGAGTTTTCATGGCAGGTGTAAAGAATTTAATTATTATAATCAATGGCAAAATTGTGCCAGGCCTCACGATGAACAAACCAATGACACATGCTCCTCTTTTTGAGCATGCTTTTAATATGTTTTGCTTCAGGTGAAATTCTTTTTAGGGGAAGGATTTTAGGCTTCGCACGGACTCTGCCTTCGCACATATTATATTTTTTTTCCCATGAAATGTATGACTAAAGACTCTTAAAATTATTGCCATACATTGGTCGTAACACTGAGAGAAATCCGAAAAAGTTAAAGTAACATTCCGGAAATGTTTATTTTACCCTGCAGTATTGATCCAAAATCGGTGTAAATATTACCCTTTTTAGATGTATTAGGGGTTAAAGTTACCCTTTTTCATGTTAATTTTATCCTTAAAAAGGTGTAAAATTAACATTAAAAAATGTTGATATATTTTTACACCTAAAAAATGTTAAAATTATGAGGAAAAAAAGTTAATCGCACCCTCTTTTTTTCTCAGTGAAGGAATGTGGGAAAAAATTGAAGTGTTCGAAGCCAAAGTGTGTGCGAATCCTGAAAGCCTTCCCCTATAAACTCTTCTTTTTTTTGGGAGGGTTGAACTTTGTTTGAGGATCCATTACACATGCAAAATATTGGGATGAGGAAAATTTTAAGTGCATGACCAGAAAAAAAACCGAGGTACTTAAGTTATTGTTTCCTTCTGTTCGTTCGGTAAATAAAATATTTTTGTTGAAGAAAATGTAAAATAACGTCTTGTCTTGCTCATTGAAAACAGAGAATTTTGTGTATGGAGAAAAATTTATTTTTAGAAGTATTTTTATTGCACTTTGCAATGGCTTAAGAAAAGAGAGTGAGAAATGAGAGAGAGAGTCTAGAATTGCAAATACTTCCACTTATGATTTTATTTTTATTTTCTATTTTTCCCAATGATTCACTCTACTTTGAGGCTGTCTATTTTGTCTCCAAATGAAGCAAAATAGAAGCAAAAAAAAACTAGGCGACAAAAAGGCATGCACTTGAGCTCAAGTTGCTTTTTAATTGCAAAATGCAATAACGAAAAGTCGATAGTGATTGAGATAGAAAGAGAATTGACATTATTTGCAGGTGAATTAATCTTGAAATTAATTCACAAGAAACACGCAACATATAATTTATTCATGTCTCACAAAAGTGCCTTTTTAGGCAGTGAACAAGAGACAGAGAAGGAGAACAATAATGTTAAATTATAGAGGGAGAAAATGATACATGATGGATAAATCGAGATGTTCAGAAAGAATTGAGGAAAAGATTGAAATTTCCTGATTGATATCTATCCCTGAAAGTGAAATGAAACAGATCACAGCTGAAATACCAAAAGTTTCATTGAAGGCCAGTGATTTATTCTCCACAAATAATAAATCATTAAAAGGACCATGAAAAATTGCCACTCACAAAAAAAGAAAGAAAATAATAGTGTAGCACTTAATGATAAATCAGAACTCACACGATGCCAAAGGTGTAAAAATGAATTGCTTTTGATCTTTGGAAAACTAGCCGTCAAGCAGCATTTTAAGTTTGAGAGAAGGATACGAATTATCGGTCCTGACCATCCCTAAAAATCCCCAATTGGCCTAAAACTATTGAGCGTGTAATAATAATGCGGGCACTACAGAGAAACTATATACATTCTCACAAGACGAACTGAATCACTCCCTGCAATCGAACAAATTTAGGGGCTTGAGAATAGGGTAAAGCAGGGATGGTAAGGGCATTTTAATCATCTAATATAATATTTTATTTTCGAAAAAATATTAACAGAATTCAATAGGATGGTGTCTCTTATGTTTCGAATATTGAAAATATATTTTATTCAATCCTTACGAAAATTTTGCATTTTTCTAAAGGAATTTGGGCTTAACGCAATGTAATTTAGATAGACAAAACAATTGTGGATCTAAATTAAATTATGATAAGGCCCAGTTCTTATTTTACTCTCCCTTATTAGGGGAGACTGGGGCAAAAAGTCACAAAAGGGATATTTTATTTTTTTACAAGCTATTCGAGCGCTTCAAAAATTTCTAATTAGCGCAGTTTTATATGAAATTTACCGCTCTACAACTTTGTGAAAGTCATTTTCCTCTATTTTGTAAGAAAATACGTTTATCGAGCCAATTTCTAAAAGGTAATTTTGTGACTATTCTCAAAAATGCTGGGGAAAATAGTACCAGACATTGGGTATTGTCATATTTTGATTCGCTTCATTACGGGTTTCCGTTAATTTGAAAAAATACCTAGAGGACATATTTTCATAGAAAATTTATTCATCCACACCTTTGTAAAACACCGTTTTCTCTGCGAGAAGAGTGAGAAAACGAGAAAGCGGTTTTCAAGCTATTTTAGAAAAAAACACACAAAAGACTGCAAATCGTTTGACCAATGCAAATAAAAAGCGGCGAGACATAATAATGACGTTTCTTTTCGCCGTGAGACATCAGAAATTGCTTCGCTTTTTTGTTACTTTTTGCTCTATAGCTTTTGTTACTTTTTACCCCAAGTGGCCATTTTTAATAAAAAGATTTCTGGAGAAAAGAACCTTTGTGAAATTCTAAAATAGATAGCGGATTCGTATTCAAAAAATCCAAGTTATTTATAAAATATTCACGAGTGCATCAATTTTGGAAAATAAGTAGGTAACAATTGTTATCTTCTGCAAGGGAAAATATTTCAAAAATATGACTAAAAATTTCGATATTTTTTATTTTCTAAATTCCTTGTTCGAATTCTAAGAAACTTACGACATTGAAGAAGGTCTATGGAGGCTATCTATAGAAAAAAAATTTGAACCACTATCTTTTTTACCTTGGAAGATATTGAATTTTGAATTTTTCGATTTGTGACTTTTTGCCCCAGTCTCCCCTACTCTTTTTTACGACTTGAGGTAGACTCCAACCTGAGACTTGTATCAACGCGATGTTTTATGTTTCATGCAAATTTTTGCTTACATTTCACGTTAATAAGGAAGCATAACTTCCAAAATAATCATTAAAACTTCATTGAGATTTATAACTTTTTTAAACAGTCAGTGGAATTTTTAATGTTCTGACATACATATGTACCTATTAAAATTAGTACATTTTACATTAAAAACGTTTATTGCAATTCATTCAGAAAACATTTATAAAAGAAGCTTATGATCTAGTATATTTATAATTGAAATATAATCTTTATTTATCCTTCATGACATTTAAGGATAAGAGGAAAGCACGCTACCTTCAGACGACTCAAGCTTCTGACAACTCAATTTTTTGTCTTTGTTCTTAATGGATTTGACTCATGGTTGTTTTTCAGGAAATTTAAGGCATTGGACTATTAAAATACAATATAAAATTAATTAAAAACATATTTTAAAAAAAATTGAGGTCTTCGAAGCTTGAATCGTCCTAAGGAAGAGCATTTTCTCCAAATATTTTTCAATTCTTCCCATGTGGCCATCACCGTCTTAGCGACAATTCCAACCTCCAGGAAAAATCAATGGAATATGTTGAATAGGAACATTTGTAGGGGATTTGCCATACCCTCGGATGACTCAATTGTTTCTATCTTATTGAATATATCCCATGGCTCTAAGGAAATGTGAGGTATAGGCTTAGCTATTAAAATATAAATCGCCATGATCAGTTAGATCAGTTAGAAATTACTGTATTTTTTCCTTATAGGAGAACTGTACTAAATTTCGGCCACTTCTTTCTTCCTCAAATTTCCATGAATTTTTAATTTTTGCATAGTCTAGAGATTATGCAATGCAAAAAAACAAAAAAAAAATATCGCTTCGACGAACGAAATGATGTGAAAAAGACTGGAAGAATTCCGGAAGGACAAGGAACTATAACAATTAAAGTCACCGAAGCTATGTCTAAATTTTTATTCATTTTGAAATGTATTAAGAATGATTTTGGAGAAAACCTAGACAATAAACCTATCTACCAGGTTCCAACTAACATTCCTCAAAGAGAAGTAACAGAATAATTTGATTTGTATTAAAAAATATATTACACTTCAAACTTAAAACTTTGACGTTTGCATGCAACTATTCCGAAATTTGGTACAGCTATCCTACTGTAATTATTTTCTTATCAGTGATTTATCCTGAGAATAGGGGAAAGGCTCATAATTTTGGACAGTTTCTAAATTTGGACACTTTGAGGGTAAAATTGGACACTAAAAATAAATTGATTAAAATTATGGATTTTTATTCCAATATTTGATGATTAATGAATTATATCCAAATATTTAATAATAACGTGGGCAAAATTAGACAGAAGTAGAATTAGACAGTGGGATGTTCTATTTATTTCATAATTTTGTCAACTTTTGAAAATTGGAAATTGAATATGAAGTCTTCGAACGTCAATCAATGACTTTTTGTGCGAATAGAGTTCCTCGAGAAAAAAATCTAGCAGTGATTGGGATGATCAGCTCAATATTCTTTTCTAAAGCAAACTATAACATTTCACTGTCTAATTCTACCCCTGGATGTTTCTGCTCTAGTTTCCTTCAATGCCCGTTTAAGAATTTGCGTCACTTTCGAAATTCTCTATTCAGGATTGAATAATTTTTATTTAATTGTCATTTTATCGGCTAAGGAAATAAGTATAATTGACTTTAAAGACTGATCATTACGGTTTTTTATATCAATAATATTTATAATAATAAAATAAATAATATACGATATAATGGGGTAGTTGCATTCAGGCAACATCAGTTTGAATAATGTTCGTATAGGGAGTTCCGGTTTAAGTAAAAACGGATTGAAAGAATTTGATATGAATTCCCTAATATTGGGAGTTCATTTCTAAATAATTTTTCAAATGTATGCTATTTTTTTTCACGCGGTAAATTTGAAATACATCTCTTATGAACCGTTGACGCTGAAAACGGACTGAAAAATTAGCTGCAAAAATCTTTTGCATGCACTGAGAGAAATCCGAAAAAGTTAAAATAACATTCCAGAAATGTTAATTTTACCCTGCATTATTGATCCGAAATCGGTGTAAATATTATGCTTTTTAGGTGTATTATGGGTTAAAGTTACCTTTTTTCATGTTAATTTTACACTTAAAAAGGTGTAAAATTAACATTAAAAAATGTTGATATATTTTTACACCTAAAATGTACACCTCTTTTTTTCTCAGTGTACATCACGGCGTTACCGTAATGCCCAACGCACAATAACTTTTGTTTGTAAACATGTTTTCAAAATTTCCCATGAGAATGAGCGAGATGACTAAATCTAGATCTCACTCACTCTCATTGAAATGTCAAAAACATGTTTACTAAACAAAAGTTATTGTGCGTTGGGCATAACTTATTCCAAAGACCTGTCCTGTAGGTATGCAATTTTTCTGTGTCACTGGAGCGATTTCGCGGGCTTTTCTTTAGTCCCGAAAATTTCTTTGAAAGCGGAACTCCCTATATTCGTTCTGTAATTTACTGTATTTTTACGTACTCGTACGAAACTGCCCCCCTTTCGTCTTTTCTGAAAAATATTACACTCTAACCTTTCATTGCTTAAATTGAAAAAGATTATTTCACAATTTACGGTGAAGTGTAAAAGTGAAAAGTGAAAAATTACCCCATTTCTGACACCAGTGTTAATTGAATCTTCAGTTTGATAATTTCTTACGATAATTAGACATCTCGATGATGTCGTGCTGTAATGAATTTGTATTTCTAATTGCAATCAAGTTGCAATAGTAAGAGGGGCTGTTTGGTGAATGAACCACTTCTTGTGTCACTGGAGGAAGATGTGTTTGGAAGAAAATATCAAAACCTCTCTGTTACTTCATCAACTTTTCGAATTCATTTCCCCTTCGTATGTGATCTCATCCTCTATAACAAATTTTTCTAACAATAATGCTGTGTTTTTTTTTCCTCTTTTCCCACTCTCAGTTAAAGTACAATTATATTGCGATTACATCAAGTGATGCTGCTATATACACAATTTACCATTTTCAACATGAAAGAATATGGGATGAAGAGCAAATGACTTGTTTCTTTTTTTCCGTTTTTGGGTGTTTTGTCAGTGAAATATTCCGACAGTACGCGGGGAGATCGACAAAATTTCATGATCTCCTCAGGAATAATTGTCTGGAGCGGATGTTAAAAATGAGTCTCACACTGGGCTTTTCTCTGGGTTGGTTGTGTCTCGGCAGTCAATCTAATTGTAACCACCATCCAGTAAAGTGGAAATAAAATTAAATAGAGAGTGAGACAGAGTAAAAAAAAATCCACTGTAATTGCTTTTATCACCATCACACGGAGAGCATAGAATTCCTATTTAGTGCATAATTCTATTTAATTAAAAATACTCCAAGTTTTCTACAATCTCCGCAATGATTAAATTTTTTTGTTAGAGCGTTGAATGAGAAGAGTTGAGAGGGGAAACAGTACAGGGATAATTTTAATTACAGTTAATTTCCACCTTTATTTTAATTGTGTCTTCTTTTTGTTCTTCACCTGTTCATCTTATGCGCCGAGAATATATCGTAAGATGAATAAAAAGGTGTTGGAGATTTAATTACACGAAAAAAAATAAGCCATTTACCTGTTGTGTAAAACTTGTAGCCTTGCTGTATTGTGATAATCATTATTGTGTCGAAGAATATATGCTTTATATTATTCAGGCACCAGCCCAACAGAGAGAAAAAATAAATAAATAAACTCCAATATTAATATATTCCGTGTGAGGAGTTTTGTGTGTGCAGGGAAAAAAATCACAATTCTCTCAAGAGTAAATTGCTTTTTCACAGTAAGGTGTTTGCTGTTTTTTTTTATGCAATATGCGATAGATAATTAACTGATATATTCACGAGATTTTCACTCTTATTGGCTTTCTGTCTGCAACCAAGTCACTTGGGATCTCCACCTAGAGGAGAACTCTCTCTAGTTACACAGTTTTTTTCAATGAATATCTTGCACGGAGATCAACACTGATCAACGCCCTTGTTAGCTCTTCGGAATACACTGAGGAACTGACGCTGAGAGGGAACAGATAGGAATGGTTGCTTTGGTGTGCCTCTGTGACTTGTTGATGGTGTGCAATGTTGGAGAAGAGATTGCTATACCATGTTGACGTAAAAAAATCAATATGTTTTGGCCGACGTAGAAAAATATTTAGGTTTTTTTGAATTTACCGGATTATGCCTAGCGCACAATTACTTTTGTTTTGTAAACATGTCTTTGACATTTCAATGAGAGTGAGTGAGATCTAGATCTAGTCATCTCCCTCACTGTTATAGAAAATTTTGTAAACATATTTTCAAAATGTCCTATGAGAGTGAGCGAGATGACTAGATCTAGGTTTCATTCCCTCTCATTGAAACATAAAAAATATGTTTACAAAACAAAAGTTATTGTGCGTTATGCCCAACGGACAATAACTTTTATTTTGTAAACATGTTTTTGACATTTCAATGAGAGTGAGTGAGATCTAGATCTAGTCATCTCGCTCACTCTCATAGAAAATTTAGAAAACATGTTTACAAACAAAAGTTATTGTGCGCTGGTCATTATGCCCAACGCACAATAATTTTTGTTTTGTAAACATTTTTCGAAACTTCCTACGAGAGTGAGCGAGACGACTAGATTTAGATCTCACTCCCTCTCACAGGAAGCTTCGAAAACATGTTTACAAACAAAAGTTATTGTGCCTCGGTCATTAGGCATTATATCCAACGTATAATAAGTTTTGTTTGTAAATATGTTTTCGAAATCGCCTATGGGACTGAGCGAGATGACTAGATCTAGATCTCACTCATTCTCATTGCAATCTTATTATTATTAATCGTATAGGAATACTTTATTACGATGTAATCATGTTATATTACTGTTATTATATTCCGTGATGGAAGAATCCGCTAAGTCCCATTGTAGACCACAGAGACGCGGTGCATTTCATTGCGTTTTTATCAGAGTGAAAATGTATTTTCCTGACATTCAATCGCTTGCACCGGACGGGACTCGAATTCACAACTTTGCGAGTCGAATCAGAGATCTTATCCGCCCAAGACACAACGGTCTTGCCTATTGCGCCACTGAGATCTCAATTGCAATCTTAAAAACATGTTTACAAAGTAAATGTTATTGTGTGTTGGTTATAATGAATAATGTCCAGCGCACAATAACTTTTAGTTGTAAATATGTTTTCGAAATTGCCTATGAGAGTGATAGAGATGACTAGATCTTAATCTTTCTCACTCTCATAGGCAATTTCGAAAACATATTAACTAAACAAAAGTTATTGTACGTTGGGCATAATGGTCAGCGCAAAATATCTATTGGTTGTTAATATGTTTTCGAAATTGCCTATGAGAGTGAAAAAGATGACTAGATCATCAAAAAAAGATTTCAAAAATATGTTTACAAAACAAAAATTATTGTGAAACCGGCATAATACACAATAGAACTTTTGTTTGTAAAATTGTCTCCGAAATTCTCTTTGAAGGAGAACGATATGACGAGATCCAAGTTTCATTCACTCACACTGAAATGTCAAAAATATGTTTACAAACAAAAAATATTGTACGCTATTCATAATGACCAAAACACAATAGGGGAAACTGGGGCACCACCCAGCACGGGGTACCACCAAACACTAATTTTTATTTCTAAACTACTTGGACTATCTCGACCATTCCTTCAGTGGACAAGCATCCCTATATTACCTATAAATTCCTATAGTACCTATAAATTCGCAGTGTTTGGTGGTACCCCGTGTTTGGTAGTGCCCCAGTTTCCCCTAAGTTTTCTTTTGTAAACATATTTTTAGCATTTCAGTGAAAAGAAAGCGATCTAGAACCAGTCATCTCGCTCACTGTCATAAGAAGTTTTTCGAAAACATGTTTACAAAATAAAATTTATTGTATACATTGAGCATAGGAATCTTAAGTCGAATAGTATACAGAGACTCTTCAACCAATTACGAGTGATAGTCAATCTACTCAAAATACAGATACAGGAAAATAATCCCTTCTCCACACAGAATTTGACTACTAATTTCACTATTTGACCCCATTTCTGACACCAATGCTATGAGTCATAGAAAGTTTCAAAGATACTGCAGAGTTTCTTAGGTTATATACAGTATTTAATTTTAATATTGTGGACATTAATTCTGTTTCCTATTAACTCATTTATATTAATCTTCAACAATTGTCAACAGGAAACAAAATGATTTATTTAACTTACATTTATCTTAACATAAAATGATTTATTTTTGGATTATAATAGTCCAACCTCTTCAGACTTGTCAAGAATTCCAAGACCTTTCCAACGAACCCAAACTTACTACAATTCGTTGAATATCACACCTCTCTGGAGTGTTTTTAAATTTAAACTTGGGAAATCGTTATTATGGCCAACGCACAATAACTTTTGTTTAGTAAACATGTTTTTGACATTTCAATGAGAATGAGTGAGATCTAGATCTAGTTATCTCGCTCATTCTCATAGGAAATTTTTAAAACATGTTTACAAACAAAAGTTATTGTGCGCTGGTTATTAGGGTAAGGGCTCATAACTTTGCGCAATCTGCTTATAAACATCGATGTTCCAAGTTTGAATTGCGATATTTTCAATAATAATTGACTTTTTTTTGTTACTCTCTTTTCAAAAGGGTTGTTAAGAAACTTGGCAAGGGTTTATTGTCTTTGTTTTACTAAAATTTGTCTTAATACGTTTAAAAATGAATTGATATGTAGAGGTGAATTTGACTCTTATTTTGGACAACTTGGTTATTAATTTGGACAACTTGGCTGTAAATTTGGACAGCTAATCCGCCTCAACAGAAAAATAAAATCCATCATTTTAATCAATTTATTTTTAGTGTCCAATTTTATCCTCAAGGTGTCCAAAATAAGAAACTGGACAAAATTATGAACCTTTCCCCTACTTGATGATTTTATGAAAATACAGTACGTCTTGGTTGATTTGTTTAACAAAATTCATTGTCATTTGAATTGCCAGAAATCTCAAATATGTGACTTGTGACAATGCCACGTGAGCTGAAATGGCAATGTCACGACTACGGAATCGCATTTTCGAAAAAGCTCTCCTAAGATTCGAACCCAATTTCTCATATGGCATTGCCAGAGCGTTACAGAATTCCCCTTCAGGATAGAGGCCAAACGGTTAGAGATAAGACCTTGCGATCTTCGATGACCCCTTACCCATAAATCGTTATTGTCTTAACTTAAACAATATAGTTAGCACTAGAGTTTCATGAATCATGCGCTCTATGTAGGTCTATAGGTTCAACACACAAAGCAACAGTTTATTATTTTACGTGATTTTTTACGGTGTCTTAAATGATCTCTTCGGTAGTGTCTCTTGTACAACATTCATGTACAATGCAGTCGAATAGCCAAACATACATATATGAGCAAGACAGAAGCAAAAGAGAGTAGCATAAATGTGAATTGAATAAAAATAAATCCATTCACTCTCGGTCTTTTTCATGAGTGAGAATTTTAAAATAAAAGTGAAGGGAGCGGGAGGAGAAGCAACATTTATATTTCTCTGTCTAGCATACTTGTGGTTCCATATGGTGATTTTTATGTCTCATATACACTACTTGATCTCTTTTAAACAACTCCTTTGCCCACCAGCAACTTGATCATTGGGTGAATGAAAATGAGAAATTAGGAAGAAAAAAAAATCACAAGAGGACCAATATCTGTGGTCGTTGAGATTGATCTTACGATGAAAGAGAAAAAAATCCGTGCAGAGATTACATTTTCGATAATAATAAAAAAAAAAGATCTAGCTGATCTAGCTAAAAGAAGATACAGAGAGACAGATAGAGAAATATAATAGATAAATTGAAGTCCTGTGAAGGGCAAAAGGACGTGGAAAGAAAGCCAAATAGTAAGGGATAGTTATTGTTTGGGAAAGAACTCCCCCAGAAATGTATTGTTTCGTATGTTATTCCTGGGAATTCTCCGGGAAGGGAGACACGGAAGATGTTAAGGAACAGGGAGAAGAGGTAAAGGTTTTTTATTATCTTTTTTTTTTTTTTTGAGTTTTTGGTTTACAAATTTGTACCATATATTCGTGTTACTCCCTCTCTTTCTTATTTGCTCTTTCTTGGTCTTCTTTTTATTTATTACTCTGGTCGTCCCTAAAGTTCCTAAAATGATCATGTGGTTTCACAAGAAAGTTTTTTTTCTCAAGATCTCACAGACACAGAAGCATCCAGATGAGATGAAGCCTGGTATATAGAATATGGATGGAGGAAAAAAAAGAAGAAAATTGATCATACAGAGTTGGAACATGTCTAAACAGGTTGTTGCTTCAATAGAGCCTCTCTGAATGTATAATAAAAAGCTATATAAAATTATCAATCGTAAGATAAGAAAAGTTATGATGATGCAAACGGCTGCAAAACTTCAGCGGAAACGTGTTTACATTGGGCAGAAAAAAGCACAAAGAAAAGTTAAAGAGTGGACAAAACCAAATACGACTATCACACAACTCCTTATTCGAAATTGAAGTCAAGCTGGTTGCTTAATTATGAGTATTTTTTATTTGATTGAGGTTCTCAATAAACGGTATTAAGATGGAATATATTTTTTTTGCACTAAAACTTTATCAAGTTAAGTGCACTGAAAAGAATATTTTTGCAGTGGATTCTGAGAATGCGAAATGATTTATGATTCTGTGGCAAAACCTGGCAGATATACGTGATCGAACAATGTAAATACTGAGACATATTATAATAAATGATAAATGGCAGATATAGATTTTGTCTTAATGGCAATATAAGTAAACCTCTACGATAATTTCTATTGACTGAAAATGAATGGTCATCACTTTACTAAGTTTCGGAATAAAAATGTAACGCAGGCAGGGCAGGCTATAAGTATTTTTATCAGAAAAAATTCATCGCGGTCAAATATTCAATTTTGATTAGCACTGCCACGCAATTGTAAGAGGATTGTAGCCTATTTTTCGTGGTTTTTCAATAAACTTAAACTTAAACTTTAACCCAATATTGATCTCAATTCACTCTAGTATAATTATTTGAACTATTATGCCTATTATTTTATCGTTGAACATAAATTTTCTCTGATGAGATCGGTCGTGAAATAGGCGGTAGATTCAATTTGGAGATTGTGGAAATAAAAGGACAGATAATCCTAACCTCCTTATGTAGGTGAGATTCTTAACGTAAGCTAACTCAGAATGCTTGCAAATTCGATTTAGAGTTGAACTTAGGGGACGATATGCAATAATTTTGAGTCAAATTCGTGAAATACGACTCTCGCTTATCCGTGGACTCTTTTTCCGGGTGACATTGAAAAAAAAATCCGGGAGACAGTTGAATTTTAAAAATTTTATTGACATATTGTCCCTATTGTCCCCGTTTTGGGGTTTTTTGTTAAAGCACATGTGCTCTATCTATTGTAATTCTTTCTCCCTGTAACTTTTTTTGGACAGTACGCATATTTAGAGAGAATTCAGATCAGGATTCACTCCACAAATTTTAATTTAAAAAAAATCATTGGATTTCAAACAATTTGATGTGTATCAATCGCAAAATCCGTGTGACATTTTGGTCCCGCTCTCACGGATAAGCGAGAGTCTACTGTAATACAAATTTTGCATTAAAACCAAAATATCTAGGATTTGGATGAACTGACAGAAAGATGATATATGGGTGAAATGTAGTTCAGAATGTTCTCTATAATTTTACCGAAAAATTTGACGTCATTGGTTGCTCAGGAACCGAGATAAATAAGGTTATTTGTTTTTGAACTCATTTTTTTGACTCTAGCGCCCCTAGCGCCCATATGACGAACTTCGATTATGTCAAAGAATTGTTGAGTTTTGTGAAACCTTTCATTTTAGCCTCATTTTAAATGAAATAGTTGAATAAAAGCGATCATATCCAGTACCTGTGTACTTTCTTAGCGCCATTATTGGAAAAAATCACTTTTTTAACACTAAAACGGCAAAATCGAAGAGATAGGGTGGAGTAACCACTTATCGCCATGTTTAGGAAAATGAAGAATTAATTTTATTATAACTTTTGAACTTTTATTAGAAGATAACTCAAATTGGCACATAACTACTTAGATGTATTGACTTTTGATTCGTGAAAACAATAATCCTAGAATTTAGCGCTAGACTACTTAAAAACTAATTTTTATTAATAATGCAAAAATAACCACTTCGTCGCCACTTTTCACCACTTTTCGCCAGTTTTGTAACCACTTCTCGCCACCCTCTTGAAAACGTCCAAACTCGATTATTTTGCGGAATATTACGCAAAGAATACATTCAACATTTCTTTTTCCTCATGATTACCTTATTATTACTCACTTTAAACGATTTTTCTTCACTTTTATTTGAGAAGTCAAATTATAGGACTATTGCAGAAAGTAAACAATGCTGATTTGACTACTGAGAATCTACGAAGTGAAGTTAGCGTCGTCTATTAAAAAGATATGACGACAGGTTGTAAAATCATTTCCAGAATGCAGTATACTCTCCCAAATTCGGGCATTTGGGACCGAAATGTCAACCGAATTAGAGACAAATTCGGGCAACAAATTATTTGAAATGCAACGATTTTTTGTTCATCTGCATACTCATATTGAGTTTATATGCTCATTTCTATTATAAATTTCATGAAAACCTCTTAATAATGCAAAATCACGTCAAAGCTAAGATAAACATTGGATTCAATGCACTTGCTTAGAATATTACTCTAAAAAATGCACAACATCTTAAATCTAAAACGAATAATTATTTTTCGACTCTATACGTAGCAGCAGTAAAAATACAAAAAAGCTTTGCGGCTCATTTATTTCGCAAATCGCGAAAAAGCGATTTCAGTGGCGAAAAGTTGGGCACAGGCGAGAAGTGGTTATTCCACCCTAGTGTAGCCTGAGCGGAAAATGATTTAGACGTCCGTCGTCTACAATTATGTCGAAGTAATCATAAAAATCGGTTCAGCGGGTTCTGCGACATTCGAGATAATTGAGGTTATGTGATATTGAAATTGGATTTTCGACTGTGGCGCCCCTGGTGTTGGTCCCACGAAGTTCAAATGTTCCAGAAAGTTGTAGCATTTTATGAGATCTTTTGTTTGAGCCTCCACTCATCAAAATCAGTCAAATAGAACCGGAGATATGATGTTTTAAATTTAGCGTGAACTTTGCTCACTCATATCTCCGGTTCTATTCTAACCACAGCGAACCCACGCCACTTTTTGAAAACTTCATAGCCTAGACTACAACACTCTAAAATTAGATTAACTTGCGCAATGGCGTTTTTGAGAAAAATGAGTTTGAATTTTGATGAATTTTGACACTACTGTTGCAGCGCCACCTTATTTGTCTGGCAAGAATTTACGAAGAAATGACAAAATTTTATGAACATTTACGAACAAATGTATGTAAAAGTACAACAAATGCTCGTCAAATGATCATGTTATGGACAATGTTTGTTAAAAAGAACAAACTTTTACGAACTTCTTTGTGGGTGGAAAATTACAAACATTTACGAACAATTTTACGATATTTTTTTTTTTTCAGTGTGGTAGTCCTATTTACTATACTTTTCTAATTTCTTTTCAAACTTTGTAACTGGGTCTTTGTTTTAATCCAATTTCACAAGTTCGCAAATACTTCTTATCAGCTTTTTTCTTAATAATTCTTGAAATATCATGAGACATCATGTTTATGAAAAAATATAGTGCTATTTTTAGGGAACCCTCTCTAAACTTCTCCAAAGATCAGAGAGATCATGCGTCACACTTATTAGGCTCTTGCCTTTAATTCAATTTCACAATGTATGAATCATAATTCGCGAGATTATCAATCAACAAAATAAATAAACACTTTTTGAAAAGAAAACAAAAATCCTCTGCTGATTGTGCAAATAGCCAAACGATATTTTTCCCTTTGATATTTGCTTTGCAGAAGTCACTCCAATGAGCGACAATTCCTCAAGGATTTTGTCACTTGTGCTCCAGGCTCTTCAGGAGCTAGATTGGCTGCCTGGCTTCAGCCTGAGCCTCGTCTGGACACGAATAAGTGTGAATTGAAGCCAATTGCTGAGCCAATTCACTATGGTTGGCCTACGCAATTGACTGTCGTGACACGTGATCAGTATGGGGATCTTGTCCTTGTGGCAGATCTTCGGGTTGAGATTACGGCTATTCCGGTGGAAGCGACAGGGAATGGGGGAAGGAAGATGCGTAGAATGTCCTTTTTGAGTAGCAATGATTTGGCTCCTCCACCAAAGGTTCCCTATGAACCAACCATGAAGGATAGGATGTGCTACAAGGCAATAACTTTCATGAAAGCTTATGAAGAGTATTCATTTGAGGAATTGAGATTTGTCAATCCCATTCAGACGAGGATTGTGGAGACACTGCTGGCAAAAGATATGGAAGATGGGACTTTTGGGGTGGCCTGGACGCCAAATTCTGTGGGAAATTTTTGCCTGACCGTGAGTGTTGATGGGATTCCGTTGGAAAATATAACAAGGGTTGAAGTTAAGGAGGCAGGAATTCCTCCGCCTCCGTCGAATATCAAGAGAGTTGAGCCTCCGAATAAATTAAGGAGGTTCCGGACGAAGAATTCTGCAGGATTGAGAATTCGGGCACACCCAACGCTCCAGTCTGAGCAAGTGGGAATCATCAAGATGGACGGGATTATCTCGTATATCGATGAAGTGGAGAATGATGATGGGGTTTGGGTTAGATTAAGCACGGAATCTATAAGGCAACACTGCACAAATGCCTGGTATCCGACGGAAGCCTGGTGTTTGCAGTACAATCAGCATTTGGGGAAGATGCTCCTGCATCCGGTTATTGAGCCCACTGTCACTAAAAGCGTCCTCGAGAGGATCCGGAAAAACAGTGCCAATGACGCAGAATCCTTCGATCCGGAAACCATCATTGAGCCTCAGCCAAAGCTGAAAATCAACTCGCCTAGCAAGAAAGGCTTTGATTTCTTCAGCTCAAACAAATTTACTCCTCCCCTGACCACAGATCTCCCCCCAGCCAGTGGAAGTCCCTTTGTTTTCCAATCCAAATCCTCCGGGAAGGGAAGCTTAGAAAGACAGGCAAAATCCGATGCCGCTTCCTTTCCCGCTGAGGCTTCCACTTCCAAAGAAGACTCTCCACGTTCCGGAAACCTATCTCAGAGCCCTAACCAAGGGACAAACATTAGCTCAACCATTGCAGGAGTTGTAGGTGGAGGCGCTAGCAAACTCCAAGCACTGAGCAAGTGGTTCAAGGGGGACAGTGTCGAAGGGAAAGATTTCACAAGAAGAAAGTCGGATTTTCATGAATTTGCCTCGGTTTCTGTGCGTGACATTGTCAAGGCGATCGGTGGTCAGGATTCGGGGAAGAGCAATGGGAATGGGATGACACCACCATGTGGCAGTCGCTCTTCCAGTCCAGTTGCCATTCCCAAACAGCCGCCAGATCAGGCGGGAAGAGTGCAAAATGCTGAAGATTTTTCAAGTGCCAGTCCGGAAGAATCCTCCGGCAAAATGGCAGAAAGTGCAGAATTTTCAGGATCTCTCTATTCGGGGAACTTTGCAATTGGATCCAATGTGAGTGGAAATGCTGAGGGATCATCACCAAAAAGGAGTCCCAGGAAATCGAGGAATAGGAAACTATCACCAGGAATACGTAAGTCGAATTTTAATTATATTTTATAAAATTTTATTTATGACTATTTTCAAAATTTACAATTTTGATGCATTTCTTTTTCTTCCATTTATGAAGTATTAGGCGCACTTATTTATTTCTGATTACAAATATTAAAATAAAATTTAGGCCACGCCCCTTTTGGTGTTACAGTTGTCAAAAAATATTTGGAGTGGTTGGAAAATTTAGTGAAGAGTATTTTGTAAGCGATTTAATCGTCTTTACAATTTAGGTTTTTGATATGTCCTTATTGTAGCATAAATAAAAAATAAGCCACGCCCCTTTAGTATTTTTAAATACAGAAATTATGTTACAGCCCAGAATGTGTATAACTGATTTTTTTCAGGATTTTTGTTGCAATTGTCATTCTTAGCAAATCGAAATGCCCTGAAGAAAATCCTATTCAGCATCAAAAAATTGATAAAGTTAATATTCAAAAAAGAAAAAGAAACAAAAAATAGTATGCCTAAATAATGTGAGTGAAAAATTTCCGTCTCTCGAGAAAATCCGCGAAAATGTTGTTCCCACGAAAATCCGCAAATTTTCGCTGCCCGCGAAAATCCGAAAAACACTGCGACAATCGAAAGAATTTATGGTCCGCGAAAAATTTTTTGACCGCAAAAATTTTGCAGATCACGGAAATCCGTAAAACGCATTGTAGCCTACGAAAGAATTTGTAGTCAGCGAAAATCCGCGGAAAGTTTCATGTTCACGAGAATCCTCAAAAATTTCGCAGTTCGTACAAATCCGAAAAAATTTCGCAGCTCGCGAGAATCTGCAAAATGCTTTGTGGCCTATGAAAGAATTTGTCGTTAGCGGAAATCCGCGAAAACTTTTGTGGCCCGCGAAAATACGTAAAAATATGACAGATCGCGAAAATCCGCGAAAAACTTAACGACAAACGAAAGAATTTGAGGAAATTCAAATCTTATTCGCAGTCTTATGGCCTGCGAAAATCTGCGAAACATTTTCCGGCCTACGAAAGAACTTGTGGTCAGATAAAATCTGCAAAAACCTTTGCAGCCCGCGACAATCCGCGAAAAATCCTATGCCCACAAAAATCCGCAAAAATTTCACAGCTTGCGAAAATCCGCGAAACACTACGACAAACGAAAAAATTTATGGTCAGTGGAAATCCGCGAAAAGTTTTATGGCCTGCAAAAATCCGCGAAATATTTTCCGGCATACAAAAGAATTTGTGGTCAGCGGAGAAGTTTCATGGACACGAAAATCCCCGCAACATTTTAGGGCCTAAAAGAATTTGTAGTCAGCAAAAATCCGCGGAAAATTTCATGCTCACGAAAATCCGCTAAACATTTTGCAGCCCGCGATAATCCGCGAAAAATTTTATGCCCATGAAATTCCGCAAAAATTTCGCAACCCACGAAAATCTGCGAAATACTTTACGGCTTACGAAATAATTTGCGGTCAGCGGAAATCCACGGGAAGTTTTGTGACCCTCGAAAATCTTCGAAAAATTTCATGCTCACAAAAATCTCAAAAAATGTTCACGGCTCGCGAAATATTTTACAGCAAACTAAAGAATTTGTGGTTAGACAAAATCCGCGTAAACTTCTGTGGGCCGTGAAAATCCGCGAAAAGTTTCATGCCCACGAAAATAGGCGAAACATTTTAGGGGTCTACAAAAGAATTTGTAGTCTACAAAAATCCGCGGAAACTTTGACATTTTGACGGCCTACGAAAGAATTTGCAGGTAACAAAAATCTGCGGAAACCGCGGAAACTTTTGTGGTCCGCGAAAATCCGAAAAAATTTCCTACTTACGAAAATCCGCAAAATTTCCAAAGCCCACGAAAATCTGCGAAATTTAATTATACAAGAGCATACCTAGCCTACGACGCATTATTTTTGTTTAATAAAATGATACAGAATGAGGGTAGTATTTTACTGCTCGAACTCTACGGAGAGAGCAGTATATAATCCCTCGATTTTTCCAAACCACCCCCCCCCCCGAAAATTTCCACCTTCCACCCCCCGGAGACCAGTTTTCTCAACAAATCTTCACGTTTCAGTCGATTTCTGAGAAATCTCGTCACGCTGTTTGCCCGTCTATCCGTCCGATTGTCGCCAGCTCTAGAGGCCAAACGGTTAGAGGTAGAGACTTGGGACCTTCGGGGGACCCCTATAAGTCGACCCGAGGATCATTAACATGCCCCTCATTTCCCCCCACCGCTCCCCTTCCCCTCCAAAACCATGTTTTTTGGGATTGCTCGAAAACGCGTCGTGCGTTTTTTTTTTCATTTTTGGATATGTTTTAGAGATTATCTAGGCGAACATTTCGTCCATATACGAAAATACCGTTGAATCATTCCTAATAACGATTTTTCAAGGTCAGAGGTTAAAAAGACACTAGAGAGCGTATTGATCAAGCAAATTGGGGTTATGTTTGGGGTCGTTGGAAAGGTCTTGGAATTTCCGACATAACTGAACCGGTTCCAATCGGTAATGAACCGGTTCATAACCGTTAACTAATTTTTATCTGATAATTGAAAATCAATTCTATTACTTTTAAAATTGTTTTGAGGGATCTTTTGAGTGATTTATGAATCGGTTCAAATCGGTTGAACACCGGTAAACGGTAAATGATACAAAAGTACTATTGCGGTGTAGCATCTAAGTTCACGAGTTCGAGCATTTCGCAAAGCCTGGGACGCTTTACCACCCCTTTTTAAAAAGTACTTAATGAAAATCAAGTAATTAAACTGCTTAAATTGATAAAGGTTCTTAAGTAGGCGTGGCCTAATTGTCTTTAAAAGCAGAATAATCGTTTTGCATCCCTTATCATTATTATTATTATAGTTGATTCCCGATCTTCTAACAGTAATTGATAAGTAATGCAAATTAGAAATAAACTGTTTCTGCTTATAGTTCTTAAAGAAGGCGTGGCCTAATTAATTAAATTGACAACTTTCAACTCTTTTTATTATTAAAATGTTGTAAGTGGTTCCCTCCAATGCTCCTGGTTCTATAAATAGACCACACTACATCAAATAATAGTGAAGAAATCAAATAATTGGTTGTACTTCATGAATAGGGCGTGGTCTAAAACTCTAAATAGACTCAGGCTGATCCTGAAGAATATTTAGCCGTAAAATATTTCGGAAAAGATTCGGATTGAACTAAAATGCATGGATAGTTTAGGATTTCTGTCTTGTATGATCTTTTACCACCGATTTATTTTGTCTAAATATTCTAAAGGATTGGCCTGAGTCTGTAAGGGGCTTAAAAGTGTTTCAAGTGGCATACTCTGAAAAAAAGTGTCTTGTTAAACGAACAAATGGATTTTGTTAAAATTTTGTCAAAAGGATGTTATTTATCAATTTGATAAAACTTTTCCTTGCATTTTATATGGAAAAACACCCTCTTGACAAACTTTTAACAAGATCCAGTTGGCCGCCTATTTGACAAAACTTTTCCATATTCTGTATGGAAGAACATCTTTTTTACAAACTTGTCTTGTTAATTTGACAATACATTTTTTTTCAAAGTAGCTTTGTCTTAATCCTTAATTGAAGAAAGTCATTTATCACTGACTTTAACCAATGCCAGGGGGCGTGGCCTAAAATTCCAAATTAGAAATTTTATTCTTTTTTTTTCGCAAAGAACAATCTTTTGAATAAGATTAACTTTTGGTAAGTTCTAAGAGTTTTTGCGCCAATTGATGCCTTGAAATCCCACAAATTGTGTTTTACCTTCAAATGACATGTTTAATTGCGTATAAATGCATCACAATGCGGCATCATAAACTCGATTGTTTCAATAAGCAATTAATTGTTCTTTTGCAGAACAATTAAGTGCCACTGATAGAGACACTCCGATTAATCAAATGCCCAGCAATGATAAGTCCGTGAGTTCAGGGGAAGCCACTGATGTGGAAATTCCCATGAGGAATGCTGTGCCCAAAAAAGCTCTTCCTCCGGCTCTGGCTGAGAGTCTAAGGGCAGTTTTTGCGGCATTTCTCTGGCACGAGGGAATTGTCCATGATGCCATGGCATGTGCGTCATTCTTGAAGTTTCATCCGACCCTATCGAAGCAGGGAGCGGTAGTGGTGACCAGAGGAGAGGCCAAAGATGCCTCCCTGACGCGAGAACAGAAGGCCCAACAGAGGCATTCGGTGGAAGTGGCCAATGCGGGCAATTATCTCAATATTCGACCTTCCACTTTGGAAGCTCTGGCCAAATCGGGCAATTCCTCAGTGCACAATCGTCGGAGGGGGGATAAATGCAAGTTGCACTCCCTTCCGGAAATTGTGACAGTTCTGCCTCCGGCTCTGAGGTGCCTGGTTTATCTCTGGGAGCAATTGTGCCTGAACTGCGTGCAATTGGTGCAGAGCAATGCAGTGGCATCGTTTGGGGATCAACCGACCAAGGAGAGTCCTCCCAATCGATCAGCCAGGGATATTTTTGGGGAATTCAATTGTGAATCCCGCAAAGGGAGGAAGAAGAAGAAGGATGAGGGTAGTTACTGCGAAATGTGTGAGATCTTCCTCCCAATTCCAGTCACCTATCACATGAGGGTAGTTCATCCGGGCTGTGGGAAGTCAGCCAATGGAAAAGGGTACAATTCCGTCGGGACTTACTGCAAAGGTTGGGCAGGAAATTGTGGCGATGGCGGCAAAGGGGCAACCAGTTGGTATTTGTTGTGTGAAAAATGTCGGGATAAGAATCTTCCTGGGCAGAAGAATATCAATCTGAATTGTTCGCCGCAGCAGTGTCAGGGGGATAAACTTGAGAGTTTGTTTGGCCTCAAAACGTCTCTCATTGTTAACTCAGATATTTACACGATGATGAAGGAGAATGCGCTATTTCTGCTTGAGCTGTCGTCCAATGGCATCGGCAGCTTGACGGCAGATCAAAAGAGATCTCCACAGCAGATTCCCATCATGACGGAGGATCAGGTCAATCAGCTGACCAGTGATATGAATAGGCCCAGCACGAGTCGCGGGGACGGAGGAAGGGAGAATTTCAATCAGAAGATGATGCACCGTCTCAGTGGGATTAGGACATCACCGAGAGAGGCTAAAATGGGAGGGAATCAGGGACGTGGGATTCATGGGAATTCGGGTTGTCTGTCGCCGGAACTTCTCTGGCCAGCTCCGGAAATGTTCTCGTGCCTGGAATCATTGGGAGCTTCCCTGAGTGAGGACATCCTCTACAACATGTTTGAGTACAATTCCGGGGACAATGGATTCGACAGGGTAAGTCACATTCATTTTATTTTTCAGTTTTGTGAGATTTTTTCAAGGGGTTTGTCATTTCGAAAATGAGGTACATCGTCGAGAAAAGTAGATTTGAAAGATGAATTATTTGAAAAGGATCCAGGACGACCAACATTGATTCCTAAAAATCACAAAAGGCTAACTTTTAGCTAAAAATATACTTTGAGAGAAATGTCTGAAAATTTTCTCACTTTTCCTTATTCTCTTTTTGAATAATTGTGCTCTTGACTTCTTTACAACAAAAAAATGTCATAAATTTCGAAGGTTTTTCACATAAAGTATACACTGGATCTGAAAGTTAGTCCCCTGTAATTTTAAAGGAGCTACATCGTCAGTTAAATCAGCAATTATCGTAACTTTATTTTTGCCATTTCGTGATATATACATATTTAGAATCGGCGTAAATTTTGTTTATTAAACGCCTATGAGAAACAGAAACTTTTATAAACCCAATAAAAATTATTTTAAGCAAAAATTATCGTAAGTGCTCTTAATTAACAAAAATTTCAGAATTTGTCGTAACTTCCATTTTTGGGGAAGTTACGACAAATTTCCATACAAAATTTTCAGTAATCAGCATTTGCCGTATCTTCTTTTGCTCGTTTGCGTGGCTTGTAATTTGCAGCAAAAATTTAATATTTCTCATTAAAACGTTCACAAATTCTTCCAAATATCCGAAAAAAGTGCGAATAATGCAACATTAAATTATTTTAATTCAATATTTATGAGAAAAAAGTGAGAAAAAATCCTTGCCCATCTGTCGTTAATTCAAAACAAAACAAGCGACCGTGGCGCACAAAATTTATTCAATAAAAGTTACGAAATAAAAGCTTTTAGGGACAGGGATAAGAGTTTAATTGATTAATTTAGTCAAATAAAGACGCTTGTTATCACTAGAGTCATTGAAATTGATATAATGCATTTTTGAAAATTGTCGTAACTTCCAATATCTCCATACATTGGAAGTTACGGCTTTAAAAACGATGCAAGTTACGATAAAATATTATTGTGTTTCATCGAACATATATCTCAATATCTCAGCTTTTAAATCATTTTATAAAGATTTTCTCGAGTTAACTTACGGTTTATTAGTACCACTTTTATTATTTTGACTCAAAAGTATCGCATTCGGGACTCATTTTTAAGAAAAATAAAGCTGAACTGAAAATTTAGTCTCCTGAAAAGTTGTCAAAAGAAAGTTACGACAAATGCTGATTTAACTAACGATATATTTGAGTAACTTTACAAGAATAATCTTGGTAAAAAAAAGCAAACCAACGATTATCCTTGTAATATTCTTTTACTCTGTACATTGATTGTTTGAAGCATAATTCACTGGTATTTTTTGATAAACAAGAAAACATGCACAGAAACCATTTTATTTATAATTCAATGAATTTCTCAATGTATTTCAAAGGTTAAAGGAGACGCTTTCTTTGATTACAAAAAATTGCAGCAAGTTTATTTCATTTATTGTTAAAGAAGCTTTATTACTGGATTAAAAATTTAAAAAAAAGCTATCAGGAACGAGCCTATTGAAATTTATGAAATACCGAAAAACCAGATATTTTTCCTAGTTTTTTTGTTTTATATGGAAAAAATAATTCTGCGATGGTGCCGAGCCGAGTCTTCTTCGAACTTACAGAACCGTTTATCAGAATTTGTGTAAGCCGACGGCTTCAGGCGTCCTACTGAGACAATTTAGAAATACACATTGGCATTCATATTTACGGTGCGGTTCAAAAACCTCAGTAGAAATCGATAATTTGTCATGACGGAAGTCCAGGGGTGGAATGATAACTTTTCGATACTATCGAATCGATAGTATCGATAAATCTATATCTGTTAGATTAAATGAAAGTCGACATTATACGCATTTTTGAGCCATTCATTGTGACATTCTTAAAAGAATGAGACTGTTGATAAACATTTATAATAGCTACAAACAATGCAGTTATTGTTTAAATTTTTCAGAATCGACAGTCGATAGTATCGAAAATAAGTTATCATGTCACCCAGGTCTTTAAATACGGTGGTCTTTGACGTCCTGTGACCATTCGAATGTCTAACTAAATCATCGTAAGATTTTCTCTTCAGATAGATACAATCATTTTCCTTGTTAATCAATTGCTCAATTGATTTTTTTTTCATAAACGAAAAAAAACAAATCTGCAACTGTCCTTAAACGTGCAAGCCAAGTTACTTATTCGCTCTATCGAGTATAACTTTTTTTGGAAGATCGATGAAATCTTGTCGTTTTTGAAATTTGAAAAGCTTCATATGGAGGTGATTTTCCAGTTTTTGTTTAATGGCTTCTACACACTTGTAATTTTTTTTTAAATGCCTTTTTAAAGAAATTTTTCCCTATCCTCATAGGCAGAAACGTCAGAATTAAAAAAAAGGCATTTTTTAAAGAAATTTCTACTAATGTGTAGACGCCATTTAGTGGTCAAATATGATACTTTTGTAGAGAAAGAATTTTTTCGGCCTCTGGGAAATTGAAAAACTCATGGGTACTCTCGTCCCCAAAAGAACGAAAAGAAGACAACCTTCAATTTTCCAAACGCCAATAATATCAATTTTGTGAATTATTTTTGCATGTCAAATGACTCCTTTACAATGTTGATCACTAAAACAAGAAGAATTATTGACCAGTATCTTCTGTGATGTCCAGGAAGTGCTAAAAAAGACACCCAGCTCCTGCTTGCCAACAGATTCCTCATAATATTTCACACAATAACATTTTAGCATGCATTTTCTTCAACACAATGTTATTGCAGACACATTAAGCTATCTCAAAAGCATAAAAGACACTTCCTGGACAATCAGAATTCACCAAAATCTGGAAGGATAGGAAAAACTTCCCTGAAAACAATCTCCCGCGCTGCCAAATGTCAAAATTATCGGCCTTATTGGCAAAAATGTCGATCCCGCTTGGATTTTTGTTACAAGGTTGGTGTCAAAAAGCAAATGGCGGGCATTGGCGGGATAACCTTACATTTGACCTCTAGATTTTTGGGGACGAGAGTACCCATAATGTATGAACAAGTTTTTTTTTGAAAATTTAAGAAAAAATTGTTTTTCGAATTTATGTAATCTTTAATTGATAGTTATCATACTTATTGGCCCCGAGAGGTTTTTCCTTATTCGGGTCTAGAAATATGAAAAAAGTCACAATATCTGCAAGGAAGCAGAAAATCGAAAATTCGCGATTTTTGAACAAGAATATCTAAGCTTAGGAGTTAATTAAGATCCTGCAAAGAATATCCTAGATTTGGGCATCCTTACTGTGTTATCACACTTGCACATTAAAATTTTAATATGATTCACATTAAATGTCGCTGGTGAGAGTCCAAATGTGTAATTTATGTTTTTTAATTATTTTATATTAAAAATTTGATCTATTATTTGTTGATAAAAAGGTAGACTTGACCCGCAAAATTTGATATAAATTGATTTATAGCATTAATGCGAAAAATTAATGCGATTTTCTCTTTAATTTTTTAATGTGAAAAATATTTATGCTTTAGGTAAATTTAAACTTATTTTTGCAGGCCAAGTCCACTTCTTTATCAATAAATAGAAAAACCCCAAGTGACTCAAAGACACAAATAAAATATTTTAACGCTCACAAGTGACAATTAATGTGAATCCAAGTGTGAATCACATTAAAATTTTAATGTGCAAGTGTGATAACGCCGTTATAGTTTGTAATTATCCAGAAGAATAGGATTTTTATCGATTCTAGATAGTTTAAAAAAGATTGTTGTTTCCATGGGTACCCAGAGTCCTCAAGGAGACGAAAGAGTTAAAGTAGGTTTAGTGTTCACTAGAATTCGCTGGATTTACAATATACCTCAAATTTGAAATGACAAACCCTTTTTAATTTAAATTTTGAAATTTTCTTCATGAAGAATCATTATAAAATATCAATTGAACGCATTATTTGACCTTTCTATTAGAAAATTGTTGGTTTTATAATTCTTCTCTCAAATGGAGAGAAAGGCAGGGGGGGAGGAAGATCACTTAATGATTGCGATCATTGTTATTTGTTGAGTTAATTCAAGATCGGTAAAATGAGTCTCAATTGATGATGATTATCTCAAAAATGCAGCCACTGTCGGACATTTCGTTTGACTCGATCGATCAGACAGGAACTGATATTCTTGGACAACTCAATACATCGTCCAACATGAAGTTCCACCGGAGCTTTTCAATGGGTCAAGGGTGGAATGGTCAGGCACGCAATTACAAATTCTACGGTGGGCAAAATCCAGAGGTGTCCAATAATCAAGTTGATGGTGGATCGCGTGTCATTCTGCGACGCCGGAATAATTCAACATGCGACAATGGTAGGGTCAATGGGAATTTTCTGGGTGGAAAAGGTGCTTTTTATTGTGGGAATTTTACAGATGCCGGATCTCTGTTACTCTGCTATCCGTCGAATAATTTGAGAAAGTTGGTGCCTGAGGAATTTATTGGGGCTTCTTGTGTGGTTCAGCAGGGTTTAGGGCAGCAGCAGCAGCAGGCTCAGGTTCAGACAGCTGCGGCTGTGGATGAACTTGAAGGGAATACCAATGTCAATGCTGAGCAGATGGGGATGGGTGCGGGGAATGGGGGGAAGAAGAAGGAGGGAGGGTCTGTGGCGGCATGTTTGATGTCCAGACCCGTGATGATGTTCATCCTGAAGCAGCATGATCTGGTTAAGTTGAGATTTGCCATGAAGAGAAGCCTGAGAGTGGCTACTTGCAGGATTTATTCCCTGCAGGCTCTGAATTGGCTCATGAGAACTGTTACTCAGACAATTTGTCTTCATGACCTTATGTGGTGGTTTGTGACTTCCCTGACGCCCGTGTCGGAGGAATTGAGGATTGAGTCAGATGGGGAGATTGCCCTGGAACATCCTGTGTCCACAACTCAACTCAGTGGACATGTTTCTTCTGTTCTGACTCAGAGTTTGCATGCTTTTCTGCAAACTGTTGCAGATCTAACATTGCTCTTGCCAGCTGGATCATCCCTTCAGCGAACGGCAATTCAGTGCTTTGGGATTAGGTTTAGGCAGGCTGATCATCAGTTTCTGCACAGATCGAGGGTTTTTGGGAATATCTCGAAGATTCTGTCCAGATCGGATGAACAGAATGAGAATATGGTGCTGTCCTCGACAATTGCTCTGCAAGAGTCCAATTGCAATGTCCAGAATGGTGGAACGAGGATCAGTAGTTTGATGGATTTGCAGGGAATGTTTGAGTTGACAGTGTCCTCCAGGCAAGCCATGGTAGGAGCTCTCCTGGACAATTCCACAGAGACTTTCTGGGAGAGTGATGAAGAGGATAGGAACAAGTCCAAGATCATTGATATTTCCATAAGTAAGCTCAATTATGTCTGCAGGCAGATTTTTGTCCACATTGACAATAGCCGGGACATTGGGAATAAAGTGCAGAACATTATGTTCTATGCTGGACAATCCCTCGGAGATACCAATCTCCTGAAGAGTGTGGACATTGAGGGAGTGGCTAATCAGGGAACTTGGATCTCAGCAACTGTCCGGGAGGAGTGTTCAACGCATTTTCGGCTGGTGCTGAGTGGACAGGATCCAACGCTCCGGGTCAGGAGTATCCGGCTAATGGGATATCCTCTCTTGGAAGATAAATTCACAGCGTTGAAACATAACTTAAAACTGACAAATTCCCTGCAGATTCAGCACAGAAATTGTGAAGCAGAAACCCTAAGAGTTTTCAGGCTAATCACTGGCCAGGTCTTTGGAAAACTGATCCTCGGAGAGCAGCAAGATTACCCAGCGGAAACCTACGCAGCAGTTGCAATGGAAGCCAGTGGAGCAAGTCTCCAGGCAGATTCCCTGGACATGAGGGAGCATATGGTGGGAATTCTCTTCAGTCGAAGTAAACTGTCCCATTTGCAGAAGCAAGTCATTGTTCACATTGTCCATGCCATCCGGAAAGAGGCACAGCGTTCCAAGGAAGAATGGGAAGCTGTAAATTCCGTGGCTCAGATCGATGGGAAAAGTGACGTTAGCAGTGAAAATTCTCGTCCTCCCGACACTTACTGCTTCGAAATGCTAAGTATGGTCCTTGCACTGTCCGGAAGTACCGTTGGCAGATCCTACCTCTCCCATCAGTACGGTCTCCTCAAGGATCTCCTCACTCTCCTGCATACAGGAAGTGATAGAGTTCAGAGGCAAGTTACCGCTCTGCTCCGGAGAATGCTTCCGGAAATCTCTCCGGACAGCCTTGGAGATCTTCTGGGGATCACAAAAATGCCTCCAACGGACTTTAGTATTGTCAATCAGGCCGGAGGGGATTTTGACATGAAGCGTCTGGGGATAATTGACATTTTCCTGGCTGTTGTGGCCAAATCACTGCAGTTGCAGGTGAAAGTGAAGAATACAACGGTGATCAATGGTACTCCGGGAGCAAATAAAAATCCCCCGGTCGTCAGGCTTTCCCACTGCATTGACTTCAATATTCACAATCTCAGAGGATCACTGGAACGCAGGGAGGAGTTTATTGATTTCGGGGACAGTAGCTGGGAGGAGGGAGATCAGTCGGCTATTGAGGAGGTCCATGAGCTCGAGGAGGATAGTCAGAGGTATGATGTGAAGAGGAGACCGAAGGAGGATGTGAGGAATGTCAATCAGAGATGGTTCCTCAAGGGAAGCATCTCGGTGAAGCAAGCAGAGAACATCATTAATCTCATCCGGGATATGGCGAGCGTGAGTACATTTTTTTTTTGGTTTTTTTAATGAATTATTTCCCAAAAAATGGTTTAGGTAAAGAAAATCGAGCATTCAGCAAAGTCACATTTTGCCAGTGTCCTGAAGGAACACAGAGAAATCCGCAAAAGTTAAAATAACATTCTGGAAATGTTTATTTTACCCTGCAGTATTGATCCGAAATCGGTGTAAATATTACCCTTTTCAGGTGTACTGGGGGTTAAAGTTACACTTTTTCATGTTAATTTTACCCTTAAAAAGGTGTAAAATTAACATTAAAAAAAAATGTTGATATATTTTTACACCTAAAAAGTGTTAAAGTTATGAGGAAAAAAGTTAATCCCACCTTCTTTTTTTCTCACTGAATGAATTATTTCTCAAAAAAATCGTTTAGGTAAAGAAAATCGAGCATTCAGTAAAGTCACATTTTGCCAGTGTCCTGAAGGAATTGAAGTCCAGAGTAGGGATCCGGGCACGAAGTAATCTTGCGCGCTGCGCGCAGGGGAGAGGGAGAGTCATTTTTTCAACTTTTGCGCGCAAGACTCACTGTTTGCGCGCAATTTCTTTTTTGCGCGCAAACTTTTTTACGCGAAAAACATTTTATTGAAGACTGATAAAGGTAATACCAATCAACAATCTGTGGGTTCGTCCTCCTTTACACAGTATATTTTGTTTCGAAAAAAGTCGCATGTTTGGAGAAAAATTAGGTATTAAGGAATGGTTGCAGGCGTTGCAGGGAATATTTTCAGTTTAAACATAAAACGGTTAAATTGTGCATAAAACTTTCACTGCTTAAGCATAAAAGAGGTTAATTAATCATATTTCTAAATCTAAAACACATGAAACGGCTAGTAGTTAAACAGTCTCTGCTTGAGCTGTGCGTATTTTAGCAAAATCTTTACCTTTTTATGCTTAAGCTGTGTGTGTATTATACACAATCTTAAACATTTTATAACAAGGTTGTGTAGATTTTGCACACAATTTAGATTTTTTTAAGCAGAAGCTATACGGTTTTAGTGCACAATTTTAACCGTTTCATATTAAAGGAGAAGAAGATTTATACGGACTTTACACGCTCGTCTGACACAGGGTAAGCGGGACCCAGCGTTGAGCCGTTAATTAACACCTAGCTTTAGGCACTATTTTAGCCCTCAGAGGCAAGATTCGAGTGGTAGGCACAAATTAAGGACTGAATCTTGCCACGTATATCAATGGCGGTGGAATGAAACTGTCAATTTTAGGGGAATGTAGGCATGGTCCGCACAGAGTGAACCTTCAAACGATACGAATTTTCTTCTTGTTTGCAAGGAGCTGACTTACCATTTATCATCTCGTCTCATGAGCTTAATAATTATCTATCTTATGGCTAAGAAATGATGAACTAGCTCTTTGCAAACAAAGAGAAAATTTGCGTTGTTTGAAGGTTCACTCTGTGCGAACCATGCCAACATACCCCTACATCCTGATTTCACCTTCAAATTTTATATAAATTATAGAAGCTACAAAGATAGGGATATGTTTTATTTAACCAGGATGAACGATTTAACACTTTAGAAAAGCAAAAACTATTGTGAAAAAAAATTGTCTCCTAAAAAATACCCTGAAAGGAATTAAAACCACGTATTTCAACATTGGAAATTTGTTTATAGTTACTACGACACTGTTCTCTAGACGAAACGCACCCACGCACATTTATTATTATTAAAAGAAAAACCACTAAAATCACTGAGAATCTTTGCGAGAATTTTAAAAACAAATAAAATGATTGGAAAATATTCCATCTTGTCACTGACAGCTGAGCAACAAGGCCGGCAACATAATTTTCGTAGTTCCGCTCTTCACCACCATGAACGCAAAACAGTGTCCTTCACATATATTTAGTAAAGGGATATTTTGTATGGGAGCTTCTTAAAAGTAAGTTATGAAAGATAGGGGTTAATTGAGGCTATAATCCACGCTTACTTGGTCAGACGGGCGGTTTGTGCTGAGGTAGTGCGGGATTTATGCACAATTTCGAATGTTAAATCTATACTACTTCGCATGCACATGCTATTGAATCTGTGGTTTGTGTCTGATAGAAAAGTGCTTATAAGTGAAGTATTTATTTTCAGTGAAAGGTGATTTCCAGTGAAAAACTGAGATATTCGGTGAAAAAGTGATTTTCAGTACAAAACGTGATTTTCAGTGAAATTGATTTTATGTGGAAAAGGTAATCTTCAGTGACAAATAAATTAGTTTTGGGTGTTCTATATTCAGTGTTTTCTTGAAAATAGTTGACCTATAGTGAATAGTGGAAACTAACTAAAACAAACCAGTCATAAGCCCAGATAAGCTTATGGTAGTTGAGATTCTTTACAAGTGACCTCGGAATGCGTGCAACTCGGGGTGCTTAAAACTTGGAATGTGTGAAAATTTGATCGTAAATTGAATTTTGGGGGTAAAGAATCACGTCGAGCCAATTTTATTCATTTCGACAGTCGTTAAAAGTTTATTCGACGCGATTCTTTACCTTCAAAATTCACCTCACAATCGAATTTTCATGCATTCTGAGTTGCAAGCACCCCGAGTTACACGAATTTCGAGGTCACCTGTAAAGAATCTCAGCTACCATAAGCTTATCTGGGCTTATCACTGGTTTGACAAAATACCTAAGGATTTCATTGACTATTACTGAAACTACAAGAATCCTTTTGAGGATCATTGTACCTTATTTGGTACATAACATATCCCTATATACTTTGACATGGTAGACCGGATCGACGAAGACTATCAATAAGTTCTAGAATTAATGAAAGTCTCGCGAGCAGCAGAGTGCAAAGTCACCCGCAATGACGGTACTATTAAATCATTCCTAATAACGGTTTTTCAAGGTCGAAGGTTAAAAAGGTTCTCAAAAGTCACACTTTTGAGGTTATGAATGCAGACGATTTTGTTGATGGGTTCCCAATTTGAAGGCTGTCACATTTTGTGTAGTCTCTTGAGTTGTCAAAAATACCAACGTCGAGATTTGCCAACTGAGACCACGGGCTTACGTAATGGTTTTTCCATGAATATTAAAAGTAGGAAAAATTATGGAAAATTTCGGGAAAAAATCCAGTTAGATTATTTGCTTATGGCCAGAAATTTTCTCTGTAGGTATACTTAAATTTAGCACACTTTCACATAATTTTCCAGAATCACGATTGAAAAATGCAATGAGCGTTGGTAATAACGACGTCCAAATTAAGTCAGATTTAGGTAGAGATTAGGTAATACTGAGGTAAATACTGCAAGATAGCACTACTTGATTATTACGTAATTCCGACTACACTTGCTACTACGCTAATATAATAGAAAAATTCATTAAAAAATACAGTACATAGGAAAAGTTCGTGCAAAGAGTTCGCTTATTGCCATAAACTTTCTCTATTACTTAAATTTGACACACTTTCACATAATTTTCCAGAATCACGATTGAAAATTGGAGTGAGCGTTGCTAAAAACGACGTCAAAATTACGTCATGCTTAAGTAATATACTCAATCACAAAATGGTGTAGGTCATACATTTACGTATTTATGACCTCTTGATTACCACATGTAAATTTCCTATTTTCATCACGTCGTAATGAAGTAAATTTTAGGTAGTAACAATTAATATCGTGACCTGACGTATTAGTTACTTAAATTCTCCTAGTCAGACTTCAGCAGGTCAGTATAGATAAGTAGTGACGACGTCCGTATAAGGTTTTCATGTCACTTAGTAAGCCTTGTGTTACATGGGTATATAATGAAACTCTAGGATAGAAAATATATAAATATAATAATTTAGTACTGTATTTATCGTGAAAACAATGGCGTTTCCATTTGGAGTAGCGAAAAATTTCCATTTGGAGCAGGTTTTGAATTAGCTTAATTTACCCTAACCGATAGGATCAAGTTCTTTTGCAAAAATTAGAGAACACATTCTGTAGGGGAATCCTGTAACAGTATGACAATGTCATATGACAAATTTTATAAATTTCATGTTATAAATTAAAATAAATTAATTCAAAATAAGATTCACATTACAGTAGAGTCTCGCTATAGTCCATATTTGAGTTCAAATTTGACACTTGGGTCGCACTATAGTCCATGTCATTTTTTAAAATTATCAACGACTTTTAGTATTGAAATTGCTCGACGGCTTCCACTTTCTTTGCGATTGTGGTACTTGTCCTTGCTCTCTTCATTGTGGATCACAATTATCACAACTACTTAATAAAGTTTGCCAAAAATATTAAAATAATTATGCATGTCGCATACTAAAAAAACATAACCTAACTTAAAATCAGTGTTTTGAAATCAACGGTCGATAAATTGTGGACTATAGGGCGATGGCTTATAGCGAGACTCTACTGTACTTATTGAGAGCTTCATAGAGCTCTTTGGAATGCCCATTCAATGCTCACTGGCCTTTAACATTATCCTCTACTCCCATATTTACTACGAAAATTTGTCATATGACATTGTCATATCGTTACAAAATTTCCCTACTTTACATTTAGTTCATTTAGTCCCAAATTTCAGGTATTCTGGTTTATATGTGACCGGATTTCATTTGAAATATTCCCCAAAATTCGTATAAACTTTCCTTTCCAGGGAAAACTGACAGAGAAATGGTCACTGGTCACAAAGGCAGCAATTGCCGAGTCCATTCTCAATCTCACGCGTCTCGATGAAGTGTTCAGAAATCCGGAGAATTGCATCAAAACTGCGACTCTCTGGCTGGCTCTGGCGAGTCTCTGTGTCCTGGACACTGACCATGTGGAGCGTCTATCGTCTGGACAGTGGTCAAAGACATCCGAGAGTCGTCCCTTGTGCTCCAATCACGATGACGGACTGACTCCGGCTGTGATTCAGTGTGACACTTGTGGAAGTCTCTGCTGCGACTGCGATAGGTTCCTGCATCTCAATCGCAGGACTCGGTCTCACCATCGAACCGTGTGCAAGGAGGAAGAGGAAGCCATTCGGGTGGAGTTGCACGAGAGCTGTGGCAGAACAAAGTTATTCTGGCTTCTGGCTCTGGCGGACTACAAGACACTAAAGGCGATGGTTGAGTTCCGGGATGGGAGCAATACGATAATTTCTGGGCCTCTGGGAGCTGTTGGTAGATGCAGATTCTGCGGAGTGACTGGGAATACGGGACTGTTGGCTGTGGGCAATGTCTGTGCCGATGCTCAGTGTCAGGAGCATGCAGCAGTTGCTTGTGCAAAGATCCGACCATGTGGTCATGCGTGTGGTGGAGTTGCAGGTGAATCCAAGTGTCTGCCATGTCTTCAGCATCTCTGTGCCTCCAGGGAGAATGATCAGGCGGAATCGGCACGGGAACCACGATTGACACAAGATGCCGATGACATGTGCATGATCTGCTTCACCGAAGCGCTCTCCTATGCTCCAGCCATTCAGCTGGACTGCGGACATGTTTTTCACTTCCACTGCTGCAAGGCTGTTCTCACGAGGCGCTGGACTGGTCCGAGGATCAGTTTTGGCTTCTCCCAGTGTCCCATCTGCAAGGGGGACATCCAGCATTCTCTGCTCACGGATATCCTGGAGCCCATCAATGCCCTCAAGGAGGATGTCAAGAGGAAGGCCATCATGAGGCTGGAGTACGAGGGCATTGAGAATATGTCAGCAGACAGGGATCTAACGCAGCATGCCATGGATCGATATGCCTACTACGTCTGCTACAAGTGCCAGAAGGTAAGATCTTTACAAGATTTTTTTTGCTTTTTTGAATCTCTTACGACTTATTGGAATACAGAAAGTTTGGGTAATCACCGCTATAAATCACCACAAAACCATCTTGAAGTTGAAAATTGTTCAAGAAGAGGGTTTCAAAAAATCATAAATCTTTTAATTAATTAATTCAACAAATCGGGTGAAAATTAAGCTTTATCCTTGAATAATTCAAGATGGCGAATTTTCCGGTGATAGATATCAAAGGACGAAATGTTCAGCTGGACTATCTTCAAAACATATCCAAAAATAAAGGAAATCGTCAGGGCTAATTTTTTGCAAAATTAGAAAAACCTCATTTTTGACCTATTTTTGGGGGATAGGGAACTCATGAAGGGGGAGGGGCTGAAAACAAAAAAAAATACTTTCGAGATAATGTCATTTGAGGAGGGGTCACCGAAGACCGGAAGTTGATATCTCTTACCGTTTGAATTTTATATGGGTCAAAAGACTGAAAAAGTGCGAAAAACAGTATTTTTAAAATAAGGCTATTACCGTTACTTTCCCGATCTATCACCGATTGTGACCGATGCAGTCGGGTTCAGAATTAAAAGATCTTTCAAAAATGTCCAAATTTGTCGAAATCCGTTGAAAATTATGCCCTCCAGGTTGGTTGACCTTTGACCTTCAATAATTCAAGATGGCGAATTTTCCGGTGATAGATATCAAAGGACGAAATGTTCAGCTGGACTACCTCCATAACATATCCAAAAATGAAGAAAATCGTCAGGGCCAATTTTTTACAAGGTCATAAAACATGTTTTTTGGAGGGGTTAGAAGGGGTGGGTGGTAATTTGAGTAAGTTAGTTAGATAGAATGTATTGACTTCTGGGGGGGGGTCACCGAAAACCGGAAGTCAATATCTCTTACCGTTTAGCAGCTAGGATGGTGAAAAGTTGAAAAAAAAGTCGATTGTGAAAACTGCTCTCTCTTGGAGTTCGAGCAGTTAAAATCTTGCAGATATCCTTTTCTGGTGTCGTATTTATGGGTTTCGTTTTTATTCTCTCTCTGGTTTCTTTCTTTTTTTTTGGTTTTTTCCCCTGCGTGGTTCGTTCTTCTTTAATTTATTATCATCATTAATATTTTTATTATAATTTTTTTTTTACCCTCCATGCCAAACGGCTGCCACAGCCTGGTCTTGTCTCTTGATTGAGTGGACATTTCCTGATATTCTTATTCAATGGTTCTTATTTAATGAAAGATCTGTAAACAAATAATGTTACTTTGGCTTATACAACCCGTGATAGAGCTTTTCCATCGTTTTGGCTCTTGAGGTTGGTCACCGACGCTAAGACGGCGATGGCCGCGGGGAAGGTTGGAAATGTCACAATCAAGATGAAGAATAAATACAATACAATACAAATACAATATTGCACCGCGACTTAAACAAATTTCCTCGTAGTTCTTGTATTATTTCGGCAAGCATTATGAAATATATATTTTCAGATAGCTTTTAATGCACGACTTCGAAATATATCGGACTGATAAGTCAATTCTTTTTAGGAAAAAAACTTGCCCATAGTTTTCAGTGCCTCTATGCAAAAACGTATGGAAAAATGAAATGTCGAGAGGTCCCTGGATCAGGATGTTCACAGGGCATGTAGAGAGAATGGGGGCACTTTTAGACAGGGGCCTTTCAACATTTCATTTTTCCATACATTTTTGCGTAGAGGCACTGAAGAGTATTGGCAAGTTTTTTCCTAAAGAGAATTGTCTTATCAGTCTGATATATTTCGAAATTGTGCATTAAAAGCTATCTAAAAATATATATTTCATAATGCTCGCCGAAATAATACAAGAACTACGAGCAAATTTATTTAAGTCGCGGTGCAATATCTGTAAAATTTTTACAAGGAAAAGTGAAAAATATGTTCACTTTTTATTAGGCTTAATGGGCCCCTGCTTTTAGGTGTAATTCCTTCTAATCACACCTATTGTAATCTTCGAATTTTCTCAAAGTGCTCCGATCGAGCTGAAATTCACAGGCTCGTGTCCGGCCGGCCGTCCGTAGTACGCAATATCTCTGGTTTGGAAAGAGATATCTTCATAATTTTTTTTAAATATGTCTACTCGCGCGTACGAAGATTTCTGTGCTATTAGTTTTTTGAAAAACCGGTTCTAAACCGGTTAAAAATCACGTTTTGTAGTTTATCTCGCAATCAAAGCATGCGGTTTTGAACATTTTATGTTTATGTTGTAGTCCAGAAAATTTAGACCAATTTAAAAACAAGAAATTAAGACATTCGTCGAACGGTTCTCGAGATATTTCACTTTAAAGATTTCAATTTTAAGAAAATTTGCTAATAGCGTCAGGCGGGAAAAAAAGCGGGAGAAGCGGCGTTGGACAAGCTTTCCCCATATATATAGCACTCTGTCACTCTCCCTCTCTACATAGTCAGTCTATATTCGAAGATTTGTAAGGTGGCATATACAATTTACGATCCGCGATGTCTTTCGCGGATCTTCGCGAGGCGCGGAATTTTTCGCGGATTTTCGCAGGGCGTGAAATTTTCGCGGGTCGCGTATTTTTTTTACGAATTTTCGCGGGGTGCGTAATTTTTCGCGGGTCGGGTATTTTTTCGCGAATTATCGCGGTGCGCGAATTTTTTCGCGGATTTTTGCGGGGCGCGAATTTTTCGCGGATTTTCGCGGAGCGTGAAATTTTCGCGAGTCGCGTATTTTTTTACGAATTTTCGCGAAGTTGCGCGGGTCGCGTATTTTTTGCGGGGCGTGAATTTTTTCGCGGATTTTCGCGGGGCGCGAATTTTTTTTGCTGATTTTTGCGAGGCGCGAATTTTTTCACTGATTTTCGCGAGGCGCGTAATTTTTCGCGGGTCGCATATTTTTTGCGGGGCATGAATTTTTTCGCGGATTTTCGGGGAGCGCGTAATTTTTCGCGGAGTTTCGCTGGGCGCGAATTTTTTCACGAATTTTCGTGGAGTTTCGCAGGTCGGGTATTTTTTTCGCGAATTTTTTAGCGGATTTTCGCAGGGCGTGAAATTTTCTCGAATTTTTACGGGTCGACAATTTTTTCGCGGATTTTCGCGGGGCGCGAATTTTATTCGCGGATTTTGGTGGGGCGCGAATTTTTTCGGGGCGGAATTTTTTTCGCGGATTTTCACGGGGCGCGATTTTCTCGGGTCGCTGACAGAGGTTCTCAACGAATATAAAGTTTGAGGCCTCTATGTCACATAGTTTCCGAGATAATCGACTTTAAAAATTTTCAGACATTTTTATGAATTTCTCATCCAATTTTCCTCATTTTCAAGCGAAATTTTGCACATATCAATCCTGAAAGAGGCTCTAAATGGTTGTAAAGTTTGAGGCCTTTATCTCTCATAGTTTTCCGGAATCCCCATCTCGGTAACTATATTACGTCGGTTTATGTTTTCCCATAAAATTTTTAGGTGCTCCAATAGTGGACAAAGGGCAACTCAATTTCTAAATCCGGCCTTGAATCGTAATTCTTAAATAGCTCTGAGATCGTTCACATTAAGTAATCCTACGTAAATTGTAAAAATCATTTTGAAATCGCAATTGTCGTAAAAGAAATTAGGTTTGAAGGCTTCTATCTCTGAGTTTCCTGCCTCTTCTACACTAGGCTTACTATGGAGGCGAAGCTCGGTGCGATGCTGAAATTGGGGACAACTACGATCCCCAGGAGCTGGTTTGTGGGGGTTGCAGTGACATTGCCAGAGCGCAAATGTGTCCCAAACACGGAACAGACTTCCTGGAGTACAAATGTCGCTACTGCTGCTCCGTGGCTGTCTTCTTCTGCTTCGGAACCACTCATTTCTGCGACACGTGCCACGATGACTTCCAGCGTCTCACTAATATACCAAAGAACAAACTTCCACGCTGCCCAGCCGGTCCCAAGGCCAAGCAGCTCCTGGGTGAAGATTGTCCGCTGCACATTGTCCATCCGGCCACGGGAGAGGAATTTGCTCTGGGCTGTGGCATCTGCCGCAATGCTCAGACCTTCTAGTCGGTAAGTCTTTCGCCCTTCCCAATACTGAAAGCCACTCGAGGCTCTTAGCAGAAGCATTAGTTGCGACATTTTATTAGATTAATCCGTAGATTATTTGTATGTTTAGATGTTTCTATTTTTGCTCTAATCAAATGCCATTTTTACTGTGATCCTCAAAAAAAAAAAAACAAGGGGGATTGCACAAAGCCAGAAATAATTTTAATAGATTTTATCAGATGGATTTGTGAGTGAAAAACTCAAAACTTTTGCACTTACTTTCACTAAATCGATGATGCACTCCAATTTTATTCTGATCTTTCGGACAATTAATCACTGTGGTATTATTGATGTATTTTTAAATATGTACGTAGAAATTAATAAAAAAAAAGAGGACGTTAACTTTGGAAATTGTTGTCACAGAGAAATTTAAGCAGAGAAAAAAAGTCGTAAATGTACTTAATATTTTAAGGATGAAATAAATAAATATTCAATGATATTCCATAGAAAAATTCTGTTGTTTCAATTTTTCTGCGATGCAATTGATTTTACTGGGGAAAAGGAATTTTCCCAGAGAATTTTACGAGTGCGAGTGATAAAAATTAGCCCTCAGTCCAAATTGTCCGAATTTAACCCTTGAATGACGTGAGGGTCAAAATTTTGGGTCAGAAAAATCACTTTTTCTGACTTTTTGGAGCAAAACAAATCTTTAGAAGGGCCGTAGGAAAAATTTCATTTTTGGGTCACCGGTGACCCAATTGTCCTTAAAGGGTTAAATAAGTAGGGAAGACTGGGGCAAAAAGTCACAAATCAAAAGAATCAAAATTCAATATCTTCCAATATAAAAAAGATACTGGCTTAAAATTTTTCTATAGATAGCCTCCATAGACCTTCTTCAATGTCGTAAGTTTCTTAGAATTCGAACAAGGAATTTAGAAAATAAAAAATAATAAAATTTTTAGGCCTGTTTTTGAAATATTTTCCTTACAAGAGATATTAATTAGGGGAAAGGCTGATAATTTTGTCCAGTTTCTTATTTTGGACACTTTGAGGATAAAATTGGACACTAAAAACAAATTGATTAAAATTATCGATTTTTAGGCGAGATTATTAAGAATCTCACCTAATAAGTACCACTATAATAGTAGGTAATTTTTGACATCTCTATTATAGGGTAGATGCTCGTAATACCAATACGCTCTTAATATCGATCAAGCGATGCTTGTAATATCGACTTCTCTTCCAATTGATAGATAAAAAAATAATTTTCCTAAATGAACTTTAATTATTATATGATTGTTTGATTGTTTTATGTTTCACGATGTCAAATTAAAAAAAAATCACAATTTTTCTGGTAATATTTGCACAAGAAAAGAGATTTTTAAAAATGTGTGCACAAAATTACAATAGTAGCCATTCCAAAAAGTTCACTTTGCTGCCATTTGTCTTAAGCATACAGTCAGTTTTGTCAGTGAACTGAACAGTTTGTGCGCTTCTTATCGATACAATCGGTATAGACATTGGAAAACAATTAAGGATTGAAGCTTACATGTGAAGATTTCATAGGTAAGTACTATTTATTTGAGCGTAATAAAAGATTTTCTGTGATCAATAATCTCAAATTCTGATGTATGGAATATCGATCACTTTTTTTCTTCAGCAAAAATATGGCAAAAACACCAAAAAAGCCTTCAATACCGGGATGATGAAATGGCAAAAGCCCTTGAGGATGCCAGGAATGGACTTAGTAAATATAAAATACATATTCACATTCCCTGATGGTACGTGTAAAACCTATTTTTTTATCGATATCACAAGCATCGATTGATCGATAATACCATCAGCTGATCGATATTACATGCAAATGCACTTCGAAAAGTTTTTCGTGTTTTAAACCACTCCAAAATAAATATATCAAGAATGTGAGTGGTCGATCTTGTAGAGGACATCAGCAAGATTGACTATAACAAGTTTTCACTTCAAAAATACGAAAGTATATATGGTTTTTTTGTCTGTTAAAGTCGATCATTTCCTTAACTGATCGATAATACCCACTCTTACCCTAATTGTCAGAATTTAAAAAGTGAGGGCTTTTTGGAAAGCTCTCTCGTGATATGCCACTTCCCCTTCTAACATCATAAATTCATAAAACTACCGCTAGGGGCGCTATTCTTAAAAAGAAAATTTTTCAATTTTCTAAGTTAAATAACTCAAAAATTCCTTTGTGCATCGGGCTGAAATTTTAGTATGTTATAGCCGCAGATTATACCTATCAAACAAAAAAAAAACACTTAAGTCGATCCATAACCCCTGACCCCAGCTATAAGGGGTCAAAGTTCTAACATTGACCGGCCTCTATCTCCGGTTCTAATTAACATTTTGAGCTAAATTTTGGATTTTTGGTTTCGTCTCGATGAGCACTTTCAGATGGAAGTTCAAAGAGTCACCACAGGTGGCGCTGCGATAGCGTCAAAATTCATCAAAATTCAAACTCATTTTTCTCAAAAACTTCTTTGTGCAAGTTAATGAAATTTTAGTGTGTTGTAGTCCAGTCCAGGACGTTTCCAAAATGGTGCAATTGTGCGCTGTGGTTTCAATAGAACCGGAGATATAAAGGGTCAAAGTTCACGAAATTCAAAAAATCATATCTCCGGTTCTATGTGACCGATTTTGATGAGTGAGGGCTTAAACGAAAGATCTTACCAAATACTACAACTTTCTAGAACATTTGAACTTCGTGGGACCAACACCAGGGGCGCCACAGTCGAAAAACCAATTTCAATATCACATAACCTCAATTATCTCGACTGTCGCTGAACCGATCTTGATGATTACTTCGACATAATTGTAGAGGACATTTGTGTGTACATTTCGTCCATACATCATTTTTCGATCAGATAATGCGATTTGTCCGATTTTGCCGTTTAAGTGTGAAAAATTTTACTTTTCCCATAATAACGCTTTGTAATCACTCAGATGCCAATTTGACTGCCTCTACTCCACCAAAACACTTAAAATAGGGTTTTAAATGGAAAGTCCCACAAAATACAACAATTCTTTGATATAGTTGAAGTTCAACAAATGAACACTTGGGGCACTCTGGATGAAAAAAAAAGTTAAGAAACAAAAACCTCGCTTATCTTGGCTTCTGAGTAATCGATGAGATCATGTTCTATAGGAAAATTATAGAGTACATTCTGGTCTACATTTCACCCATATATCACTTTTGTGCCAGTTCATCCAAATCCTTGATATTTTGGTTTAAATACAAAATTTGTATAAGTTCACAAATTTGATTCAAGATAACTGAATGGCGTCCCCCAACTTCAGCTCTAAATCGAATTTACACGCATTCCGAGTTAGCTCACAATAAGAATCTCACCTACATAAGCCGGTTATGATTATCTGTCCCTTTTTAATCGTTTTCCGCATCTGTGAAGTATTTTGCATAAATCAATTAATATTATTCTGAAATATTAAAATAAGTCAGTAGTAAAGTTACATTTAATGATAGGACATCAAATATTCCTAATTTTGTAGTTCTTCGAAATCATTTTATGAGAAAAAATGAACATTTCTGCGAGGAGGCCACAAGTAAAGACTGGCCATAAGTAATGCCGCCACTACAGACATAAGAAAAAAATAACTTTAGGTAGTCAGGAAAAATTATTTTCATTATGGGACACCGGTGTTCCAATCGTCTTTAAAGGGTTAAAAAGTTATTTTATTTGCAAGTGGCGAAAAATCGCGTACTGGCGAAAATGTACTGACTCTACACTAGAACTTTTCTCACTTTTTTCTGGATTTTATTTTTGCACATGATTTGAAAAACCACTCAATACTGACGATGAGACATGAGATCGATGAGGCTAGGATCAAAGCAAAACCCCAATTTTTTGTCATACTTAATTACAACTTTATTAGCTATCAGCTTACAAGAACTCTCCATGGGAATCACTGTCGTCAGACTTTCTGGGAGGCTTCTGCCTCCTGGAATTTCTGATGCATCTCTCGCTGCTTGAACCAAGCGTAGAGTGCACTAGCCTTGAGGACAATAATGTTGGAGAGCCACCAGGAGAAGGATTTGCTCTCGCTGTAAATCTCCGTGGCGATCACAGTCTGCACGCAGGCCTTGGCCGTGCCTGAGATGTTGTGGGTGAGTGGAGAGGTGACTTTGATCTGCAGGGCAGTGATGTAGCCAATGGCAAAGCCACAGACTCCACTGACGCCTAGCGCCAGCCAGAACCAAAGCTCTCCGAGGTATTTGTAGTTGAGAACCGTGGGAATCTCCCCAGTGAGCAGGAGCAGGGGCAGGAAGATGACCACGGAGTAGACGTTGTTGTAGTAGCTCAGCAGCCAGACTTCCTGCCTCACAAACACGAGAGTCTTTTTCGTGTAGATTGAGTACAGGGAGAGTGCTAGTGATCCCACGACGCCGTAAATTGTCCCGATCAGTGAGAAGGATTCTGTGAGACTCTCTTGATCGACTCCCAGCCAAAAGCCTGCGATGATAACGACACAGCAAATTATGCATCTGCCGCTAGTTTTCTGATTGAGCAAGAGGAAACTGAAGACAACGTTGAAGACTGTGGTCAGGGATCTGCCTACGTAGTAGAAAGCCACTCCGACATACTTCAGGCAGAGATTATTGGTGGAGATCATGAGAACGAACAGCAGGGAAAGGGGAAGGACACTCTTGATGGTGGTTGAATCCAAGGGATTACCTTCGGGAAAGGAAATGGCTTGGGGGAAGATTTTGGACAAGCGACTGAGACTGAAGCAAATACCAGCAGATACAACACATTGAGACCACGTGACGAAAAGTGGAGCATCCAGGCTGAACAAGTCACTGCTCAGGAGGGATTTGTTGATAAACACCGTCAGCATGGAGATTGTCCTAGAAAGAAAATGCATTTCCTTTTAACTCTTTCGTCTCCTTTGGGACACTGGGTACCCATGGAAACAACAATTTTTTTTAGACTATCTAGAATCGATAAAATTCCGATTCTTGTGGATAAGTACAAACTATAAGGATGTCCAAATCTAGGATATTTTTTGCAGGATCCCAATTAACTCCTGAGCTAAGATATTTTTGGTCAAAAATCGTGAATTTTCGATTTTCTGCTTCCTTGCAGATATTGCGACATTTTTGATATTTCTAGACCAGAATAAGGAAAAACCTCTCGGGGCCAATAAGTATGATAACTAACAATTAACAGATTGCATAAATTCGAAAAATAATTTTTTTTTTAATTTTCAAAAAACTTGTTCAAACTTTATGGGTAGGTACTCTCGTCCACAAAAATCTAGAGGTCAAACGCAAGGTTATCCCGCCAATGCCCGTCATTTGCTTTTTGACACCAATCTTGTAAGAAAATTCCAAGCGGGAGCGAAATATTTGCCAATATGGCCGATAATTTTGACATTTGGCAGCGAGGGAGAGTGCTTTCAGGAAAGTTTTTCCTATTCTTCCTGATTTTGGTGAATTCTCATTGTCCAGGAAGTGTCTTTTATGCTTTTGAGATAGCTCAATGTGTCTACAATAACATCGTGTTGAAAAAAATGTGTTTTAAAGCAGACCTGTGCTCGTTAAAAGTCGTGTAGTATCGGAAATTTTGTGTTGATAGTTCTAATGGAAATTGCAGATTGACGTGCTGGTAACACTAATCCCGCTTATTAACGGTGCCATGACGAATATTTTTGCGTCAAAAAAAAACATAATAGAATGAAAAACTCTCATAAAAATAAATTGTCTTCTTGTTATTTTTTTCGAAAGACGGATAGTTGTTCACTAAACACCATTTTACTTGAATCTTGCGGAAATATGAAGAAATTTAAAGAAAATATCATTTCAAATGAAAAGCTTCCTAAATCACGCGCAATTCAACTCGAGAGAGTTGCTGCTGCGGTTGCAAAAAATCGCTGAAATGCGATAAAATATTTTCTTCTCTATTTTATCCTTATTTGCAGGTCGTGTCCCTTCTTGAAATACATACTTTTGCATTCCTTATTAACCAAAATAGTGTTGTACAAAAGGGTTTTTCTCAAATCTATCCTGAATTTTGAGACAGCTCAAAAGAATATGAATCTTCCAGCTCAAAATTTCATCCCAATGTTTATGTTGTAATATCGACAATTATGCACAATTAACCCAAATGACTGTATTCAAATAAATTATTAAAAGGATTTTCTTGTGAAAATGACTTAACTCTAAAGAATTAAACAATTTTCACATTAAAAACCTGTCATTTTCTCTGTGAATTTTCGCGGCATTTCGAAGAATCCCAACTGGTACCACCAAATTCACTTCGGCTTTTATTTTAGCTCAAGCCTGTTTTAAAGTGTTATGTGTAAAATAATTATGAGGAATCTGTTGGCAAGCAGGAACTGGGTGTCCTTTTTAGCACTTCCTGGACATCCCACAAGATACTCGTCAATAATTCTTCTGGTTTTAGTGATCAACATTGTAAAGGAGTCATTTGACACGCAAAAATCATTCAGAAAATTGATATTATTGGCTTTTAGAAAATTGAAGTTTGTATCCTTTGCGTTCTTTTGGGGACGAGAGTACCCATGAGTTTTCCAATTTCCCAGAGAAGGAAAAAATTCTTTCTCTGTAAAAGTATCATATTTGACCACTAAGAGTTACAATAAAGTGAGATTTACTGAAATTCGTTCGCTGGATATGTTGTGGTCCGGAAAGAGTTAAGCATTCCTTGAACCCAACACATTTGCCTTTGCCGCAAAAACGCATGAGAGAACAGTCTCATCCGTCTCATCTAAATTGTAAATCTCGTAAATCCTGTCTGGCTCAAAATTATAGGTGTTCATCAATTCACAACACTTAATAAAGGAATGGGTCACTAATGAGGTTATGATTTTCCAGTTGGAGTTGCCTAATAGGCGTGCGAACCATAAAATTCTAAGCGATTGAACCTACACGAAATATAGTATTTGTGAATTTTCCAGTACTCTTAAAATAATTTTTCTCTTATGCAAAAAGTTATTACGTAAATATCAACCCACATTAACCCTTCATCATTAACCCTCTAATGGGTAAGACCGCCTCCAGGCGATCTTCACAAAAATCACATTTACAGCGACAATAAAGGTTTAATTTATTTAAAAGTGCTATAGTGTCCTCGGTAATAGTCTTATAAACATCTCTTGAAAGTTTGAACTCATTCTTTGATTTTCTATCTTTTCTCTTGCTCTTTTTTTCTTATTTTTGTTTAAAAAGTCCTTTACTTTCTATATTTGCTTGCCACGCATTTGTAAGAGGGTTGAAAATTTTGACTCTTCGTTTTGTTGCTATCCCCAGTTTTGTGTGACAGGTCAGAGAAAAAGCAACAAAAAATATTTGTGCAGAAAACTCATTTCCAATTTCCATAAAAATACCGATTTAAAGTTATCTGACTAAAATAAATTTATTTTTTACTGAACGATATGTCATTCTACTTTTGTATATTTTATTTAAAAAATTTGAAACAACTAAAAATGTGGATATTGGAAGCAAAAAGAGTTTCAAAAAAATTTTATATTTTCTCACCTAGCGCCTAAACTAAAAAAGATAATGAAGAATGGATGGTTTTTTCGACTTTATTGGATCATAATTATCCTAGAAAACATTGTTTTAGAACTTTTTTCGCACACTTGCACATTAAAATTTTAATGTGATTCACATTAATTGTCGCTTGTGAGCGTCCAAATATGTTGTTTGTGTCTTTGAGTCACTTAACATTTGGGGTTTTTCTATTTATTGATAAAGAAGTGGACTTGGCCTGCAAAAATAAGTTTAAATTTACCTAAAGCATAAATATTTTTCACATTAAAAAATTAAAGAGAAAATCGCATTAATTTTTCGCATTAATGCTATAAATCAATTTATATCAAATTTTGCGGGACAAGTCTACCTTTTTATCAAGAAATAGATCAAATTTTGAATATAAAATGATTCAAACACACAAATTACACATTTGAACTCTCACCAGCGACGATTAATGTGAATCATATTAAAATTTTAATGTGCAAGTGTGATAACCTGATAACACAGTTAGAGGGTTAAATGAATTTATCTGTGAAAAATCACATGAAATGTGTACCATCAAAATTACCGATTTTGGGACAATTTTGAATTTGTGACCGTAGAACCTAGGAAAGAAGGGCTAGGCTGCCTATTTTTGTAGTGAAAATAAGGTTTATGAACACCTATCTTATCCTTAAGAAATGAGAAATCAGCTCTTTTTAAACAAAGAGAAAATCAGCATTGTTTGAAGGCTCGCGCGTGCGAAGCATCCCTAACTTTTCCCCTATATTGATGATATTTGTCTCAGTGTGTAGGGGTAGTCAATATTGAAATACAATATGGAAGAAAAACGATCCATATTGAAACGAATTTTGAAGAAATTGCCTACACACTGGACAAATTTCCTTCAATAATCCAAATTTATGCCCATTACTAATGTGTAGGCGATTTTCATCAATATCACATATTGATTGTGAATATTGATGAATTTTTTTCCTGTATAGACACAGCTTAAGCTTTAATCAATCTATTACAACTTTTCGGTATCTTCCTCAACTCTGCGGTTGCATACGACTTGTCGCGAGAAACTATGCGGAAGTCACAGTTCACATGAGTCTTCCCTGCTAATTTTGTTTGCTAAGATGGTGCATTTTTTTAATTTTGCTGATAAAATGGGTGAGTACTTGGAGAGTTTATTGCTTTGAGAAGGTACCCTTCACCCTGATAAGGTGAGTAATGACTTTGTACTGTTTCAAGTTCAAAACTATAAAGCTTCTTTGTTTGAGAATTGATCGGATAGGGATGAATTTGAAAATTTAGGACATGCTGAGAGGGTATCAGAGAGGAAATCAATTCTGGCGGAAGGGTTAAAGTGCAAATAAACTCAGACAGAAGACTAGGATCTAGCTAAGATCATGGTTAAAAGTTCTTCGCAGAGATTTCCTTTACCTAATTCTTCATTGGTTCTCTAACTTCTTAACTTTATTTTTAAATAAAATTGAGCCTTATCGTGATATAATTTAGCTTTTCAATCTCTTTGCACATCCCGTTTTCTGTGAATTGCTGAAGAGATTTATGATCCTCAAAACTTTGAGGAAAAAATTCAGAGTTTAGGAAGTCTTCCGGGATATCCCGGAGGCATTTCTGTTCTAAATACTGCAAATATTCCTCTACTAAATAGACCTATCAGATACCAGAAATTCTATTCCTTTGATCCCTCGGATCCCTCTATCCAGGAATCAGGCTGTTTAAAAAATAAACTTACCAATAGGAAAGGACAACCACAATTATGTGGATATACTCCTTCATTGGGGCTACTTTTTCTTCCAGTGGCTTGTACATCTTGTTAATTACTCCTTTGGTGACTACTTAACACAATTTTCTTATCACAATCACTTGGAATTCACAATAAAACCTTGGAAAACTATCGAGAGGAATGCCTTCCTCTCTCCAAGCTCAGTGCAAAGAAACTGTCTTCTTTCCGGGAAATACTCAATTTTCTTGGACTCCCAAACTGGGGCATTGTTTGGACAAGTTGCCGGAAAGAGAGCAGATCCCAACAATCAAAATTCCAGCTTTGTTTTCCTTTTTTTCCCAAGAGAAATTGAGTTTTGTTTACGTTTGCACAGCCGATGTTTGCACAAGTGCACCCAAAAAGCCCAATAAAAAATCGCGAAGTGACCCAAAATTCCTTCCGGAATTCCGGAAAGTTGTTGAATGTCAAACGTGCGTGTGTTTTTCATGCAAAAAAAAACAAAGCCCCGGGAAAAGTATTTTTGGTGAAAAAGTGTGAAAATTCGCAGTGTAATTTGAAAGTTTGGGCTGCAAATTGATCTGGGCAGAGGTGAGGAGGAGATTTTTGTGAAATTTGTGGATTTTTTGGGGGTTAAAAGTGAGTGAAAGTGCAATCTAACCTCAAAATGTTTGGGGCAGGAAAGGACATGACGACAAAAAGGAGGAATTTGGGGGATTTGAACAGCGACAATTGGGATGAGGAGGATGCCCCCGAGGAAAGGGGAACCTTTAGGAAGGCCTCGGAGGATGAGATAAAGAATCGCGTGATTAAAACAGCCAGAAGGCGCATTGCTCCAGCCACTGAATCAAAAGATGCTCCGCCACCGGGAATTTTTAGTGGTTTTGGTGGCTTCACAAAGACCCCAACAGCTCCAGTTGCTACCAGTTCACCCTTTTCCTTCCTCAGCAAGACGACCAGCTCCCCAGCTGTGACATCCAATGGACCACCGAAGAGCCAGGAGAAAGATGGACAGCAGGAAAAGGGTCAGGAAAGTGGAAATGAGAGTGAGTATCACAAGAAATTGGTGGATTTGAATAAGTCTGTGTTGGAGTGGATAAAGAGTAAGATCGAGAAGAATCCTTTGATCATCCTGACGCCGATTTTTGAAGACTACGAGAAATATCTGAAGGAGATCAAGAAGAATGATGAGAAACAGACATCAGGAGGAGCTGTCAAGGGATTTAGCTTTGGAATGACAGCTCCTAGCACATCAGCCTTGAGTGCATTCTCCAGTACAGCCACAGCTACGAGTTCAGTGGGAAATTTTGGGGCAAAAACTTCCTCTCCGGGAGGAGCCTTTGGATCAACTTCCCTGACAGCTTCTGCCTCCACGGGATTCTCCTTTGGGGCATCGAAACCCTTCACATTTGGCAATGTGACCAAGTCAACGGAGGCTGAAGACAAGGACACCAAGGGGGACAATGACGAAGAAGGCGAGGAAGAAAGTGACGAGCCCCCAAAAGTCTCCTTTACGCCCGTCGTGGAGGACGACAGTGTCTTCTCGAAGCGCTGTAAGGTCTTCATCAAAACAGATGAAGGCTACAAGGAACGTGGCATTGGTACACTCTACCTGAAATCCGTCAATGAAGGCAAAAAGATTCAGATGATTGTCCGTGCTGACACTTCCCTGGGCAATGTCCTGGTCAATCTCCTTCTGACCAAAAGTATTCCAGCCAAGATTCTCGGGAAGAACAACGTGATGATGGTATGCATCCCAAATCCCGAAACAGACAAGAAGCCCGTCTCCATGCTGCTGAAAGTCAAGAATGCAGATGAAGCAGAGGAACTTCTCAATGCCATTGAGAAATACGCAACAGATTAAACTACAATTTTTTCTTTTAAATAATTTTCTGTATAAATAGAGACATGAACTTTGAAATAAAATTCCTCAATTGGGCAGGCGTTTTTTAATCAATTTCTCCAGCTTCTTGATTCGTCCCTTGTCACTCTCCGGACTGTCGAGGATCTTGGCAGCTACGCTGGACGAGGATACAGCGTCTAGGGCCAGGGAGAGATTCTCCTTGGGAGCCGTTCGCTTGAATAACTCCGCCAGCTGGGCTTGATCGACGCGACGCATTCCCTTCATGTCCAGAACCTTGTGGAACTCCACGAGTGTGCTGTCGGGCAGAAGCTTGAGGAATTGCTCGGTGAAGACACTGGCTGGAATCACGGGAGCCATCACAACTTTGATGATCATCTCCGCCTTCGTCATGCCCTTGATCACAATCTTGGTAAAGCTGGCGGGAGCTTTTCGGTTTACCTGCGAAAAGGACGCAGTTTAGCAAAGGCCAAGGGGCAATTCATTGCAGGAAACAAGTCCTGTGATTTTTACAAAAAAAAAATTGCAAAATTGAAACGGCGTAAAAAAGTTTAAATTTGCATTGAAAACTATTAAAAAAAATTTTTTGGCCTAATTTTCTTTGTTAGTAAGAGAAAAGTGCGCTACCTTCGGATTTGAATCATGACTAGTGATTCCAAGAACGGTTAACTCTTTCCGGACCGCAGCATATGCTGCAAGCTAATTTCACAATTTTTAATCAAAAATGTCTAAGCTCATGAATTAATTGAAGTCCTACAAAAAATATCTTACATTTGGACATCCTTATAGTTTGTAATCATCTACAAGAATCGGATTTTTATCAGTTCTGAATAATTAAAAAACATTGTTTTTCATAGAAAATGCATATGCTTCTTTGGGTACTACAGTCCCAAAAGAGACGAAAGAGTTAACCGGTTTCGAAAAACCTGTTAATCGCTCTATTTCGGAGACGGTTTTGAAACCGGTTTTTAAAGATGAAACCGGTTTAAAACCGTCTCCTTCCAAGAATTTAAAAATTTCTCTTAAACTTTAGTTTATTTCTTGAAAATCAAGATACACTGCAAAATATTTCCTTGACTTTAGGAGGGAACCTGAAGTGCAATATGATTCTAAAAGTGTAATCTGTAGTATGGCAGTACAGTAGACTCTCTCTCAATTGAGCATTTGGGGAAAAATGTCATCCGGTTTAGCGATAGAATTGAGCGTCAAAGCCTTTGTAAATTCCACAAAAAGCGCTCAATTATCACGATAAAATAGGAAGAACTACAACGAATTTGAGCGAATTAACTTCATAATTAAACGTGAAGATTATCAACAAAATTTTTCACCCGATTGAAAAAGAACCGATTGAGTGAGAGTCTACTGTATGTTAATAATATATGAAGTTTCCTGTACGTTTCTTCCCTTGAAAAGAATTATTTGCTTAAGGGCTGAAACACATTGACAGTAAAATGCTCACCGTATTTCGTTAATTTACACACTTTCATTGTAATTCTTATGCAAATTCTCGATTACCGTATTACCTTGTCTCATACTCGGTGGCACTAGGTGAAAATAATATAAGAAAATTGAAGAAATAAAACGAAAATTCGATAAACGGTGAGCAAAAAAAAAACTGTACGATTAATTTCTCTTACAGTTTTTTTTTTGCTCACCGTTTATCGAATTTTCGTTTTATTTCTTCAGTTTTCTTATATTATTTTCTCCTAGTCCAACCGAGTATGAGATAAGGTAATACGGTAATCGAGAATTTGCGTAAGAATTGCAATGAAAATGCGTAAATTAACGAAATACGGTGAGGCTACGGCGAGCATTTTTTTGTTAATGTGATTCTACTCTAAAGGTTATCGGAAATTTTTTTTTCAGGACTTCTTCACAAGAAAATATATTATCTTTTAAACCTTAGTTAAATATTTACAAGACTAAAAAATCATTTGTATACTGGGAAAAAAATTTGCAAATGATTTAGTACAATCTTGTAAAATATTGTTTTATGTGGAAAAGTAACAAGATGTTTACCACTCCCTGTCTTCATAGAGATTTTTATTGAATCTTGCTATATTTTAATTTAACTACATATCTTATTATACCCAAATTCACCAAGATTGTTACACAGGATTCTTGTAAATTTTTTGTCAAAATCTGGTATTTATTAGATTCACAACCAATGGAGTAAAAAGCAATAAAGGTTTCCTTTTATTTACTTTCTTTTTTTCAAAATTCCTATGGAATTTTGTCTATGAAATTATTTGTGACTTTTGTGTAAATTATAATCATGATTCTCATGATATATAATACCAAACATTACGCATCGGTGTGTTTTCTATGGAGAATGATCTAAAAAATAGACTTTAGAAACCATTCCCGATCGAAAAATCTGGATTTTTTTTGTTGAAAAAAGAATCATTTTGACAATACTTTTACAATATTTTACATAAACAACTATATATCGAATATAAAGTAACGATAAATCTTGGTAATTATCTTTCCAATATTCTTTTTTTTCATATTTTTGCGAATATTATTTTTCTCTCACGATTCAAGTTTTCTAAACTTATATTTAATAAGATTAAACTAGTCATAGGAATTTAAAAATAAAGAGAAAAACTCTTTTGGTTTGTTCGTTAAAACATTTTCAATATTCTTTTTTTCATTTTCCAAGATCTAGAATAAAATTTTTAAATATTTCCTTATTAAAGATTTTCAAAAATGACAACGTTTATAGCCAATTTATTTTAAGAAAAATAAATTGTATGAAAAATGGTTATTTTCATTCTCTACCTTGAAGGACATTTTACAAAACCCGCTCACATAATATAAAAAAAATATATTCAAAATGTACAATAAATAGAGAAATATCCAAATAAACCAGTTCACAATCTTCCTTTGATACTAGCACTCACAATTATATATATTTCATAATTCTTAAATATCGTAATATTTGGAAAAAATACCGTTTTATTCAAGGTGGTATCAAGTGGGGTAGTGGCATCATTCTGCCACTGAAAATTTTGTCTCCAGAAAACCCTGAAAAGTTGTCAAAAGGAAATTACGACAAATGCTAATTTTACTGACGAAATTTTTCCGAGTGTCCACGTTTTCACATTTCAATGAATGTGTGTGTGTGTGTGTGTGTGTGTTTTTTTTAACGTGGTTTAGTTATTCTCTCCCTATAATTTTTAATGTGCATTTCTGTGTGCTTTTGCAAGCGTTTTCGTGGTTTTAGAAAAATGTTTCCGAATTTTTGATTTTTTTTTAACACGTTTCCCTGTTTCTTGTACAGGTTTCCGTGATCTGAGAGACACTTTCTTTTGCTCTGGTACGTTTCATAATTTCTAGAAAAAAATCTTTATCAAATGGTTATTTTTTTTCTATAATGAGGTGCCCCTTGCAATTTTAAGACTAACCAAGAAGCGAAGATATTTTTTTTATATGACTCACATAAATTTCTTAAAGTTTTTAGAATATTAAGGTTTTTTTGGTAACGGATAGTCAGGATAATAGGCTACTTGGGATACTTGGGATAAAATTTGAATGAAGCAGATGCATCATGCGCATATGAATTTAACTCTTTCCGGACCGCAGCATATGCTGCAAGTCAATTTTACCATTTTTTAATCAAAAATATCTAAGCTCAGGAATTCATTGAGGTTCTACAAAAAATATTTTACATTTGGATATCCTTATAGTTTGTAATCATCCACAAGAATCGAATTTTTATCGATTCTAAATAGTCCAAAATACCCTATTTTAGATAAAATAGAATACTTTATTTTAGAAATTTTTAGATAGATTTGAAAAAAATTCCAGAAACAACTAGAAAACGTAGTACAGTCGAAATTGAGCACAAATCCCGCACTACCTCAGCACAAACCGTGTAAAGTCTTATAAATCTTCTTCTCCTTTAATATGAAACAGTTAAAATTGTGCACTAAAACTGTATAGCTTCTGCTTAAAAAAATCCAAATTGTGTGCAAAACCTACACAACCTTATTATAAAATAATTAAGATAGTGAATAATACTCGCACAGCTTAAGCATAAAATGGTAAAGATTTTGCTAAAATACACTGCTCAAGCAGAGACTGTTTAACTAGCCGTTTCATGCTTTAGCAAAATGATTAATTAATCTTTTATGCTTTAGCATTGAGAGTTTTATGCACAATTTAACTGTTTTATGTTTAAGCTGAACGAATTTCATACACAACATTGTCTAAGTTCAGTATTTTTCGTACCTCTACGGACGATAGGGACAAAAATAGCAGAAAAAATTTAAGAAATTTTTCTAAAAAAACTAATAAATACTTTCTTAGTTAGGAAAAAAGTCGTACGTTTCAGATATAATTCAGATTGAGGGACAATATTAAGGAAAATGTTAATGTGAAGAGCGATTTATACATAAGGTATATACTAGTAACAAAAAATATTTCGTGAAACCATTCCTTAATACCTAATTTTTCCTCAAACGTGCCACTTTTTTCGGAACAAAATATACTGTGTAAAGGTGTCTACACATTGGGAGCAATTTTCGTCAAAAATTGCGTTTTTGACAGAAATTTGACGTTTCCCCCTACAACGCTGCAGGGAATTTCCTTCAAAAAAGCAATTTTTGACAAAAATTGCTCCCAATGTGTAGAGGCCATAAAGAAGGACGAATCCACAGAGAAACTAAACGCTTTTTCTGGAAACCGGGAACTGAAGCCTTTTTGTTGGTTGGTATTACTTTCTTCAGTCTCAAAATGTTTTTCGCGCAAAAAAGTTTGCGCGCAAAAATAGAGCTTGCGCGCAAGAAAGAAATTGCGCGCAAGAAAGAAATTGCGCGCAAACAGTGAATCTTGCGCGCAAACCCTCCTTTACCCCTGCGTGCTGCGCGCAAGATTACTCCGTGCGCAGATCCCTACTCCCGACAGCAATTCGGATAAAAATCGCACAGGAATAAATTATCTAAAATCACTCAATTTGCATATGATGTATAATACCATGGTAATTAATGGGTTAATTAATAAGAATTAAAAAAAAAGAATATTAATCATGAAACTGCAGAAAATAATTGAAATAAAAACTACTGAACAATATTTAAAAATTTTACAAAAATTATTCAGTGCGAAAAAAAGTGAATTTTTTCTTCAAAAAGAAAAGAAAGTGCGCGCACATTTATTTTGCGCGCAAGTCGAAAATTTTTTTTGCGCGCAGCGCGCAAGATTACTCCGTGCGCAGGTCCCTAGTCTTCTCTACTCAGAGTCCCAAAAAGAGATGAAAGAGTTAAATGACTTACTTGCGATCCGATTGACGGTAAGTCCAGGAGGACTGTTTTGAGGCTGTGAGTGTCCAGGAGGAGCTGTTCGCATCCCAGAACATTGCTCTCCTGGACACTGGTCAGGCGGCACTTGTAGAGGTGATTGATGAACTTAGGAATGAAGGAATTGACGAATTTGTGGCAAAACTGAATGTAGTATTTGCGGGATGTTGCCAAATTGTCCCGGATCGTTGGAATGGTTTGTTTGAAGTGGCTGATGATGGAGTTGACAAAAGTACTCTGATCCCCAACATTACTGATGGTTTGCCATTGAACTTTGCTCATGACAATCAAAGCAGGCTCACAGCCTGTTTCGAGATCCTGAACCAAGAATTGAATGCAATTTGAGATGATACGATGATAGACATCCTTCTCCTCGCCCAGATCGATTTTATCCATGAAGGATTGATCGACTTTTTCCTTGAGTTTATCCTCGAGTTGCTGAACAGTTTCCAGACAGTATTCTGCTGTTGTGAGAATGCAGCAGATTGTGATGATTTCATCCTTGGTGAATCTGGGAGCTTCTCCCTCTTTCAGGAAACTATGGATCACTTGACCGGCTGCTGTGGAGAGATTCTGGAGATCTCTGGTGAGGAGAGACATACTGGTGCTGATGGAGGATGGTGTGTAGGATGTTGTGAGTTTGGGAATTCGACTTTCTAGGATCTTTGCTGCATATTCTCTTAGGTATTTCTTGAAGATCATGGCTAGGTCATACATTGGCTTCCCATTGCTCAGTTGAACACATTGCACCATGCACTTTTTGTAGAAGACAAAGAGATCAGCACAGCTGGGGAATACCGTTGTCCTGGCCACGGGATCTGCTGGGATTTTTGCCTGGAGGAATTGTTCTATCAATTCAGCCAGATTCTTATCAATGCTATCCGTGTAGATGTCCAGGTAGGGCTTAAAGCAGGAACCTATGAGGTCAGTGAATGGAGAAACTACCGGTTTTACAATTCCTCCCTCTTCGGATTCACTCTGAGCTGGAGATTCTGTCTTAAGCTCCTGGACAATTGGAGGTTTCTGAGGGCTTTGAGGAGTCTTCCCTGGTGAATCCTGCAGAGTAATTCCGGTGAATCTTTTGGCCAGGAGTGCCTCAAAAGCCGTTGTCTTCCCAATGGCATAAAGCAGGAGCTTCACATCAATCTCCATCCGACGCCTGGTCATCAACTTGGACAGTTGCTCATGAGTTGTGTGACAGAACTGGACAGTTATCCTTTCAGAAACTTCCCAGTCAACTGGGAATATTTTCCCAAATTTATCCTCAAAGTCCAGCAAATGCCTCTTGATCCAGGCATAGCGTTTGTCAATCTTATCGAGCCAGGCTATATCCTGATTCTCATGGAAAAGCTGCACATATTCCTGCAGCTGAAGATTTATAAACCATTTCAGGAGATCCCTCTTGACCCGAGGCTCCAGCACAGAAACCACCCGACAGGCATCCGCCAACTGAGCTAGGCTCATCTTCATGGCATTCTGCTGCCCCGGAGTGAAGACATTCTTAAAGTCCTCTGTGATTTGATTAGCCAACTCCCCATGGATTTGGGTAACTTTGTCTGAGAGGGTCTTAATGTGTGCCACTTCTGTGTATTGCTGAAAGTGCAAATTGACCTCAGTGATGGCCTGCAGGGGATTCAGAACTTCCCCATACAGCCTCTTCTCGGCCAATTTGGTCAGACTCTCAACACCACCCACCAGCATGTGCAAATGATTGAGTGTGGTAATTGCAGAAGTGAGATTCTTCTTGGCTGAATCCAGTTGCTTGATATCCCTTGTGATCTCCTTCACCATATCCTCGGTCTTCTCAGCCCGAGTCTTAATCTCTGTTATCTGACTCGACAGCTGCATTATTGTTCTCTGAGCATCTTCCAAGGCTTTTCGCCCATCCTGCCCAGTATTTGTCTGACCGCGCACAACACTCCGGATATTATCATCAATTACACTCACCTCGCATTCCATCTTGGCGATGACATCGTCAATATTAGACAGGGATTGTTCATTGGGAAACAGCTGATTGATGTAGTCCGTGGGATTGAAATCAGGCTGATCCAAGGGACTGGCTCCTGGATTCTGCAGAACTTGCTCTATTGCTGCCTGAACATCACTTGTTAGCACTATTGTGGCTATTCTATTTTCACTATTTTCACCCTGACCACTATCCACATCCTCCTGACCACCCAACATTATGGAAATGTACGATAAATTGCCCCAAAACCCGAATTTTCACAGAAAAAAACACCACTGACCCCGCACTGGGTATTTTTGTGAGGTTATGTCACTCTGAACTGTCAAAATGGTCAAAATTAATGCCTAAATTTTCCGGAACGCCTCTTCTTAATTCAAACTTCAAAAAGCTTTCTTCCGCTTCATCGTTCTTTTCGTCCTCGGCTTCGCTTCATGGATGCACTGCTTCTCTCCTTTTGGGTTGAAAAAATTTGTGAAAAATCGTGAATATTGTGATTGCAAATGAACAAGTAACTCGCTGCTTTATCTCTGGTAATATGGTAAGTAATTTTATCAATTATTTTATGCAAAGATTGATGTAATATTAATGAAACTAAGCAAAATATGAAAATTAATGGCGTCCATCTTTTGCTTTTTGTAAGGAATTTTCTTAGAAATGAAGCATTTTGAGGGAAATTGCTGAAATTTTTCAGAGTAGGGGAAAGCTTTGATCGTTCGCACATACGCTACCTTCGAACACTTCGTATTTCTTCCGTATTCATTTATGAATCTTATCTGTGGCTATATTTCAATAGCTAGTCTTAACTCTTTCGCGTCACACTTTTATTCAGCAGATGAATTCATGTAAAATTGAGTTTTTCCTAATGCTTTATGATCAAATATAATAGTCCAGAGAGGAAAAAAATTCCATTGCGTGAAAACTCGGAAAAACCCCGGATCATATATGACCCTATTGTCCTCAAGGGAAGTGTACATACCATTTTCAAAATCTATATCACGGTCTTTTTAAGAGTTTTTTCTTTGCTTGAAGTTACTAATTTGGCCAAAATCATGGCAAACTGGATTGTCTTGATGAACACTGTACACGGTAAAAAATTTCGGCACGTATTTGTTCCAAAAATTAGCTCGTCCACGGACACCATAGTTTTTGGCATAATCTTGTTCATTTTATGAGACTCAAAAAGATACCCATTATTAGTAACGAATTTGTTTCAATAAATAGCTCGTCTAGTACAAAATCGTATCCCTCCTCTCACACTCAGTCACCCGTCACCGAAGTGAAGAGGACCCCAAATCTGTGGCAATTTTCGTGCTTCAGGGTTTCACTTTTTTTTTTAATTCGAGATTCCCTTCCCCTCTTGGTGCCAGCATTCGCATATGATTTCGTCATGCACGCGTCTGTATAAAACACTCTTAAGTTGATTCTTGCTTGATGTTCCTTATGAACTTTCGCCACCGAAATCCATCTCGACTGAAGTATAGGTCTTAACAGTAAGACGAAATCACTTACACGGATTTGTTCCCGACAATGGGAACAAAAAGATTCCCCATATGAGTAATAATTTCGTTCCAAAAATTACCTCGTCCACAGATACCGAAAATTTTTGGAACAAATATGTTACAGATGTAGGAATAATATTGTTATAAAAAATATGTACCAATTTGTTCCTGACAGTGGGAACAAAACAGCCGAGTGCAACAAATTCTAATCCAACTTTCAGGAATAAATTTGTATAAAACGAAATCAACTCAAATTTGTAAACATTCCACCGCAGCAAAACGGTTCCAAAAGACAACTCTAACAAAATTGTAACTGTATTTTGTAACGAAACTGTAAAGAAAACTTTTTGGAACAAACAAATATCTTTTCTAGATGCAAATCGATTCCAAAAAAATTTGTTCCAAGGAAAACTTGTTTTAATATTTTGGTCAGTGTTCAAAAGTTTTAACCATGTACTCCTGGTGTTCAAGGAATCTTCCTGGTAATCCCCTTGAAGTCTCTGTCACAATATTTTGAGTGGTATTTGGCAAAAATAAACTTATCTACATATTTATTCACACACAATACAATTGCACAATATGAGACGCTTTCAGAATACTATAAAATATTGCAAAATATTTTATAATTCATCAGATATAAGATGAAATGTCCAGGAGCAAGATATTTTCCTTCTGGATTTCACAAAGAAAAACAATGTCCCAACTGGCCCAACTACATTGTTGGCACGAAAACACTTTCATAAACCTTTACCCTTGCCGACAATAGGGTCATATATGACCCGGAAAATTCTACGCGCTTTTCTGGAAAATTGAGAGTAGTTTATTATATCAAAATATGCAATATACAATCTTTGGATATTCTATTTTGTGTTTCTAAAGAAATTTTGCTGAAAAAAATAAATGAATATAAAAAAAATTGAAAAAGTCATTTCACAAAGTTCGAAATTCGTGATTTTTGATCTCAAATATTTTCTTTTCCTGAATATCTGGAGTCTTGAGAAAATTAGCCAAGAATCCAACATCCTTCTATTATGATGTGCACAATTAGATAGATTTCAATTAATGTAAATAGTCAAAAAAAAACTTATTGTTCCCCGGGTCTTATATGACGCTAATGACGTGAAAGAGTTAAAAGTAAATAAAAATAACGTTATGTATATCTAGGACAAATAAGACCATATATATGAGGATGAATTCTCAATTTCTTTTTCTTTAAAAAAATTAAAATCAGCAAACGCGTAAAAGAGCTTTTAAAACGCTACTTTAGTTAAACATTCATATTAGGAGTATATTACAGTGCAAAGCAAATATTGCTATATTAATGATACAAAAAACAGTCAGTGATTAAAAAAACGATAAATAAATGTATGTCTGATTTAAAAAAAATAAAAAGTAAAACGGCGCTAAGCAAGAATCGAACTCGAGACTTTTGCGTTATAAACACCGTCTGCTTGCTTTTGAGTATGACACAATCCTTATGATGCCCGTCCCCGTCTATGTTCTTAATATGAAGCCAATCAGAATTTGATGACTCGATGACCTCCCTTGTAAGAGAAATAGAAATAATTTACTGTCGTATACATGAGCAGCTTTTAGTGTTGTAGGTAGATTCTAAAAGCAGCGGTTAAGATCTCGAAAATTATGGCAATGTCACATATAAAATCTAAATTTATCAAGAAAACTTATCACATAACTTGCGAAAATTTTTCAGAGTAATCGATTTTTTGATTGCAGATCGATGATCGTCTCTGGGGATATGAAGGGTGCGGCTACAAGTCCAAAAATTGGGCATCAAATGACTTAGATGAAGAAACATGAGCAAGTCCATCGAGCTGTGAATTTGAACCATCTGAAATATTCTGAATACCCTTCTGAGCCTGATCACGCTGATGTCATGCCAGATGTTGAAGTGAATTTGGTACCTTCTCAATCTGATGAAGAAGTCAGTGTAGTCTCAGTGGATTCAATTGAGACAGTTAAATTCCAAAAGCTCAAGTCCAGTAAGTAATTTGGTATCAAATGAGATGAGGAAATACATGAGAAAGTCCATCGAGCTGTGGATCTAAACTAATCCTAAACTGAGAACCTTTTGAGCCTGAACAGGTTAATTTAGAATGCTTTGAGGTTGTAGTCAGGCTTGATGTTGAAGTAAATTTGTTGCCTTCTCAGCCTGATATAGAAACCAGGCTATCCGAACACTCAAAGTAGGGATTTCATTAAAAAGAATCAATGAATTGCATTTTTTGAACTCTTTCTGATATGAGAAAAGAAAGTTCGATTGGCATTGTCAAATTTCTTAGTCACGTGTGACAATGCAACAAAAATTACAGAATTTCCCTGCTGGCCTTTTCTGCACAAATAATTTTCACTGGAGTTAAGTACTCTAACAAGATTTTATCATTCAGACTTGTCCGGTATTCCAAGACCTTTCAAATGAATCCTCACTGAACCCATTCGGTTGAAAAATATGGTTTCTAGAACCTTTTTCTTGGGCACTGTAAAACAGTGATAGGCCCCCAATTAGCTTATGGTAGCTGAGATTCTTTACAGGCCCCTCTATACAATAATAATAAAAATGCCATGATGAGCTAGATATTGGTACGTTGGTCCAAATATTTTATTTACTATTTTGTTGTTTTAGCATTCTTCACAATTTTATCAATTCTTACTTTCTTTTTTTTTTATACAGGTAACATTGAATATATAATTTTTTTTCACTTTGTATCTCCACGCTTTGAAGTGTAATAAAATCCTTAGCTTGGTTGTGAGGTTGTTAAAAGATTGTGAGAAGAAAAACAATTGATTTTTAAACTATTTATACAATCTTGCGTTGTTTATTTATTTTTTTTTGTTTTAAATATTCTACCATCAACTACATCAAAATCCTATATAATTTGAGAATTATACCAGGAAAAAAGACAATTTAATAATTAGAGAAAAGAAAGAGATAGAAGTCATTATCATAAAGGAATAAAAACATACAACGACTTAACTATTTTTTCTTTAAATGTTTATGCTCAACTTTGACAATTTCTTTTTTTTAATCTTTCTTTTTTTACAATTACTATTAATCTATAAGTAAATAGTGTCTAAAATTGTTATTTCAAGTTAATTTTTTTTTTGTATTTCATTTCACTTGTCCTAAATTACTTTTTGATCCTATTTAGAAATTTGTCTAAATCTCACGCACTCACCGATTTCTCTCTCGCTCTCTCTCTCTCTATCTTGTACTGTAATGAGATGTGCCATAAGAATAACCTCCAGGAGCACCAGCACGTGAAACTGATGGAGCTGTTGATGAAACTGCTTCTTGGTGGCTGCTGGAATGTGAATCACATTTCGTCAAGTAGTCAATGATCCCCTTTGTCCACTTTATATGAGCCACAACTGATGCTTCAGACTGCAAAAGAAAAACAAAATCTCTAGGCCCCGCCCTTTCAATCTAAAAAAAAGCCCCGCCCACTTACGCTGGCTGTGAGATTCATGAAATTGTAGTACTTTTCGAGGACTTTCACCATGTCATCGAAGGTGGCGTCCCTGAGGTATGGTCGGATCTTCTTCTCGTTCTCCGCATTGTCCATCAGCAAATGGCCCAGCAGGAGGCAAACATAGCTGGCCAGCATTGTGTGCTCCATATGATGACCAGCTTTCTGGAGCACTGAAAAGACAACCAAAAAAAATGAGAAGGATATCTCTGAAGAAGTGAGTTCCCCTCATTTCTTACACTTTGTCACAGTCTCCTCAACTTCCTCTTGAGCAGTCTTGTGCTTCTTCTCGTACTTCTTGGGATTTGACTCCAAGAGATCATCGGTATTCCTCTCAGCCATTCTGTGAAAGAATTATACATAATTCTCTGTTAAAAACATTTTAACAGAGTTGATGAAACGGAAGATTGATTGAAGATAACTTGATAGCGATAAATTACAGTAAATTACAAGGAAAAATACAAGCGAATGTTGGGCAGATCATCAAGGAAAACGGCTCTGAATTTCAGGACAGTTCGGAAGAAGATGCAAAGGTTCCTCTGAATGAAGAAGAGGCGATACCTGAACCGACAACTGGAAGACATTGATGCGCTGCATAAAAGGAAGTCAGAACCTTTTACCGAGCAGTAGCGTTAAAAAACGCAACGGCTACCAACCGCAGGTGTCTCTATGCAAGGACCAACTAGGAAATCTTTTGGTGCAAACAAATGATATTGTGAAGAGATGGAAAGAGTATTTCCGACAACTGCTGTGCGTGAGCGATGAAGCATCGGAGCAGGGGAAAAAAGTACAGACACGAACTACCGATGGCCGCGAGGAAGAGGTTCCAACGAGAGAAGATGTAGTGAGAACAATCTTATCTCTGAAAAATCACAAGGAACTAGGGGAAGACAACATCCCAGCGGAGCTTGTGAAACATGGGGGAACCGAGCTTCATGACCGGATCTATGACCTTGTCTGTAGGATCTGAGAGTCGGAGATCATGCTTTGTGATTGGAGAGTGGCGGTGGTAGTCCCAATCTACGAGAAAGGTGACCGGTTGGAATGCACCAACTATAGAGAAATCGCGCTCCTAGAATTAGATTTAGATTTATTGAAAAAAAAAGAATGTCTATACAAGAATGTTCCTAACTCCCATCTGACCTAGACTGATAGTGCCTTGCAATGCCATCCTGTGAGATTCTAGCACTGACAGGGAGAGAGTTGTAAAGAACAACCCCATCAACAAAAAGCGTTCGCGAATACTGGTTCGAGTGAGCTCTAGGGAGCAGAAGTCCACACAGTCTGGCCGAGGCTCCAGGAATCAAGAGTGTGGCTAAGTATCGCGGCTTCCCAGACATAATCAGCTGGAAAAGAAAAGTAACCGCTCTCATACGAAGGAGTGAAAGGAGATCACAGCCCACTAGAATATTGCGGTGCGCCGAGATGTGGTCACGAGGACAGAAACCACAAATGTACCTTACGCAGTTGTGGAAAGTCACTGATAGTCGTTTGATAGTTTCACTGTCAGCCGCAAAAAATAGCTCAGCCCCATATGTGATAATTGGGATAAGCAGAGCCCTCACAAGGAGTAAGCGGGTATCTCGAGGGGTAATTTCACGGTATCGTCGAAGAGTCCGAAGAGTGCAATGCACTCTTTGATTGATGTGAGATATATGGTCAGACCACGTAAGGGATGAATTAAAGATTACTCCCAGATTGCGGGCACGCTCAACTACTGGTACCACCTGCCCATAGATTGTGATAGGAACAGGAGCTTCTGATAAGGGTCTCCTGGAGATAATAAGTGCCTGTGACTTTTTGGGGTTTAAAGATAGTCCATTAAGAGTAGCCCGGTTTTCTATATAAGCCAAATTTGCATTTAAGTGCATAAAGGCAGGAGTTATATCAGATGGGTCCCCATCCAAATATATCTGTAGATCGTCAGCATATAAGTGATATGAACAGCCAACCAAAACTGCTGGTAGGTCATTAATAAAATAGAGAGAACAGAAGTGGGCCAAGCAGAGAGCCCTGTGCCACCCCACGATCAAGAGACACGGGCTCCGACAGTCGACCACCAAATCTGACTCTCTGAGTTCGTCCTTCAAGATAGGACTGAATGAGTGAGATAGCACAAGAGGAGAAATTGAACTGACTGTAAAGCTTGAAGAACAGGAGTTTATGCGGGATGCTGTCAAATGCTTTGGTGAAGTCCAGCAAGATCAGAATAGCAAATCTACGGTTGTCAAGCGAAACAGCTATGTCATGTTGCACCCGGAGTAGCGCTCCAGTGGTACTATGACCGCTGCGAAAACCTGACTGAAAATCTACAATCAACCGCCCAGAGCTCAGGAAGGCTGAGATCTGCTCTATAAGAGAAGCGCTTCGAAAACCTTCGAGAGGACGGACAGCAAACTGATCGGCCTAAAGCCAGAAGGGCCAATTGAATTATTTACCTTGGGTATAGGAACCACTAGGGCAGATTTCCAAACTGTAGTGTAAGAAGATGAAGCGATAATAAAGTTGAGTGTTTCTGCAATAACGGGCAGAATTATTTTGACAAATGCCAAGAAAACCTCGTCGTCACCCTGAGCATCAGACTTAACGCGTGAAACAGCAAATAGAACTTCATCAGCAGAAACACACCTGAAAGGTAAATGGAACTCCATTTGCACAAAAAGTCGTTGATGTTCGAAGAATTCAAGTTCCATTTCGAATTTTCATACTAAATTTTCGAACAAGATGGAGAAAATTTATCAAATATTCCACTAAAACGCTGGCAAAAGAGTTACTCAGTGATTATGGAGTGACTAAATAATGGGACAAGAACAGTAAACGTCGTTCTTCTATGGCGAGTGCCTAGGGAGAGTGAGGTGTTTGCCCCTGAAACCTCACCAAAACCTCCAACTAATTTGCAGATTTATCATACCCCACTATCTTTACCAGCTTACTGTTGTTATGCCTTCAGCAACGGTCTTGAGACAGCTGAATACAGATGTGAGAGTGATGATCAAAGAGATTCTTCACCTCCCGCAGTCCGTTTGTAACGGGTTGTTGTACTGCGGGAATAAAGACGGGGGACTCGGAGTTCCTAGGCTTGAGGTGCTAACTACCTCGACTGTTCTCAAGCTGGGCCTCAAATTTGCTCAGTCTGACGACCCAATCATGCGCCAGCTGGGCGAGGCCCCGGAAGCCCAGAAAAAGCTAGAAAGTCTCGCAAGGGCCGGGGCCATTGAATGGCCAGTGACAACAACCCGGGCCGTCGAGAACTACAAGGCCCGAGAGCGGCGAAGCATGCTGGAGGCATGGGCTGTGAGCCGAACGCAGGGGAGCGCTGTTCATGCTTTCAGGGACTCGAGAGAGAGAGCAATCAATGGCTCTTTCGGCCAGAGCTATTGAAGCCAGCCAAATATCTCACGACACTTCGTGCGCGAACAAATAATCTTGGCAACAAGGTCGCCACGGCCAGATATATGGATCACCAGTCAATAAACTGCAGGAGATGTGGCGCTCTACCCGAGACGCTTGGTCACATTTTGGGTCTCTGTACCCGTGCCAAAAACAGAACGATCCGGCGCCACGATATGATCAGAGACATGATCAGGGAGGAAATGGCGAGAAAGGATCCGGGGGTAGTGCTCAGTAAAGAGCAAACCTTCTCCCTCCCCGACGGCAACCGTCTCCGCCCCGATCTGATGGTAAATAACCAGGATGGGGTCTTTGTGGTGGATGTCACAGTCCGCCACGAGGATGGGGACGGGCTTGCCCAAGGGTTCAGGGACAAGGTTGAGAAATATAAAACCCTTCTTCCCGTAGTACAGAGGCTGTACAACACAACCTCTGTCTCGGTGGTGCCCATTGTAGTGGGCACAAGGGATGCAGTACCCCTAGAACCGGTGGAAGGTTTAAAACGCCTCAAAATAAACACCAAAAGGTTTACAACCACCGTTTCGATGACCGCTCTCCGCTCATCAATCGTTATTTATAATGAATTCATGGACTATGGAGGGCGGTTGAGGTCAGACGTTGGGGTTAGTGATCCCCAAACACACTGTAACGTCGCATGAGTGTTAAATGTCAGTCCTGACTTTTTATGGACTGTTTTATTTAACTTATTCGTGTGTCGTCCCCGTTTTAAACAAAAGGACAAAAAAAAACGCGGAAATCCATAAACCGTCTGTGATACAAAAATCTGTGATAACATCTTTTTTAGATCTTTAGATCTTTACATCTTTTTAGATGTACCTCAGCCACCTTGCGGAATTATCAAGAAGTAAGAAAGTCTCTTTTTTGGATCTTCGAATTTTTCAAAATCTTTTCTGTAAAACGATTTTTAAATCGAATTTGCAATTCATGAGTGAAACGGTCAAACTTTTCCGTGATGCATAATTGCCATAAAGCATGTGCATCATGGCGAACTGTCACTAAGTCAATTTATCTACAATCTTCAAAGTTGATCTTCCTGAAAAAGAGAGCAAGAACGAAAGAAGAGAATGGCACTTACCTGGCCAATTCTTCACATTTATAGAAGAATTCCACGAGAGCCTTGATGGCTGGCACTTTGGCAAATTGACTCCCAAAGTCCGACAGAGCATTGGCCTCCATGATGATGGATCTGTTGGCCTTTGTGTACATGGTCAGATTGATGAGCAGCAGCAGTACCAAGATGCTCAATTCGAAGATACACTTCTCCGGAACATAATTCGGTGCCTGCAGCAGCAGATGGAGACTCGTGTCGAACAATCCCTCTTTCTCGCCCAGAAAAACTGCCCCAACTGCCCGATCATTGAAGGGATGCGTTAGGGCAATGAGAACCTTGAGGGTGGGCACAAGGGCTTCCCGGATAACCACTCCGGGATTTTCTTTGGGTGTCTGATCATTTGTCGGGTAGAGAGCAATCTCCCGATCGCAGAGTTTGTACAATTTCACCAGAGTCTCAATGGCATGGCCATTGCGATAGCCAAGGATATAACTCTGATTCTGCTCATTCATCTCCATCACATTCTCCAGCACCCTCAGGCACCGTTCAATTTTCCGCAATTTATCCAACAGAGCATCCGTCCAGCCCACAACATAATCCGAAATCTGTCGACAGCATTCACAGATTGTATTGATGATGTGCTCCAATCCACCCAAATTCCTCAATTCCTCCTTAAACCACTCTCCAGCTCGTTTGGACGTCAGACTCAGGAGGGTTTCCATAGCCAGTGTTCCCACCGTAATATTGTCCAGATTGAGATGTTGTGCCTTCCCATGACTCTTCACCTCTTCACACAATTCCCTCACCTTCTGCTTATTCCGCTGCAACTGTTGCAAACTCAGTCCAGCATCGTCCAGGGCATCAGCATGACTCACATCTGACTCCAGCAGACTCAGCATCAACTCCAGCGAATCCCTGTCCAGATCCATATTCAAATTATCCTGCGACAGAACAAACATTATCGTTGCCGTGCACAGTCCCAAACTCTGATCCTTTGTCGCATCTCTCAGTGCCCTGAAGAACTTTGCCACTGTCCCATGGGCCCGGACATGCATCCTAAACCCTGGAGTCATGCACTTGGACGACAACTGAATGGCCGATAGGCATCTCGTGCTGATGGGATTGTGAGGCTGCAGAGCATCCAAAATGTACTCAACATCATCATCCATCTCCTGAAATTCTCCAATTTCCTGAATCTGATGTGCCTTCTTCACATTCCGCACACGCGTATAGTACTTCTCCTGTTGCACCTCCTGCTGACACTCCCGCGAGAAATTCAGCACACTCTCCCGATCAGTTGCACTGTCTTCTGGCTTGGGCACACGAGACAGACTCGTGCTGCTGCCCTCGAGGAGGCTAAACTCATCCGCCAGGGGCGTCTTTGTGGCATCACTGCCCAAGAGGGATGAGTTGCCTTTACTGTCATCGTCCCATTTGTGCTTGTACACATGCCTCTTCTTGCCAGCGTCTGAAACAGGATTTTCCTTATGGTGGAAACAACACAAACATTCGCAAAGTGCTCGAACTTCAAACAAACAAAAGGAAGCATTTCGAGCATTCTGCGAATTATTCTTCGTCATTGCTATATAGGGCAAAATTTCATCCGAATTATCGAGAGATTTGGCCATCACAGTTAATGTAAATTCCACAAAAAGCGCTCAATTATAAAGAATCACGATAAAATAGGAAGAACTACAGCGTTTTTGAGCGAATTAGCTTCATAATTAAACGTGAAAATTGTCAACAAATTTTTTCGTCCGATTGAAAAAGAGCTAATTGACCTAGAGTCTACTGTATAAAATCCCGGATTAAATGAAAAGCTGTTGAGAAACAAGTTTCCACGTTTCAGCTGAGATTCTTTACAATTTCAGCTTTTGTGGTTTTATGCGTTCTCTCATTGTCCATATAATAATTCAAATTCAATTTTTAAGAACAGTGCTGAGCAAGCGTTACGAGACTTCTACCGAAAATTCCGAACTCTGTTTTGTGTTTTTGTGTGTACTGTCAAGTGTGCTAATCCTGACGCTTCGCTATGTGGATCGTTATGACTACGCTAACTAGATAAACCACGAAAAATAATATTTTTATTTTTATTTCCGTAATATAGTCACTACAGTAACATAATATGACTATTCAACTTTGAGAAAGAGCAAAAATGATATTTTTATCCTACCCCCTGACAAAAAGCTTTTTTATATGGAGCTATTTGAAGCCAACTCATAAATTACTTCCAAACTCAGCTTATACTTCGAATTCCGAAAAACTTTTTAGATGGAAATATAGAATATTTATCCCTCTTTACAAGGCACAGAGTCCTGTGTACAAAGCACACCTCAATTGTGACATATATCGTGTAAAGGTCACGAGTGCAGAAAAATTTCCATACGAATCTGTATGTGAATGTGAGAAAGTGGCTTCAACTTTGAAGGCCACTTGCCAGGAAGTAGTTTTTATCCATTAAATAAGTGAGTGTAATCGACTCATTTCAAAATTGTGCCAGCTGGGTTCTGCACTAAAATTGTTCTTTCAGAGATATTTTCGCTAATGACAGCTGGGGGGTGACTTCTAAGATTTGGTGATACTCGTACCAGTGAAAAAATCAAAATGAAGATATCACGATAGATTTTTCACAGCTGCTAGAATTGCGATTCTCAGATTGTGAGTGAAAAGTGACTGACAGCATTCATGGAGAGCTTTTGCTAGAATGCCAAAACTAAGTTCTCGAGAAGATATCACCCTTTCATGCTGTTTGCGGGCCATTTTGTTCCACCTCTACGTACTTTTGAGGAGGATTTCACAACTCTGAATGTTTCTTTGAAACGTCAGATTTCACAGTGTTTTGTGTATTTTAGAAAATTCTTTTTTTTCACATTTCTATGAACAAATAATGATGAAGTGATGACAAAATATGCTGTTTTAGTGAATAAAACGGCCGGTGAGCATCTAAAAATCGCCGGCAGTACTTCGAACAGAATATTATGCAATCACAGGAGAGCCACCGAAAATTTTGAAGATTTTTCAAACTGGTTTTTTAACCATATTTCGGCTTATTTGTTAAAATGTATTAACGTGAATTGACCTAAGAGGACCTCTAAGAAGCATTCCTATTAGATTTTATTGGTATAAAATAGCCAAAATCTATCGGTGAAAACCTTTTCACCCAAACTCTTCTCGGTGAAAAATATTAGCTAGTGAGTTTTTCACGCGAGAAATTCACAGACGCTTAGAATCGCTTTCTCTGAAACTTTCACAGAAACTGTCAAATGAAATGCTCACAGCATCTCAGAATTCATACCCTGGTTGATTAAAAACATTTAATTATTTTTTCCTTGTGAAAAAAAGTATTTTAAATCCAAAGGTTTTATTAAAAGTGAAGTGCAATCATTCCCCTACAAGGTGAGTTAATCAATTTTCATGAAACAATAATATTTTATATAGAAATTAGTGAATTTGTGGCTGTTTACATTTTGCTCTAAAACGGGCACTTCGCAAATCAATATTTTTTTCCGGGAATCGCATTGTTCAGCACTGTTTTACTATTTCAGATGCCGAAGGGAACAGAGGAAAAGATTCCTAAGAATAAGGAAGATCTCAAGCAGAGGTGTGCAGAAACCGTTTGAAACCGAATAAACGTCAAAATAAGTTTATTGAGACAGCGTTTTGACCATTGACGTACAAGTTTCTTGATATTTGTGCGGTTTCAAACCGTTCTTGCACACCTCTGATCTAAAGAATGCCTTGAAGTGTGTACGAGATGGTTCTACCATGACCTATGTATCCAAAACATTTAATGTACCAAGGGCAACACTGTACAACAAATTGTCCGGCAGATACCCGGAAGAGCGCCCCAATGGCAGGCCAAAGACGCTTACAAAAGAACAAGAAGAACTTGTCATGTGGATCCTGGGATATGCGGATGGTTGGCATCCCATCAGCAAGGAACAAATTCTGGACAGCGTCAAAAAATCATCTGCGAGATCTTCAAAATTCCAAACTATTATCCGGATGGAAAGGGGTGGGGATTCTGTAACTTTGTGAAGTGATCACCTCTCAAAATTGATGACCCGTCAAATCATTGCTCTACCTTCCGATTTTACTCGGAGGTTTTTTGAATTGTAACGGTATATTCTAGTACATTTAGAGAAATTCTGTTGATTTTCGGCCGAAATTCTGCATAGCAAATCTGCATAGTCTCCATTTTCTTAACAAAAATATTGTTAATTTATCAAGAAACTGTAGAAGTTACAAAGAAAATGGTATGCTCTGTTTAACAAGCATTACCGATTAAACATTTTAGATAACTAAAAAGATGCGAGCAAAAATACTAATTTCTTAAAAATCGCCAATCGAATGATACAAAAACACGAAATTTAGGTCGACACTGTGTTTAAAGATATCACTTCACTATTCTCTACTTATAACACGACGTCGCAGAATTCTTTATTTTATATAAACACTGTGATATCACCAAGAATAACTCTATTGAATTTTGCAAACTTCAGTGAAAAATATTCCATCTTTTCAGACACAGCTGTTTGGAAAGTCTGGAATGTAGAAAAAATTCTACAGAAAATCGGCAAAATATCTACAGAAATTCGTCAGAGTTTTACATATAGTCTTATGAAAGGATCGTTGGATCCAAAAGGCAGGAAATAAACTGAAATCTAATCTAATCTAATCTAATCTATGCACCAGGATTCGTCAGAAAATCTGGAAAAATTTCTGACGAATTTTGTCCCAAGCCCAAATAAAATTCGTAGGAATATCTACAGATTTATCGGCAGATTTTCGGCAGAGGTGTAGATATTTTCTGCAGAAATCTTAAAGATATCTGACGAAATTATTTGACGGGTATGTTATCACTCGGTGAAGCCAGTGAAATTTTTTTCCATACTCAGCTTGAAAAACAAGACTACATAATTTCTAATACTCAATTCTAATGTTTTTCATAGGTATTTAGTTAAAATATTGATGAAAATCTTAAATTTAATGAAAATTTCAACACACTTCCCCTGTCTGCTTCACACAAAGTTACGGAATAACTTTTCTAGCAGTCGTGAAGGGAAGCTTGTGAACCTTTTACTAGTGAATCGTTCACTAGTGAAGAGTTCACCGAGTTACAGAATTCCTACCCAGGAATGGTTCACATGTTGTGTCAGCTCTTAGAAATTCCTGCACCGAAGGAATGTGTCACAATACTCTTCATGGTGTCTGCTACTGATAAACTTGTTCCTCCTATTGTTGTTTATAAACCAAAGATTGCCGTTCACAACGCAATAAAAATTTTAAAAATGTAGTAAAAAAACATTTTGTCGTTTTAATATGCTTGTAAACTGAGTGATCCAAATATAAAAACCATTTGATCCAATTAGCGAAGAGACGATCCACTTAGCGAACGCTAACTTATTTCAGTATTATCATTATTTTGTAAATTTTCTTTAGTGTTTTTGATAATTTTTGTTTTATATATTATGTTTCTGAATGAAACAGTGAATAATTCTATGGATTTAGAAGAAGTAAAAGAGAATTCCATCAGTCCAAAAACAAGCGTTTAAGTAGCAGTCTTCGGAAAACGATTCAGAATTAGACATGTTTCTAAATTACGTTTTCAAGTTTCGTGTGAATATTTTTTCTCTGTTAAAAATGATTTTAAAAAAATAGAGCACCCTGTAATAAAGTTAAACAAAAAATGCAAATAAACTTTGATATTGATAAAAAGACTCGTGCTTTTTGTCGTGTTTTCACAATCTCTCACATCATTTTAACACTGATAAAGGTCACTTGTCTCTCAACAATTTTTCTCTCTGGGCGAACATTCTAATCCAGCTTTTGGCAAAAACAAAGACAAATTCCTAGGGGCTTAAAAAGTGAAAGAAGACTTACCGGCATCTGTGACGAGTGCTCGACTTTTGAAGATACTTCCCTTCTTCTTTGAGATCAGCAGCTTTACACTCGGTTTCTCTGAACTATTTTCATCCATATTCCTGTCACTGTCATCCACTTCGCTGTTCTTGTCTCTGACTTCCAGAGATTCCTGAGATACCTCTTCGCTGTTGACCTCCTTCTGGCCATATCGTCCACGTCGGTATTTGGCTCTGGGTTTCCCTTCGGGAATAGAATCTTCGCAGGCGGAATTTGTGACATTGTTGAGTTCTGTCTGATCCTTGGAGCTGTCATTGGGATTGGCAGAGATCTCTGGAGCTTCTTCGGGTATTTTTGTCTCTGGCTGCTCCTCAATCTTTGTTCCACGGCGTTTCCGGGTGTAGCTGCGCGTTGGCGGTGGTTTTGGAATATTCCCATTGTTGTTGTTCCTGGTCACACGACCAGACACGGGCGGAGGTGGTTCCTTGACAGCCGGCGGAGGTGTTGGTTCCTTCACTTCCTCCGGAATCGACTTCATTGCTGCTCCCCGTCGGGTTATTCGGCGATTTGTGACTGGGGCCGGAGTTGCTTTTGCCGGCGACTTCTTCTCCTCAATCACCTTCACAGCTACTTCGGCTTCGTCCTGTTCTGAGGACTCGGAAATGGCATTCAGGCGAACATTGATGTCCGACGGAGGTGCAACTAGTGAACTATGCTGAGAAGTATCAATATCACTAGTTCCGTCACTGGATTCTCGTCGTCGAATGACACAAGTCTCCTCCAATGGAAGTCCTCCAAGGGCCACAGGAGTTGGCGTATTGTTGGATGATACACTGCCCAAAATAGAACTCTGAGAGTCAAAATCCCGTTCTGACGGTGACGCTAGAGTCCTGTACAGCTCATAATTCTCACTTCCAGGCTGAGGAGATGCTCCCGGAGGCTTCTTTGCCGGCGGCAATAAAAGAGTGATTTTTGGAGCCGAAGGAGGACTTTCTGCTGTCACTGACTCCTGATTTCTCCTTGAAGCTCTCGTTACTCTCACTTCCGGAACAACTTTGGCCTCTGACAGTCTCTCATCAACCTTCACGGCCTTCTTCCTTCCCCTTCCGGCCTTTCCCTCCTTCACAGCTGGCAAATTTGTGCTATTGATGAAACCCTTAATCCCATCCGTGCGTATCTTAATCTTCAAACACTCTCCTCCTCCTCCTCCACTGTCTTCCTCAGGCCTCTTGGGCGTCACTATTTCTGGCACCTGAACAGCCGGAGCTGGATTTGACTGTTCAGACAGAACTGCCAATAATTCCGCCGTGGACGTCAAAGCGCCCACAGGATCCCCAATTGGTGCTGCTGCACTTGCCACCGGAGCAGTTGGTGGCAAAAGACTCTGTGTTGGTGCTGTATAAGTTGGTGAATTGTTCACTTCATCACTATCCGTGCTCACCAGCCTCGATGTTCCCTAAATCCCAGCAAAAAAAAAACACAAAAATCCCCATCAAAATCTCTACCAAACGTTTACAGTGGACTCTCTCCCAATTGGGCATTTGGGGCAAAATGTCTTCCAGTTTATCAAGAGATTTGGGCATCACAGCCTCTGTAAATTCCACAAAATACACTCAATTATAAAGAATCACGATAAAATAAGAAGAACTACAATGAATTTGAATTTGAATTCGATTGAGCGAGAGCCTACTGTATTGATTTTAGGAAAGCAATAAAATGAAAAAAAGAGGACATTTCCGACCAAATTGAGGACAAGCATAATTCAGTGCCTGTGCCCAATTTCAAATTGGATGCATGCGTACAACATTGATCAAAATATTGAAGGTCTCTCTCAGGCATTAAAATTCAATGTCCATCATCCCCCTTTCTGATTTCCTTTTTTTTTGTTTTAAATTTGTTTAAAGATAAATATAGGTTTGTTTGAAAATATCCTAAAGAGAGAGAAACACCTTTTGTTTACTCCTGCGTCTAGACAAATATTTTCACTTGAGGAAAAACAATAGAAATTAACGGTGGAATATGGGTTGGGCAAAATGTTCGTGTCCAATTGGAAAATTAGGAACTTAAAAAAATACATTTGATATGGGAAAGGCTCATAATTTTGTCCAGTTTCTTATTTTGGATACTTGAGGATAAAATTGGACACTAAAAATAAATTGATTAAAATTATAGATTTTTATTCCAATATTTGATGAATAATGAATTCTATCTAAATATTTGTTCTTTTTGGAAGACTTTAACACTAAATACGTTAAATTTTGAATATGATTTCAGTTAAAATTGCTTTGTTAAAAATGCAGTGTGAGCAATTGCTTATGATAAATTAATATGACAGAACTTTGTGTTTACTTCAGTCTTATTTAGCTGTGGTGAAGTACTAACAATGTTTCTTCGCTTTTTTTGAGTGATATTATTGAATATTCATTGAATATTGTGTTGATTCACGTTAGTGGTGATTTGTACATTTGACCTGAAGTGAGATTTGCCTTGTGAATTAGATTTTTCGTGTGAAAAATGGGAAATTTTTTAAGACATTTACCAGTGAGGTGATACTCCTTATTTTGGACAGGTGTTTTTCTCACGAAATTTCGTGAAGTTTTAGATTTTGTGATGACTAGGTTGGACAAATACCTGAAGAAACAAAGGAGCATTATCTACACGAAAGAAATGTAGCGAGAAAAGCCTTGAAAGGCTCCCGGAAAGGTCAGGGAATGAGCGAATCCGCATGTACTTGGAGTGCCGAAGTCAACTCACTTTAATGAATGATATGGAAAGTTTCCAGGCTTCTTGTGACATTCTACGTTTCCCTTACATGAACAGGAAGAGGACTTGGTAAGATTGGTTCATGAAATGAAGAAGAATGGGTATCCTGTTGAGGCGGATTAGCTGTCCAAATTTACAGCCAAGTTGTCCAAATTAATAAACAAGTTGTCCAAAATAAAAGTCAAATTCACCTCTACATGTCAATTCATTTTTAAACGTATTAAGACTAATTTTAGTAAAAACAAAGACAATAAACCCAAGTTTCTAAATAACCCTCCTGAAAAGAGAGTAACAAAAAAAGTCAATTAGTATTGAAAATATCGCACTTCAAACTTGGAACATTGATGCTAATAAGCACCCTGCCCAAAATTATGAGCCCTTACTCTATTGGTTTTGCAAAAAAACAAGTGTTAAAAGACAACAAGTGATAAAAGATTAATTAATCATTTTACTGAAGCATGAAACCGCTAGTTAAACAGTCTCTGCTTGAGCAGTGTATTTTAGCAAAATCTTTACCATTTTATGCTTAAGCTGTGCGAGTATTATTCACTATATTAATTATATTATACTAAGATTTTGTAGGTTTTGCACACAATTTAGATTTTTTCAAGCAGAAACTATACAATTTTAGTGCACAATTTTAACCGTTTCATATTAAAGGAAACGAAGATACAGACTTTACACGGTTTGTTCTGAGGTAGTGCGGGATTTGTTCACAATTTCGACTGTACTACGTTTTCTGGTTGTTTCTGGAAAATTTTTCAAATCAATCTGAAAATTTCTAAAATAAGGTATTCTATTAATAAAATCATCCCAGAGGGTTTCTAGAATTGATCAAACGGAGTTTCTAATATTAGTCCTAATGCTACTCCAACAACTTTTAAATTTAGTGAAATTCAATCGATTAAAATTTTACCTCTTACACTTTCACACTGCACGGGTATTGTCTACATATAATTGTCTTTTTTGTCAAGTGCTATTGATTTATTTCTTTTAGAAAGAGTAGGAATTAATATTTGGATAAAAACAGAGTTCTAACATTTATCTTGCGGACAGATAAAATCAAGTAGGGGAGACCTGGGATGGTTGGGAAATTCTTTTTCGTGTTTTCTCTTTGAAATATTATTCCAAGGGGGCCAGTAAACGGTTTAAGAATTTTTATTACCCATAGAATACCCAGGAAAGCCGGAAAATCACGTGTGTTAGAAAGAGTACACTCTAGTGGAGTAATACGGCGAGTAAGATATTATTGTTCGTATTAATTGCTTTCTGAATCGTATTACAGGCAATTCGAGCAATTTGCCATGCATGCCAAGTGTGATTCGGTCAGTTTTCGAGCGAAATGCGAGAGAGAGGCAAGACAAAACACTTGCTATCCTTTGTTGGCATTCTTGCAGTTCAGAAAGTATTAATAGAGACACAAATAACTCACTTAACAAACGTCTGGTGGCGCTGCGGTTGTAAAAAGTCTCTAAAATGCGACAAAATATATTTTTTCTCTATTTTATCCTTATTAGCAGGTCGTGTCCCTTCTTGTAATATGTACTTTTGCATTCCTTATTAACCAAAATAGTGTTGTACAAAAGGGTTTTTCTCAAACCTATCCTGAAATTTGAGACAGCTCAAAAGAATATGAGTCTTCCAGCTCAAAATTTCATCCCAATGTTTTTGTCGTAATATCGACAATTATTCACAATTAACCCAAATAACTGTATTCAACTGAATTATTAAAAGGATTTTCTTGTGAAAATTACTTAACTCTAAGCAATTAAGCAATTTTCACATTAAAAAACCTCTCATTTTCTCTAAGTGAATTTTCGCGACATTTCGAAGAATGCCAACAGGCACCACCAAATTCACTTCATCGGCTTTTCTTTTAGCTGAGGCCTGCCGTAATACTACGCAACAAAGCTTTTCCACTCGACCACCAGAGGCGCTATATCCAAGTTACAAAAAACGCCACGATTTTTTCGGCTAACCGGCTTGATCGGCTGTTTAGTTTAGGATTCGAACTAATAAACAACTATAAATTAATTTTCCCGTGATGTTGCGGAAAATGTTTCACACTAGAACTTTTCCTGATTGCATTCTCCAGTTGACTCGTCCGCAGAAATCAATTTTACTTTGACCTACATTTTAAAAGCACTTCAGACACCAACTTAAAATAAGATTCTCTGGGATTTTTCTAACACTTGTCTTGAAAATTGAAGCCATAAAAGCTTGATAAAAATTTTGTAAAGCGATTAGAGAATGTGTTTGTTTTTGAAGTACTGAAAAAAATCGATAGACTCTAATCGAACTCTCTTGACTGATATCCAGAGTGAAGCTATAATAGCCCCCTTATCTTGAGCCCCGCCGAGAGATTTCCCGGAAAGTCAAGAAAAACTTATCATGGAGAGCAAAGCACAAAAATAATAATTATAACTGAAAAACCAAGCGATAAGATAATGCCAATCTCACCACAAAAATTTCTCTTCTTCAAGGGAATTTTGTGCATTGAATTTATTATAATTGAATCAGCAATTTTCCTCACGGATCGTGTGACAAATTTTCATAATTATTTTTTTTTGCGTTAGCTCTCTGGAGAAAAAAAAAATGCTTGCAATTGATACGACACAGATTTCTCAATTTCTCTCTCTGCCTCATTGAGTATGGCTCTTTTGGTGGTATTTGCCTGGTCAGAGAGAGACGCTTGATCGTGTAGTACCTGCTGGTGAGGCCAGCTGCTTCCCATCCCCGTGAGACGAGGGGGATTATGGGAAAAATCATCAATAGACCTCGCTTTTCATTGACACTTTTTTTTACCTGAGGAAAATCAGCAAAAAATCCTAATTGAGGCACTTTTTTTCAGCACTACTTGTTGCTCAATTGCACGATTGATGCACAGAAAAGTGTTTGGAAAAGTGAAAATGAGGAGAAATGAAGGAAATTCAGTGATAAAAGGAAAAAAGAAGAAGAGAAAACTTAAAAAGGTGTTTTGACACAAAAAACTGACACAATGTAACGCCAACTTCAGGCGGGAATGGAATTCCGGAAATTTTTTTTAGGCATTGTTGCAAAAGCGCGCGAAAAAATTGATGGAATTTCGAGGGAGACATACCTTGGATATCCGGAGGACGATTGGAGGATGATCCAGGGGAGCTGATTTTGGCGGGCTTGGAGCAGCTTCAGTCGGCGGGGCGTACTGAATGCGTTCTGGACTTGGACTTCGGCTGTTGTCTTCGCTGTAGTTGACAACTTTGCGATTCCTGGCCAGATACCGTTTGCTAGGGACAGCTGTGGCAGCTTTTGAGTATCCCTCGGCCTTGGTCTTGGTCACTTTGGCCACTTTTTCCTCCCCCTCGGCGATTGCTTTTGTTTTCTTTGTACTTTTTGTAGATTTCTTCTTCTCAGGCTTCTCGGGACGCGGTTTCCGTGGCCTACCAGGGCCCTTGGGCGTCTGAGGCTCGCCGGAAGTCCCTGCAGGGGCGGCTGTGTAGAAATTTGCCGGCCGAGAACCTTCGACAGATGGCGAAGTCTGAGGGGATTGGATGAGGAAGGGTTCTGGAGGGGCATTGCGACTCTTGAAGAATTTCTTGGGCTTTGGTGGTTCAATATTTGGGGCATTTTGACTGAGCTGAGGTTCCTGCGTGGGCGATATGTAAGCTGACGGGGAAGGTTCCTGCTTTGGACTGAACTGAGAGAATCCACTGCGACCTAGAAAGCCGGAAAACCCTTTTAATCTCCAAAAACTCCCTCAACAAATCTCCCTCCTTACCATAAATAGACACCCCCCGGATGGATGTGAAACTCGTGACGCCCCATTTGCCCACAGTACCAGCCGAACGGGCAGCTGTGGGACGATTTGTGTTCTCCTTCTCCTTGATCAGGGAATCAATGGGAACAGCAAAAGCCTGATTGCGATTTTTATTCCATCGAGACATGATCTTCCACCTTCCTTAAACACCCCACTCAACCCTCTATCCACGGTCCCACTGTCCACTTTCCACTCCCCAACCGGAAAGCCACAAATCCCCACAAAAACTCCTCACTCAAAAAGAAATAAAAATATTTTGGGAAATTTTCCAGCAAACAAGGTAGAAAAAAAAACTTCCCTCCTCACTCACTCTCCCACACAAAATCCACCAATTTTTGTCTCTCCCCCGCCTCAGGCACACCCGGAAGTCCACGGAAATTAATTAATAACACCGCAGGGATGCAAATCACAGGCAATTGGGGCGCAATTGCTAAAAAGTAATTGATTATTTATCGAAAAATTAGCTGAGAGACGCACTTTGACAGTTTTTGCAGATGCTTCGTGGAGCTTCCAGCACTATTTTCTCCCATCGCCGCCCCCAAATGCCACAACAACCGGGTCCAATGAGCACTGTAATTGATGTATATGCACTTTTAATCACGATTTTTGGGGGAATATTCGCGGAAATATCAATAAAATTGGCTGAATAAATTGCAAGTAGAGGGTTTGCGGCTCTGTTGCCACGGGCGCTGGCGAAGCGACGGCAGCGCCAGTGGAGAAGCAGTGGAAAGACAAAAGGGAAATTTGGGTTGCCACATGAGAGCGCCAAAATTTAAATGAAAATTTTGAAAAGCCTAACTGCCGTGAAAATGCTTTTTATTATTGACCTCCCACCCGGCAAATTCTGCAGAATTCTGCAGAAATTCGTCAGATTTGAATTAGTAACTGCCGAAAAATCAGCAGAATTTCTGCAGAATTTTGTTCTAAGGTGGATCCGATCGTTGTATGAAAATTCTGCAGAATTTCTATAGAAAATTTTAAAATTATCGGCAGAATTTCTTTAGAGTATTTAGATGATTTCTATATTTCTTCTACCCTTTCTAATGTTTCTAAACATTATTTTAACTACATAAAAATATGTATTTCAATTTATTTAAAATTCGATTTTTATTCAACAATTTTACGTGAATACTCTCTTTTTTTACAATATTATTATAATGTTATAATACAATATTATTAAATCAGCCATAATAGAAAATACGAATGGGAAGGAAATGGTTAGAAAACACGAAAGAAATTCGCGATGCTCACGAAGTCGCACGACTATCCCGAAGCCACACGAAGTATCCGATTGAATGACAAGAAACGTTAAAATTTCAAAAGTGCAGAATTGCAGATCGAAGTTTTGCTGGGCTTATCCCTTATCATATGTTCTTTATGTTTTTTTTTTGATAAACTTTTCCATACTCATCCTGAAATAGTTTGTCATGAATTTACTGACCGACGAAGATGTAAATGTAAAAAATGTGTCAGCAATTAATTTATTCTGCCGAAATGCAGTTCATAGTTATTGCAGAAACTGTGGAAACACATCAACATACAACAAGCATAACTGGAAAATTAATTAGAAGCACTACAGTGCCCGCTTCGTAATCCGGATGATTGGGAGACAAATATGACAGATGTCCGCTTCGTAATCCGACTGATTTTTTTTGAATTGAATTGAATTTGTTCAACGTCTCGAAAATATAATACAAGTTTTTTTTCTAGAATTAGAATAACATTTTAAAGACGTTTAAAAAGACATAATTATATAGAGAATTCTATGCCATTATACTTCATTTATTAAACAAGAACATCACAGGATAATTCATTTTCATTGCTGAACACACATGCATACATAACCTCAAAATGATTTCAAATGTAACCGTCGATAACTCGTCCGGATTACGGCGATCCGGATTAGAGAGCGGTCACTGTATATGCAAAATTTCTTGTGATAGAAAGCAAAAAGGAAGACAGAATGAGAAAAGTTTGAAAAGGAAAATAAAAATAAAGTTATTCCATCCAAAGAAAATTCGCGACTTTAATTATGCTCCTGTGATATCAAAAAAGCAATAGGGGAGACCGCGGCAGTATTAGCCACGAATAGAATTAGACAGTGCAGTGGGTTGTTATAATTTTCATCAAGGGGGAGATAATAGCGTCGGAAGTGGTGTACAGCTGAAAACGAAGTGCTTGGAAGTCTTTGGAAGTAGAAGTGTCCGAAAATAAAGTATTCTCGTTTAATTCCGAGTTTTACAGACTATACGCTAGCTCAGATTTTAAATTCGAGTGGCAAAAATACGTAAGGAACGAAAATTGCCTTTGTAGTATTTAATGTTAGTCGAATTTTGAAAACGTCTAAATGATGGACTTCCACAAAAAAAGCATTTTGGGTGTTTATTTACATCAAGTTTAAATGACTGATCAACTTTATCTTAAACGGTCTCTAATATTAACGGCAATACTGTGGGTATTCGAGTGGAAGACAATTTATAAATAATAATTGAAGACATTATTAAGATTTTGGAAAACAATAATTCGATCGCATTTCGCTATTTAGAAAAGCTTGGATGTATTTAAAAACTTGATACATGGGTGCCACATCTTTTCACTGAAAGGAATAAGAGGAACTGTAGGAACTGTATTACGGGATATTACGGTACTTTTTGGTGGTAACTTTAATCAAAGATTTCTCTATCCAATTCCGGAGTAGAGGATTTGCCGGATCCTGTGCTATGGTTGAACGGGTATGAAGTCTTAGGGATTAACGGAAGTTAACCCTCTAACGGGTAAGACTGCCACCAGGCGGTCTTCACAAAAATCACATTTACAGCAACAATAAAGTTTATTTTTAATGGCGCTGGCACACCTTTTTAATTGAGTGAAATTCAATCGATTGAAATTCTACCTCTTACTCTTTCAAACTTAAATTTAGATGTGTTTGTCTCTTTCTGCCAAATGAAAATTGAAATTTCAATTTCATTTTCAAATTTCGTTTGACAAAAAGAGACAACAATATCTGGTTTTAAGTTTGAAAGAGTAAGAGGTAGAATTTCAATCGATTGAATTTCACTCAATTGAAAAGGTGTGCCAGCGCCATAAAATTTTAATTTTTAAAATTTTAAAATTTTTAAAATTCATTTATTTAAAAGTGCTATAGTGTCCTCAGTAATAGTCTTATAAACATCTCTTAAAAGTTTCAACTCATTTTGACTCTTCGTTTTGTTGCTATTCCCAGTTTTGTGTGACAGATCACAGAAAAACCAACATAAAATATTAGTGCAAAAAAACTCATTTCCAATTTCCATAAAAATACCGATTTAAAGTTATCTGACTAAAACAAATTTATTTTTTACTGAAAGATATGTCATTCTACTTTGTATATTTTATTTAAAAAATTTGAAAAAACTAAAAATGTGAATTTTAGAAGCAAAAAGAGTTTCAAAAAATTTTTATATTTTCTCATCTAGCGCTTAAACTAAAAGAGATAATAAAGAATGGATGGTTTTTTCGACTTTATTTTATCATAATTATCCTAGAAAGCATTGTTTTAGAACTTTTCTTCGCATATTAAAGTAAATACCGTTAGAGGGTTAACATTTTGAGATGTTGAGATTTCAGATGGAAGATCAAAAAGTCACAACAGGTGGCGCTGTGATAGCGTCAAAATTCATCGAAATTCAAACTAAATTTTCTCAAAAACGCCATTGTGCAAGTTAATGAAATTTTAGTATGTTGTAGTTCAGTCTAGGACGTTTCCAAAATGGTGCATAAGTGCGCTGTGGTTTCAACAGAACCGGAGATATGAGGGTTCAAAGTTCACGAAATTCAAAAAATCATATCTCCGGTTCTATTTGACCGATTTTGATGAGTAAGATCTTAAACGTTAGATCTCATCAAATGCTACACCTTTCTAAAACATTTGAACTTCGTGGGATCAACAGCAGGGGCCCCACAGTCGAAAAACCAATTTCAATATTACATAACCTAAATTATCTCTACTGTCGCTGAACCGATCTTAATGATTACTTTGACATAACTGTAGAGAACATTTGTGTCTACATTTCGTCGATACATCATTTTCCGCTCAGACTACGCGATCTCTCCGATTTTGTCGTTTAAGTGTGAAAAAATTGATTTTTCCCATAATAACGCTTTGAAATCACTCAGATGCCAATTTGACTGCCTCTACTCCACAAAGACACTTAAAATATGGTTTTAAATGGAAAGTCCCACAAAAGACAACAATTCTTTGATATAGTTGAAGTTCAACAAATGACTACTTGGGGCTCTCTGGATGAAAAAACAAGTTAAGAAACAAAAAACCTCGCTTATCTTGGCTTCTGAGTAATCGATGAGATCGTTCTATGGCAAAATTATAGAGAACTTTCTGGTTTACGTTTCACCCATATATCACTTTTCTGTCACTTCATCCAAATCCTTGATATTTTGGTTTAAATACAAAATTTGTATAATTTCACGAATTTGCTTCAAGATAATTGAATGGCGTTTCTCAACTTCAGCTCTAAATCGAATTTGCGTACATTTCGAGTTAGCTCACATTAAGAATCTCACCTACATAAGCCGGTTAGGATTATTTGTCGCTTTAATCTCTAATTTAATTTAAGATATCAAACCCGAATTATCCGAATATCTTTATGCATGAAATATTTTAAAAATCATTGCTTTAGAAAATCAGTTGCTAATCGATAATTATAAACAAGAAAATTAATTCAAAAGGATAAAACTTAAAATGTATAGTCGAGACACATTTGAAGGGATTACAATAAACTGCAAGAAAATTTGATCTCAGGAACGAATCACTGTACGATATTTTCTAAGACATACTTAGGGCGTAAAATAGTGCGGTGCATTTATAAATACCTTCGTTTAAACAAGCCCTTAAGGAGTTTTTATACATTGAATTTTCATATGATGTAGGGGAAAGTGTCCATGCTTTGAGTGGTCCCAAGCTTTATAATGACCAATTTTTTCCTATGTTTCTGAATAAATGCGAATCCTCAATATATTTTAAAGACAAGACACTTTCCCCTAGTTTTCAAAATATGGATGAGATGAGTCACATTTATTGAAAAACATACGAAAAATTTAGTCATTGTAAAGCTTGGGACCATGTAAAGCATGGGCACTTTCCCCTATTTGAAAAAAAATGTGACTTAGTTTTAAAAGTTTAATATTAAAACCGATATAGAATATTTTTAGAAAAACGTCGAAATTTTGTATAATTTTGCATAAAATTTTCTTTTTGAAATAAAGTACAGGTTGAGGATAAAAGGGATAAAACGATCAGAATTTTTACTCAGAAATACTAATATGACACTGTTATAGAATGAAAACCCTTATCTTTCAACTGTCATGCAAAACAAAATAGGAGAAACTGGGGCTTCACCAAACATGGGGTAACACCAAACACTAATTTTTATTTCTAAACTTGGACTATCTCGACCAATTCTTCAGTGGACAAGCATCCCTATAATGCCTATAAATTTCTATAAGTCTTATCCTTTGAAGTTGAATATCTGATTAAAAAATGGCAGTGTTTGGTGCTACCCCGTGTTTGGCGGTGCCCCAGTTTCCCTTATTTAGTTTTTTTTGCTTCTTTTTATGCTTTGAGGTTAAATTCAACATAACCTCATATCCTAAAATACTCTATAAGGAAAATGAGACAGTAGCATCTCTGATTTTATATGAGCAATTTGTTCTCTTCGTGTCTAAATAAATAAATTTTTGGAAATAATTGTTTTTTTGTTTGAAGAATTTTCTAAAAATTTTTCCTAGGAAGTTTGAAGGTTATGTTAATAATAACCTCACACGTTACTAAAAAACTCTTTAAAAAAATTAGGCCAAATGAAAAGATTTGAAATATGAAATGGATAATTTTGTTTAGCCCTTGAGGGTTAGACTTATCTTAACATAGCATGAAGAATATGTTGTGTGTCATACATCCTCATGGAACTTCTATCTCAACATAGGATTTATGTGTTTTACAAGTTAAGATATATCGAAACACATCAACATCCGGGCAACAAACGAGATAATAATTCACCAGAGAGTGAGAGATGGAAAAAAGCACAAAACTCTATTAAATTATGATAATCGTCATAGTTGAGAACGTCAATTGGAACAAAAGAGACTTTTCCATTGAGCAAAAAGTGATTTTCTCTCCAGTTCACTTCTTTTCTCCACCTTTTGCAAATCCCTTCAGCAGTGTCGTAAATTGTGATGAATATGCCATCATTCCCGCTCTTTTTTATCCTTATCCTCCTCACCATTTGCCCCAGTGATGGTATCTATCGGATCAGACGTCGAGAGAGATGTCCCAAGGTAAATCAATCAGATTGAGACATATCCAAAGGCCAGAAAGAAAGAAAAAATTAATTGAAACCCTTTTTCTTCGATCTGGCCAGGTGAAAGCCATGAGGAACTTTGAGCTGTCGGAAATGATGGGATACTGGTACGTGATTCAGTATTTTGCCTCTACGGAAGAAGCTCCAGAGTATTCCTGCATGAGGAGCATCTTTGATTTCTCCTATGAAGATCTTACGGTGAGTTTTTTTTTCTGCTGGATGATGCGTGGTTGTCCTCAAAAGCCAAGCAGCAAAAAAAAATTGGAAAATCCCGCCAAAAGAATCCGCCAAACAATCACTCTAAATTTCCTCTTATTTTGATAAATGACCGTTCTGCAGCATCCACACATACACAAAATCTTTAGCAAAGTGGATCAAATTCTTGGACTCAAACGTGCGTCAATTCATTCATTTTCTCTTAAAAATCACTTCGCACACTAGCCAACATAAAAATGGGCAAAAATTATCGCAAAGCACTTATACTGAAGCTTGGATCGTTTTTTTTTCCTCTCGGTTTGTGGGGTATTTAATTTTCCTCTTGTTACACTACAAGAGAAGTATTTGCTTGGGCTTTTTTCTTCGTCTTCTTTAGCAAAGAAGACTGGGACTTTTTTGTGCATGAAATTCAGCAATTATTCTACAATGTATTCACTGCAAATTAGAAATTTTCTTTTCAAAAGCACTCCTCGAATAGATGCTATTGAAATAAAACATTTTAGAAGAGATCTACACTGTTAGGAATGGAATGAGAATGAGACGATATAACAATTTCACTGAGGAGAAGGCTTTTAGGCCTCGCACATACTTTGGCTTCGAACACTTGATATTTATCCTAAATTCCACGAATTCGGGAAATGTATGACTAAAATATATTGCCATTAGGTCAGATTTATTAGCTCTGTTCGAAACCAGAATTTGTACGAAGCGTGAAAACCTTCCCCTAGTGTTCAATGAAATTTAAAAATTTTAATGGTATTAATGATATTCAATTTTCCATGTGTTTTTAACCTAAATGAAATTTTAGATCTTTGAGTATTGGTTTGTATTGGTTAGGTGTTAAGTAACTAGTTTTTTTTTTGTTAAAAGCTATTTCGCTGAGAGAGAAATCCGAAAAAGTTAAAATAGCATTCCGGAAATGTTAATTTTACCCTGCAGTATTGATCCAAACCATAATCGGTGTAAATATTACCTTTTTGAGATGTATTGTGGGTTGAAGTTACCCATTTACATGTTAATTTTACACTTAAAAAGGTGTACAATTAACATTAAAAAATGTTGATATATTTTTACACCTAAAAAGTGTTACAGTTATAAGGAAAAAAAGTTAATCGCACCCTCTTTTTTTCTCAGTGTTATTCTTTTTTATTAAAAATAGTTTATAAATTATTTGCTAAAAAAAAATTTAAATAACATTTAAAATTTTTAGCTGACACTATTGAACGCGGACATTAGAGGAAAGTTTTGTATCTTCGGACGGTTTATGCTATAGTCAACTTAATTCTTTTTCTGTATTTTTAATGAATCTTTCATGGTAATATATATTTATAGTTAGTTCTACGACTCAAATTTCCCGATAAGAGCCTGAGTTGTCTGAAGCATGAATCGTCCGAAGGTACAACTTTTCCCTAATATTAAGCATGCTCTAACCATGAAACTATTCAAACATTAAAAAAAAATAATAAGTTTTCTAAGTTATATTTTGCTGTGTATAACTAATTTATTCTTTAAAACTTTTATCGAATTCTTATTAAAAAAAATAGTAGTTCAAAAGTTTGATATTTTACCCTAGAATCGTACGTTTTTCCAGTTTTATTTAAAATTGACATACGTTGACACTGTTAAAGTCGTACTGTAAATCGGAGGATCAATTAATACTAATTGTGAGCATACCGTGAGTAGTGAATCGACATCGATTATTCACCATGAATGGCTGATTTGCAACCAAAAGGGAACCGTTAGTGACAGAGTTCTATTTACTCCCTGAAGGGAGGATATAAAAACTTATCGTTCCACTAATTCTAATGAACGAAACCAGTGTCAACCGAAATTCCGAAAAGCCATAATCTCGAAAAGCCATAATCTTGAAAAGACATAATCCGGAAAAGCCAAAATCCTAATAAAACAAAATCCCGAATGAGTCAAAATCCCGAAAAGACGAAATTTCGAAGAAAAAAATCGCAAATGGGTCTAAATCCGGAAAACCCGGAATCTCTAAAAGCCGAAATTCCAAAAAAATCAAATCCCAAAACAAGTATCGCGAATGGGTTATAATCCTGAATACGCAGAATCCAGAAAAGCCAAAATCCCGAAAAGCCGAAATCCCGTAAAAATTAAATTCTGAACGGGTTGAAATCCCTAAATCCAAAATTCTAAATCAGTCGAAATCTCAAAATAAAAATCGCGAATGGGTCGAAATCCTGAAAACCCCGAATCCCGAAAAGCCAAAATCCCGAAAGGCCTAAATCCCGTAAAAACCAAATTCCGAACGGGTTGAAATCCTGAAAGCCAAAATTCTGAATCAGTCGAAAACCCAAAACAAAAATCGCGAATGGGTCGAAATCCTGAAAACGCAGAATCCTGAAAATCCACAATCCCGAAAAGCCAAAATCCCGAAAAGCCGAAATCCCGTAAAAACCAAATTCCGAACGGATTAAAATCCCGAAAACCAAAATTCTGAATCAGTCGAAATCCCAAAATAAAAATCGCAAATGGGTCGAAATCCCAAAATCTTAGAATCCCAAAAATCCAAAATCCCGTAAAGCCGAAATCCCGCAAAGACCAAACTCCGAACGAGTCGAAATCCCGACAGCCAAAATTCTGAATGAGTCAAAATCCAAAAAAAATAAATCGCGAAGGGGTCAAAATCCCGAAAACCCAGAATTCCGAAAAGCGGAAGTCCCGAACAAACAAAATTTCGAATGGGTCGAAACCCCAGAAGCCAAAATTCTGAATCAGTCGAAATCCCAAAAACAAATACCGTGGTGAATGGGTCGAAATCTTGAAAGCCCAGAATCCCGAAAAACCAATATCCTGAAGAAGCAAAATCCCGAATAAGTCAAAATTCCGAAAACCCGACTTTGCATGAGTCAAAATCCCAAAAGCTAAAATCGCGGATGGGTCAAAATACCAAAAGGACTAAAATCCTGAAAGTCAAAATCCCGAAAGTCAATATACAGAATGGTTAAGATCGTGAAAGGGATATAATTATTCGTAGATTCTTAAAACACAAAAAAAAATCCTCTTGCCTCCAGTAAGCGTGGGTGCAATCGTGGGAGTACGTATGACATTTTAAAGACTTCGGGATTTTGGCTTTCGGGACTTTAGTTTCCAAGTTTCTGGCTTTCAAGATTTTGGCTGCCCTTAATCCGACTGATCAGTCGATTTATGGAAACTGATCGGCGTGATTAACTGATCATGGAGACTAACAACATGTTGATCCTAGCGACTAACCGGCAGAGATCAGCCGAACTGCCACTCTCAATTCACTCGCTGACCATTCTTGTTCACTACTTACTTGGTGGTCCGTTCTGAAAATTTTAAAATAATTTATTTATAACTTAAATTGAATTGAAATTGATAAAGAATTTCTGAAAATTGTTTCTTATTAAGAAAAATGTATATATTTTAAGTTGTACTAAAATAGTTTCCTGTAATTTAAGCGTAGGTTCTTGGTATATTTAGAAGAATTGTAAAAGATGAAATTACGCATATTTCAAGGATTAAAAAGTTTAACAAAGATTAACTGTGGTTTCACACTTGCACATTAAAATTTTAATATGATTCACATTAATTGTCGCTGGTGAGGGTGCAAATGCGTAATTTGTGTGTTTGAATCATTTTATATTCAAAATTTCATCTATTTGTTGATATAATTGGCCCGCAAAATTTGATGTAAATTGATTTATAGCATTAATGCGAAAAATTAATGCGATTTTCTCTTTAATTTTTTAATGTGAAAAATTTTTATGCTTTAGGTAGATTTAAACTTATTTTTGCAGGCCAAGTCCACTTCTTTATCAATAAATAGAAAAATCCCAAATATTAAGTGACTCAAAGACACAAATAACATATTTGGACGCTCACAAGCGACAATTAATGTGAATCACATTAAAATTTTAATGTGCAAGAGTGATAACGCCGTTAAATTTAGGCAAATATCAAGGCGTGATCACGACAAACGGGTTTTAAATTTGATATGCTTGAAGAACTATTTAACAAGTTTTATCACTCTCAAGATAATACTCTGCTCTTCAATTTTTTTAATAAAACGAATTCTTTTGACTGCATCCTCGGCTTAAGATTTCATGTTTAAATTCATAATTAATTTGTTCTCCAGCCGCCCATAGTTCACAGTGTAGGATTTTGCAACAAAGTTATGCGAGTGCCGACATTAAATGATTTACGCACTGCTCAGTTGTATTTTGTGGCATTATTCGTCCATGAGGTACATTTTGCCATCATGTCCAACATTTGTGTGTTGAATGAACTTGGCACATTGCACTTGAAGCTGGAGTACTTCTTGCCACAGCCTCCAATTCACCCCAGAAGAAGGAGCAAGTCAGCAGGTGACGATTAATTGTACTGGATGGAAGAACGTGCTGCGCAAGCTCTTCTTGTGCTCAATTGTTGTACCTTATTTTTCGCCTCCCCGACCAACAAATTCAAGTCCACAATTCACCTGAGGTGAGGTGCTCCCAATGGGACATTCGCGCTGTGAATTGACAAAAAGACCGTGAGTGCAATTTGCTCACAAATTCACAATTGCAAATGAGACCAGGCGCCTCCACTGGGCGTATCCGCGACGGTTTTATTCTTGGGCGAGGTGCATAATTTTTTTTTTAATGTTTATGTTGATAGGGTATGAGGTCTTATTGAGGTCTCTTCCGGTGCTAATGTGCTGGATAAGTTTGAAGAAGGGACAAGGAATAAAATTGAGCTGAATTCTAAAGGGTATGCAAATTCCTAAAACGGATGCCTCTTACATTAAAAGAGTTGAGAATTTGTTGCAAAATTTAAAGTTTTAACGACTAAATAACTCCAATTTCAAGACTAAATTAGATTTTTTAATAAAAATTTATTGAAATATAAAATTCTTGAAGGACTTTTGATAGTGATATTGTTAATATTTCAAGGATAAGGCTTTTACACAGAATAACTCGTCGAAAGAAATAATATTAGGGTAAGTGTGCCAAATTCCGGCCAGTTTGCAATTTCGGCCATATTTTTTGTTCCTCGAATTTCCATGAATTTTTAGTTTTGGGATACTCTTGAGATTGTACAATGCAAATAAAAATAACAAAAAATGTCGCTTCGACGAGCAAGATGATCTGAAAAAGATATTGAAAGAATTCTGGAAGGGCAAGGAATAATGAGAATGAAGGTGGCCGAAATAGGCCACCAATGCTATGTCTACATTTTTATTCATTTTAAAATGTATTAAGAATGATTTTAGAGAAAATTAAGATGGTAAACTGTCTGCAAGGTTGCAAGCAACATTCCTTATAAAAAGTAACAAAAATATTCAATTTATTATTAAAAATATTATATTTCAAACTTGAGACTTTATCGCTTGCATGCAACTATGCCGAAATTTGGCACACTTACCCTATATTTGCATAATCTCTAAATTATTTTACTGTTTATTTTAATTTCAATTCTATTCTATAAAGAAGTTTAGGAATTAAATATATACATCTTCTTTTATATAATGGACATTGTATACAAAACTTGTCTAATTCGTCTAAGACAGTATAAACTTTCTTAAACAGCCTCACGATAATTTTAGGTAAACACTTTTTGAAAAGAATACAATACAATGACTATCAAGATTCAGTTATTAAAACTATTATAGACCAGTTTTCAATTCAGGCATCACTCTGTCTTATTGGTCTAGAGCTAACATTCGTCTAATTGAAAAAATGAATGACTTGTCATTATGATTTTCTCTTGTCATTTCCTATAAAAAAAGAATTTTAATGTGAATTCATGTTTATATTCCATTTCAATTTTGTTAGACAACTCGTCTAAAATTGTTAAATGGATCACTTGATTTCAGTGGTCTAACAATAGAACTTGTATAATTCATTTTTCATACTTACAGTTTATTTAACTTAAAAAGAAGCTTGTTTTTTCTAATTGAAGGTAATTTTAATGTTTCAGTTTCTCTAACTCGTATAAACTTATCTCAGTCTTTTGAAAAACTCGTCTAAATAAGTAAAATGTACCACTGTGTCTTGTAAAGTAAGTGGCAAAATTTTGTTTAATTCCCAATGTTAGTTAAAGTAAGTAAATTTTGTACTATTATCAAATTATTTAATTTGATAGACTCGTATAATATTTTAAAGTACTCGTCGAAAATGGGAAACTAATGAACTTTAAAAAAAATAAACTCTTAGCATATTCCTAGAGGTTTTTTTTTACAGATTTTACGTTGGTTGTTCTTAAAAAAGTGACTGGTACAACTCGTCGAAGAGTATCGAATTAGCCCAGAAGTATGACAAAATTCCAGTGAATTGCAAACCCCTGGTCCAAATTCTCCTTGCAATTTTGCGTATATATGAAATGTCTGCTGAATGTGCGAGAATGTCTTTTCCTGCTCTTGGCCATTTTCCCTCTCTGCACTTGGCAGTCTCATTCGCGATGTCTGGCAAATACTTGACCTCCTTCCTGTACCAAAGAGAATTAACATAATCTGCACGGTGTTTGTGTGTATGTGTGTGCGAAAAGAAATGGGGAAGGAGATTGTACCAGAGAAAGAGAATGAGGAAGAAAAGTTGGTATGATGATGAAATTTTATTATTGATTGACTCTTCTTCTGCAATTACAGGTGACAATGAACTTCACGTATATCTACGCAGATGATCCACTCCATGAGCTTCAGCAGGGAAATATTACGTGGATTATACCTAATTTTGCAACATCTGCTCACTGGGTGCACACCGAAGACATTTGTAGGTTTCTCAGAAAGATCACGTCTTTCAGTCCACTTTTCTAAATATTGAGTTGTTGGTCTTAAAATGTCGCAAAGAACATTATTTAATTAGAAAGACCATAGTTAAAGCTCTATCTAGTGGATTGAATTAGATAAGGTCTATCACGCTAGGTCTAATCTCTCTCCCTTCAAACGTTCATGCCTTCGAATAATGTGAATTTCTTTTATCTTCTCTAAGAAACTTATACATAATTATCACGTAATTATCAATAATTGATGATAATAGAAATGTGTATGTCTCTTAGGAAAAATAAAAAAAATTCACATTATTCGAAGGCATGAACGTTCGAAGGGAGAGTACTTTCCCATACTCCAGCATGGTCTGTTGATCCTTTGTACTGATTGTGCTGATCTACTTATCTTCTGCAGATTTGGTCGGTTTGCACATCTGTTGCTTTACCGATTGTTATCGATATACCGATCTTTTCGATAGTTCGTGCTGATCTGTCGATGTTTTGCAAACAGCATATTGATTTACCGTTCTTTACTTGAGTATTTACCATACTGCTGACTTTCAGAAATTTTGTCAATTTGCTCATATTGATAGCTTGTATTGATCTACTGATCTTTTGTAGAGACCTTTATCCATCTACTGATCTTTTTCAGAGATCGTCAAGATCGCAGAGTCTGCCAAATCGATCGTACCGATTTGGCAGAGATTGTATCGATCTATAAATCTTTATCTAAGTTTGCGACGATCTATCGATCTTCAGAAATTTTGTCGATCGGCTCATCTTTAGCTGAGATCGTATCACCCTATTCTACTCACCTTTTGTATAAACATTGTGATCGATTTACTGATATTTTCCAAACATCGTATAGATTTACGAATCTTTTCTTGAGCCTGAGTCAATTTGGGTATGCTTAGCTGAGATTGTATCTATCAGTCGATCATTACCTGAGTTTGCGCCGATCTGTTGATCTTCAAAAATTTTGTCGATTTGATCATCTTCAAAAATTGTCGATCTGCTCATCTTTTGTAGAGATCCTTTTGATCTAATCTTTTGTAGATATCGTATCGCTTTACCAATTTTTTTCTCCATATCGACAGCTCGCCATTACGTTCTCTATAACGAATAACTCGCGAATGGCCAGCTTTACAGGAGAGCGTTTTCAAGTTGAGATTTTACATGCTCAGTATAGGATTTTAAGATTTGAAACCCCTATAACTTTGGGAATAATTGACTTTCCGGTATAATATTCAAAGAATAAGTCAAAGAATACCCGAAAAGCGAAAAAACGAATCTCGCTAAAAATCGCCTTATTCAAGTTGATTTGTCGATATTTTGTAGACATCGTTTGAGATCCACCGTCTAGAGACTTTATCGATCCGTGAATGTTTCGCAAAGATCGTATTGATCTATTGATCTTTACCTAAGCTTGTGCCGATCTGATGATGTTATGAAATTTTGTCAAGCTGCCTATTTGTTGAAAAGATCATGTCGATCTACTGATCTTTTATATAGAGATCGTACCGATCTTACGATCTTACGCTCGTATCGATCGTATCGATCTCGAAATTTTTTACAGAAATTGTAACGATCTATTGATCCTTACCTGAGCCTGTACAAATCTGCTGATCTTTAGAAATTTTGATTACAGTAGACTCTCTCTCAATTGGGCATTTGGGGCGAAATATCATCCAGTTTATCGATAGATTTGGGCGTCAAAGCCTTTGTAAATTCCACAAAAAGCGCTCAATTATAAAGGATCACGATAAAATAGACAGAACTACAGCGAATTTGAGCGAATTAGCTTCATAATTGAACATGAAAATTGTCAACAAAATTTTCCGCCCGATTGAAAAAGAGCCGATTGAGTGAGAGTCTACTGTATCTTCTCATCTTCAAAAATTTTGTCGATCGGTTCATCTGTTGAAGAGATTGTTTCTCTCTACTGATCTTTTGTATATATCGTATTGGTTCACTGATCTTTTGCAGAGATTTTATCGATTTGCCCATTTGCTGCGGAGATCATATTGGCTTACCGATCTTTTCGAAAGGTCAGAGGACCTACCGATCTTTTACAGAGATGTTGTCGATCTAGAGTTCATTTGGATATATTTTGTCGATCTCCTGGTGCCTTGCAAAGGTCGTATAATATTAAATCAGATATATTTTTTTTAAAATCGTGCCGATTTGAAGTCCTTTTGGAAAACTTCTGCTGATCTTATTTAGAGATCGTAACAATCTGCCGGTCTTTTGAAGAGATCATCTCAGTCTGTCGATATGTTTCAAAGGTTTTGTCGATCATCTGGTATTTTGCGGTTTTTCCCCAATAGTTTGTAGTGATCGTATCGATCTGGCGATTTATCGAAAATTTTGTGCATATCTATCAATTATTATGCATTATCTATCATTATAAATTTTCTTCTTAGAAAATGATTTTGCGACATTTTAAGCTCTACAACCCAATGGTATATATAGTTTCTCAATTGATGTCTCTTCTTCGGCAGATGAAGGAATTTACAACACTTACATAATTGACACTGATTACAAGTCATGGGCCCTGATAATGCACTGTGCTGAGAAGACAAAAGATCCACCAAGATATCTATCAGCACTTCTTCTGTCGCGGGAGCAACATCTTGGGATCAATGTGATTAATTTTCTAAGGTAACACAACTTGTGTCTATTCCACTTCCCATCTGCAACATTTTCTAGACAATGAAATTAATTTCAATTTCTTCTCTTCAACTCCGTTGCTGGGCTTTTGCAGGGAGAAATTACCAAGGTACGACATTGATATCTCATTCATGTTCCCAATTGAACAGGAGAAATGTGACGAAAGTGGCTCCAAATCAACGGGACTTGGTGTTAAGCAACCGATGAAAGTAATCCACAAATAAGTCCGCTTCTTCGTTAATTCGCTCATTTTCACTGGGTGTACCAAATCTTTTTGGTCATATGGAGGAATTCTTTTGCCTCTCGCAAAAGATAGTAATACAATGTTGAGCATTAAAGTATGATGGTAAGCATGTGTTCTTGTGGTAATTGATCCCCCTTTCAGCAATTTTAACTTTCTTCGCTAGATCATTTTTTTTCTTTCGTTCCTTTTCTTTTCTCTATCTTCATGAGTCATTTGCAAAAAAAGCTCTCAAATTGATTCCAAAGCAATTGTCCAAGAAGTAAAACAATGTAATAATAAAGAAGAAATTGGTGGGAATGAAAGAAGTTGCTCTTAATTTAAGATTTATTTTCTCAATCAAATAAATTATCGTTTTGTTGATCTACAAGAGATAACATTTTTGATGAATTTGCTAAGAAAGTAAATAGTAGAGTTACAGGACAGAATAGAGGGGATTCCTATATAGTTGCTACTGCATAAGGTAAAAAAATAAATTAGCGGAATCCATTAAGGGAAAGTGCCTTTTCTCGGTCCCAAGCTTTATAATGGCTAAATTTTTCCTATGTTTTTCAATAAATATGACTCATCGTACCCAGATTTTAAAAACTAAGGGAAAGTGTCTTGTTTTTAAATTGCAGATTCACATTTATTGAGAAACATAGGGAAACTTCAGTCATTATAAAGCTTGGGACCGTGAAAAGGATGGGCACTTTCCTCTAATGCTCAAAGAAAGTTCTAATTTATTTCTTTTTATTTAAATTGGATATCATCTTTTAAAATTTAAAATATGAAGCGTGTCCACGATAAGATTGTTCCCAAGAATAATGCTTTAAAAATGAAGTCTACATAATATTAACAAAGAAAGAAATATATTTTTTGAAACTTTAATTCATTGTAGATTTATTTATATATTAGTTTTTTTTTTTAATTCAAGATTGTCGAAATCTTATAGGGGAGACCGGGGAGGTTTGGGACACTTTTTCATGTTTTGACTTTGAGACACTATTCCAAAAAACCACGATAGCATATCATAGTTTTATGCGGTCTATAGGATACTTATGGGTATTGACTTTATAAAAAGTACTCGATAGAACTTGGAAAACAAATGAGTTTTCTTGGAGAAGATAAAACATTTAACTCGACGCTTTGTCCCAAACCTCCCCGATACGGGGTAGTATGGGACATATTTTTTCTCGCATAATTTGCATTATTAGAGCACGTTAATTAATTTTACATACTAGATTAAAAATATTTCTGATAGAAATAAAAATATTTAATCTTTTTATTCATACTTAGAAATCAATATCAATTTTATTTGTATTGTAGATTCATTTATTGTCAATCAATTATTTTAAGTATTTTCTTCTTATTTTCCATCTACCTTTCTTTGCTTTTTTATTCTAAATATTGTAATCATGATCATCAAATTCCTCAGGCGAGTAGATTATCTTAACACTTTTAGTTTTGAACTCATTGCCGGATTCCTGTTTGATTTTGCGACAACTGCATGGTACCAGTTTTATCCTTATTTCTTTGAATTAGCTCTCGCCTTTCCTTTTCTGGAGAACTTGTGAAAATTGTAGAAAAAATTGTTCGAGAAATTCTCGAGAAAATAGTTTTTAACGAGATTGGGCAAAGATCGAATATCCTCTGAGAAAGAATTATTGATTCCCCAGACATTGATGGTTTAATTGTCCCTGTAGTTAGAGAAATCTGCTCCACTGATAAACTTTGCACAAGAGGGAGATTTCCAGTAGAAACTGGGCATTACTCTTTATTTTGACAGTAAACAATAGCATGCCACCTACAATCTTGTCGAAAATCATCGTCCCATTCATCCCCTTTCAGGTGTACCAAACATCCCCGCGTGTAGCTCTGGTATTTAAAACCTTTATGTAAAAAACAAGAGCGTATAATCTCTGAAACTTTTATAAAAATATGTTGGCAGATTACACTGCTACCTAATGAGATAGAAAAATTTTGATTATATATCGCTGATATGAAATACAAAGAGGAAAACTGAGACGTCAAAATATACAATTTTTGTCAATTTTTAAAAAAGTGTTCATAGAATTAAAACAATAAAACTGAGGATATCCATTCTTTTAGTCAATATACATCTTAATATTGTCTATGATTGAGTAGTTTAAAGAAAATAATGAAAGAATCGCCTTGTCCCACGCCACCCCTGTCCCAAACCTCCCCGGTCTCCCCTATCTTCTTCTTGAGTCCTCCCATCAAGGTCTGTACAAGATCATCACCGTGGTTCTTAGTTGTTTCAATTCAATTTTTCAATTCAATTTTTCAATTCAATGTATTTCTCCTCAAGTATGCTTATTCTTGGTTGTTTGTGAAATCCTATGGCAGACTTACGAAATGCTCGTGAATCGTATAACCCACAAACAAGTTCGTAAAAGTTTGTACTTTTTTCACAAACATTGTTCGTAAAATGATCATTTGACGAACATTTTTTGTACTTTTACAAACATTTGTTTGTAAATGTTCGTAAACACACAAAAAATGTTAGTAAAATTTTGTCATTTGTTCGTAAATTTTTGTCAGACAAACAAAAATGTTCGTAAAATTTTGTCATTTGTTCGTATTTGTTCGTAAATTTTTGTCAGACAAACAAAGAGTACTCGCTCTACACAGAAAAAAATATTTTGTAAAATTGTTCGTAAATGTTTGTGAAATCCTATGGCAGACTTACGAAATGCTCGTGAATCCTATAACCCAGAATCAAGTTCGTAAAAGTTTGTACTTTTTTCACAAACATTGTTCGTAAAATGATCATTTGACGAACATTTTTTGTACTTTTACAAACATTTGTTTGTAAATGTTCGTAAACACACAAAAAATGTTCGTAAAATTTTGTCATTTGTTCATAAATTTTTGTCAGACAAACAAAAATGTTCGTAAAATTTTGTCATTTGTTCGTAAATTTTTGTCAGACAAACAAAAAATTACGAAGAAATACGAACAAATGACGAACAATGTTTGTGAAAAAAGTACAAACTCTTACGAACTTGTTTGTGGGTTATACGATTCACGAGCATTTCGTAAGTCTGCCATAGGATTTTACAAATATTTACGAACAATTTTACAAAATATTTTTTTTCTGTGTAGAGCGAGTACTCTTTGACGCATTAAATGCCCTAATCTAATGCATAGAAAAATTGACATTTGAAGGACTTATAAGCCAGATAATTTATCTAGTCCTGTATTAAAATATCCTCATCAACCGAAATAAGCAAAACTTCCGTGTTTTTCTCTTTACCAATATCAAAGTTGAGAGAGTTCAGAGTCAGAGCTTTTATTGCGCAAACGGTTAAATTTGAATCTCGTTAAAATACCAAACTCGTCCAACAAATAAAATAACAATTTTGTTCTGGATTGCAAAATTGCGAAAGGTCGATCGGGATGTGAATGACAAAAAAATGTCTTGGATGAGTATTTGTCAAGGTCTCTGGCCTCGAAAGAGCATCTCTGACCTATTTACCTCCATATTCAAGGCAGAAGAATGCCTCTCTTATGGATGCAGGATGTCAGTGCTCGTCCCCAAAAACTGTCTTCACCTCATTTCAACCATACGTTCTTGTATTTTAACTGTCTGTTCACCATCCTATTATTGCTTCTATCGCGCGATTTGAGTGTTCGCTTTCGCGATTGGTAATTCATTAATAAAATACCATTCTGAATGTGTGTATTAAGCGTGTGAATCAGGTATGCAATTGACTCGAGGCTCCGAAACCTGAATTAATAAAAAGATTGCAAACGCTTCGGAGTTGAGTGACTTTGAGCGCGCGGGTCCACAGTCACAAGAGAAGAGAGAGTAGGCCAACATACACTGGATGATGTCTCTTGCTTCATTCTTTAACCATAGCAAAGAAGAAATAATAATAATAATAATAAAAAAAAAACTCCATGGCATCCCAAAAATGTCCAGGAAAAATAGCAAAATGGCCAAGAGGATGGCCAGGTCATGGAGGTTTTTGGGTCGGAAAGCTTTTGGCGCGAAGTATTGAACAGATGGAGAAAAAAAGAGCAGAAGTTCCGTGGAAAAATCTCGCGATACCCAGAGAGAAGTTGCTCAAGACCAAACCGGAAAAGTCCAAGAGTTGAAAGACCTCCAGTGGAAAAAAAGAAAAAATAAAATAAATAAAAAAAAACTGGTGAACGAGATGAAGAGAGAGATGGAGATAAAAATGTTGATGATCTTGTTATGAGGGAAAATTTAGTCAAATTGATGCGTTCATTATTGTGATCGTTGTTGATGACGATTGGATATTCAAAATTTGTTCTAAATATTCCAATGAAATTCACACAATAACCTAGAAATAAAATTGAAATTTTCGTCTATTTTTGTGCTATTATAACAGACCAAAAAGAGCGTCAATTATGTGAAATAAAAGAAGCATAGAGAGAGTGTCATTGGAATTTCTCTATCTGCCGTCATTGAACATATTTATGCTAATTCCAAAAAGCAAAAGAAAAAAAAATTGACCAGAAATTTGAGATAACGATAAAATGCGTGTATGAGATGTTTCCTCTCTGCATAATCTACATTTCTTTCCCAAATTGATATATCATCATACGCATTTTTTCTCTTTTCTTTCCCTGCATAAGATTAATTGTTTTGTCTTACATTAATACCTCTATCAAAAAAAACTTTCCCACCCTCCCCGTAAATATTTGGTGCTTGGAACAATAGAAGCAAAATGTCGATAGAATTTCTGGGTCTTTTCTCAACATTTTTCTTTCTTTGAGTCATGTGCAAAACATATCCCGCTCAGTTTAAGTGTCTATTCTTGGATATTGCAAAAATTCATGAGAATTTCACAAGATGCTCTCTAGACGATGTGAATAAATCTCTTTGAGGAGACCCTGCCGAAAAAAAGATCTGGCAAATTAATTTCTAAAAAGAGAATACACTGAAGAAATACCAATAAAAGTGCAAAAGATCTTAAAATAGGTGACTCATTAATTTTTTTTAAGAACCTCTATTGAGGCCAAAGGCAAAACCTGAAAGATTAATGATAGAAGAGGTGATAACATCACCGAAAAACTTAATTGAATTATTTAAAATTTTGGAATAAAGATGAATTCTGTATACTAGGGTAGATATTGGTATTATCAGTTAATAACATGATCAACTTTAACAGACAAAAAACCATATATACATATATTTATATTCGTATTTTTGAAGTGAAAACTTGATATAGTCAATCTTGAAGATGTCCTCTACAACAGGCCTGAGCTAAAAGAAAAGCCGAAGAGAATTTAGTGGTACCTGTTGGCATTCTTCGAAATGCCGCGAAAATTCACGTAGAGAAAATGAGAGGTTTTTTAATGTGAAAATTGTTTAATTCCTTAGAGTTAAGTCATTTTCACAAGAAAATGCTTTTAATAATTTAGTTGAATACAGTTATTTGAGTTAATTGTGAATAATTATCAATATTACAACAAAAACATTGGGATGAAATTTTGAGCTGGAAGACTCATTTTCTTTTGAGCTGTCCCAAAATTCAGGATATGTTTGAGAAAAACCCTTTTGTACAACACTATTTTGGATAATAAAGAAAGCAAAAGTACATATTACAAGAAGGGACACGACCTGCCAATAAGGATAAAATAGAGAAAAAAATATTTTGTCGCATTTCAGAGATTTTTTGCAACCGCAGCGCCGCCAGACGTTTGTCAAGTGAGTTATTTGTGTCTCTATCTCTCTCTCACAGTTGAATTGCGCGGGATTTAAGAACTTATTTAAGAAGTGATATTTGCATTAATTTCTTTGTATTTCTGCAGGATTCAAGTAAAAAGAAAAGAAAAATTAGTAGAAAAATTATTTTTTTTTATCCATCAATTGAGGGAGAAGTCGATATTACAAGCATCGCTCGATCGATATTAGGAGCGTTTTGGTATTACTAGCGTCTACCCTAATATTCACAAGAATTGAACAAAAGAATAATAACTCTAAAAGAAAATGTTTGTAGCAGCTCCTTAAAAGTTTGTTACAAAGATATTCTTTGGCTGATTTGACTAAAAAATTTCCTACGCATAGAAAAAAAATATTTTGTAGAATTGTAAATCTTTGTTTCTTATTGGCAACATACGAAATGACTGTAAATCCTATATCTTATTAAAAAGTTCGTAAAAGTTTGCTACTTTTTTCACAAATATTGTTCATAACTTTAGGGCTGCGACTTTTTGGTCAGTAAAAAATAAAATTTGGTCAGTAAAAAATCAAATGTGGTCAGTAAAAAACTTTTTAAAAAATCGGTAAAAAATTAAATTTGGTCAGTAAAAAGTCAAATTTGGTCAGTAAAAAATCAAATATGGTCAGTAAAAACTAAAATACGGTCAGTAAAAAATAAAATATCGTCAGTAAAAAATGAAATAGGGTCAGTAAAAAATAAAATATGGTCAGTAAAAAATCAAATTTTATCAGCATATGTTTTGGTCAGTAAAAAATCAAATTTGGTCAGTAAAAAATAAAATTTGGTCAGTATAAAATAAAATTTGGTCAGTAAAATCAAATTCGGTCATAGAAAAGTCAAATTTGGTCGGCAAAAAGCCAAATTTGGTCAGTAGAAATCAAATTTGGTCAGTAAAAAATCAAAATTAATCAGTAAAAAATGAAATAATATCAGTAATAATAATATCAGTGATATAAAATGATATCAGTAGCACCTGCTGAGGCAAAGGGAAATTTTCTGTGCTTTGGAAAGTTATCCGTAAGCTCTGTGTAATTTTTGTACAAAATTTAGGAAAGACGAAATATGAAATATGAAATGGTAAAATACGAAATGTATTAAAATACGAAGTTTCCGCAATACGAAATGTGCAATACTTTTTATCCGGATATGCAAAGTTTTAACTTTTATTGATTTCCTTTTAGATTTTTATTGACTAAATTATTATTCACTGATCATTTTTAATTTTCTACTGATTAAATTTCACATTTTACTGATTTAAAAAAAATTTACTGACCAAATTCGACTTTTTACCGACCAAATTTGACTTTTCTCCGACCGAATTTAATTTTTTATTGACCAAATTTTTATTTTATATTGATCAAATTTTATTTATTATTGACCAAATTTTATTTATTACTGACCAAATTTTGTTCTTTACTGACCAAATTTTATTTTTTACTGATCAAATTTGACATTTCACCGACCAAATTTTATTTTTACTGACCAAATTTAATTTTTTCCGATTTTTTAAAAAGTTTTTACTGACCATATTTAATTTTTACTGACCAAATTTGATTTTTTACTGACCAAATTTGACTTTTTACCGACCAAATTTATGTTTTACTGATTTTTTAAAAGTTTTTTACTGACAATATTTTATTTTTTACTGACCGAATTTGAATTTTTACTGACGAATATTTTATTTTTTATGGCTCCGGCACACCTTTTAGATCAGGAAAATTTCATGAAATCGAAATTCGAAACGCTTTCTTTCTTACATGTTTTGAATATGGCTATCTCATTCTTTCGCATACCAAATTCGATTGAGCAAAATTGAATTTGGAGTGATGTTTAAGAGAAGAAGAAGAGTGCGAGAGAATGAAATAGACATATTCAAAACGTGTGAGAAAGAAAAGGATCCGAATTTTGACTTCATGAAATTTTCCTGATCTAAAAGGTGTGCCGGAGGCATTACTGACCAATTTGAATTTTTTACTGACCAAAAAGATTTTGCCTAACTTTAGCACTTAACGAGCATTTTTTATTCTTTACGAACATTTGTTCGGACATTTTTGCTTGTCTGACAAGACTTTGCGAACAAACGATAAAATTTTACAAACACTTTCCTATGTGTTTACGAACATTTACGAACTTTTTTGTGGATTATAGGTTATTTAGGAGCATTTAGTAAGGCCCTAGTGAACAGTGGTGGGAATTCCTAAACTACGAATAGTCTTACAAAATTTCCTTTTGAGTGAAAGAATGCTCTTCTAACCAATTTTTAATAAATAATTTAAATAAATAAAACAAAATGTTATATACTTTGAAAAGGAGTTTTGTAAAGGTCATAGAAGGTTGGATTGTCCAGTTAAGAAATATGCTTAAATTTTGCTTGCTCTAAACCATTTTTTTTTTGGTATTTTCGTATATTGCAATTGGAACTTTAATACTCCATTTATCTATCTGTCTATATATTATATTTCTTATTATTTAGAAAAATTATTGAAAAAAAGTATAATTTCATTGCAACTATGTAGAGGAAAGCACCCATGTAACACAAAGTTTACTAAGTGACATGAAAACCTTATAAGGACGTCGTCACTACTTATCTACTGACCTGTTGAAGTCTGACTAGGAGAATTTAAGTAACTAATACGTCAGGTCACCATATTAATTGTTACTACCTAAAATTTACTTCATTACGACGTGATGAAAATAGGCAATTTAATGTGGTAATCAAGAGGTCATAAATACGTAAATGTATGACCTACGTCATTTTGTAATTGAGTATATTATTTAAGCATGACGTATTTTTGACGTCGTTTTTAGCAACGCTCATACCAATTTTCAATCGTGATCCTGGAAAATTAAGTGAAAGTGTGCCAAATTTAAGTAAGGTAAAGTACCCTCTAGTCGGCCGGTTCCTCAACTCGGCCAGTTGAATTATTTAGCCAATTTTTTAACGTTTTATATAGTCAATTTCTATGAAATTTTCACTGATTTACCTTAAATGTAATATTTATATGTTTATGACTAAATCCATTTAAAATAATATTTTTTTATTTTTATTTCCGTATTATAGTCACTACAGTAACATAATATAACTATTCAAGTTTGAGAAAAAGGAAAAATAATATTTTTATCCATTAAATAAGTGAGAGTAATCGACTTATTTCAATCTTGGGCCAGTTGGGCTCTTCACTAAAAATTTCCTAGCAGTGATATTTTCGCTAATGACAGCTCGTTGATTGAACACATTTATTGTTTTTTTTTTTACTTTTGAAAAAAAGTATTTTAAATCCAAAGGTTTAATTAAAAGTGAACTAGGGAAAAGGCGACCCAGTTAGTGCATACTGACTTATTTCAGTATTATCATTATTTTATAAATTTTCTTTAATATTTTTGATATTTTTTTTTATATTATGTTTCTGAATGAAACATTGAATAATTCTATGGATTTAGAAGAAGTAAAAAAGAATTTCATCAGTCCAAAAACAAGCGTTTAAGTAGCACTCTCCGGAAAATGATCCAGTTACCCCACCTTACTACATGCTTCATTTTTTACAGGATTTTTTGTCTTTACTTAAAATGGTTGAGCCATTTGATATAACTTTATTAATTCTCTTTAATTAATTAATTATGAACTGACTAAATTCCAGTATAAAATTTTAATTAGGGAATAAAAATTCTCTAACTGCTCTATTTTTGATCTTAATGTATCTCGCTTTGAATTAGTCTGAGAGGTCTGAGATATAACAAAAAAACTTTCTAATTTTCTTTAGGAAAATGTGTTTATTTATTTATTTAACTGTCTTTTTTAAAATCGAAATTTAAAAACAAATCTCTTACTTGAATCATTTGTTTATAAACTGAAACTTTAAGCATTTCATCTCTTGAGACATTTACTAAATATACTTCATATAATCCAAGTTGATATCTCCTGACCGATTGATTAGATAGTAAGATTACTACTAATTCTATCGATCAAGTGATAGGTTAAGCAGTAGACGGTGAATTAACGGCAGAACGGCAATCGGGCGGTAAAAATCCATTAAATCGAATTGAGGCCATTCTAAATGTAATGTGTTTCCCTTATGTTTCGGAAATGTTTCCCAAGCAGTTTGCAATTTAATTAATCACACTTTCCCATGGTTCTTATCAAATGATCAGTCAAGAGTTGCTTGTGGATTTATAAGAACTCGCTGGCCTTTCCAACATTTTACCATCACTTGGCAATCTCGGAAGTCACAGTGGTCATCGTGTGGCCACAATAAATCACGTTGTGTATACAATGTAACACTAAACAGCTTTTAACACTTGTATAAATATTTGATAATTCATCCTCAATATTCTCAGCAGCAATCTCATTAATTGCATAATGCAGAGAGAAATGGCTGTGTTGAGAGATGCCCAGCAATTTCTTTCACCAAAAATTATACAGTGAGAGGAAATACCTATGATTAGATTTAATATTTGGGTGGAAAGTCTTTTGCGCCTCTTCAAAATAGATGTTTTATGACTTGGAAAAATTATTCCAACTTGGAAATGGTTTTTACGATTTTGACTAGAAAGATTTAGTAAACGCAATTCGAAGATATTTTTAAGAATTGATAATTACTGAATTTTAGCTGTGATTAGGAATATTTAATTGTGCCAAATTTAGAGACAATCGGATTATATAAAATTGGTAAAAACTTGATTAACGCAAGAGTTAATACAATCCGGCTCTTCTCTTTGCAAGATTTCTATATAAGGAAATTTATTGTTTAATATTATAATTTATTAATTATATTTTTTAAAATGCTTAGCGTTACTAATAGATTCTTTTAAAATTATTTTCCAAATAATATCGGAACAGTAAAGTATAATTTTTAAATAAAAATTAATCATTTGTATCTTGAAAACAAATAAAAAAAAATAAAATAATGATTATTATAATTTTTTATCATATTTTCTAAAATTACTTTTACTGCTCGTATTCAAAGAGAAAGCAGTTATAATCCGCCTTTTTCGACTTTGGACACGGTTGAAAGTCAAACGGTAAGAGACTTCGACTTCCGGTCTTCGATGACCCTTCATTAATCAATATTATCTAGAATAGTCGTTTTTCTTTTATCCTTATCCCTCAAAACTATATTTTTTGTGGTTTATTCTAAAAGGGGTGTCAAAGCGTCCGAGGCTTTGTGAGCTGCTCGAACTCCCGAGAAGGAAATCTGCCCTATATTCCTTTTCGAAAATTTTTTTGATGCATATAAAATCACTGTCGAATTAAATTTTTTATAGACAAATTTAACTTTAAATGTTAAAAATGTGGAACGTGTTAAAGGCTTTTTTTACTATGTAAAATGGGGTGGCAAAGCGTCCAAGGCTTTGCGAGCTGCTCGAATTCCCGAGAAGGAGCTCTGCCTTATATTCCTTTTCGCAAATTTTTCTGATGCATATAAAATCACTGTCGAATTAAATTTGTCTATAAATCACCACAAAATCAGCATGAAGTTGAAAATTGTTCAAGAAGAGGGTTTCAAAAAATCATTAACCTTTTATTTGATGAATTGAACAAAACGGTGAAAATTATACCTTTGACCATGAATAATTCAAGATGGCGAATTAAACGGTGAAATATGTCTAAGGACGAAATGTTCAGCTCGACTAACTACAAAACATATCCGAAAATCATTGAAATCGCTAGGGCCAATTTTTTGCAATGTTAGAGAAACCTATTTTTGACGTATTTTAGGGGGATAGGCAACACATGAAGGGGAAGGGGGAGAAACTAAAGAGATTACTTTCGAGGTAATGTCATTTGAGGAGGGGTCATCGAAGACTGAAAGTTGATATCTCTTACCGTTTGAATTTTATGGGTCTAAAGACTGAGAAAGTGCAAAGAACAGTATTTTTAAATTAGGGCTATTACCGCTACTTTACCGATTTACCACCGATTTTGACCGATGCAGTCGGGTTTAGAATTAAAATCCGATGAAAATTAGGCCCTCCAGGGTGGTTGACCTTTGACCTTGAATAATCCAAGATAGCGAATTAACCGGTGAAAGGTGTCTAAGGACGAAATGTTCAGCTCGACTAACTACAAAACATATCCGAAAATCATTGAAATCGCTAGGGCCAATTTTTTGCAATGTCAAAAAAACATGTTTTTGGAGGGTATGGAATTGATGGGGACTACTTTGGGTAAGTTAGTTCGCTAGAGAATGCTAACTTGTGGGGGGTCACCGAAGACCCGAAGTCAATATCTATTATCGTTTAGTAGCCAGGATGATGAGAATTTGAAAAAAAAATTGGATTGTGAAAACTGCTCTCTCTTGGAGTTCGAGCAGTTAAAATGAAACCGTATACAGTAGACTCTCACTCAATCGGGCGAAAAATTTTGTTGACAATTTTCACGTTTAATCATGAAGCTAATTCGCTCAAATTCGCTGTAGTTCTTCCTATTTTATCGTGATCCTTTATAATTAAGCGCTTTTGGTGGAATTTACAAAGGCTTTGACGACTAAATCTATCGATAAACCGGATGACATTTTGCCCCAAATTCCCAATTGAGAGAGAGTCTACTGTATGTTTTGTAGGTGTCAAAAGACGCTCCCGGTCAAAGTATCGAAAGCCAAAATCCCGAAAGCCAAAATTCCGGATTCTTAAAAGTGTCGTAGCTACTTCCACGATTTCACCTGCGCTTGCTGGAAACAAGGGAAATTTTCTGTATCTTGGGAAAGCATTCTAGACACTATCCTCTATATAATTTTATTATTTTAGGATTTCGAACATTGGGATTTTGGCGTTCGTGATTTTGTCTTTTGGGATTTTGGTGTTCGGGATTTCGGCTTTTGGAATTTTGGCTGCCTGCGACTTAGACATTTATGTTTGAAAAACATTTTGGTATTCAATTTCCAAATTTCAAAATTAAACCACTTTGATGACCATGTCATATATAAGATTAATATTAAGATTGGATACTTTCTGTACTGCGAGAATGGTAAAAAAAGATAGCAATTGTTTTATCGTGTTTGTTTCTTGCATTTCCCCTCTGTGTACAAAGTTGGTTGCAATGTAATAGCTCGAAAACTGACCGAATCACAGTTGGCACGCATGGAAAATTGCTTGAATTGCTTGTAATACGATTTAGAAAACAATTAACACGAACAGTAATATCCTACTCATCGTATTACTCCACTAAAGTGTACTCTTTCTAACACACGTGATTTTCACTTTGAAAATTTGCATACTATATACCTCTCTTTCCGGCTTTTCTTAATTATTAATATTGATCTTATATGTGACACCAAGGTGGAGGGCCTATTTCTCAACCGATTTGCTTAAATTTAGATTTTTTAGAAAGATTTTGAAATTTTCAATCCCACTGCATCGGACTTAATCGGTAATGAATCGGTAAAGTACCTGTAACTGATACACTTTCTAGAATTTGCTTTTTTATTTATCCATCTGCTTGTTAGCTAAAGTATTCTTAAATGTGCTTTTCTTAAATATTTTTTTTTTATTTCGGAATATTTTTTTTTTAACTTATAAATAATTTTAACCGGTAGTAAACCGGTATGCGCCCAAAAACCATGCAAATAAAATACACAGATAGCTCTTTTTCGTGAGTTCGAGCACTCCGTAGAGCTTTTGGATTTCTTTGAAATTATCTTCTTAAATAATTATAAGTCTTAAATATTAGTATAATTTTCAATTTAATTTTAACCATTTGAATATTGAATAGATTTTTTATAAATTTAAAATAACACTTTTCAACGATGCCATTATTCAAAAATTAACGGAAAATGTAATATGCAAAACTCGCAAGAATTTTTTTCCTTTTCCAAATAAGAAAGAAGACCACTTTCTAAAAACAAATCTGCTATGTGTGATGTTAGTACAAGAAAATTCTAATCAGCCCCAAAATCTATTTTGGGCAAGATGAAAGATCACCTTCTTTTCCAACCAAGTGTGGACAGCACCAGATCTTTTTTTAAAGACACAAGAAAGAAGGCGAAAACAAGAAGAAACTTCGAGGAGTAAATTGCGTGATCATGAGATTGACTTTTCAATTGTAACTTCATTTTCTCTTGGTCCAAAGGTAAGAAAGAAGAAGTGGAACCGCCACAAAAGAGCTATTTCCAAAATCTGCCACTCGCCATTTGATTAATTTTCACTTGGTTTGATGGACATTAGAATTCTCGTCTTGTTTTCTGTTTCTTTTTTTTATTATTATTATTTCTTGATTTTTTGGTTAAGCGTATCGCTCAGCACCTCAAAATGTAATTTTCAAGAGCACTTTTCGATGGTTTGAGAATGTTTACCAATGGGCACCATGCTCTGATTGACGGTTGTTGAAATACCCAAGAGATTGAGGCGATTGAGGAAGGAGTGAGTGTGCGAGGTTTTTGCAAAATGGCCCAAATAGACATTCCCGCCCAAATTGATCTCTTTTCAGTAATTACCTCACAATTAACAACGATGCCAATTAATTGTATTGGCTCTTTGGTCAGTTTTTTGCTAAGGTTCTGGTGACCACTGTTAAATAGAGTAAAGGTACCTCCTTAGTGCTACTTCGTTACTTTTAAGCTCTTCAGCTTAAAACTGGGCTAACAAATAAAGGTACCTTAAGAGTTACGTTCTTGTAACTTCTATTGAGCAGTGTGATTACAATTATTTCAATTGAATTTTAATAAATAGAAATTAATCAGAAGGCAATAACGAAAGAACGATTATTTCGTTTTGATCTGAAAGCTGGTCATCAGTGCAAAGACGGCGGTGGACACTGGCTCAATCTTTTGTGCTTTCAATAGAATTATAATCTCAAAAGCAATTTTTCAAAAAACGAATATTTAAATAAAAATAAATACCTAAAAAATACTTTTAATTTATTCAAGATGACCTAAAGTTATTACTAATCGTGTCGAGGCCTAAAATTAATTTTGTCTTGCCCAAAAACGGATCACGGCAATGACAAGAGGACTTACCTACATCAAATGACGTAAATTGAAGCACTGGCATTAAGGGGTGCCACCACCTTACTATTTTCCACTTCACTGGCCATTCATTCAAGCTCCGGTGACTTCTTTGCTGGCAAGAGGGCTTCACAAGATGGTTTTATAAAAAAAAAAGAGCAACATCAGTTGGTCACAATGTTACAAGTTGATGGTGATTCTCAGGTTTGGCTCGTGTTTTGGCTTCTACCATCTCTCCACTGTTTGAGCTTCTTCTTCAGAGTCGCGTCTGCTGCTCAAGACATACTCTTGTGGTATTGCCACAGACCTCTTAACCTATATTTGGCCCCAGCAGAAAAATGTCTAGTCGATGGCATCTCAACTGCAAGAGAGCCAGTTCATTGCCAAGATGATACCTCAATGCGTTGCTGTAATATAAAATTCCTCATGGGTCTGCGTGTTAGTAGTGTACAAACGCGCCTCATGCGGATGATGAATTTCATCTTCGTGGAAATCGTCCAAGAAGATGCTGCAGCCACAATTGCTGCCTCAAATCATGTCTTCATTGTATAAATATTTACAATGAGGCGGTACGACTCAGGTTGAACTGAAAGCTCATGCAGACACCAACCATTGTGAGCGGAAATTCTTATGCACTTGGAACTTCCTTATGCCATAACACTTCATTTCATAAAAAAATATAACCGAAAATTAAACCGTCTCAATGGGAGGAGGGGGCACCTTTAAAACTTTAAAACCTTTAAAACACATTTAAAACCTTTAAAACTTTTATCATGGTATGGTTTCATTTAATTTATAAATAGGAGAAAAAGAGCTACTTTAAATCTGCCCCAAACTGTACTACCGTTCGGACTATCTTAAAACCATTTTAAATATATAATTTAAAATATTTTATAAATTTAGATATCTTTCAAAAAAAACTTAATCTTGAAAAAATCATAAGATGAATATATCTGTTATAGGGGTCTTTATGTTCCATATCGGAAAATATCGAAAAGATCAATTAAACTATCTAAAAAAAAATTGTAAAAATTTTTATATTTATATTTATTTATTTAAATATTTATGTCATAAAAAACCTTATTTGTACTCTGAAAAATTAAATAGGGAGTAATTTAAATTAATGAATGAATAAATTAAAAAAAAATAGATTATGAAAAGGGGAGAAATACATACTTTGAATAAAATGAAAAAAAATGCAAAACTGACAACCACAGAGAGAAATACGAAAAAGTTAAAATAACATTCCGGAAATGTTAATTTTACCCTGCAGTATTGATCCAAAATCGGTGTAAATATTACCCTTTTTAGGTGTATTGGGGGTTAAATTACCCTTTTTCATGTTAATTTTACCCTTAGAAAGGCGTAAAATTAACATTAAAAAATGTTGATATATTTTTACACCTAAAAAGTGTTAAAGTTATGAGGAAGAAAAGTTAATCGCACCCTCTTTCTTTTCTCAGTGCATGATGATCCCCTCATAACCGGGAAAAATCTGTAAAAGATAAATCTCTAAATCGGTCTTAAAAAACTGATTCGTTTTCCCTGATGATTTTTTTTTAATTTTAAAGTGTCAAATTTCTTAAGGTCTACATATTAAAACACTGAATATTTCAAAATAGAATTGTTTTTTCTTATTTCTAGAATTTATCTAGAGAAATTTTAAATCGAAACGTTTAAATATTAAAAAATTAAATGCAATCCCATAAGGGGTTTTCTGGGTGAAAAAGACTAAAAAAAACATCATATTTTCTCTAATTTTTTTCAACAAAATTAGGCATATAAAAATTGCAATATTTTAACTATATATTCTGGAATATTTATTTGATAATTTTAAATATTCAGCCGCTGGGTCTTTATTTTCGGACACCTTTTTGAAAAAAAAACCTACTTTTCGGCATACTAGCATTGAGAGTAGGCTCATCTAAAATCAATATACTAAATATATAACAAATGAAATTTGGATTTTCGTGCAGAATTTTAAACAGAAATTACTATTATAGCGTATTTTACACGACGTTTCGTTTTGCAAAATGAGTTGTGATCTGAGAAATATAAAATCCTTCGTTTAAAGAGTAGTTTAACCCATCAGCTAATCTTGTCTTCTTGATCAGAAATCTTGTCCACCGAAAAGTAAGTTCAGGACCCAACGTCTGAATTTTGAAAATTTTGAAATGAAGATTGAAAAAAATATTTTAAGCAAAACAGAGATATAAAAAATAAAGTTAATATATATTAATAATAATAATAATAAGATTAACATATTTAGATCAAATATGTGGCGCTATTTTCAATAATATTCGGCACTTTAAATGCAAGTTTCATTATGGTTCTATCTTAGTGTCCCTTGTCTTTTCTGCCAAAATTGAGACAACTAGTTTTCACAGTCCTTTGAAATCGATATGTAAACCGAAATTAGACAACGGTTCGGTCAGAGCAATATGTCAGAACTTTCGAGATTGTGACCCTACCGGAATTTTGGCTTTCAAAATTTTGGCTTTCGTGACCCTATCAGGATTTTGACGTTCCATATTAAATAAAATGTAACCTAGAAGATTCTAGCCTGACAGCCAAAGTTCTGAAAGTCATAATCTCGAAAGGGTGAAAATTCTAAATGAGTCAAAATACCGAACCAAATTCGTTAACGTCCCAAACAGATCACAAATTCCTTTCAAATTATAAATCCTTTTGAGTCAAACCGATAATGTCAAGATTATTAATAATTTCTCAATTTCCTCTTTTCTAAAAATATTGCACTTTTTTTTAACATTTATATTTCATTATTTCCGATTTTTTATATACCAATAAGTACATATATTTTTCGGAAGTTTAGCTTTTGATGACTTGAACCCTTTGAACCCATTCCTCTCGTTCAGTAATAATCTTTCCGATATGAGAGCTTTCTCCGGTTCAAGTTTTTCCTTTACCGATTCGAAGGTATATTAGAGAGAATTTACTTGTTTGTTGGAACTTCGAAAGTTAAAACCAACGAGTTATACAAAAGTGAGTAAGGTCGCGAAAAGGACATTTATTTTGGGATATGGAAACTTCGTATTTTACGTTTCGTAATTTACATGTTCGTATTGCACATTTCGTATTGCGGAAACTTCGTATTCTAGTACATTTCGTATTTTACCATTTCGTATTTCACATTTCGTCTTTCATAAATTTTGTACAAAAATTGAACAGGTGCTACTGATAACTTTCCAAAGCACAGAAAATCTCCCTTTGTCCCAACAGGAGATACTGATATCTTCCAAAAACACAGAAAATATCCCTTAGCGCCAAATAGGCAATACTGATAATTAGAGTTTTTAGTTCGACTTTAAACTCAGACCCGAGGCGTATAGCACCCTTAACCCCATAAAACTGCAATTCTATTTTTTTATTGGTTGATATACTTGTGTAAAATGTATGGCAGACGAAATGTTCAATTTTTGTACAAAGTGTATGAAAGACGAAATGTGAAATACGAAATGGTAAACTACGAAATGTACTAGAATACGAAGTTTCCGCAATACGAAATGTGCAATACAAACATGTAAAATACGAAATGTAAAATACGAAGTTTCCGCAAACCTTTATTTTAATGAAATTACTATTCAAACGTTCTGTCAACCCTGCCAACCTCAAACTCCACAAAACTACACAAAAATTCACTTTTTGCAGCGAACTTTTGCACACGGTTGCTGACATTGGTTGACGATTGAAGTGTCAAGAATACCAAATTCGAAATGGTGGAACAATCAGCGCTAAAGCGACGAATATGGGAACTTGCACTTTAGGCTTCCGACAGATTTTCGTATAGGTTTGGCTTGGAATAGGAGTGGCTTTCTCTTTTCGAAAGGTTATTACTGAACGGAACCATTCGGGATTTTGGTTTTCGGGATATCGAATCTTTAGGAATTGTGACCTATTCTCGGTTCTACCTTCCGGGATCATGGCTTTTGTGAATAGAAGGATCAAATTGATACAAATTCTATCCTTTTGCAAAGGATGGATCAAATTCGAACTTTAAATGTACATTTATGACAATAGAACATGTTAATTTGATCTATCCTTTGGATCAATTTGATCCTTTTTATTTTTATCAGTGTTCCTGGATTTTTGACGGGTCGTCAAAGGCTTAAGTTGTCCTAATATTACCACTTTCTATTGGATGCTTCTCACAACTTCTGGCCGAGAGATTCTTTCAAACTGCCTAATTGTTTAACTTAGTACCTAATACTCAGATAGTGGATGATTCCCTTCTAATCCCACCATACACAAACTACAAAACCTTAGAAGAGAATTGTTAATTATTAATGTTAAGGATACTTAAGAATAACACATATAGGACGTATAGGACAATACTTTACTGGCTTTTAACTAGTAAGTACGAGATTTGAGAAATCTAGAAGTATTAATACCAAAAATTTTTGTGCGTACCAGAGAACTGAGTTTCTGAACTGGTAGATTTCCGAGTGGTTATATGCAGCGGGGCTTTCTTTGTTGTGCGTCGTTGGGTACCTTCAGTTACGAATAGGTCGTCTAGCTTGGAGGCTTGTGTTGGAAGGGTTTCGTTTTTTACCTCCAAAGTGTGAAGCTCGGGCTTCCAATGACTAGGCGCGCGGTACCTCGTGGCGGGAATGATCCTGAAGCATTTGGAAAAAAAGAGTACCGAGTTTTTCTGTCATTTTTCCGTGGAGGTTGTATAGTGAAGTCGGCGATAGACGGAGAACAGTTGATTGCAATGAATTTAAATCACTGACTGAGAGAAATCCGAAAAAGTTAAAATAACATTCCGGAAATGTTAATTTTACCCCGCAGTATTGATCCAAAATCGGTGTAAATATTACCCTTTTTAGGTGTATTAGGGGTTAAAGTTACCCTTTTTCATGTTAATTTTACCCCTAAAAATGTGTAAAATTAACATTCAAAAATGTTGATATATTTTTACACCTAAAATGTGTTAAAGTTATGAGGAAAAAAAGTTAATCGCACCCTTTTTTCTCAGTGTACTAAATGGTTTAGAAGCAGTCTTAAAAATTACATCTGCTGCGACTACAAAGTTTTTATTCATATCATTATTGTAATGCATTTATTCAGTCTTACCAACATTTATTTTGAAAGCAAATGTAAATTTAAATGCTCTAAAAGTGTGTTTTCGATGCGTGACTTGACACGTGGTAACTGTTTGAGGGTTAAATGAATTGATTTTGGTTTCTTGGGTAGCTTTTATGACTTTTCAACATTACACGTGCCCAAAAAACTACATTTATCTGTATTTTTTTACACATCTTACCTCTCAGTTTCACTTGAGTCTCAATGATTCTTCATTTTGATGAATTAAAATGAATAAATGCACTGAAATATAAAATTGCTTATTCACAGAAATCTGAGGAAAATTGTCTGCTGACCATTCATTAATAACTTTTCTCAAAACTCTCTAATTTTATTCCAATGTCTTTCAATTAATTTCATTGACTGGTCACAATATGGTAAAATGGATAGAGAAATTCGTGAAATAAGGAATGAATCTTTCCATGGTGAGTCAAATGTTAAAGTCAGGAATCAATTGCAAGATTCTTTGGCGGTTTGTCCATTTGTGGAGCCTCACAAATTCGATTACTTCTTTCGCACCATGGCTCAACAGAGTTATATGGAGGTCTTAAAAGAATATGAGAAATCCAAGTCGCAAATTGTGACAGGATTATTAATCACTTTTCGCGCTCAGTGAGAAGATTAACCATTAATACTGATCACCTGTGTCTGTATTTGTGCAATTTTGAGGTGATTATAAGACATTCCAGGGGACTGATTTTCTTCCGTTGACATTGTAAAATTATACCCACGATGGTGGCACGTTTTTTTTTAAATATAATTTTCTTGTTCTTCTCTCATTCACAGAGTCCCCAAAAAATTCAGTCTCAACATGATGCTTATCATTCGAAAAAATAAAATTCGATTGATTCTGGTGCAAAAGACACAGTTGAGCAGAATTTTTCTGGGCTAACAACTTCCGTTTTGACTGGCTGAACAGCACACACAAAAAAATTCACAAACATCTCACCAAAAAAAATACCTAATGAGATGGTTTTGATATTCTGCTCGTTGGAATTGGTTTAAGTATCATCTGAAGAAGATCTTGAGAGGCTTAAATCTCGTGGATCTTTAGTGTACCTTTTATCAGAATTTTATGCATCTCTTTGTGTCTTTTATTAGTCCATTCAAATGGCATTTTTTTTTGGAGGGAGAAGCCTAAATGGACGATGAAGAATTGTGTCAATTGATGGTTAAAAAGAAAAAAAAAGATCTAAGCAGAGGTATTTTCTGCATCATAAAAATCTTCTAAGCAACAAATTGATGTGGTTCAGCAATTAATTGATGAGTGAATGCAATATAAAAATCTTATGCCTATAAATTTCAAGACTTTTCTTATGTGCGATTCCAAATACCACAAACCGCGCCAGAATTATTGCGGTTTCTGTTGTGGACACCATTCTCAAGGTGGTTGGTAGTACAACAGAAGAAGAAGATTAATGTATGTCACAGTGAAAAGTGATGGGACACCTCAAGAAGCAAAGCAATACAATCTTGAAATATTTTTTTCTTTTTTAAATCTTTCTTGGTCATCCAATTTTAAAAAGCTGGCCATCATCGTCTTATACAAACTATCTTCAAAATTCAATAAAATTGCGAGTAGGATCTCTGTTTTACTCTTTAAAAATTTAATAACATTGACAATAATACTTATGTAATTGTTTAATTAGTAAGTTCTTCATACGATAGGGGAGACTGGGGCAAAACTTGTCAAAACTCATATAAGGATGAAATGCTGTTCAATTACATTTTCTGTATATCATATTCTAAACGAACAAGAAATCCTGAGATCGGTTTTCCGGAAAGCGCTTAAAAACACGCACAGGTCAATCATAAAACGGTTCAGATTGAGCTTGAAAATACGCACAGCTCAATCATAAAACGGTTAAGAATGTGCTTAAAAACACGCACAACACTCACATAAAACAGTTAAGATTGCGCTTAAAAACATGCACAGCCTAAACATAAAACGCTCAAAATTACGTCTAAAAACACGTACAGCACATACGTTAAACGGTTCAGATTGTGCTTAAAAACACGCACAGCAGACACGTAAAACGGTCAAGGTTAATACGCTTAAAATCACGCACAGTTCAATCATTAAACGGTTAATACGCTTACAATCACGCACAGCTCAATCAGAAAAATCACGCATAGCTCAATGATAAAACGGTAAATGCGCTTAAATTTACGCACAGCTTTATCATAAAACGATCAATACGCTTAAAATCACGCTTGCGCTTTTTTAAGCGCAATTTTAACCGTTTTATCATTGAGCTGTGCGTAATTTTAAGCGTATTAACCGTTTAATGATTGAACTTTGCATAATTTTAAGCGCATTAACCCTTTTATCATTGAGCTGTGCGTGATTTTAAGCGCAATCTCAAACGTTTTACGATTAACCTGAGCGTGTTTTTAAGCGCAATCTAAACCGTTTCGTGATTGGTCTGTGCGTGGTATTTTACATACAACTAAGGTCGTTCATGCTGAGGCACTTGGGATTTGATGTATATTTTATGCTTAAGGTATGTGCATTTTCCTAAATTAATCTGTGAAAATATAAGCTTAAGGGTTCTGTGTCTAAAACTAACCGAAAAAGTTTATATAATTAATCCTCTAAAGCTTCTAAAATTAAGTCTCAAGTTTCTGAAATTAATCCAGAAGGTTTCTTGATTTGATTCTTTAAAATTTTTATAAACAATCGTATAATTTCTAAAATCAATCCCAAATGTTCTAGACCGCAGGCTGCACTTATAGATAGCTTCAAGTATCACTTTCTTATATTAGGGAAAGATTTGGATCATAAAAAATGTCATAAAATGTAAAATATCATTTGTCACATTTTACAAAAGAAGTGAAAAATTAAAAAAAGCATATTTTTAAATTTCAAATACTGAAATAAGATTGGTTGTTATTAAATGTTGTATTCAACTACTTCAAAATTAACAGACATTGTTTAATTTCTTTTTAAATCATATTGAATCCGTTGATTGGTTTTAAATTTATCTATTATTCACTCAAAATAAAAACATACTAAATTTATTTTAAGTAAATCCAAAATCTTAACCTAGAAAGCAAGTTGTGAGAAAAATGCATTTGAAGATTTCTTGAAGCTATCTTGCCCTGCGAGTTCGATTTATTACAGCTGTCATTTTGTATATTTTTCAAAAATATTGCTTTAAGCAATAAAATAGTGCATTTTTAAAAAGTACTACTATTAAGCAACTAAAAAATTCTTTTTAAGAAATAAAATACGTCAAATGATTACTGGAGTCAGATCCTAATAAAAAGTAAATTTCCTATAGATAAAGGTTTTTATGTCAAAGTTCTACAAAACACTCTTATTTGGCTAAAAAATAAATTAAATAAATGCATATTTTTCTTGCATATTTTATAATTTTTCGTGCATTTTTATGTCGCATATTTCGAAGATTTTTTTGCATATTTTGGCCAGCTCTAATCATCAGCCTTTAAATATTGCAATTTTTCCTATTGTTTTTAAGAAAAAAAATCTATTCTATTATTAAAGTAAAATTGAATAGGTGTAATAGTAAAGAAAAGAATAGTTAAAATAGATTCTTTCTTTTAGGATCAAAGAAAAAATGCAATATTTAAAAGCTGACGAAATTCGAAGACTGACCACCTTTCCCAAGTATCTAGATTAGCTCTCGGACCCTCAAATTCTTAAAGAGAGTCTTTCAGAAAAGATCTTACCTTGACACATGATTCTACTCGATGAAAATTGATATTATTTGCGGATAGACCATTAATTCATCATTTAATAGACATTAAATGCCAAAGAACCTTTAAATTTTGAATTTTCCTTATTAAAATTCACAGGATTTTGAAAAAAATCCTAAGGTCAAATGAACATCTGTTCGGCAGGGAACTGTTATTGACAATTTTGTTAAAATATTGAAATTTATTTAATGTATCTAGTCCGAGTAATATCATGATTTTTCATTAATCTACCTTTTCGTAAAGTGCTTACCATTACTATAAAGTCACTCTTCAGAAGTCAAATTTTTTTCTGTATTCGTTACAAAAGATTATTGTAACTTTTTGACACTGCAACGTCTCTCTTAAATATTAATTGAAGAAATGCTGATTTTTATGGTTTTCCAGTGTATCATTACTATAAAGTGGGAAAAAATAAATGAGTAGTAAAAAGTTAAATTTTGTCAGTAAAAGCTTCGAATCGATCAGTAGAATTATTCGAAATGATCAGTAAAACATTAAAAAGTGATCAGCAAAAAATTAAAAATGGTCAGTAAAAAGAAAATATGGTCAGTAAAAAATTAAAAATGAGCAGTGGAAATATTCCAGTTGAAAAGCGAAAAAAATGAGCAGTAAAAAATTAAAAATTAGCAGCAAAAAATTTAAAATTAGCAGTAAAAAATAAAAAAAATGAAAAATTAGAATTGATCAGTGAAAAATTAAAAAGTGATCAGCAAAAAATTAAAAATCTGCAGTAAAAAATAAAATTTTGCCAGTAAAGAATTAAAAGTGGTCAGCAAAAAGTTGAAAATGAGCAGTAGAAATATTCGAGTTGATCAGCAAAAAATTGAAAATGAGCAGAAAAAAATTAAAAATGAGCTGTAAAAAATTAAAAATTGATCATAAAGATATTTAAAAAAAACATTAAAAAATAAAAAAAAATGGTCAACAAAAATTAAATGTGGTCAGTAAAAAATTAAAAGTGGTTAGTAAAAAATTAAAAATAAGCAGTGAAATATAAAAAGTGATCCGCAAAAAATAAGAATTGGTTAGTAAAAAATTAAAAATTGGTCTTAAAAATAAAATGTGGTCAGTAATAACTGAAGAACTCAATAAGGACCCCTGGCAAAATCTTATTTTAAATCTTAAATATTAAAGATTTTTTCTTGAGTAATCGGTAACTCATTAGTCCTTACGGGACGTGGGTTAAGAAGACTAATGACCTCTACATACTAGAATAATTTATGTCCACATTGAAGCAATTCCCTACGCTTAAAAAAATAGTTAACCCTTTAACGACGAGATAGTTTTCGCTGACCGAAAATCAGGAATAAAAATGAAACCGATAAACAGAACTTGTAAAGCGTCTTACATCTAAACTTCTTAAAGCAAATAGAGTCTGATTTGGTGTATTTTATATCTCTATGTACGACAAAAATTTAAGTAATTTTTCTGACGATATCAATGACTGATAATTTTCATTCTAACGAAAAATTTTATGTTTGCGTATTGTAGTTTCCTTTTCCAAAACGGTTTTGCTTAAAAAAAACTGGAAGTAGAAAATATAATTAAAATTAATTTTCAATATAAGAAGTTAAAAAATCGACATTTTTGAGCTTAAATATTTGTCATATAGCAAATAGGTGGAGACTTGCAAAAAATATCCTAGATCCCTTCAACCTTCTACTTTGCAATTACATATAAATACAAGAAAAAAATAACTTTAGGTAGTCAGGAAATTTTTTTTTCTTTATGGGACACCGGTGTTCCAATCGTCCTTAAAGGGTTAACTCAATTTTCTTATGCATATAAAGGTATGACATTTGAACTATATTTTTTGAATTTTTCATTTAAAGATTTTCACAATTCAGCCGTAGGGACTTGACTTACGAAGACGTAATCGAAAACACCGACTTTTCGGTAAAATATCAGAATATTTTATAACATGAGTTAAACTCGTACTTGAATAAAGAGTTTTGAAAAAATATAATAAAATTTTCAATTTTCTAAGTATTTTATACCAAAAATGACTATTTACGTCCTCTAAAATAGGTTGTGATGAAACAAAAAATCTTTCGTTCAAGTTATTAAGTTTTTCTCTGTCATAACAGGAAATAGTATTTACTTTTATGACTTTAAGTGGATTTACTCTGGAGTGATCTTGTTTACCAAAAAATAATTTTTTTTCTGAAACATCTCCGTAAATCAAGTCCAGAAACTGAACTTTTAAATAAAAATTTAAAAACATTTATTTTAAATCTGGTACTTTTACTTTCGTAAGAGCTGGAATTTAATATTTTTTTATTGTTGATAAAAATATAGAGAAAATAAAATAGTACTATTTTTGATTTTCATGACCCACGTAACCCCTTAAGGCCCAAATAGACTCAGGCTGATCCTCGAGAATATTTAGCCTATAAGATTTGGCAGTAAATATTTATCCCAAATTTTCATATACTCAGGGCTTAGGATCATTGAATAGAAATCCTTTTCGTAAATTTCTTTTACCTAACCCTTTACTGCCAAATGTTATAAGCTAAATATTCTCGAAGATCAGCCTGAGTCTATTTGGGCCCTTAGGCTGCAAAGAGATAAGCTTGTAGTATTGCCTAATATTTCTTTTTCAAAAAAAAATCTTCAAAGCAAAGAATTGAATGTCTATGGAGTCTAAATGGGGGGAGGGTAATGCGATACATAGCCTCTTTTCCTCAATTCCTGTGTTCACCCTCATGCGGGCTAGATGCCTAGATTCTGCTAGATACCAACCCCGGTAGGAAGTCACGAACCTGAGGCTAACGAACAAGGGATCTGTTCCATCTAGAAAAGGTTGTGCGAGCGAGTGGCTAACAATTCCTCCCCGTAAAAGCAAGATTGTTACTAAAACCCGCAAGGAACCTCTGATAAGACAAACTTTTCGACAGCGATCTATGCTACGTTTCCGATGCGAACTGACGGAGTCACCAGGATTAAAGGACATTAGTTCGTGAGGCCCGGTCCCTTAAAGGCACGTTGCAACCACCTGCAACGTGCTAGATGCGGGCTAGATGCCTGGTAGGTCCCGGTACACTCAGGTAACCAACCTCAGTGGGAAATCACGAACTTGAGGCTAACGTACAAGGGATCCGTTTCTTCTACAGATGGTTGTGCGAGGGGCTAACAACCCCTTTCCATAAAAGGAAGATTGTTACAAAAACTCACAAGGAACCTACGATAGGACGGACCTTTCGACAGCGACCTTTACGTTTTTGGAGCGAGTTGGCGGAGAGCCGCCAGGACTGATGGAGGTTAGTGCGAGAGGCCCGGTCCCTTAAAGGGACGTTGCAGCCACCTAAGTAAGTAAGTGTATGTCTAAATACATACACTTACTTACATTGGAGTCATTATCCATCCAAGCCTTATATCTATGAGACATAAAGATTGTCTATGCAGTTTATTTATTTATTTTACAGAGGATAATAAATAACTACTTGAAAATTAAATTTAATTGAAAATGAATTGATTTTTTTAATAAATTATACAAAAATAAACAATTTCATTTGCTGGATAATTAAACCCCAGTCTTCCATAAAATAAAACAATTTGATAAAAATTAATCTTTCAAGTATATTTTAATAAAATTTCTAATTCATACAACAAAGTAATATACTTTAATTTGGTTGTGATGCATACTCCAGTAGCTCTCTCTTGATTTGTAATCACTTTAAGGGAATGAACTGTATTTTCACTACGATTTAAGTTATGCGGGGCAGTTTTCGAAAATTTCATAGTTTCTTCATTTAAAAAAAAAGAAATTAGAAATTACAAAAATAGTGTTCTTAGTTTGAAGGTTTTCATCAGACCTGCAAATCCTCTTTTGTCATGATTCTCCTATAGAATTGTTTTAAATCATTCACTGATTAAGTTGATATGCATTAATACATGTTTTTTCACCTATAAATAACTATAATAAATTCCAAGATTGCAAGTAAGGATAAAAACACCTATTTATGAGGTAAGCTTTCTTAAATATGTTAGCCTTTTTTTCAATTCAAAATTTTACTGCAAAATAAACTATCAAAAGCAACGAATTCCAATGGAAAAGGTCAAAGAAAAGATCAATAAATTTCCTAAAATAATTTCAATAAACCCAAAGAGAACCCAATATAAAATCTATAAAGATGTAATCTGTGTTTAATTGCCAAATAGACGTAGAAATTTTAGCCTCGTAGAGCCATATAAGTTAAAAGAAAATTGACTAATCCGCCAGTAGAATTGGATTTAATTTGCAGTGCATTGCAAATTCTTCTGACCAGGTGAAGTTCGAGTGGATCGTGTAGAAAGAGAGAAAAATTAAGAGGCATTTAATGACTTTTTCGCACTCTCCCAAGAAGAAAACTGACCACCAATGTGTATAGATTGATGCGAAAGTTTAACGGACAGATGAATTATAAATAAATCAACTGACACAGATAGATCTCGTGCGAAGGAAATGTCCAGAAGAGAAGACGACATTGTGGATGGTAACACAGTCAGCAATTTGCCAACTCCTTTGTGTTTGTCTCAGGTAGCGCGCAAATTAATTAATTAAGCAAATAGTATTAATGCATCACCATTAGAGAGACTCAGAAGATTCGTGTGCAATGAAAATCGAGAGGAGAAATTGTGCCAAGAAATGTGGGTGGATGAATCAACTGGCAGATTGATGATGGTCTGGCCAGAAGATTTTCATTGAGGAAAAAATTAATGCCCAAAAAGCAAAAAGGTTAGTCATATACAACAAAAAGAAAACTTATAGTAGATCTATAAAGGGTTTATGACTATAACTTTGTGATGCTGATATGAAGGTCTTATCAAGGAGTGATCGAGGAGGTACTTTAGTGAACCGTGAATTGTATAGGGGAAGGTTTTGCACCTTCGTAATGTTTCAGCTTCGTAAAAGTTGATTTTTTTCCAAGTTACTAAATGAATTTCATCCATGGACATATTATCTAAAAGCTAGTCCTACATCTCACATTTCCTGACAAACTGTGTCCAAAAGGCAAAAATAAATAATATGGGCCTAAAATCGTAATTCTGATGTGTAATATTTTATGCATTTTTGCACACTTCAAGTGTCTTTTCGAAAAAGCAACTATTCAAAGTTATAGACGGTTTATTATGGTTAATGCCCAACGCACAATAACTTTTGTTTTGTAAACATATTTTTGACATTTCAATGAGAGTGAGTGAGATCTAGATCTAGTTCTCTCGCTCTTTCTCATGGGAAATTTTGAAAACATGTTTACAAACAAAAGTTATTGTGCGCTGGTCATAATATTTACCGTGAAAATATTTTGCTTGAAGGGGGCCGTTTTTGTGGGTGGAGGAAAATTCATAAAAATTACCACCCTTGCAGCTCAGGAAAATTGAATTTTGCAGCTTCGTAAAAATATCTGTCAAAATTATTGACCACCGAATTTGAGAATTCTTCACTGTTTTGGGTCACACTGTGCATGCCGCTCGGGATATTTAACTCATCAGAGAATCCACTGAATAAATTCACAAGAAAATTTTGGGATATTAAACAATTTTCACTAAAATCTCGAAGGAAAACACGCACTTCCCCATCAAAATGAGACTTCATCGGATGTTTTTATTTCACTTCTGTCAAATTAAACATTAAGCCTGAATCTGCTTATGGTAGGTGTGATTCTTTCATTGCATATGCGGTGCGTTTTGAGAATTTATCATCCAATTTGCTTTGTTTTCAAGCGGAATTTTTCATATTTTACTTTAAATTAATCACTGTTAATTCTAAGAATCACTGATGTTCAAAAAATCTTCTGTAAGACAGATTCGAGACGTTAGAGAAAAAACAAGGATTACAATAGGTGTGATTACTACTTTGTGATTTGTGCAGTGATGAAACTAGACTGCTTATGGTAGATGTGATTCTTTAATTGCCACTTCGATGTATTTTGAGTATTTCTCATTCAATTTTCCTTGTTTTAAAGTGGAATTTCCCACATTTCACTTTAAATTGGTGGCAGGTCACTTTTGAAATCAGTTATGTCCGAAATATGTTCTGTAAGATCAATTGGAGGTGTTAGAGAAAATCCGAGGATTACATTAGGTGTGATTATGAGAGAATCATACCTAATCAAGCTCTTAACTGACTGTCAGAATGCAGGGAAAAAATGGTTTTCCGAGTGTCCAAAAACGTGTGTTTGGTAAAATAGCTTAAAATTGATTTTTAATGCGTGATATCTTCTACAAATGGTGAAAACAAGTAGATGAAAGTTCCATCTAAGTAGTGATCCCCAAATTTTTGTGTCCGGTGTAATGTTTTCGGGGAAAATGAGGCCTACAGAGGTGGGAAAAAGTGCTACGAAGCTGAGTTAACCAGGGCACCTTCGTAAAAAATGCTGATATTTTTTCATTTGATATTTTCAGTAAAAAATATCAAATCTTCGACTCCTTTTTTAATACGAACCTTCAAAATCTTCCCCTACTTATAAGAATCGCTGTAAGTATTTAGAGAGAATCATAAGAGAAGATTTCAGAAAAACGTCGATTCCATAGTACCATTACTCAAAGATTTCTACAAGTCGATTTTGAGAAGAAAATGTTTCTTGGGAAATCATCAGTAGATTCAGCAATTTATTCGCCAACATTGTAAGAGATTTTCATCACGTACCGAGGTCAGGGCGTCGCGGTGGATGGCAATTTAGGAGATCATTTGCATGCATCTCCGGTGCAAATGGGCAGAATTTTAGCATGACAATCTTCATCTTCACTTGCACCGCAGACCAACAATAACACTTGACATTGGGGCCATCGATTCTGTGGTTGGTGACTATGAGAATTTGGTTTTCTTTTACCAAACACCTCTTTTTTTAGTGGGTTACACTGCATTGATATTCATTTGTGATTGGAGACCACAGAGCTTTTTCTTTCTTTGGGTTGACTCTCATAATCCATGCACCACTTAACAGCCAATATATCTCTATTGATCTTTAGGCCCAAGTGTGGAGAACAATTAACATTCAAATAATTCCTTGTCATAAATCAATATTGCAAATTTCAAGCTATTTCTTCAATGGTTCAACTCAGAAGAAGTGAAATTACCATGAATTTCCCATGAACTTCATGCATTTTCATTGAGCACTTTACTTATTCGCTGATGAATGAGCTTAATTCTCTGAAAGGGTATACAGATTTTAGAAGAGAGTTACTGAAATATGCATTAAATTAAATTAAAGTAAATTGCTTTATTTCATGTCAAGTAGAAATTTTATTAGCATGTTACTAGGTAAGATTAGAAATTTTCTGAACATATCATAAGTTCATATTAATTTAGATTATTTCATTAAGGAATTTTTGTCTTGTAGAGCTTAATACCAAATCGGATTATGGATGTTTTCCTAACATTTTTAATTACTAAAAGAATTTATAAAACTCTTCCTCAGAGCGAATCTTTGGGAAAATCCAGGGTCAATATAGTGACTTCCTAGTAAAATGGATATATACATAAGTGAAACCAGTGATAAGACATGACATGTTTATGATATTCGAGATTCTTTATAGGGAAGTGAGCGATGTTGCGACTGATTATATTGTAACATTTTGTCTGGAATTAATTTACAAAACAGTAATTTGATTAAGATACCATTTAAATGGCACTATCATGAAATGCATCCCATCATCTTAGGTACCGCTACATAATTGAAAAATAACGGTGCCAGCCAAAATCTCGAACCCCAAAATCTTGAAAAGACTAAATTCCGAAAGCTTAAACTCCGAATAGATCCAAATCTCGACAAAATCCAAAATCTTGGAAGCTGAAATTCCGAATACTGAAAATCCCGAACACCCAAAATCCAGAAAAGCCAAAATCTTGAAAATCCAAAATCCAGAAGAGGCTAAATTCCAATTGAGTCGAAATCCCGAATAGGTCCAACTCTCGAATGGTTCAAAATCCCCAGAACCTAAAATTCCGAACGCCACTGAGCCAAAATATCAGAAAACCAAAAATCCTGAGACAAAATCCTGAAAATCCAAAATCTAGGAAGCCAAAACCCTGAATACCGAAAATCACGAACACCCAAAATCCAGAAAAGCAAAATCTCGAAATCCAAATCCAAAATCCTGAGGAGACTATATCCCAAATGAATCGAAATCCCGAATAGATCCAAATCTCGAATGGGTCAAAATCCCCAAAAGCTAAAATTCCGAACGCTCTTGAGCCAATATCTGGAAAAACCAAAAATCCGAAGAGACAACATCCTGAAAATCCAGAATCTTGGAAGCCAAAATTCCGAATACCGAAAATTCTGAACCCCCAAAATCTAGAAAATCCAAAATCTTGAATAAAATCACGAACGAGTCGAAATCCCGGAAGCCAAAATCCCGAAAAGTTAAAATCCCGAAAATTGGGATTTAGGCTTTCGTGATTGTGGCACTCGGGATTTTGACTTTAGAGATTTTGCTTTCGGAATCTTGACTTCTTGACTGGGACCCCAAAATGGCTATTAGTAGTTGAACCGTGAGATTAAATATCCCTAGTTTCTGTTATAATCGCTTTCGATGAATCTGGATTAAAATCATTAAAATAGTAAATCCAGCAGACTTTTTATTTTAGTTTAAAAAAAGGTAAATAAATTTGTGTGAAATAACGCTTTAATAAAAGCGACAAAGGCAAAGCATACATTTTATCCCTACTGATCATTAATTGATATAAGAATTTCTTGAAGATAAACCTCTGGATAATCAATTTTAATTATTCAGGAAATATTCACTAATGTGTAAATTCATTTTGAGTATTAACCCATGTAGCAAAATCTAGTCAGCATTACGCTACTCTTAACATGTTCAAAGTAACAATTTGTGCATAAACACGTCATTACTTTCGAATTTGAAGTAAATAATAAAAATTTCTATATCCTCATCTGTACTTCATGTCATTTTTCTTTCTTCTTTTCTTTCTATCAAGAGAAAAATATGAAGTGATAATCGCAAACATAAGAAGTTACGTTTTACTGACTTTAAGTCTTACCTCGGAAAAATTACACAAGTTCAATAAAAAAAAGCTATCGACAAACAAAAGTTATCTTATCGACAAAACAAATAAAGTTATCTTTTGGTCAGCTCTGACATAATAATTGCGGGTAAAACTAACGTAATTTTGAGGTAAGGAAGCGATTTGAGGTTGAAGCACAGAGTTATGCCCTAGATAGGCTTACGGCTTAAGCCGGGAAGACAGCTCAGTGGGAAATTTATGCGAATACAGTCTAATCATTATTTTGATTATAATAACGTAAAACCGTCCTTCGACTTGACCCGTAAGTGTGTCCAGCACATTAGTCCTAGTCATTTTTACTCGAGATGATGATTAAAATTGATATATACAAATTTTAAAAAAAAAGTAATTTATTTGGAAAAAAATCATTTTCTTTATGGGACACCGATGTTCCAATCGTCCTTACTTACGTACTTACATAGGTGGCTGCAACGTGCCTTTAAAGAACCGGGCCTCACGAATTAACCTCTTTTAATCCTGCTGACTCTCCGTCAGTTCGCATCGAAAACGTAGCATAGATCGCTGTCGAAAAGTTTGTCCTATCAGAGGTTCCTTGCTGGTTTTCGTAACAATCTTGCTTTTATGGGGAGGGGTTGTTAGCCTCTCGCTCGCCCAACCGTCTCTAGAACAACCAGATCTCTTGTTTGTTAGCCTCAGGATCGTGACTTCCTCTCGGGGTTATTATCTAGCCGCATCTAGGCATCTAGCCCGCATTAGGGTGAACGCAGGAATTGAGGGAAAAGAGGCTATGTATCGCATTACCTTCCCATTTAGACTCCAATCGTCCTTGAAGGGTTAAAATTTTAACAAGACTTGTGATGTATAAGGTCCCCTTTTTTATTTCTCATTTATTTATTTATTTTTACCATCTGTTAATAATTGTATAATAATGAGTTTAATTTTATATAGGATTTCATATCATTGGATTTTGTTAAAAATTGATCTAAAGGCCTAATACTTCGATAAGAGAGTGGATAAAGGTGGTGGTAACACGAAGGAAACCTTAAAACTTCAGACGTTTAAAAAAGTTTTCTGAAGACTTTCTAATTAGGTTAAATTTGAAGCTTAAGTCTTCCAGTCTCTTACCCTACACAGCAAAAAAAAAAGATTTTAAAGATAATCTTTGGTTTCCTTTTTTACCACGATTATTCCTGTAAAGTAACTCAAGAATGTATTGCTGCAAAATGTGTAATTAAAATTTTAGGTAATGGTAAACTGTGTAATCAACTGCTAACGATTACATAGTTGTGTACATTTTGTCACATATATCGTGTAATATTACACATTTTCCAGATATAATGTGTACAAAATGCACAAATGTGTATCAGTAGGGGAAACTGGGGCAGTAGTAAACATGGGGTAGTTGTAAACACTGCGATTTTTTTAAAATATATATTTGACTTCAGAGGACGAGACCTAAATAAATACATAGATACTATACCCAAATAGCAACTTGGAGTAAGATTACCGTTGGATGTATGTATTCTGGATTCCAAAATCGGGTCCTATGACGGTCGTCAGAGAGAAAAATGGCGGTAAGTGAGGAATAGTATGATGGTAATTACGGAAGTCATTTGGCGTTATAATCAAAGTGCGTACGTCGATTTCGTACCTATGCGGTAGAAAAAGACCGTCGTTTGGAGTCACTTTTGTTACTGCATGGCAGAGTAAACTTTAGAACCGTAAAATAACGATAATATTACTAATTCAATCTTGAGTAATGTTGTGACCAAAATACGACGCGAATACGACTAATTTTTAAGATTCCAATTAGGAGTAATCTTTTTGACCATTTCTTGTACACCAAAAACCAGTCATTTTTGAGTCAGAGTAATTTTTGCGGATTGGGTAGGGATCATTTATCAATTGAGGAAATGGTCGACCTATGTTAACGTAATGTACCCATAAAAGTCGGTGTTTACAACTACTCCGTGTTTACTACTGCCCCAGTTTCCGATACACACGATTACATGTTTATGTAAAATTTACAATGAAAATCATGGTAAAATAGCCAAAAATGTTTAATATGTAGTTTTTCTTATTAAAAAAAATCATTAATTGATACCACTTCCACACTGATCGTCCTGCACAATAACAAATCGTTATTTTACCATGATTCTTATTTAGCAGGAAATAGACGGAGATACTGAACCTTTCTTGATTTTCACAATTTTATTCTCTACGACGTTTCGAGGATGGATGTCCTCTTCATCAGGTATCGAATATGGCAGGGAAAATCACGTACAGGTGGGAGTTGTTACACTGCACTTGAACTTTGATCACAACTTGATCCGTGATGTTCACCATTCGAGTGGCTGATACAGAAAATGATTCTTATTGTAAATTTATATTAATGTGTAATTTTTGTGTACTTTTTAACAATTGTGTATTTCAATTCTTACACATCTTGTGTAAATAGTATGTAATATTACACATAATGTGTAAAATGTACACAATTTTGCAATCAGTTGCTAATATTGCTGTTTGATTGCACAGTTTATCATTTTTAAGTTACACAATTTTTTGAAGTACACTTATGTGTAATTCGCTACATATCATTTAAATATTTATAATGTATATTTTTCATTGAGTATCTTTATGATGAGATTGACAAATGAAGTAACTTACTGTGTAAAGAATTTTTACTAAATTTGCAACTTACCTTTACATTGAGTTCCACAAAAAAAAAATTGAAATGAGCCTTTCACATTAAACTGCCGAATTATTTCACATGGAGAAAAAAGTGATCGAAAATTGCTGTGAACCATTAGAAATTCCCTTTCAATTGATGTTACTAATTCTCTCCTATCCGTATTCTAATCCAAACTCTGCTGGATGCTCAAAATAAGAACACTTTTCGCCATGGTCCACCTCACCTTTCTCTGAGCAGTTGTGCCAAAAGTGAGATAATTCCGCAATAGTTGATATTTTGTGAGAGTGACCGAAAAAAAGATGCGAGAATTCAGATCACTTAATTAATTTTACATAATTTCCCCTTTATTTTTTTTCTTCTCGTAAAATCTTTTTAGCTTAGAGCTGTCTCAGTCATTTGGTGAATGTGTGTGTCTATTGTGGATTAACTCATTGGTGCCCGAAGGTGTGTGGCGATGTGAAGAAATGTGCATTGGGGTACCGGGGAAGTGAATGAAGGTAAAATATCCGCATAGTGAGGCACACAATCACTTCTTGGACTTGTTCACATCTACCTCAAATCGCGAGCTCTCTCTCTCACCGGGCCTTCCTCTACCACCAAACCGTCGATCGCGATCTCCACACCGTCTCCCGTGGTACGAATTGCGCGCGCTAAACTCCGGTTCCGAGTATCGCTGATAGGAGACAGGTGTACGCGCCATTCTCATGTGAACCGCGGATCGGTTAAGACGCGGCCTTGTGTCCCCCCGAAATTTGAGTTTTTTTTTTTGTTAATTTCAAAGTTCAACGAGCATTTTGGACAAAATAAAACACGAGGAGTGCGCAATCCTCCAGGAAGAACCCTTTATATCACCAACAAATCGTTTTACAGAGTGTCTTTGCGTCAAGATCTTGAGAAAAGTTTACGCGGGAAACAGGTCAAGATCGAAAGGAGAAAAACGAAAATCAGTGTTTCCAGAAATCCCTCAGATTCAGGTGGTGTTGTAGTGAAAAAGCCACAGAGGAAGAATTATATAAAAAGTGTTAAAAAGAAACCCATAAACAAGTTTGAAGTTGATGTTGTAACAAGTTTGAGGATTCTTTCCAAAGTTCTTTTTTTTTTAAATAAAACATTGTTGGATCTGCCCTGTCGGATTACGGATTTACTCTCATTCCCACAATTATCACACTTTGAAGGTAAAATTCAATTATGAAATTCTTGTTTTCTGCTGACCCATTTTCCCTGCCACTTCCATGTCCGTCTAAAGTGTCGTCTCAGCCATTGCTGGTGGCTCTTTGCCATCGAGCCCAGAATCTCTTTTCTCTCTCTCCAAAGCCCCAGAGGAGAAAAGAATTGGCTTATAGATCGCGATTGTGTATAAGATGATTGGTTAGCTCTGAGGAGAATCGCGTTCGGTTTTCAGATGAAGAAGGAAAAAAAAAACACACAGCCCAGAGAATGAGAGATGATGTGGAGGGAAAATTGTGCACTAGGTTTAAGACCAAGTTTGAGAAAAAAAAGAATGGATTGAGATTGGAGAAAAAATTGCCTCCAAGTGATTGACACATCTTGATCACATCTCAACATCTCTGCCCAATGCTGCTTACATCGTTCAATACGAAATTCAGGCGGGAAAAGAAGTCACCAACTGTTGGTATATTAAATATCGGTCAGTAGTTTAAGGGAGAGCAGGGCTAACTCGGACAGTGGAATTTCTAACTTGGTTCTAAAAGGATTAGAGATCGTATCACACTAGTCAAAAACCTAAATGGACCAGGGAAAAGTACTCTCCCTTCGAACGTTCATGCCTTCGAATAATGTGAATTTCTCTTGTTTTTCGTAAGAGATTTACACTAAATTATCACGGAATTATCAACAATTGATGATAAGCCAACAAATATTAGATGAGCACATATATTCTGTCAGTAGAAGAGGTTGAAAGTTTGGAGTGGTATATCTCAGCTCCTGATGAACATAATTGGATGAGTGAACTATTGTTGGAAAGCTTGGTTCATTAGCTTTTAGAATCTGGTATACTTAATCTGCTATGGATAAACCATGGTCATCCAGAACCACTTATGTGTTTCCCTACATGAGTACCTAAATCGTCAATGCGTATTAGTGCTTATTACCCGGATCCGAAAAGTGTAACATTCCTTCCTATGTTCCTTTTTGGAATCTGACCTAATTTCTTCAGGAAATGTGTGACTGAATTCAGGCCAGATTCATTAAAGGAATATGGGTAAAGTATGAAAAGTTCAAAACCAAAGTGTGTGCGAAACTTGAAAGCCTTCCCGTTTTTCTTCTTTCCTAGAAAAAATTAAACTATTAGGGACTATCAGGGTCAGTTGATCTACTTTAGAACAAGAAATTATGTTCAATTTTTAACAATTTTTTCTCTACACTGACAGAAATCCGAAAAAGTTAAAATAACATTCCGGAAATGTTAATTTTACCCTGCATTATTGATCCAAAATCGGTGTAAATAATACTTTTTTAGGTGTTTTAGGGGTTAAAGTTACCCTTTTCATGTTAATTTTACCCTTAAAATGTGTGAAATTAACATTAAAAAATGTTGATATATTTTTACACCTAAAAAGTGTTAAATTTATAAGGAAAAAAAGTTAATCGCACCCTCTTTTTTTCTCAGTGTTCCTAACGCCTGCAAATATTGATTTTTTTTTTCTTTTTTCCTAGAAAAAAGTAAACTATTAGGGACTATCAGGGGCAGTTGATCTGCTTCAGAACAAGAAATTATGTTCAATTTTTAACTCTTTCTCTAGGAATCTAAAAAATGCAATATGAGAAGGTTGGTGCATTTCGAAGCTGACCACCTTCCCTTACCTTATCAAAAAATCGCTTCATTTGGATTACTTTTTAAAGTATCATCGAATTTATCTTTTTGTGGAATAAATATGTCTTTCTGTAAAAGGATCTCTAATTTTGGAACTTTTTCCATCGAATACGTAAAAGAATAAAATCATAGAGTTTTTTTTAGGCTTCTCCCAGATGCGTAAAAGATTTTTTTTATATAATTAAAAATTGAGGTAATCCTGGGAGGTTCAAAAACTCAAAATACGGCATTAGTAACAGGATTTAAGCGCATAGAGTAAGAGATAGTGTGAGTGTTATTATGATTTTCACGGCTTTATAATATAAAAATAGATTTTTTATTGGATACTGTAAACAGTAACGTTCTAATGTTTAATTGTATCTAATTATCTTTACATAACTTTCCCCGGATTTCCCGAAGCTTCAACCACAAAGTATTTTTAAAATTCTTTTGAAGGTCATTTGTCTAACGAAAAAAGATGTTAATAAAATAATTAAGAGCAGAAATAATTTAATAGCTAAACTATAAAATAGTTAGTCGTTACGCAAACCGGATGATCGTAAAAGTATCACGATTGGGGGAACCGGGGCAGAATTAGCCGGAGGTAGAATTAAACAGTGGAATGTTATAGTTTGCCTTAGAAGGAATATATTAAGTACATATACTCATCCTTATTCATTGAAATATTTTTTCAGTCTCTTTTAATTTATTTCACAAATTTTTGCACTCAAAAAAAAAATTAATTTACTGGCTAATTCTGCCCGGGTCTCCCCTTGCCACAAAAATAATTTCATCGTATTTTAAGTAATAATACAACCTTTTATTGAGATAGTACTTTCTTGCTAGTACTTCTTCTAGTAGTTTTTTGTAATATTTGGGGCCTGCTTTCTTTCAGTAACCAACGAACTATGAAATTATGAAACAGATATCATTCACTCGATACACGATCAGAGATACTTACAATGCGGTTACTTCTAAGTCGAAACCCTGGGTCTGCCAGTAGCGTTTTTCAGATGTAAGGGAAAGTGCTCTCCCTTCGAACGTTCATGCCTTCGAATAATGTGAATTTCTTTTGTTTTTCGTAAAAGATTTCCTTAAATTATCACGGAATTATCAACAATTGATGATAAGTAAACTAATATTTAATAAAAAAAGTGTAAATCTCTTAGGAAAACTAAAAGAAAAGTTACATTATTCGAAGGCATGAACGTTCGAAGGGAGAGTACTTTCCCCTACTTGTGCTTTATCACAAAAATTTTAACGATTTTATGTATATCCATCAAATTTAGAAATTAATGACGCAGATTCATTCCGGCCGTATCCCTATACGATTTTCCTTTTTCATTTCTTTTTGTAACTTTCCATTTAAACCTAAATTATAAATTAACACAAAATGCATCATTTAACATTACTTTTATGTCCATATACTGACCACTATATGGTCTTCAGACTAGAGACTTAGCGCAGTTCCCAAAGGTCTTAAATTTTTAAAGACGCATTTACAATGCAAGGCACTCAATGGGTCAAATGGTAGAGCACTCGCTCTATGATGCAAGTGTTCCGTGTCCGAATCCCCTTTAGGTCACCAGGAATTTTTCTGGCGTTAAAGGTGTTCGGATTGCATCCAGTGAGCTTCAGTGCACTTGATTTCACGGGCATGAGACTGACAACCTCATCCCGAACAAGAAAAAATAATAATGCATGTCTAGAAATCCCCTTGCGGGAAGGCCTAGTTCCTTCATGGAATGTTGTGCCACCATTATTATTATTATTATTATTATATTATTACTGACTACTGAAAACTTTAGAAATGTGCAAACAGGATCTTGATTGCACATACTTGACCATTTTCTGCATCTTCTTCAAATTTGTCAAGAAACTTTTGCTCGATGAAAAAGAATCAACTTTTAGAAAAGAATAATATTTTATATGAAATAAAATTGATTATTTATTTTGAATTTCGTAAATAACACCTATGGACTACAAGTAGGGGACAGGCTCATAATTTTGTCCAGTTTCTTATTTTGGACACTTTTAGAATAAAATTGGACACTAAAAATAAATTGATTAAAATTATGGATTTTTATTCCAATATTTGATGAATAATGAATTCTATCTAAATATTTGTTCTTTTTGGAACACTAAATACGTTAAATTTTGAATATGATTTGAGTTGAAATTGCTTTGTTGAAAATTCAGTGTGAGCAATTGATTACGAGAAATATGACAGAACTTTGTGTTTACTTCAGTCTTATTTAGCTGTGGTGAAGTACTAACAATGTTTTCTTCGCTTTTTTGAGTGATATTATTGAATATTCATTGAATATTGTGTTGATTCACGTTAGTGGTGATTTGTACATTTGACCTGAAGTGAGATATGCCTTGTGAATTAGATTTTTCGTGTGAAAAATGGGAAATTTTCTAAGAGATTCACCAGTGAGGTGATAGGGGAAACTGGGGCACCACCAAACACGGGGTAGCACCAAACACTAATTTTTATTTCTAAACCATTTGGACTATCTCGACCATTTCTTCAGTGAACAAGCATCCCTATAATGACTATAAATTTCTGTAAGTCTTGTCCTCTGAAGTTGAATATCTGATTAAAAAATCGCAGTGTTTGGTGGTACCCCGTGTTTGGTGGTGCCCCAGTTTCCCCTACTCCTTCTTTTGGACAGGTGTTTTTCTCACGAAATTTCGTGAAGTTTTAGCTTTTGTGATGACTAGGTTAGACAAATGCCTGGAGAAACAAAGGAGCATCATCTCTACGAAAGAGATGTAGTGAGAAAAGCCTTGAAAGGCTCCCGGAAAGGCCAGGGAATGAGCGAATCCGCACGTACTTGGAGTACTAAAGTCAACTCACTTTAATGAATGATACAGAAAGTTTCCGGGCTTCTTGTGACATTCTACGTTTCCCTTACATGAACAGGAAGAGGACTTGGTAAGATTGGTTCATGAAATGAATAACAATGGGTATCCTGTTGAGGCGGATTAGCTGTCCAAATTTACAGCCATGTTGTCCAAATTAATAACCAAGTTGTCCAAAATTCGAGTCAAATTCACCTCTACATATCAATTCATTTTTAAACGTATTAAGACTAATTTTAGTAAAAACAAAGACAATAAACTCTTGCCAAGTTTCTAAATAACCCTTCAGAAGAGAGAGTGACAAAAAAATCAATTAGTATTGAAAATATCGCACTTCAAACTTGGAACATCGATGCTTATAAGCAAACTGTCCAAAATTATGAGCCTTTACCCTACTTCATTTTGTTTAACATTATTAGTATATGCTTTATACTCATTTAATTATAACACTATAAATGATGATCTTTTCTAATGAAACTTACGGGTAATTCTAAGCCAATCTCTGCGATCCTAAAAGGGTGATCTGATTCAGTTTCTAATTGATAAACTCTTTAGATAGTAGGGAGAAATGTGGCACCTTTGAATTGGGATTTCTTTGAAATTGGACTTTTTTCCCTAATTTATAAAAGGAATTGAGGTTTTGTAATTTGGCTTCAAAATGCGTCTGTAGACCTAGTACCACGGTTAGGTCCAGGTCCATTTAAAAATACGAGAAAAAAGTCCAATTTTAAATCTGCTCCAATTCAAAGGTGCTCTATTTCCCCCTATTCGAGGCCAAAAATCTCAGAAGCTGATAAAGAAATTTGTGTCAAGTGTTGCCCATCACTCCCCTATTAACAAATTCCTTAACCTTTTCTATAAAAATTTTTAGTGTCCCCGACAATTACAAAAATTGCATCACACGGCTGTGAATCTCCTAACACTCATTGCCGTCGAGATCGTCCAACATCTGTGAAATTCTATGGCATTGCAAGACCATGGTAGGAAAAGAAAGACACCCATCATTCAGCTTTAAAGTGGCAAGAAAAACACGTTTGACAATTTTATTATCATTTTATACTATTTCTTGCAATACGAAGTGTAACAGTTAATTTGTTTCTTCTTCAATTCAAGAATGGGTGAAGAAGATCATTTCTTCTTCCAGTTCATTTTCCCCATAATCTTCAAGACAATGTGATTGTGAATTCTGCCACAATGAAGTTAATTTCCCGCGTGGAAATCCACATGGGATTTATGGCATTGCTGCGTCTTAAGAAGAAATTGTGCCAAAATACCATATCCCATTCTTCTTATATCCATCCATCTGGTGCTGTGTATTACCGTGATTAAATAATGCAATTATGTGGAAGTGTACATGGCAAAAAGGGTACGCAATTGCAGACAAGAAGCAATTTTCCTTTCGAACAATAATAGAGTGATTCAGTTAATTATGCAATGATTTATCGATGAGGTGCTCCAAATGCTTCCACAATAAATCTGAAATAGCCCAGTAAATTGGCAGATGATTTACTGCAAGAGTTGATTTCAGTTGAAATGGGAGGAGTTCACTTTGAGTAAATAAGTACTAAATTAGTAGCTCTAATGATTGTGATTTTAACTCAATTGCAAATTGGTGAAACTTGATGACTTCATTTGGAGGAGAAAATGCCTAAATTTGACACGGCAATAAATCTCAGTTGTGCTTGAAAAAGAAAAATCAACAGAATAAATTTTCCATAATGTGGAAAAAAGTGAATGGCAAATCAAATTTTTAATAGAATAATTCATGTTAAATTATTTGGAGAACTCTAGAAAAAAAATGAAATACAGAAAAAAATGTATTAATGAATCTAATTGAATTGAATTACAATGTTCGTTTTCTTTTGAAGAAGAAATTTAACGCAGTTACTCCATTATAAACAATAATGTGATCTGAATGAATGGAAATATGACTGGGGCTAGGCAGAAAACGTTTCATCACTGACTGAGAGAAATCCGAAAAAGTTAAAATAACATTCCGGAAATGTTTATTTTACCCTGCAGTATTGATCTGAAATCGGTGTAAATATTATGCTTTTTAGGTGTATCAGGGGTTAAAGTTACTCTTTTTCATGTTAATTTTACCCTTAAAATGGTGTAAAATTAACATTAAAAAATGTTGATATATTTTTTAGACCTGAAAAGTGTTAAAGTTATGAGGAAGAAAAAGTTAATCGCCAAAGTTATGTGATTTAATCCATACGCAAGTCTTTAGGTTCCAAAGACGCAAAACTTTGTTGTAAAAAATAACTTTTTTACCAAAAAGAATCCTTTGAAACACTCACAAACTCGTGAGAAGACCTTAGTGAAGAAAATCAAATCATCTGGGTTCTGTAAGCCTTTCTTGGCCTGACTGCGATCTTAACTGTTTCGTACACCGTAACAAACTTTTGGTCGATGAAATGTTGCATTATATTTTTAAAACTAGTTTTATAAGTAATGAAAAATTAAAATTATTTTTTTCCAAACTTTTAATTAGAAAGAGTAATAATCATAGAATGTACAGGAATCAGAAACTTATTTTTTGAAAAAATTGCAATAGATTTTAAAACCTCTTTTACGTAAAATCAGCACCGTAACAAATTTATGATTGCTTCTGTAATATGGTGTTCAGACTAGAGACTTAGCCCAGTTCCCGAAGGTCTTAAATTTTTAAAGAACCATTTATAATGCGATATTGGAGGACAACCGTTAGGATATGTACGATATTAAATTTGGAATATCAGTCTCAGATTTCTTGTTCTGCTATCAGCTTTTATTGGCTAACGTTTCGATGCTTGGTTGGGACCTTGCTCAGGGCATTAGAAAGAGAAAGCACAAAATATATACGTAGATCAGCATTACATGATACTGATACCTCTTTCTCCATCAGCAGTGGAAGATTGACTCAATCCTCTCGTTCAGTAATAACCTTCCCGATTTGAGAACTCTCTCCGGTTGAGGTTTTTCCTTTACCGATTCGAAGGTATGTCAGAGAGAACTTACCTAAAAAGTCGTTGGAAGTTCGAACGTTTAAACCGACGAGTTACACAAAAGTGAGTAAGTTCATGAAATGGACATTTATCTTAATAAAATTGCAATTAAAACGTTCTGCTATCCTGAAATTCCACAAAACTTCACAAAATTCATTTTTTTCAGCAAACTTTTGCCTACTGTTGTTGACATTGTTGAGGATTGAAGTGTCAAGAATATCGAAATTCGAAATTGCAGAACAATCAGCGCTAAAGCGGCGAGTACATGAACTTGCACTTTAGGCTTCCGGTAGATTTTCGAATAGGTTTGGCTTGGCTTTGGACTGGCTTTGTCTCTTCGAAAGGTTATTACTGAACGGTTCAGTTGGTTATACGTAAATCGTATAACCAACAAACAAGTTCGTAAAAGTACTCTTAAAGTACTCTTGTACTAAGAACATATGTTTGTAAAAGTACAAAAAATGCTCGTTAAGTGATCATGTTACGAACAATGTTTGTGAAAAGGTACAAACTTTTACGAACTTTTTTGTGGGTCATACGATTTACGAGCATTTAGGAAGTCCTCCATAGGAATTCACATTATTTACGAACATTTTTACAAAATATTTTTTCAGTGTAGAGTCCGCCCCTAAAGGCTTTCCATGATGGGTCATCCTCATCCTTATGAACCAGATGACCAGTCCACCGGAGCCTATTGAAGCGTATTTGCTTAACGACAGTTACTTCTCGGTAGCGTTCATACACGTAATGGTTGTATAGGTTCCGGAATTGTTCCTCCTCACATACGGAAGGAAAAATTCATCGTAGAATCCTCTTCTGAAACACAGTCAAGAGTTCGCAATTCTGTTTGATTATCGACATTTATTCATTGTAAATTCAAAAAGAATTTTATTTATTTTGAACGAAGCAATAATTAAAAAAAATGATTCACTGTCGAACAACCCAACTTTCCCCTAAAATATTTAATTATTCCACATGATTAAGCAAACTGGATTACCTGTTCTATTAATAAAATTTTATATTATTACAGATCTTTAAGCAAAAGGATAAGTATTTTTTGGTTTAGTATTCTTATTTGATCCTTCGTATTAAGGATTTTAGGTTATGTAGATGCAATTCTTGGCTTCACATGTTTTATAACCAAAATTCCGGGATTAAAGAACTATTAGAGTAACCGTGGACTGGTTAGCTAAAAGCTCAATAAGATAGTGGAATATTTCAGTTTGTCTTCAAAGCAATTTTGAGTGAATATTTTCATAAAAAAAAATAGATTTAAATAATCTTAAAAAATATTTTAGTCCAATTGCGTTCTCTGATTGGATGAAAGAGTTGAAGCTTTTAAAGCTCATAAGCTCTAGCCAATCAGAAAACCAGACGCGAATACAATATTTAATTATTTAAATAATTTTTTAATTATATATAGATGATGTTAAATCCAACCTATTTTCTCTTAATGGTTAACTTGGCCCCAATCTCCCCTACAGTCGTATATCTCAAGTTACATTTCGCATCTTATTTTCGAGAACGCACCTTAATTTGAATTAAACTGTCTCAATTGAATCTTTATTCATCAAGATGTTGCGAATTATTTTAAATTTATAATATGTTACTTTATTTTAAGTGATAATCCTAGTTCCAAATGGGTACAAGAGAACGTTTCCTCATAAGAATGTATGCAAAGCATTAAGAAAATTAATCACACATCCAGTGGCAATACTTGGAGCTGTTTCTCTTCTCTACAACTTTGTCACGTTTCTCAATTCAGTACCAAGTCATTATGAATCAATTTACCAATCGCTCGGAGATCCTTCTGTCTCTGACTCTGGCAGACTGTTCCCTTGAGGTGGCATTTGAAGGTTTTGTGAAAAGTAGCAGAAAATTGCTAGATGTTGGAAGTCAATTGGAAATGCTTTTTATAACCATTTCAGCATATAGAATCCACTTAAAATGCCATGCAGAGATACACTTTTCCGTATTGAGGCAAAATGGACAAGAAAAAGTCATTTATTGACAATTCACATATTGGAGAGCCCCTTGGAGCTACGCCCCACAATAAAATTGCACACGCAAAAACCGTTCTGATGTTACAATCCAAACGTCTTTTCTTGTGCGGAGAATTAATGATGAATTTTATGGTTTGGTCTCATTTCGTTTCTTTGAGTTTGTCTCTTGAGGTGTGTGCTTTTCTTGGCGCGCGTTTTGGTCATCCGATCCTCCCAAGTCAAGAAATGACCCAGAGAGTACCTCTCAAAGATCTCTGGGAATCTCCGTGGAGACACCTGGGATGGAGACAAATTGGCAGTGTGACCACTAAAGACGTGTGACTTTTCTAAGAGCTTTTTATCTTCCTATTTGTTATGAATTAATTTTCTTCTCTTTTTCCACCATTCACAATTTGGGCTAATTACACCACGATTAACTGTTACTTTTTGTGGTAGTTCTCGGGCAAAATTTTTTTTTTGTTGTTTATATTTTATTTCTTGAGACTTTTAAAATATAATTTACTATTCTACTTGGTCAAATTTCACGGTGATCCATTTCTTGTGCCTCTTCACGAGCTTGTATTTCGTGCAAATTAATTTGCTTTTAAATGAAGAATTTCATCGTTTTTCGGTGAGAGAAGGGGAATTGCACTGAAATACTTTTTTTTATATTTTAATCTTGGGTGTCTTTAATAAAAATAAATCATCAAAAGACCGTTGGAAACTTTTAGCATCTCTGCTCTTAATCTCACCTCATTTACTTCCACTTCGTCAAAAAACTTGAGAGATGTTTAAATACCTCAAATCTGATTATTCTACGGATTTATTTACCCATGTTATTTACGTTGAAGAACATTCTTTTTCTTATTTTTATAAATACAGTCGAGTTCCTCAAATTTGAACTCCTCAAATTTGAACGACCGTTGAGTTCAAAACGTAAAATTTGAGGTTATATGAAGAAAGTTTTGCGTGGAGTATGAATTAGAACCATTTTTATTTCGTCTTTCCTCAATATTATCTTATTATAGTAACTTCCACAACAAATTCCATTTATTTCACGATAAATTACATTGATATATTCTCTAAAGTTATTTATATTATTTTAGGAAAAGTGAATTTCATATGAATTCCGTTACGTTTATGAAAATATTGTTCAAATTTGAGGAGCGAGAAATGTTATCTATACCCCCCAAATGTTCAAGTGTGAGGTACTCTACTGTAAATAAAAATCCAACAAGAGAACTTTAAAACAGAATTACAAAAACATTGCAACAGAAACGATTGAAATTCTAAATTTATATTTTTGAGGTTATGTTCAAATTCAAAGTGATGAAATTATTCTAACCGAAATTCTTTGCTTTTGAGCGATTGCCAATAAAAAAATAAATAAGGATAAAAATGTTCTGCTGGTATTTTTTAATACTCTTCTTGGAGAAAAACGAAACTGTTTTTAGGTTATGTTTTTACGGGCTTCAGACCTAAAGCTTAGCCATATGGCTTATCTCCTTTAAATTCTTATCAACCAGGAGTTTTTGGAAATTTTTGATTTAGGATTGGATATTAAGGCTAAATGGTTAATGAGATATTGAAAAACCAATAAAATTGCTGTTATTAAGGATTTTGAGACCCTCGGGAACTAGCCTTAACCTCTAGTCTGAAGACCGCCTTAGAGTATTTTGATTAAGACCGCTAAAGCTGTTGCTTCATTATTACTCTTCATAATAGGCAATGCATAATGGGCCCAAAAGGAGGCCTGGGTGCAGCGGTTCCGCGAGGAACCGCCCCCACTGTAATCATAATAGGCATTAATAAATACATTATGCTTCTTCATTTGAGGGCGCAAAGAATAAATAAAACTGGCTCATTCTCCTTTATTTGTCAAAAAGGAATTCTAAATCATTTGAGGTTATGTTTGAATTGTTAGAAATATCCTGTTCTTCATATTTTTATCGATAAGTTACTAGTATATGTTCATGTATTTTATTTCAAAATATCTTTCTTGAGTTCAAATTAAACCAAGGTATATGGAAATTATGAAATGAAATCTGAAGTATTTTTAGGTTATGTTTATATCACTTTAGATATCACAGTACTTTTACTACACATTGAAGTTTATAGCAAATGAATAAGGGTTTTTAATTCCGAGTTTAGTACTAAATGGTCATAGACTTTTTTTATTGAAGATAGATAAATTCCAAATTTATGTTTTTGAGGTTATGTTTTTATTACTAAAATTATCATTTTAATTTTTCCTGAAAAATTAAATGGGACAGCAAATAATTTATCATTTTTGAACAGCGTTCTTTTTGAATTACCTCAAAATAAATCCTGCTTTGAACAAAATAGACAACAATAACCAAAAAATATGAAGTTTATTATTTTTTGGGTTATATTTATAATTTTTTTAAAGATTGACTTGCAATACTTTCAAAGAAGATGTTAATGGACATATACACTTGAATAACAAGAATCTTCATTTTATAGTTTAAAGACAAAATGGGCATAATTTTGCACAAAAGTCTATGAAATATGAAATGAATTTCTTTGAGGTTATATTCAAAATATAAAAATTTGCCAAATCCCTATTTCACAAAATATATATAAATTTTGAAATAGTAATTTAACCCCAATTTATTCTAAATGTGAAAGCAATCATTAAGAAAATGTGTAATTTTTTTCTAGGTTATGATTTGCCAAATTGTTATTCTAGGTTATGTTTTTTTGCTGACTCTCTCGTCGTTTAATACGCGAATTTATACGAGATATTAAAGTTCATCTTAGGAAAATCAGAGAAAACTCAACTTCAAGTTTGAATATTTTTGGATACTGATTCTTAAAACAAAATTAGATGAAGGTAGACTTTTAAGGTAATGAATATAACCACAAAATTAACTTTTACAGACTATAGACACAGACATAATCTATTCAGAGCGTTTAGTTAATTCTGCTGAATTAAAGAAAGAGAGAAGATTCAAAAAAAGAGATGATAAATACCTTGGCTAAAAGAAAGTATATTAAAATCGAGAGAATTTTGAGGTTATTTTATACCAGTAATTACACAAAGTCTTAACGTTTTGTTGCAGATTGAAGCATGATTTATTCAATTTGCATTATTTTTTTTTCTATTTCATATTTCTAATTCTAAAGCAATAAAGAATTAGGCCATTTACATAAATTGCTGTTAGAACAATATTGTTCAATCTTCTAATAAATTCATGTTGTTGTAAAAACAGTTTATAAAAGAATAATATTGTAAAAGGAATAGATGTTAAAGGTTTCATTCAAAATAAAAAAATAACAAGATAATAAAGGTAAAATAAAATAAATTACAGTTTTCAATATTTGAGGTTATGTACCGAAATAATATCGACTTTAGCGCCATGTAGCGGCTCAAGCTAAAGTTATTAGTTTTATGGCATTATCACACTTGCACATTCAAATTTTAATGTGATTAACATTAATGGTCGCTTGTGAGCGTCCAAATATGTTATTTGTGTCTTTAAATCACTTAATATTTGGGTTTTTTCTATTTATTGATAAAGAAGTGGACTTGGCCTGCAAAAATAAGTTTAAATTTACCTAAAGCATAAATATTTTTCACATTAAAAAATTAAAGAGAAAATCCCATTAATTTTTTGCATTAATGCTATAAATCAATTTATATCAAATTTTGCGGGCCAAATCTACCTTTTTATCAACAAATAGATCAAATTTTGAATATAAAATGATTCAATAACACAAATTACACATTTGGACTCACCAGCGACAATTAATGTGAATCATATTAAAATTTTAATGTGCAAGTGTGATAACACAGTTACTTGATTCTACTACCGTACTATATTTATAAAATATTGTTTTTACTGAAAAATAATCAAACTTCGAAAATGTCTTATTTTCTTACGTAATAAAATGTAAAGATTAAAAGTCAAGTAATTTAATGCGGTCGTATTTTTTCTTCATTAAGCAAGGGAAGTCAAAAAAACCATCAAATGCAATTGACAAATCATCGTGGAATTTGTTGGAAAAATCTGAGTCTTTTACAATGTTGGGAGACCAACAATAGACAAATAATGCAATTTTTATGTCACATTGTCTGAGAGGACAATTGAAATCATCTAGCTCTTCATCAACAATTGTGGATTAACAGAAATATTGTTGCATTAAAAAAAAAGAAGAAGAGAAGAAGAGGTGACTAAATAGACATTTAAACGACCACCTTTTCTCCCATAGAAAAGAAATTTCCATTTAAGCCATCATTATATCTGTTCTTCTTTTGATGATAGACCTCAATGGATGGTTAAGAAAACGTGGCTTTTATTGTCATTCATTTCTCAATCGTGATTTTGCGTGCCAAAATGTTCACATTAAATCATTAATTAATCATGATAATCGATGAAATCCACTCACTTTGGTGCTCTTTCAATCCTCTTTTTTCGCCAAAAGAGATCAACAATCTGCAAAAGAATGTCTTTTAACTGCAAAATGATGGAAAAAGAGCCACTTCAGTGAGACATCTGCGTCTAAAAATTTCTCTATTGCAGAGATGATTTGCATTTTAATTCAATTAGGTTAACATTTGTGCGCACTTGATGATGCTTTAAATGAGCAATTGAAATTACAATTTCCGCCAATTTTCCCGCCAAAGTGTCTCATTGGAGGTGAACAGAAGAGTCTCCAGGTGACAAAAGTCAAGCACACGCAAGGTGATGTGACAATGGCAGCATGTGCGACCTTCGAAAGGGCACAAGAGATGCTGCACTTGGTGACCCAATAAGACTAGTCACAGTCAAGTGACTCGCAGGAATTGCAATTGCTTAGCTTCAAGACTTCCACTTCATGCTCTGCGTGCCAACTGACAATATTTTACTTTTACTTGCACAAATGCATGATTAAGCTCGGCTCTCGTTTGGGATTTGCCATCCGCTTCATCCGCCCGCCGTTTCTTCCTCATGCATAATTTCTTGCACTTCTGCAGAATCTCTGCAGCAGAAAGTATCCCAGAGAACTCTGGAGGTGTACACCGGAAAGCCAATAGCGGCTGGCGATGTCCGCATTGTGCTTTATCAATTTAATCTTTGAATGAAACAGAAATCTTGCATAGGGTAAAAGGAACATCTATTGACACCCTATTCTGTACCATTTGGAATACGAAATTTGAACACTTATTCTTATCGAAAACCGCAGATTAAAGAAAAAACGTTATATTACTTAGATTTTTTTTGATATATTAAATAAAATTCAACATTTTAACAACAGTATCAATAGGGGTTCCCTGTCGAAGAGGCATTCCTTCGACCCTATTAAACTATAGTTGCAGAAGAATTATGAGAAGTATAATATTAATAATAATAATGCTGACACAACATTTCATGAAGGAACAAGGCCTTCCCGCAAAGGGTTCTCTTTAGACCCATTATTATTGTTTTTTGTACGGGATAAGGTTATCTGTTCCACGCCCCGTGGAATAAAATGCAGTGAAGCTCACTGGATGCAATCCGAACACCTTTAACGCCAGAAAAATTCCTGGTGACCTAAAGGGGATTCGAACACGGGACACTTGCATCATAGAGCGAGTGCTCTACCTCTTGAACCATTGAGTGCCCTATGAGAAGTATGCTAAGCACATATATACATCATTTATTTAAAAAAAAATTAAATAAAGTATTAGTAAGATTTTAATTAATTTGTATTTAATGGCAAAAAACAAACGCGCAGTAAAAAATTCAAAATGGGCAGTAAAAAATTAAAAATGAGCAGTAAAATATCTAATTATGGTCAGTAAAAAAATTAAATCTTTACAAAAATGGGCCTAATTTATATATTTAACATTTAAAATAGTTCCATATAGAGTCACTATCCCTTTATTTTCCCTTTGCTTAAATTTGGACGATAATATCACTGTTTCAAATTTTTTTTGTTACTGATCAATTTTAACTTTTTACTGCTCGTTTATTCAATGCCGTATTTAATTAGGTACATTTTCGTGCCCTCTTTTGTTTTAAGATAATTATTTTTGTTTTTCAATGTATATTTTTTGAGACACTAAATCCTTTGAAAATAAAAATCATGATTTATGTATATTCCGTCCAAGGGGGAGATATTAGGGTCGAAAGTGGTGTACAGCTGAAAATGAAGTGCTTGGAAGTCTTTGGAAGTGGAAGTGCCCGAAAATAAAGTCTTTTCTGGCTAACTTCACATTTTCCAGACTATACGCTACTTTCAGCTCAGATTTTTAATTCAAGTGACAGCATAATTTGTAAAAAAGTTTGTTGATGTTTTACAATGAGATACAATGATAATGAAATGACTGTAAACAGATATTGTTGGATAATGAGCTGGCGTGATGGATATTCTATGGAGATACTTCCGGTAATCGCCAGTGGAAATTTATTTCACCTCAAGAAGAAAAACAAATTTTACGTCTTGCCCAGAGCTTTCGGTCCGGATGTGGACCTTCTTTAGTGGTCGACTTCAGGACGAACTTCAGGAAATCAAAAAACATAGTCTAGTCAACCATTGAAGAAGGTCCACATCCGGACCGAAAGCTCTGGGCAAGACAGAAATTTTTTTCTTCTTGAGGTGAAATAAATTTCCACTGGCGATTACCGGAAGTGTCCCCATAGAAGCTAAACAGATATTGTAGTGAGACTACTGCCACGCTGGACAACGGGCTTGAAATCTTCGGAGACTATAGGGAAGCATGAAAGAGATTGTCTTGTCGGCCTCTAAGATAGGTTCGAAGTTCGAAGTACACCCTGACCTGTGGCCAGTCCAGGTTAAACGGGAAGACCGATATGGGTTCCCTAATGATCCCCGTCTTTAGAAGCCAATAACTGAGAAAGGAATTGGCTGGGTTGTCGATTTTGATGAGATAGTAGATACTGAATTAATACTCGTATTGATGATATTAAAATTGAGAAATCCCATTTTTTTTATTTTGGTGGTTGCCATACATATTAGTCCGAAATGAAAATTGCGAAAAAGAGTTGTTTAAGGGCTAGATTGGTCAATACCCAACTGCGAAAAACCTTATGCCAATCTGGTGGATCGGTTAAGTAATGCAATATTAAGGTTAGAACGTTTAGCTGAAGCCTTGTATCGAAAGACAGGTCTGTGATCTCTGATTGATTAACGATAGGCAAATTAGTATTGCTATAGTCCCATGCAACTAGAATTAGACCAACAATTTCTTTCAAGAAGTAAGTCCAACTCGGCGCACAAGAAAGAGTAAAATCCAAAGTACAAGATACTTTCCAGTTGTAGCGATTTCCCTCCTGATATTTTGCGATAAAGAATATTTCTGGATCGATTTGTGACAGATGTTGTTGAGAAATGATCTAATACAGCAACAACGGAAAAGTCTTGGAAAAAAATAGACAGTGTAGATGCAAATTTTCTGAAATTCCAGGGAAATTATTTGGGCAACTTCACTGCCATCAAATAAGCACTGAGATTAATTCATTAGACTCAATGCGCTTATTTTTTTTTAATGAAAAACGTTCGATTTTGGACGAAAGGCTTGCAAGGCGACAATACGAAATCATGCGTCGAACAATAGACACTGCTAAAATTTCATAAGTTGCAATGAAAAATTTTCCAGAACCTAGAATATCTTTTAGAACCCTTCAGACTATCATTTTCTTCAATCTTGAAGACTCCTTGAAAGCTGTCCAAAACCAGAAAGAAATATTGTAAGTACTTCACCACAGCTAAATAAGACTGAAGTAAATACAAAGTTCTGTCTTATTTCTCGTAAGCAATTGCTCACACTGAATTTTCAACAAAGCAATTTCAACTCAAATCATATTCAAAATTTAACGAATTTAGTGTTAAAATCTTCCAAAAAGAACAAATATTTAGATAGAATTCATTATTCATCAAATATTGAAATAAAAATCCATCATTTTAATCAATTTATTTTTAGTGTCCAATTTTATTCTAAAAGTGTCCAAAATAAGAAACTGGACAAAATTATGACCACTTACCCTATATGTGAAATTTTATGATTTTTGAGAAAAAATTATGTACGAATATTATATTTGCCGTAGTTGTATGTTATCTTCAGTTCTTCCGGTGTTCGTCAAAGAACTGATTTTTATCAAAATCGAAAAGAATTAATTTTCTCCAAAGCTTTAAACTCTCGGTATGGGTCCATCGACCCCATAAGAAGCCTGAGAAAGACTCATACCATGAGTCGAAAGCTCTGAAAAATTAAGTTTTTTTTATTTTGAGAAGAAGAAGACCATTCTCTGAAACACCGGAAGATCTGAAAATCAATTTATATAATTTGTATTCTTATTCCTGCATCCTACCTAAGGATTCGTATTTTAGTAGAAATTTTGAAATTCAAAGGTTTGAGAATATTACGTAATGTTTTTTGAGGTAAGATGGGGTATATTGGAATCTTGTCAAATTTGGAACTTTGATATTTTCTAGTATACTCTCGAACGTAAAGTCTTATACTTCTTTGTGGCTTTCTCATTGAGCATCTGTAGCAGCGAGAAAATCCCAAAATTCCAAAATAGACATTATACTGAATTACCCCATCATTTTACCCTAATTCTAATCGATTATCAACTTTTGATGACCTCCTGTAAGCAGGGCAAGGTAGACAAATTTTGAATGTAGTTTTTAAAAATTGCAATTATTTTATTTTCATAATTTTTGCTTTGGGAAAAAAGGAAATATTGCAATATTCAAAAGCCCAGGACGTTTGAAGGCTAATTACTATCCTCTATATATTTTCTATAGAGGTGTTTTTGTTTTCTTAAAACCGTTTCTTAAAACGCCCTGAAGATGATGTGATTATCGCCAGCCAAAATCTTGAAATTGTGTTGAAATATTTTAACCCTTTAAGGACGATTGGAACACCGGTGTCCCATAAAGAAAATAATTTTTCCTGACTACCTAAAGTTATTTTTTTCTTATGTTTGTACATAATTGTAAAGTAGAATGTTGAAGGAATCTAGAATATTTTTTGCAAGTCTCTAGCTATTTGCTATGTAGTAAATATTAAGGCTAAAAAATGGCGAATTTTTAAATTCTCAAATTCATAAAACCCATTTGGCAATAAAAACTACAATACTCATACGTAATATTTTTCATTAAATCAAAAAATATTATTCATTGGTATTGACAGAAAATTTAGGGGAAAGTGCTCTCCCTTCGAACGTTCATGCCTTCGAATAATGTGAATTTCTTTTGTTTTTCGTAAGAGATTTACACTAAATTATCACGGAATTATCAACAATTGATGATAATCCAACTAATATTTAATAGAAATGTGTAAGTCTCTTGGGAAAACTAAAAGAAAATTCACATTATTCGAAGGCATGAACGTTCGAAGGGAGAGCACTTTCCCCTATTTAAATTTTTTGGCTATTTTTGTCCCTATCGTTCATAGAAGCACCAAAATACACCGAATCAGACTCTGTTGGACTTTCCAAGGTTAGATGTAAGACTTATCATTGATTATATCATCAGTTTAATTTTTATTGTTGATTTTCGGTCCGTAAAAAGTCTCTCATCGTTAAAGGGTTAAATCCGAATTTGATGATTTAAAATTTCGAAATTCAATTGGTATCCACTTCGATAAATATTATCGGCGCAGTATCAGGCTCCGCTTCGACTCTCACCTCAAAGTACCATCAGAAGCGACTTCTTATTGCATTTCTGTGTGTATTTTGTATTTTGTCTCCGACAAAGTCACACATTACCTTTAATCCAATGTTGAACAGTGTCTCTGACCAGAGAGCCTTCTTGGCGCGCAAGAGAGATGACGATGACACAGTTGGTAGTTAGCACACTTTGCGGTTCTTGGAATAATACCGTGACCGCAATTGGGAATTAATGAAACATTTATTCTATCTATTTTTATATGTAACACTACCAATGAGAGAGTGTTGGCAGAAACACTGAGAAATCAATTTGAATTTTTCACTTAAGTGCCTTGTGCAAGAGGTTAACCAGCAAGTATCAGCACAGAAAAAAAAGGAAGCAACTTCTGAAGCAATAAGATTGGAAGATTGGGTGCAAGGAATGACATGGAAGGAGAAAAAGAAGTCCCAATGAGTAATTTCTATTTGGTCAGCAATTGAACGATTTGTCTATTTACATTTTTTGGAATTATTTAACACGACGTGCAGTCCGTGAGCTTCGGGGAACTGGGTGGAGTTGATTCATCTTCCAATGTTTGTAATTTGAAACATTGAAGTTGTTAAACATTCTGCAGATACATTGATTGATCAGAGAGCGGCGTGTTTTTGGTATAATATTAAATTCTTATCGAAATTTCCAATCCACTTTCTGACTTTGCCGCAAAAATCTCTTTCTCTCTCACTCTTTCTCCAAGCAAAGTCTCTGCATCCAACGTGCGAATAAGACTTTGGAGCACACAACATTGGATGTCTTAAATCTCTGACCCCAAAATTCTATATTCACAGTCAATTTGTGATTGAGTCAAAATGATTGAGGATGGTGACCATCGTGTTACATTGCTTTAATTACGGAATACCATTTCGGATAAGAGTTTGGGCTTTTATGATCTTTTATCCATCATAACTTTGGTGCTTTATGTATTGCTTTTAAATTTATTGCTGGTGCTTATTTCACACGATCACAACAATTTGATAAAAAAAAAGAGATTTTGTAGTCAATAAAAAAAGCACATTTCAAGGTAATGCTTAAATGGCTTTAAACTACATTTTTGAGACATGTGAATTAGGCCTAAGATTTAGAAGTCCATCCCAAAATAATGTATAATCCAGATGTGATTCAAAATTTAATCCTATTGAATTCGCGTTCTTGGGCTAGACTGAAACTGGAACTAACATATTTTATGAGATTAAATATTTAATAACAATAATATCTGAATAATACCTAAACCTAAAGGCTTAATTTCTAAAAGCTTGCGAAAAGTTCATTCTCAAATTAATTTCAAATGATTTAAATACGCTTAAAAATTAATTTCAAAACTTTTTATGTGCTATTTTATTCTGTGAACTGGATACCCGTGTCTATTAAAACCTTTTCCTTCCCATGAGGGCTCTGGATTCTTCCGCATGTGGTACTGGCAGCTTTTTGGATTCTTAATCGTGTAGGGGAGAATGGGGAGGTTTGGGACAGGGGTAGTGTGGGACAAGGTGGTTTTTTCATTACTTTTTGAAATAAATGGGATTTAAGCACTATTCAATCGGAAAAAATATGAAGATGTATCTTGACTAAACGTATGGATATCCTCAGTTTTATTGTTTTAATTCTATGAACACTTTCTTAAAAATTGATAAAAATTGTATTTTTTGATTTCTCAGTTTCGCTTTTTGTATTTTATATCAGCGATATATTATCAAAACTTTTTTATCTCATTAGCTAGCAGTATAATCTGGGAACATCTTTTAATAAAAGTTTCAGAGATTATACGCTTTTGTTTTTTACTCAAAGGTTTTAAATACCAAAACTACACGCGGAGATGTTTGGGACACCTGAAAGGGGATGAATGGGACGTTGCTTTTCAACAAGATTGTAGGTGGCGTGTAATATTTTATTGTCAAAATAAAGAGTAATGCCCATTTTCTACTGGAAATCTTCCTCTTGGGCAAACTTTACCAGTTGAGCAATTGATTACAGGGACAATTAAACCATCAATGTCTTGGGAATCAATAATTTACTCTCCAGAGGATATTCGACCCTTGCTTAATCTCGTTAAAAATTATTTTCTCGAAAATTTCTCGAGCAATATCCTCTACAATTCTCAGAAATTATCCAGAAAGGGCAAGACGAGAGCTTTTTCAAAGAAATGAGGAAGAAACAGGTAACATGCAGTTGTCGTAAAATCAAATAGGAATCCGTCAATGAGTTCAAAACTAAAAGTTGCAAGAAAATCTACTCGCCTGAGAAATTTGATGATCATGATTGCAATACTTAGAATTAAAAAAGCCAAGAAAGGTATATGAAAAATAAGAAGAAAATAGTTTAAATAATTGATTGACCATAAATGACTCTACTGTACAAATTAAATTGATATTAATTTCTAAGTATGAAAAAAAAGATTAAAAATTTTTATTCCTATTAGAAATATTTTTTTATCTAGTATTTAAAATTAATAAATGTGTTCTAATAATGCAAATTATGCGAGAAGTAACGCGCCCCAAACATCCCCTTTTACGTCCCATACTGCCCCACATCGGGGAGGTTTGGGACAAAGCGTTTTATCTTGTTTATCTTCTCCAAGAAAACTCAGTTGATTTCCAAGTTCTATCGAGTACTTTTTATAAAGTCAATACCCAAAAGTATCTTATAGACCGCATAAAATTGTAATACACACTTATATAATGGATAAAAATATTATTTTTGCTTTTTCTCAAACTTGAATAGTTATATTACGTTACTATAGTGATTATAATACGGAAATAAAAATAAAAATATTATTTTAAGTGGATTAGTCATAAACCATCCAGATAGCAAAGCGCCCGGATTAGCACACTTGACTGTACGACAATTCGAAAATTAAATTTTTGACCATATCTTGCTTGGTTTAGGGGGTCGTGGGGGGGGGGCTGGCTTAAATTGCTTTTAATCGTAAGCTCTTAGACCCAGCTATAAAATACTAAAATTTGAAATCGATCGATGCCATAGGGGTTGAGTTATTGAAAAATCAAAATTTGGGGGTATTCCAAAATGGCGGAAAGGGGAGGGTGGAGGCTGTGGATCTAACATCACTTACTTCTTGCCGCCCATCAACATTTAACCCTGGCTGAAAACCGCTTGTCGATATCTCTTTCCGTTCTCTCTCCAGAAACGTTTGTACTCCGGACGGGACGGACATGACGGACGTCCACGAAAATCGATTTTTAGCGCATATGATATCCATAATCTATGAGTGTCAAAATGTGTAATTCCAAAATTTGGGCCCGATCCGATGGGACCACAAAAGCTGAGATTGTAAAGAATCTCAGCTAGAATAATATCATCATAATCATTATCAGTTTCAACTTTCACCCGCTTATTCCTATTAAGGTCGCGGGGCCAGGTCATCCAGATTAGCAACCCATGCCTGTCGATCCTCCGCTAAGATGTTTGCGATAGATTTAAAGACCCTCCAAGGCAAGATCCTGAATTTGATTCAGCCACCTTGTCCTAGGTCGGCCCCGAGATTGATGCCTCGATTTTAGAAGATTCATAAACAGCTACGAAAATCCTGGCTTAGTCATTTAAAAATTTATCATTGACAATTTTAAATATCTCGTACAACGCACCATTTCCTTTGATCTGAGACACTTCCCTTCAGCTAAACAGCGATGTTGACATCCAGGTTAACAGCCCACTCCTGTCGATCTTCTGTTACTTCAGGAAGATGCTCATGGTTGATATCAAGGCGGTCCAAAGCAAGAGCCTAAATTTGCCTCAGGCATCTTGTCCTAGGTCTGCCCAGAGGTCGAGGTCTCCTCACAATGGCTTGCAGAGCTTTTTCAGGGAATCTTTCTTTATTAATGCGATGAACATGACCATAGGGGAAAGTACTCTCCCTTCGAACGTTCATGCCATCGAATAATGTAAATTTTCTTTAAGTTTTCCTAAGAGACTTAAGGCATCTACACATTGGCAGCAATTTTCATCAAAAATTGCTTTCTTGAAGGAAATTACGTGCAATGCTATAGGCACAAACGTCAAAATTCTGTCAAAAATGCAATTTTTGACGAAAATTGCTTCCAATGTGTAGAGGCCCTTACACATTTCTATTAAATATTAGTTAGCTTATTATCAATTGTGTGTAAGTCTTTTAAGAAAAATAAAAGAAATTCACATTATTCAAAGGCATGAACGTTCGAAGGGAGAGTACTTTTATCTACTATCGAAGTTGCGATCTATCAAAACGAAGAAGTAACTCCTCGACTCTTATTTTAATAATTTAAAGAAAATAATTTTAAAAAAGAATAGTAAATTATTAAATTAAAAATTAATAAATTACTAAAAATTAGCAGAAATTAATTAAAAAAATATCAATAAAAGTGAAACAGTAAAGGAATTTGTAGTAATGTTTCAGAAAATGTGGCAAGATGGCATCGACCGTTGTCGTATCTGCATTTCTTTTGTATCAGTATTTTACGTAATGGCCTCTACACATTGGGAGCAATTTTTGTCAAAAATTGCTTTTTTGAAGGAAATTCCCTGCACCGTTGTAGGGGGAAACGTCAAATTTCTGTCAAAAACGCAATATTTGACGAAAATTGCTCCCAATGTGTAGACGCCTTAAGAGGCGACACGTCTGCATCATACACTGAGAAAAAAGAGGGTGCGATTAACTTTTTTCCTCGTAACTTTAACACTTTTAAGGTGTAAAAATATATCAATATTTTTAATGTTAATTTTACACCTTTTTAAGGGTAAAATTAACATGAAAAAAGGTAACTTTAACCCCCAATACACCTAAATAGGGTAATATTTACACCGATTTCGGATCAATGATGCAGGGTAAAATAAACATTTTCGGAATGTTATTTTAACTTTTTCGGATTTCTCTCAGTGTAATTATTACGTATGATACGACAATTGTAGATATAACCTGCGATATGTAAAACCCCTAAAGCCATTTCTAAGTTTATAAAAGCCTCCTTTTTTCCGGTTTATTAGGTCACTAAACTATTTTATTTTATGGAAGGGGGGTTACTGAAGATTGCAAAGTCAATATCTCTAACCGTTTGGCCTTTAGGCCCATAACAAACCTTCAGAAAAATAGAAAAAAGTAATATTTTTATAAAATTCTCTGATCATCATAATTATTATATATATTTATTTAAATTTGACCACCCATGTGGTAGGAAGCTGGTCTTTTCTTTGAGTTCGAGAGAAATACAACAAACAAAAAGCTTATCTTTAAGATGGAGTTTAAATCTTCCTAATGAAAATTGATTTTCTGATCTAATCGCTCGTGATAAAATCGTTCCCACCCAATTTGAAATCAGTAACATATGATGACCACCTTGAATTAAATTTCCGTGATTGTCTGAGCCAAGAGATCACTAAAAGCTATATCTGTATCTTTCTTATCCGTAATTACAGAGCATCATTGTATAATATCTCCGGCATCTCATGCTCCATGGTCGATGGAATCAAAATAAATATTTCCGTTTCTCATTTTCAATTTCCTCGACATCGAACCTGGGGCGCTTTCAATCTCACACTTCCCGCCCTCTTTCTCCAATTTTGCTTTCTATTTCCAGCAACTAATCCATGTACTTTACTTTCTTCCAGGGAGTCACAATTGCGCGCCAAAAAAGATGCGGCTTCCCTTAGCATTTTGGACAGTTATCCTAATTAGAATATCACAGGTGAGTAATCATAAATGAATTGTGTATGTGTCGGGGTCTTTGGGATGAGAGAAAATACCGCCAAGACATTTGCACCTTGTTCTCGCGACTGGAAAGTTCTTTTCGCGCGGTGTCTGTTTCACTCTTCAACCAAACAACCGTATGTAGCACCTTTTCCCAAGTGACGGCAAAACCGCAGTATCACGGAAGAGTAATTTAAATTGATTGCAAGTGTCTCTCTTCATTTTGGGATTATGTCTCTGTTGCGCAAGATGATGATGGAACCCAAGAAAAGAAAAAAAGTTTTTCTGAGGCTTGGCCCAAGTTTAAAAAAAAAGACGCATGCAGACTCAGCCCCAAGTGATTGAAATTCCGTCGTCAAGTCCAATTGGGTCATATCAACCTGCCTCTAGGTAAATGGGTCAAGCGTGAATCGCGTCAAACCACAAGAGCGCGCGCACCAAACTCACTTTACCTTCCACATCAGCGGTTACCTGTGTTTGTATTAAGCACCGCATGATCATCGGAAAAGGTACACAAGCGAGATTCTCCTCTCACATGTGATGCACAGAATCTTGTCTTGTACGACCTATTGGACACAACAAGAGACCATCTGTGCTCGAGACAAAACATCCGGTTGGTACAGAAAGACAATTTTCCGCCTCTTCTCACACTATTTCACCCATGATCGATGCACTTGATCACCTCAAGATGATCTTCTGGACACCAAGATATCACGCATTTTCTTTGTCATTCCCCCAAAAAAAAAAGCAAATTCCAGCTGGTGTGGGTGCCCAAAATTTATGGTCGTCGGAGTGGGAGAAAGAGGTGGAGTTGGGTGGTGATCAAGTGAAATTCCAAGGAAGTGAAAATTAATCATCCGATTCTCATCATTCCACGCACTTTACTCTCGCAGATTGCTCCCTAAGACGGTGTTAGTGCACCAAGTAACGGAAACTTGACCGCTGACCAAGCCCTGATACTCAATAGGGTGTCAAAAGCACTTCCAAAAAGCCCTTTCCAGTGATCCTCCTCCTCATAAACATAGCTCCATGATGGAAAGCATGGAAACACATTAACATATAGAATTCCTTAATTCAAAACAGGCAAAGGTACTCCTATTGAAAACTCCTGGACAAACTTTTATATAAGGGAAAGGCTCTTAGGCTCTGCACATATTCTGGCTTTGAAAGTTCGAATACTTTATATTCTCCCATATTCCTTTAATATGACTTATCTATGGTAATATTTTAATAACAAGTTCCTGAAAAAACTAAGTCATAATTTAATGATAAATCTATAAGGGCCTTGACAGACGTAAGGATTAGCCGAGAGACGGCTTAGTGTAATTGGGGGAAAGTGCTCTCCCTTCGAACGTTCATGCCTTCGAATAATGTGTAATTCTTTTGTTTTTCGTAAGAGATTTACACTATGTTATCACGGAATTTTCAACGATTGATGAAGCCAACTAATATTTAATAGAAATGTGTAAGTCTCTTAGGAAAACTAAAAGAAAATTCACATTATTCGAAGGCATGAACGTTCGAAGGGAGAGCACTTTCCCCTATATCAATGGTCAAACTACATTTCCATAATTTTCCACTAAGTCGTCTCTCGGCTTAAGTCGCAAGTGTGTCTAGGGCATAAGGGACAAGTATGAAGTGTTCGAAGCTAGACTGTTTGCGAAGCCTGATAGACCTCAATTCGTCCCCTTTGTGCATCCCCTTTCTATATACACCCCTTAATTTTAGAGCTGTGTGTACCTAGCCAGTTCGTCTTTTGGATGAATACCATTAGACGACCGGCTTTAATTTAGGTAGGGTGGAGTAGCCACTTATCGCCACTTTTAGGAAAAAATGAAATAAACTTTTTTGTAACTTTTGACCCCTTATTATACACAGAGAGAAATCCGAAAAAGTTAAAATAACATTCTAGAAATGTTAATTTTACCCTGCATTATTGATCCGAAATCGGTGTAAATATTATGCTTTTTAGGTATATTATGGGTTAAAGTTACCCTTTTTCATGTCAATTTTACACTTAAAAGGGTGTAAAATTAACATTAGAAAATCTTGATATATTTTTACACCTAAAAAGTGTTAAAGTTACGAGGAAAAATGTTAATCGCACTCTGTTTTTTTTCTCAGTGTAAGTTAACTCAAATTTGACACAAAGTTACTTGGATGTATTGGCTCTAGATTCGTCAAAACAATAGTCCTAGAATTTAACACTGTACTACTAAAAAAAACTGATTTTTAATAACAATGCAAAAATAACCACTTCGTCGCCACTTTTTACCACTTTTCGCCAGTTTTGTAACCACTTCTCGCCACCCACTTGGAAAGGTCCAAACTCGATCATTCCACGCTGGAATTCGACGATTCCAGCGTGCTCTGGATTGGAAAATTTTCTTACATTAATTACAATGTGGACAAAGATTTTACAATTTTACAAATAACCATACAAATATCTCGGAGACACAGCACCAAACACTCTTCAATCATCAGGAGAAAAATGAAGTTTTAGGGAACAGACTTTTTTCATGACTGTTTCCATTATTTGAAACTTAATGGTCTAAAAACGATCTGCCGTGATTTTCTTGGAGGAGCCCCGCATAGATGGCGCTCAATCTCTCAACGTCCGATCGTTTATTTACCACCCTATTTATGTTTATTTTAATGTGGATCATTTCCAGCATAATCCTCTTTCCATAATTCCTATGTGTGTCTAGGATCCTAGTCTCCTTGAATTTGAAGATATGTCCTGTTTCACTGGTGTGAGCGCAAAGTGACGATATATTGGGATTCCTGATGGGTAATTTTGTGTCGCTTTCATGTTGTTGCAGTCTCTTTTTTAATTGTTGACCCGTAGTACCAATATATAATATGATTTTTCATATATTGAAAAAGACTCTTCTCCAGAGCTTTCGGCATGCTCCGTGTCTTCCTCGGTGGTCGAGTGTTCTCAGAAATCTGTGGGTATCGTTGGGTAAGAAACATTTTGCATTGGCGAGCAAATTGCAGGATTTTCACAAAAGATCTCAACGGATGCACCAGAGACTCTTCGATCATTCGGGGACGACTGAAGTTTAGAGGAGAGGTAGTTTTTGATCTTGGGTTGAAAACTCCATAAATAGTGTTGCCGCTTCCGGACGGAGTTCCCCGCTCCGTAGGGCCGTAGCGCTGGGGAGACATTGACGGGAAATGCCCTACCTTAAAATTTTCAATGCCCTAGCTTAATAACCAGAAACTAAGATAATGTTCTAAGTAAACTGTTCGTAGTATGATATGGTAGAAAAGAAATTAATCTCCTATTAAATGGCCTGATACATCTAATCTAATAGAGTTATCAATTGAAGTGTTTAATGCAATTGGTTAAAATCGTATGAAAAGTCAAACGCGTCAAACGATAATTTTGTAAAAAAATTAAATATTTTAAATTTAAAACTTTAACTTAAAAAAATATAATAGAATATCCATCAATTTATTTATCTATAAAACGAGCGTAAAAATCCTTACAGGGGTACGTGGATCAAGAAGACTGTAAAAATATAATAATTTCTCAATTTTTTTCAGCATTTAAAAAAAAATGAAATAAATACAACATTAACATAACCTATATTTTCTAAATTTTTATTTCAGAATTTTTAAAAGTTCAATCTTCGAAACCTTATTTTTAGAGATATTTTTTTTTTTGAAAAAAACATACTTTTCGGTGAAGAAGTTTTCCCCGAATTGGTCCATCTAAAGTCCAAAAATTAAATATTTCCTGTTAGTTGATTAGTTAAACTAGTAGTTAAACGAAAGATTTTATGTTCACTTGATCAAAACGTATTTTACATTCTACAGGACGAAACGTAGTATAAAACACGTCAAAAGTGGTATTTTTGTGTATGAAATTTTCTTTAAAATTCAAATTTCATTTTTTGAAAATTCCTGCGTTCAAAAATTAGTTTAACTCATCATGTAACAGGAATTATTTGGTTTTTGGTTTTCAGATGAACCAATTCCAAGAAATCTTGTCCACCGAAAAGTATGATTTTTTTCAAAAATGTCTCCAAAAATTAAGTCCTATAGTTTGAATTTTGTACTTTTATATGCCTAAGAGATTGAATTAATTGTATTAGGTGAGATTCTTAACAATCTCACCTACTATAATCCTAACAAAATTTCATGTCCTCCGATCGCGCTCAAACTTGGCCAAAATGTGTTTTGCCACTTCCTGATCACGAATATATGGGGGGCTAAGTTACGTTCCCGGCCGGCCGCTCTTTGGAGCTTAATAGCTCCTAAACTAAAAAAGATATCGACTTGCGGTTTTCGGCAAAGGTTAAATATCGTATGAAAATTGCAACATGGTGCATTGACCCCCCACCCCCCACCCCTCCTTCCGCCATTTTGAAGACCCCCCTTTTTTTGTTTTCTCAATAGCTCCGGCCCTATGGCATCCAGCGGGCTCAAATTTTAGTATGTTATAGCTGGGCCTTAGAGATTTCCATCAATACCAAACTTAAGGTCCCCCGACCCCCCTGACCCGAGCTATAAGGGTCCAAAAAAATTTTCTTAAAATGGCCATAACTCCGGTTCTAATTGTCAGAATTTAAAAAATGAGGGCTTTTTGGAAAGCTCTCGTGAAATGCCACTTTTCCTTCTAACATCGCAAGTTCATAAAACCACCGCTAGGGGCGCTTTTTTTAAAAAGAAAATTTTTAAATCTTAAAAGTTAAATAACTCAAAAATTCCTTATGCAATCGGGCTGAAATTTTAGTATGTTGTAGCCGTTGATTATACCTATCAAACAAAAAAAACCTTAAGTCGATCCATAACCCCTGACCCGAGCTATAAGGGGTCAAAGTTCGAACATTGACCGGCCTCTATCTCCGGTTCTAATTAACATAGCAACCTAAATTTTACCTTTTTGGTTTCGTCTCGATGAGCACTTTCAGATGGAAGTTCAAAAAGTCACCATAGGTGGCGCTGTGATAGCGTCAAAATTCATCGAAATTCAAAGTCACTTTTCTCAAAAACGGCATTGTGCAAGTTAATGAAATTTTAGTATGTTGTAGTCCAGTCTAGGACGTTTCCAAAATGGTGCGTATGTGCGCTGTGGTTTCAATAGAACCGGAGATATGAGGGGTCAAAGTTCACAAAATTTGAAAAATCATATCTCCGGTTCTATGTGACCGATTTTGATGAATGAGGGCTTAAACGAAAGATCTCACCAAATACTACAACTTTCTAGAACATTTCAACTTCGTGGGACCAACACCAGGGGCGCCACAGTCGAAAAACCAATTTCAATATCACATAACCTCAATTATCTCGACTGTCGCTGAACCGATTTTGATGATTACTTCGACATAATTGTAGAGCACATTTGTCTCTACATTTCGTCCATACATCATTTTCCGGTCAGACTAAGCTATCACTCAGATTTTGCCGTTTAAGTGTGAAAAAAATGATTTTTTCCATAATAACGCTTTGAAATCACTCAGATGCCAATTTGACTGCCTCTACTCCACCAAGACACTTAAAATAGGGTTTTGAATGGAAAGTCCCACAAAAGACAACAATTCTTTGATATAGTTGAAGTTCAACAAATGACTACTTGGGGAACTCTGGATGAAAAAACGAGTTAAGAAACAAAAAACCTCGATTATCTTGACTTCTGAGTAATCGATGAGATCATGTTCTATGGAAAAATTATAGAGAACATTCTGGTCTACATTTCACCCATATAACACTTTTCTGTCAGTTCATCCAAATCCTTGATATTTTGGTTTAAATACAAAATTTGTATAATTTCACGAATTTTATTCAAGATAACTGAATGGCGTCTCCCAACTTCAGCTCTAAATCGAATTTGCATGCACTCCGAGTTAGCTCACATTAAGAATCTCACCTACATAAGCCGGTTAGGATTATCTGTCCCTTTTTTTATTATATTGAAATTAAATGAGAACAAAATCTGCTGTTTTTTGTCAATTTTGTCAGTAATATATTCTATATTTAAAATTTGTCTTTTTTAATAATTTTCATTCACTTATACATTCAAGTGAAGTGGATCTTAAGTGGACTTAACTTAAAGTCTCTTGTCGTTGATCATTAAAATCGGTTATGATCAATTTTTTCCTTTACTGAAAAACTTTTGAGATTGCTTTAATTCAAATTGCACATGCATTTTTGACTGAATTAATTAAAATAATTCAAAAATAATATTTCTTAGGACAAATTTAATCCTCAAAGATTAATTTTAGGTGTGATTCCTTCTAATCACACCTATTTTGAATTCAAGTATTAAGATTTTCAAATCAATTCTCATAAAAGTGATTAAGCGCTTGTTTACTGTTGCATTCATCCCGAGTTCTAAGTTCGAATTTTATTAAGGTCACCTGAAAAATTCTCGAATGAAAGGAAAATGAGCTGCGCCCTAAGAGTTTCACTACTATATTTCCCGAGGAATGAAATGCCCAGCTTTAAAACATGCTTATGCAAGAAGATCTTATTCCTCTTTTGGATATTGTACTACATTATTCATTATTGTTGTGGATCGAACAGAAAATCGCAGCATAAAAGGCCTATGTTAATGTGTTTTCATTTTGTGAGCCCTTTGATCCACTAATTCTTCCTCAATAGATCATTAACACCCTGTTTGCTTGTGAATTAAAAGACCAACTCACCCAATTCACAGTTCATTGAGAAGGCTATGTAAGAAGAAAGATATCTAAAGTCAGACCTCGAAGATCGTGCAAGTTCAATAATCCACATCTGACGTATATAGAAAGAGAAATAATCGTGTGAGAAATTGGAGCTCGGGTGGAACAACAAAAGTCCCAATGGGAGTGAAAATGAACGGGGTGGGGACCATGGTGAGCTAATGAGTGAATTGGTATAAGAAGGAGAAGAAGCATAACAACAACAACAAAAAAAGAAGTCAAGATCAAAAGAGAAATGAAAAAGATGCTTGGACAAGAAAGAACTCACAGAGGAAATTCTTCACAGTGAAAAACGTCCAAGAGTGTCGAAGAGTAAGTTAGTAGGTAAAGAATTTTAAATGGCACTCCAAATGCATCACGTGGAGCAAGTGTGTGAGTGAATCCCAATGAGAACAATGTCTTATGACGCGAATGATCTCGCGGATGGTACTCGATCGTGTCTAAGAAAATCTCAAGAGACGTCTGCTGCACCGTCATCTTCGTCGCACTCTCGCCCATTAACATGTACGCGCTTATTGTGTGCTACAATTTCCCATTGTTGGATGACTTGTGTTGCTGCTGAAGTCAATTTAATGCACCATACACTTCTTTTCACGCCAACGCGGAAAATCTGTCTCTGAAACACCTTTTGCAAAGGGTGGACAACTTCAAGATACATTGTCATTAAAAACGTTTGAAGTAGGGTAGAGTGATACAAGTTAGACAATTTGCCGGTACAAATTGGACATGGCTTTTTTCTTGATAAATATTATACAATACAAAATTTGATTTTAAGCACAAGGAACCAAATTATAAAACTGAAGCATTAAAAATATAAAAATAAAAATGAAGTACTAAATTTATCAAGAAAAAAGCCCTGTCCAACTTGTACCACTTTACCCTAACCGGAAAATTTCAAATTTAAAATGTCGACTCAGGACAAATCCGGTGACATTCTTACAGAAAGTCGATCGATATGTCGTTGCCTGCAGCAGAAATTGTCGTAACTTGCTCGGCTCGGCTCTTAAAGGCCCAAATGGACTCAGGATTATGCCTTAGATACACTTACAACTTAAGCCGTGTGACGGCTTAACTTAATTACAATCAAAATAATGATTTAACTAAAAAAACATAAATTTCCCACTCACGAACGGGGATCTCAGTGGCGTAATAGGCAAGATCATTTGCTCTTGGGCAGATGAGATCTCTGACTCAATTCTCACAGTTGTGAGTTCGAATCCCCCCGGTGATTTCGATAGGAGACAAAAATACCAAAAACGATTGATGACAACGATCTGCAAGCATTACTGGTTAAAGACCATAAGATTAACTCGGAGGGGCATATTAATAATAAAACTCGACAAGGTACAATCAAGTGTTTATCATCATTATCATGAAGATCTCAGTGGTGCAATAGGTAAGACCGCTGGTCTTGAGCGGACGAGATCTCTTACTCGACTCTCATAGTTGTGAGTTCGAATCCCCCCCGGTGCAAGCAACTGTCAGGAAAATGTCAGGCAAATACATTTTTACTGTGATAAAACGTAACATAATGCACTGCATCTGCTCAAAAAACTCCGGGGTCACGGAAGAAGCATCCACATCGTTCCCGAGCAGTCTACAATTGACTTAGCATATTCTTCTAACACGGGATATACGCCTTTGCAGCATGATTTCACTGTAAAAAATATATCCCATATGATTAATAATAATAGTTTCCCACTAACTAAGCCGTTTCTCAGCTTAAGTCGAGAGACGGATTAATCAGGAACTGATGAACATGCAATTTGATAATTATTTTGATTATAATTACATTAAGCCGTCTCCCACCTTATCTCGGCTTATCTCAGCTGATCGAGGATCTCTGAACTCTTATCTTAAGCCATCTCTCGGCTTAAGTGCTAAGTCTGTCTGGGATATTATCTTCCAGATTATTCAGCCTGTAAAATTTGGCAGCAAGGGATTAGGTAACAGAACTTCTTATCGAAGATACTAAACCTTTAGTTTATGACTAATTGGAATAAATATTTTATTGCGAAATTTAACAGGCCAAATATTTTCGAGGTTTAGCCTGAGTTTCTCTGAACCCTAAATCAGTAATTTTCGTAACTACAAGAAGTATACAGTTCAGACGAACTGCTGATTTAAGGGATGAGTAAGTTATACATCAATTGCTAATCTAAAAGAAATCTTGCTTGATAAAAAGATCGCTAATATGAACATAATGAAACCTAAATGACCAGCATTGATTTATTCGTTTTTAAATTCAATTTCAGTTTATTAACAAGCTTATTACTGCATTTGAGCTAGTGATCTTGAAAATAAAATTATCAGATGGGGTAACGTGTGGTATTTCGGGACACTTTTTAACACTTTGCAATTTCAAACAGCCTAATGACTTCTCAAATTATTTTTTTTTAATTTGTTGATACAAATATTTATGTTCCTTATTCTATCCAAAGTATATTATTATTAATATTATTATTATTATTATATAACTGCTTTTGAGCTAGTGCTCTTGAGAGCATATTTCAGAAATACAGAGTTTAGAGAATTTTATATTTGAGTAATAGCGGCCACCACCGTCTTAGCGTTGGTGACAAACCTCCAGATTGAAAACCGTGGAAAAATCTTTCTCAGGTTGTATGCGCATTCTGCATCACCAAAAGGGAGTTTACAAAAGACTAAGATTAAGAATAAGATTTTTACCGAAAAATTTTGTAAAATGCATGATTTTTTATTCAAAATAGCGAAAAATGTAAAGAAGTAAGAATGGTGTATTTCACTTGTAAAGCGACTTAAATCGAAAAAAAACTCAGCACTGTTTGTGTTGATATCTGCAAAATTAACCACACTGAAGATTTTTTATAAAGTGGAATGTGACATTCACAATTCACGCGTATTTCACGCTTTAAATTAAATAAAATTTCAGAAGTTTTATGTTTATCTGATACTTAAAGAACTTAAAATTTCATGTAGAACTTAAAAATAATAAGAAAACAAATATTTATAGGATTTTTGATGTGTCCAGAAGTACCCATATTATGTCTCGAAAAGCACCTTGTCCAGAAATACTACACGTTACCCTATATGTTGTACAGGAAGCTATGTTTGAGTAATAGCGGCCACCGCCGTCTTAGCGTTTTAGACCAAATTAATGCCGGAATTGCATTTAAGTAAAGAAAAACTTAAGATAATTCTTAAATCTTTCTCCTGCCTGCTGATTTTAGCATATAGGGAGAAGTGGGGCAGTTTTGGAATGGTATACATTTAAAATTGGGTTTTTTCCTATTTTTAAATAGAACTGGATCTTATCGTGATATAATTTAGCTCCATAAACTAATTGTGAAGCTAAATTACATTATGATAAACCTTAATATATTTTAAAAATAGGAGAAAATCCCAATTTCAAAGGTATCCCACTTCCCCTACGACCTTTTCTTCTCAACAGAAGGAGTACTACTAATTTTTAGGGATACAAAGATTAATTATTTAATGCATTAAAATGAGATTGAAAACAATATCAAAATGATTAACTTTATTTTTAGCAAAACAATCGAAAAAGAAAGGCAAATAATGTAGTTACAAAATTAAGGTTAGGTCAGTAATACAGTAGACTCTCTCTCAATCGGGCATATGGGGCAAAATGTCATTAAAATGTGTGTCCAAAATACACCTCAGGAAGGAGTAATGTAATTGAATTTCGAATGAAAACTAATTATCGATTATGAGCCGGTTCTTTACCGGTCAAGAGGTAACTCATTTCGGGGAACTCGAGCCAATCTGACCAGAGCACCCACGGGGAACCCTGGAAAGTCGGGGAACCAATACATTTTTTCAGGGAACTCATATATTATTCAGGGAATCAGGGGAATCCATACATTTTTCCAAAAAACCCGAAGAACCCGTACATTTTTAAGGTAAACCGGGGTAATCGAGAAACTCATACATTTTTCAGGAAACCCATGCATTTTTCAGGGAATTCTCCGGGATCCCGGGGACCTCATACATTTTTCAGGGATTCACGGAGAACTCAGGGAACCTATATATTTTTTTCGAGAAACCGGGAACTCTAGCCACTCTTTTTGCTTATAAATAACCTCTTGTTATCGATTCAAAACCGATTCAAATCGGTACAGTTTTATCAGAAATTCCAAGACCTTTCCACGAGCCCAATCATGATATCATTCGGCTGATAAATACGCTCAGTAGAACCTTTTAAACCTTTGATATTGAAAAACCGTTATTAGGAATGATTCAACGGAATTTTCGGATACGGAAGAATTGTCAAGCTGGGATCCCAGCGAGCACAATCAATTGAAAAAAGCAGCATTTTGAGCATGTTTTTGCTGAATCGGTTTACTGGCCAGTCAGCAGCTCACGAAAAAAAGTGCTAAGCAAATATATGAAAATAGCACTGATTTACGCTCGCGGTGGATGATGGCGGAACTAAACACCGCCAGTAGATGGCGATGGACACCATTTAGCAGATTTTCTCTTTTTTTTTCTTTTTCTCTCAAAATGGACTTGGAATTTGCCATGAAATTTTTAATTTTTGGTCAGTCCTTCAGTTCCTTCTTACGGTAACCGTTTTTCTCAGAAATAGAAAAGAAAAGAAAAAGATTTCTCAGAATAGCTGTGCAAGCCATTTATTTATTTATTTATTTATTTATTTATTTATTTACAATGAAAATGCGTGCTATTGGGATTAAATCCTTTGAAAACACAGAGATGGTTTAAGCAAGTAAAGAGACAGCGTCCACCGCCGGCTTAGCGTTGGTGACCAACCTTCAGAGCAAAACGGTGGAAAAGCTCCTTCGCAGGTTGTATAAGCCATCTGAGCCAATCGAGTTCAAAAAGTACAAGTCAAACAGAGAATTAAAAGTAAAAAGAAATAAATACGCAAGAAAAGACAATTAAAAATGACAGAAAGGATCGAATGAGCCGCCGCCTCTTCTCTCTGGGCAGTTCATTCCAGAGAGTCACTACTTTGACAAAGAGTGACCTAGGACAAAGTGGCTGAATCAAGTTCAGAATCTTGCCTTGGAACGCCTTGGGATCGAACCCGAACATCGTCCTGAAGTGGCGGAGGATCGATAAGCCTGGGCTGCTAATTTGGATGTCATGGGCCCGCGACCCCAATAGGGATAAACGGTTGAAAATGATGATGATGATAAACACTTGATTGTACCTTGACGAGTGTTATTATTAATATGCCCCTCCTAGTTAATCTTATGGTCTTTAACCAGTTACGCTTGCAGATCGGGTGGTTCTCTGCATCACAAAGCTAGTACTTTGCCGATTTAGTGACTTTAACCTTCTGTATTACTATTTTTTACTGAATTTATCAGCCACTTGACTAAGATTATTCACCTTCTGCGGCAGCAAATGCGATAAATAGAATCGGCGACACAGAAAAAGCGTCTTCTTCCCAGACAAACATCATTTAGTTTGCCGAACAACTGCCCTGGCGCACACTTATCGCACACTTTTGTGGTCAGAAAGAAAACACAATGCTGCTGGCGGCTAAAAAAAAGTTCACATTGTTCCATCGGACCAGGGAGAAGTCTTATCAAGATGGTATACTATTGGAGGTAAAAAATTCCTCACGGCTCTTTCGCACTAAGCTATGTGAGAGTTTATTGAAATTAAATGGTGATTTCCGCTGAATTGTCTCAAGATCGGTGCTTTCTGTTGGGCTTTGGTGTGGCTGCTGCAAATGCATTTGGAGCCGGGTATTGATTCAATTTAAGTCATCTGGTGGGTTATATTTTGCCTTGACACACGCGTGATTCTCAACCAACAAAACATTTACTTGGGTGACTTAGCACACAAATGCAATAGGGTCATGATTGACTTGAATGCTGCTGTTTCTTGCACTGACTTTTTCATCTCTTTGCCAAGCTCCTAAACACTCTCCGGATGGTACAGTGTACGGTGCAGGAATGCAAGAGGAAGATGGAATTGGAGAGAAGCATGTGAACATTCGAATTCAATGTAGGTCACCAATGCCCAGTCAAATACTACCTCAACATCTCTGGCCAGAAGAAACTGGCTCGCTGGATGAGATTCTATGGGATGTGGTCTTTGGAATTGGATCTGGTTGATCATGATTTTGAATCTGAAGGCGGAGTACTGGAGCAATTATTACCTCGATGAGTGATCCATCATCGTGGTAATTGGCGGTGGAATGTGTTAACAAACAAATTTTTAATGAATTGCCTGAGACATGGAGGCGCCTGGTTACCAATCCTCAATCTCCATCTCTGGAGACCTCACCTCCAGATCCCTCCTGTTCAACAATCTCCCATTGCTAGAGATCCAATTGTCTGCAAACAGTTCATGAACAGCCAGAGCAACAACAAAAAAAAAACCCAGTGACCCTCCAGGCCATGAAATCGGGTTCATCGCCTACGCGACTGTTGAAGTCTTTCATTTTGAAGCGAATCTAATTTCGCATACCTTCTGCAGCATATTCAGAAGATTGTTTTTGCTACAATTTCAATCCAATTCCCATTCTCTCACATCATGACCACTCCAGAAAATGTTCTCACACCATCGGAAACCGAGGGGTTTGCAGACAAACAGCCAAAGAATTTAAATAACATTGCCGAAAGGCATACGAGAATTTTCTTAAACAAACCCAAAAACATTTCAAATTACTTTCATGTTAAGTGCAAATTTATGCTGTACAATAAAATATGATAATTTGAAAAGGGAAAAGCATTAATTAAAATAACAAGTGGCTGTTGGAGTTGTTTCGTATACCAAATTCAGTTTTGAATATTTAGAACCATTGAGAATGAAAACTTGTATAGTATTGCGAGGTATAATTGGTTAAAACTTCAACCAAAATAATTACTTCTGTTGTTGAACTTTAATCGTAAGTAATTTAACATTAATTTTGGTAAATAAGGAATTTTATTAACTAAAATAATCATTTAAACAAAGAAATATGTTGTGTTTGTTAAACATCATATTTTATCACTACGCCTTTTAGGTCAGGAAAATTGCATGAAGTCGAAATTCGAACACCTTTCTTTCTTACACGCTTTGAATACGTCTATCTTACTCTTTTGCACTCTTCTTCTTCTTCTTTTAAACGTCACAACAAATTCGATTCAGCTCAAACGGTTTTAGGGTGCGAAAGAATGAGTTAGCCATACGTAAAACGTGTGAGAAAGAAAGAAATGTGAATTTTGTTTTAATGAAATTTTCCTGGCCAAAAAGCTGTGCCAGAGCCATACAAAATAATTTTGATTTTTAAAAGATCGAATTATAGAAAGATTGGACCAATTTACAAGGCAAGGTCATCATCTAATCTAAAATGACTTTAGAAAAACAAGATCTTCTTATCAAAATGTATACGAAATGTGTATGACAATTTTAGGGCTTCAAAATACTACACTAATTTAAATTTTTATTGACCAAAATTTTTTTACTGACCTAAATTCATTTTTTTTACTATTCAAAAGCGATTATTATATTGATCAAAATTTAATAGTTTCACTGACGAAAAAATAGTTTTTAACTCATCAAAATTTGAATTTCTACTAACTTAAAACGATTTTTATATTGATCAAAATTTGGTTTTTTTGCTGATCAAAAGCGATATTTGTACTGATCCAAATTTGAATCTTTTGCTGATCAAAATTTGATGTCTTTTTATTGATTGAAAATTTGATCTTTTATTGTTCAAGAGTATTTTTTACACTGATCAAAACTCAATTTTTTTACTGACCACAGGAGACTTTTTACTGATCAAAATTAGATTTCTTGCTGATCAAAAGCGATTTTTATACTAATCAAAATTTGATTTTTTACTGACCAAAAGTGATTTTTATGCTGCTCAATATTTGATTTTTTTACTAACAAAAAGACACTACTGATCAAATTTAGATATTATGTACTGATCAAAATTTAATTATTTACTGATCAAAAGCAATTGTTATAATGATCAAGATTTGAATTTTTACTGAACTAGGGCGATTTTTAAACTGTTAAAAATTAGATTTTTATTAACTGCCCAAACGTCCAAAAGCGATTTTTATTCTGATTGAAATTTGACTTCTTGCTGATCGAAAACAATTTTTATAAAGATCAAATATTGATTTTCTACTCCGCTAAAGCGATTTTCAGATTAATCAAAATTTGTCTTTTTACTGCCCAAATACGAGTTTTAGATTGATGAAACTTTGACTTTTTGCTAAAAAGCGAAACTTTAGTAATCAATATTTAATTTTTTACTGATTAAAATTTGATTGTTTTACTAAGTAAGTGATTTTTATACTGATCAACAGTATTTTTTACTGATCAAAATTTGACTTTTTGGCTGACTAATTTTTTTTGGACAAAAAAACTGATTTTTTACTAACTGAATTAAAATTTTTATTGACAAAAAATGATTTTTTCTCAGAAAACCTGATTTTCATACTGACCTAAATTTGATTTTTTTTTTTATTTCTAAAAAGCGGTTTTCAGGGATATAAATTTAATTTTTTGCTGAGCAGATTATTTTTAGTGGCAAAAATTGAAAGATAATTTTTCTCTGACCAAAATCGATTTTTTCTAACCGAAATTTTCTTTTTACAAACCGAAATTGATTTTTTCTATTCGTTAAATAGAATTTCAACTCCCAATTTTAAATTAATAACTGACGACTTTGAATCTCTTACTAAATAAACCAGTTTTTGACTGATCAAATTTGCAATTTTTTATTAATCAAATTTGATTTTTTGACTGATTAAATTATTTGGGAAAAACTGATTTTTTTCTGAAATTAAATTAATATTGACAAAAAAGTTTTCTTTTTTCAGAAGAGGCGAATTTCATACTGACCTAATTTGATTTTTTTATTTATGAAAAGTAGATTTTAGGGATATAAATTTTATTTTTTGCTGACCAGATTTTTTTTTGCAAAAATTGAAAGATAATTTTTCTCTGACCAAAATCGATTTTTTCTAACCGAAATTTAATTTTCTACTGGTTAAATCGAATTTCAACTGCCAATTTTGAATTAATAACTGACGACTAAATTTCTTAAATCTGTTTTTAACTGATCAAATTTGCAATTTTTATTAATCAAATTTGATTTTTTTACCGGGCAAGGATCCCAGCGAGCACAGTTAGCGGATAAAAGGTGCTTGTTCAGCATATTTTTGCTGAATCCATCAGCAAAAATGTGCTGACCGGTCAGCAGTTGCCGAACAAAAAATGCCAACCAAATATATTGAAATGCAACTGCCTTACGAGTTTTTGTTTAGGGTTAGCAGAATTCAGCTGAAAATACAATTATTTGATGTGTTTTAAACTAGTCCCCGGCGAGTGGCCTTCAAAGTTGAAGCCATTTTCTTACTTTCACGTAGAAATGCGTATGGGAATTTTTCTGGCACTCGTGATTGTTATGCTAAATATTTAAAAAGTGAGAAGTTTTTCCGTATTATAAGATAACTTTCCGTATGGAGGGATAAATATACTAAATTTGTGTTTAAATAAATTTTTTGCTTGGTGCACTGTGAGCTGAGTCCGAGATCAATTTAGGAATTGGCTTCAAATAGCTCCATATAAAAAGGCCAACTTGCCAGGCGCTTGGTTTTAAAGAAGATTTTTCTAGAATTTTTGAATAATAAAAGTGCCCTTATTCGAAAGTACCCACCGCTCACCTAGGCAGATCGTTCGGGCAAATGAAACAATACAACTCTAAGTCATTTAAGACGCCCAAGAATGAAAATTGGAGAAGAACGGTTGAGATGATTGGAAAGAACTGGTCAATTGGAGTCATTTAGGATCCAAAAATTCCACAACAAATCATACCGACACTTGGAAGAGAGTCGGCCTGTTAAGAGGCGACTGTCGATAATGATGACTTGTTGCTGATGCTTCTGGCACCGAAAGGCATCCAAGTCCGTAGGAGATATTGAGTAAATACGGCATGGAGGTGCAAGAGGTATCCAATTGATGGGTCAGGAGGATAGAGGTGGAGGGTGGTGGTGCAGAATTTATATTACCAACTTGGTACACTACTAACTGGTCTTGCAACATTATTTAACCAAGTGTAAGAGGCCACAAAAATCATTTCTTCTTCATCATCATCCACTTCAATATTCCATAACATGGTAAAATGTGGATTAGATAGATGCGTTTTTGATGCAAAAAAAAAAAAGAAAAACAACTCAGCCACGCATTCCAATTCCTAATGAATAAATTACATTGACAGTTCCAACGGAGCATGAAGGGGGAGAGAATATGTTAATGGTTTTCCTTCACAAGGCGGCTCCATGAAAAATTCATGGGCATCTCACTGACCGAGATGATGGCAATCACTAAATTGCTCAGTGATTCCCGGTTGGAGAGAGAGCCTTTCCCTTTCCAAAGTCCCAAATTTTGTACTTGGTCCACAGTGAAATTCCACAGACTTTTCCATGGTCAATCAAATTGCATGATTTACCGCCAAATAATTTGGTCACTCCGGAAATGAATTCCAAGCATCTTGAGGTGTGTTTGCAGCATCAAAAGTTGGTTAAAATTTCACATCACATTCCATTGATGTTTGTTAACTTTATAAAATACACAAACTCACGGAAGATGATATAATGATGGGTTTGTGGACTGAAGGAAATGATTCAGGTTTTTCTCACTAAACCTCTTTAATGCTTCATGGAGCTTGTCTAAATGAATTGCAACCATAATGCACAATTTAATGGTCTTAATCTGATTACAACACAAAATGTATTTTGTGGTCTTGAATAGTGAGAAAAACATGTGGAAGAAGATATTAATGTCAGTGAAAGAATTCCATCAATTCATCACAAATCATGTTTTAGATGGCAAAAGTTATTTCTTCTTTTAACAATTAAGAGGAAATTCTTGTAGGGAAACTGAGTTAAAATTGTGGCAAAGCTAATATCAATAAATTCCATTCCTTCCAAAATGAAAGAAACCTTCATGAACTTCCTTATATATCCAAAGTTTAAAGGCATTCAAGCCAGGGTTAAGCACAATACCATACAGTCAGTTTGATAGTGCATTCCAGTAATTCTTTTATCACAAAAAATGAATTAATAGTCTCCAGTTCGCCTTTTCTGTCTGCACTGCTCCAATTAAAAGACTTTTTCTTTACTAAAATTAGGTTTTGGAAAATGACAGGAAAAGCTCATTTCCCATCGGGATATAAGAAAATGGAATTCAACAGAGTTGTAGAGCGGTAAATTTTCTATAAGAATGTGCTAATTATAAATCTCTCAAGATGTTTCAGAGCTCGTGGAAAAATGTTACAAAAACATTGCTTTTACCACATTTCTCTCCAGGTTCCACTAATGAAGTACTTATTAATATATTTAATTTTTTACTGCTACTCTGTACAATGCCATAAAATTTTGAATCAATATCAAAAGAAAATTAAATGTTAATGGATAATAATATATTGGTCTTTGTTTAACTTGGACCAATGAAAGCCCAAACAAATGAGAGACTTACACTTCTTCCACTGATTCTTAAAAGAACTTATGAGTTGATTGAATAAAGTATTTTGTAGTTAGTACAGTAAGTATTCTATCTATTTTATTACTGCCCATTTTAATTGACATTTTTCGGGTTAAGTATGCAGTATTGTCAACAGATCTGGAAATAATTAGTTGACACTACTGCATAAAATTATTAAAAATAATGTTGCATTACATAACACGTCAACATGCACAGATTAAACTAGAATAGTCCGGAAATTCAAACAAATCCGATTAGCTTGAAGGAAAGAGTACCCCGGATCGGAATGTTAAGAGACATGATCGATATTTAGTTGATCGGTATATTAGTGATCCATTTAACTATATCTGCGAATTTGAATTTAAAATTTCTGCAATAAATTAATAAAAAATAGATGTAACTGCAACTATTTATTTTGTATCTCGGATCGTCACGAATTTAATCAGGTATCTCACGGAAAATTGGTTTTATAAATTAAATGTGAACTAATGCACTGCATTCTTGTGAATGTGAAATGGTAAAAAGTAGCTAATAATTTTTAAAAATTCATTTGAATTGGTGCTATAACATGGTAATAACCTAACGATCCGAGGAACACTGCCAATCGCTGATGCTCTTCTCTTATACATATTTAATCTAGAATATAGTTTATAGAGAACTCAAACATTTTTGATCAGTAGGGTAAATTAAGCTAATTCAAAACCTGCTCCAAATGGGAATTTTTCGCTACTCCAAATGGAAACATTATTGTTTTCACGATTAAATACAATACTAAATTATTATATTTATATATTTTCCATAACACAGTTTCATCATTAGTTAATTTTGCTCCAAATAAAGCGAAAATCCATTCATATTCACAAATTTTAATTTGTTAATTTCTCAGAAAAATTAATAGTGTACCTTTTCATACTTGAATTTTTCATCGATCGACAATGTTTTCCAATTAAAAACACAATGAAGTGACTGTTGTTTATTCGTTTTTTTTTTAATATTTATGTCATATTTCTAGCTAATTTTAGTTAAATTATGTGCTAATCTTTATTGTTAACGGTACGTGAAGTTTTCAAATGAAATAATTACTTATTTCGTGAACAAAAAGGGTTTTTCTGAAGTGTCTGCAAATGCTTCAATAGGAAACTCCAGAAATATATTTTTTTGGAGAGCTTCTTTTATTGTTTTAGATGGGAAAGGTGAAAAAACCAGGAATAAAAACAAATCCTGCATGCACTCAAGGGCAACTCAACAAGGTTTTGGAAGCCTTTCGTTGCAGTTTCACTTACACTGTTTGTCTCCAATTAGAAACTTTCCCTTGTCTCATTTTGGATTCATTTGTTTCCAATTGAAGCATTTTACGCTGTCGTATTTTTCTTGTATTTAAGAGGTTTTCAAATTATTTCAAAAGAATTTTCACTAAACAGTAATATTCTGGAAGAGTCAAGGAGCAAATTTATGTAATTCTCTTCAGAAAAAATATAAACTTAATGTGTTGAATCTTCTGTCAAAGTTAAAGCGTGTGGAAATGGTTTTCAATTAGAACATTTACCCTGTTTTTGTAAAAACGGTCAGCAAAAAATTATTTAGTCAGTAAAAAACTAGTTTTCATTAGTAAAAATGTTGGAATGGTCAATAAGGTTTGTAATTTCGGTTTGAAACATTTCAATTTAGCCATAATAGCACCGGCACACCTTTTAGACCAGGAAAATTTTATAAAATCGAAATTCAGGTCCCTTTTAATCCCAAACTTTTGTATAAGTCCATCACACTCTGTCGCACTCTTCTTCCTCTTTTAAGCATCAAATTAAATTCAATTTAGTTCAATCTAATTTTGAGAGCGAAATGGTGTGACAAATATATGGAAAACGTCTGAGAATAAAAAGGTACGTGAATTTTGATTTAATTAAGTTATTTTTATCCAAAAGGTGAGCCGTAGCCATAAAAAAATCAATTTTGGTATTAAAAAATTGGGTTTGGGTGGTAAAACAAATAATTGATGTCAGCAGATAATTAAATCTGCTAAAATACTATATCATTTTCACATTTATCACCTAAGGTAGTAGAGAAAACTAAATTAAATTTTATTTTCCATTTTGTTAAATTTAATTTGACGATTTTGATTATTTATTCCTCCACACCTTTTAGTTCGGTAAATTTTCATGAAAACAAAATTTGTGTTCCTTTCTTCCTGAAAAGATTTGCATAAGGCTATCCTACTCTTTCGTTCTCAAAATTGGACTGAACAATATTTAATTTCGTGTGATGTTCAAAAGAAGAAGAAGAGTGCAAAAGAGTAAGATAGACATATGCAAAGCATTTAAGAAATAAAAGGATGTGAATTTTGAGTGTATGGAATTTTCCTGATCTAAAAGGTGTACTTGAGCCAGGGGCCTCTCAACATTTCATTTTTCCATACGTTTTTGCATAGAGGCACTGAAGACTATTCGCAAGTTTTTTCCTAAAGAGAATTGACTTATCAGTCTGATATAATTCGAAATCGAGTATTAAAAGCTATCTAAAACTACATATTGCATAATGTTCGCCATACTAATACCAGAACTACAAGCAAATTTGTTTAAGTCGCGGTACAATTTCCGCAAGATTTTTACAAGGAAAAGTAAAAAATAGCTTCACTTTTTTAATGCTTGATGGGCCCCTGCCTGAGCCGTTACCACCAATTGGTAATATTGATGTACTACTGTCCAAAAGTGATTTTTATTCTAGCCAAAATTGATTTTGGTCTGACTAAAACAGATTTTGAAACTTGATAACCAAATTTGATTATTTCGGTGTCTACATTAAATTTGCACTCCTCGTTTCAATTTAACAACTTTCCAGTTTGAATTTATCATTTTCCAAATTTACAATTTTTCTGTCTAAACTGTTTTCTTTTTCTCAAAAACTTTGCTTTTCTTACGGACCAGAACAGGTTTTTATTTGACAAAAACAGACTTTTACCCAGAACTAAACATATTTGACAAAACTTAATCATTTTTAGCTGACCAAAATTGATTTTTTACCAACCAAATTTAGTTTTATACTGACCAAATTAAATTTATACTATCGTTTTACTGATCAGTTTTAACAGTTTGAATTTCTCACTATTTTTATGTGATCAAAATAGATTTTGATACTGACAGAAACCGATTTTTCTGACCAAAATAAACTTTTATAAATTTTTTACTGACAAAACTCACTTTTTTCTTTTCTAATCATTTTTTACTATTTTTTACTATTCAAATTCGAATAATTTACTAACCAATTTGAATTTATCTGTGCCTAAATTTACAATTTCACTGCTCAAGCTTTTTTCGACTAAATTTACTGTTTTTTTTACCAAAATCAATTTTATTACGAAAATAGTTATTTATACTGACAAAAAATTGATTTTTCTGACCAAAATATTTTTTTTACTGATCTAAATCTTTTTTTGTGATTAAACTTAATTTTTCTCTATTGACCAAAATTGAATTTTTACTACCCAAATTCGATTAATTTACTGACTAAATTATACTGATCGTTTTATGTCAAAGACTAACCAATTTGAATTTATCACTATTAAAATTTACAATGTTATGGCGCTGGCACACCTTTTCAATTGAGTAAAATTCAATCGATTGAAATTTTTCCTATTACTCTTTCAAACTGAAATCAGATACAGCTGTCTCTTTCTGTCAAATGAAATTTCAAATTAAAATTGAAAATGAAATTGAAATTTCAATTTTCATTTGACAGAAAGAGACAAACATATCTTATTTGAGTTTGAAAGAGCAAGAGGTAAAATTTCAATCGATTGAATTTCACTAAATTGAAAAGGTGTGCCAGCGCCATTACTGCTCAAAATGTTTTTTTTTTCTGGCCAATATATAGTTTTTTTATTCATCAAAAGAAATTTTTAAGTGACCAAAATAGATTTTGATATTTACAAAAATCGATTTTACTGATCTAAATAATATTTACTAATAAAACATACCTATTTTTCTTTGTTGAATAAAATTGATTTTTACTAATCAAATTCAATTAATTTACTGGCAAAATTCAATTTATTGGGTAAGTGTGCCAAATTTCGGCATATTTGCATGCAAGCGCCAAAGTCTCAAGGTTGAAATGTAATATTTTTAATACAAGTTGAATTTTTTATTCCTTTCTCTTAAGAAGTGTTGCTTGGAATCTTGTGGATAGTTAATCGTCTTTATTTTCTCTAAAAATAATTCTTAATACATTTTAAAATGAATAAAAATGTAGACATAGCTTTTGTGGCCTATTTCGGCCACCTTTATTCTCATAGTTCCTTGCCCTTCAGCAATTTTTCCAATGTGTTTTTCGCATCATCTCGTATATCCAAACTACATTTTTTTTTGTTTTTTTCTATTGTATAAACTTTAGAGTATGAAAAAACTAAAAAATCATGGAAATTCGAGGAACAAAAAAGGTGGGCGGAATTGCAAGCTGGCCGGAATTTGGCACACTTACCTTACTTTTATTTATATATGAATTTGTACTGGATGAATCTACAATTATACTGCCCAATCCGTTTTTTCATACTAAATTCGCTTATCTTTAGTGACTTTAAAAATTTTTATTTTAAAAAATAGATTTTTGTACTGTCAGAAAATTGATTTTCTACTGAGCAAAATAGATTCGTTTACAGACCTAAATTGATTTTTTGCTGGCTTAAATAATTTTTTTTCAGATTAACCATAATTTTTCATTGCTAACCGAAATTAAATTTATACCGATCGTTTTAAATTGAAAACTGACCAGTTTAAAGTTATACTGACCGATTTTACATTTTTACTAACCAAAGTCCTTTCTCTAACTAAATTTTACTTTTCCTACAGACCAAAATAGTTTCTTTTATAACCATATTTTCTAACTGTGCATTTTTACCAAAATACTGATCATTCTATTGCAGCGACTGCAGACTTAAATTTTATTGGTCTTTTACTTCATAATGCCATCGTGAAACCTCATGATATTTTAATTGCTTGAAAGTAAGGTTTAGGAATTCGAGAAAGTTCCTAATGCATAACTATTATAATTTTAATAATTCATGAAAAACTAATTGTGGATATAATGAAAGTGTAAAATTTTTATTCTTACCTTAAAATTTCTTGTCTTTAGCTATTTTCAAGTTTTCTTTTCAAATTCTTAAGTTTGCAGATTTAGTACTACAATTAGTATTACTTTCCTCTACTAAAAGTGAAAGTGAAGTAAGAAGTTGCATAGAATAGAATTGATTTTGTTCATCTTTAAATAATTTACAGTTTGAAGCACAAATTGAAAGAGATATTTTTCATTTTTTTCAATTAATTGGCATTTAATTTGTTATTAAATCCTCCTTTTGCAATTTTTCATCTTTCATTATTGCCCAAATAATGACTGTAAATGATCAGCCGCCAAGATCACAAGCCAAAAATGACCAAAATGCTTAATAACAGCCCGGTGAAAGATGATCTTCTCCTCAATGAGTACATTCAAGAATTTCCCTGACCATGCTTCATCACTCTTTATCGCCGAAAAACACTTTGAGCCAAAGCGCCAAAATGGCCCAAGATGATGCTAAAGAGCAATAAAATATTGCAAGAAGAGGCATCAATATCATGGAATTTGGCGTAAGATGATAAAAAGAGGAACATCATGGCTTTTTTTTGTGCTCAGGGTTTCACAGTCAAACCACAACAAAAAAAATGTGCCAATTTTTTTTTTGTGCAGCACCGGCTCTTTAACTTGCATTTTTTCCCGCCGTAACGAAAATTTCTTTAACGCTCAATTGGTCCCTATATCTCGTCTTTTGGAGCCCCATCTCACTCTTGCACGCACGAAATTGCTCTTTCGAATTAACCTGTAGCCACTGGATGGCATGTGAGAGATACCTGTGCGAAAAGTTCTTGTGGGGCTGGTGTTTTATCTTCTCTTGGGTGCTGCTATGTATTTACATTCGGCCCCAAAAAAAAGGCGAGCTGCCGATGAAGATATATGTGAAAGACAATTTTCCCTCCAAAAGAGCGACGTGTGTGATCGATTTTAGGTTCTTTAAGGCGCACTTTATTGGGGCTTTTAGGGGAAGAGCATGAGGAGAAAGAATTGTTGTTCTTTCTCCTCAACAAAAATTTCACTGAACGAATCGCGAGCCACTTTGGACACCAAGATTGCCGCAAAATTACTTGCAATTGAAATTGATGAAATTGATGTGGATTCTATGTGCCAGTGGGGCTGTTTCGGACACTAATTGGAGTTCTGACTCTATGATTAAATTGCAGAAAGATATGGATAGTTCTTGTATATCGACTGTTACATTAAATTTAGAAGTGAAAGTCAGAATAGATTATAAGATGAAGTAGTACAGTTTTGTGTGCGAAACAACCCCATGAGAGGTATTTTTTTAAGATAATAATTGAAGAGTAGATAAACCACTTTAAATTTATAATTGTTTACATTGAAAAATTACAAAGTTCGTTATATAATTTTAATTTTATTCTCGAAGAATATTAACAAATTAGTTTTATTAAAATTAAATGGATAATCCTGTAGTTGTCGCTTGAGAGAAGATACAGCACAGAATCAAAATTCTTTTCTTCCCAGAACTTTCGGTGCTTTACGCACCGAAGTCAGAGGAAGCCGAAATCAACCGCGATAGAATGAAAAATGTTATAGCAGAGGAATAATAATAATAATAATAATGCTGGCACAACATTCCATGAAGGAACAAGGCCTTCCCACAAGGGGATTTCTAGACATGCATTATTACTTTTTCTTGTACTGGATGAGGTTGTCAGTCCCATGCCACGTGAAATCAAGTGCAGTGAAGCTCACTGGATGCAATTCGAACACCTTTAACGCCAGAAAAATTCCTAGTAACCTAAAGGGGATTCGAACCCGGAACACAGCAGAGGAAAGTTTTAATTTATTTAAAAATTATCATTGTGAAGTCTAAAAAGTGTATAACCAGAAAAGACATCATTCCTATCTCCAACTAAGACGGAGTCCCAGAAGAACCTAGACATTTTCGACCACTGAAGAAAGTGCGTAGAACACCGAAAGCTCTGGGAAGAAAAAATTTTTACCGACGACTACCGGATTATTTATTTAAATTAAACTCAACGTCGGTTTTTCCTATTGGTTTTATTAACCCTTTAAGGACGATTGGGTCACCCGTGACCCAAAAATGAAATTTTTCCTACGGCCTTCTAAAGCTGTACTTTGCTCTAAAAAGTTAGAAAAAAATTATTTTTTCTGACCCTCGATTTTTGACCTTCTCGTGCTTAAAGGGTTAAAGGCTTTTCCAAAAAAAAAAAAAATTGAACAACATACAGGAAAGTGCCCATACTTCGCACAATCCCAAGCTTCATAATGACTAAAATTTTTCTATGATTCTTAATAAATGTGGCTTTTCATACCCATTTTCGAAAAACAATGGGAAAGTGTCCTGTTTTTGAAATACATTACGAAGTCACATTTATTCAGAAACAGGAAAAATTTAGTAATTACTAAGCTTGGGATCGTACAAAGCATGGGCACTTTCCCCAAAATCCCATAAGCTCCGCAAAACATTCACAAGGAATATGGAAGCAGAAATACGAGGTGCTGTTAATTGTGTTTGTCCTTATTTGCAACGGGTATTTTATAGAGTTTCTTTAAATCGTAAAATTCACTTTAGAAACCACTTGGGCATATCGATTCATACGCCTTATTAAGCATTCTTATGCATATTATAAGCACCAATTAATAAAAAGCGCAAAAGTGTTAATAATCAAACAACGGTCGCTTTTATACTAAAATGGCCATAACTGGCCATAAGTGGATAAAAGTAGCCAAAAGTGGCCAAAATTGGTTAATATCCAAGGGGTAACTCATTTCCATTTTTTCTGACAATGGTTTCTGGTTTATCGGGCTTCGCCATTCAGAAATTGAGTTTCTCGGGTTTCGCGATGCAATTTTTGGGTTTCTCGGGTTTCGCGAAGCGTTTCTCGGACAATTGACGAGGGTTTCTCAATATGAGTTACCCCTTGCTAATATCCCTTAGTTATCGAATATGATGCCATAACGTATTTAATAAAGCAAACCTGTAGTCTCCTAAATGCATGTCCAAAGCTCTAAACTGAAGCTTTGATTTAAGAAGTACGATTTGGGGAAGATGGGGCAGTCTCACACACTTAAATTTTTTTTGAATATTCATTATCTAAGCGAGCATGAGCCACATGGGGATCTCAATGGCGCAATAGGCAAGACCGTTGGGTTTTGGGCGGATGAGATCTCTGACTCGACTCTCAAAGTTGTGAGTTCGAGTCCCGTCCAGTGCAAGCAACTGAATGTCTAGAAAAAGTAATTTTCACTGTGATAAAACGTTACAAAATGCACCACCTGTGCCCAAAAAAACTCTGAAAGCATAAAAGAAGCATCCATACTGCGGAAAGGTTTTCCTAAACGGTTTGCGGAAACTTTGTATTTTACATTTCGTATTTTACATGTTCGCATTTCACATTTCATCTTTCATACATTTTGTACAAAAATTGAACCATCTGCCATACATTTTACACAAGCATCGACCAATAAAATAATAGAATTGCAGTTTTATGAGGATGAGGATGATCTAATTATCAGTAGCGCCTGTTGAGGCAAAAGGAAATATTCTGTGCTTTAGGAAGATATCAGTATCTTTTTTTGGGACAAAGGGAAATTTTCTGTGCTTTTTGAAGTTATCAGTAGCTGTTGAGGCAGAGGGAAATTTTCTGTGCTTTGGAAAGTTATCAGTAGCGCCTGTTCAATTCTTGTACAAAATTTATGAAAGACGAAATGTGAATTACGAAATGGTAAAATACCAAATGTACTAGAATGCAAAGTTTCCGTAATACGAAATGTGCAATACAAACATGTAGAACACGAAATGTAAAATACTAAGTTTCCATATCCCTTCCTAGACGGTCTACACATGGACTGAACAGATTCTTCCATCACGGAATATAACAGCAATGTAACATGATTACATTGTAACAAGGTATACCGATACGATTAATAATTATGAGCCATATTCAAATAAGTTAAATCTCGTAAATTTCTCTTGGATATTGGATATCTAAAAATATATAGCACAATTCCTAGATATTCATTTATGGTTCACTACTGAGTCTGTTAAAGAAGCCAAATTATTTTCTTATCTTTTAAAAGATTTATAATCAACATTTAAGGTAAAGTACCCTCTAGTCGGCCGGTTCTTCAACTAGGCCAGTTGAATTATTTAACCAATTTTTTTTAACGTTTTATAGTCAATTTCTATGAAATTTTCACTGATTTACGCTATATATGATATAATGCACCTTATAATGTTAAATCAGTAAGACCATATTATAACAAATCTAAGTAAATTGAATAAATAGTCGCACTGGCCGAGTTAAGAAACCGGCCGACTACAGGGTACTTTACCTTAAATGTTCATAATTCAAATTGCAGATTGAAATACTTATAAAACTTCTAAACTCCATACCAACCCAAGAACCAAGACTTTGACAAATCTTTTAATGTACCTTTAAAAGACTTATAATGAGAACTTTGTGTTTAAATTTATGTAGAAAGTGTTAACCCACTTAAGAATGCACCACTTTACTTTTAGTAGGCTCAGAGATGGAACCAAGAACGCTATAAGCAGATTATAAGTATTTTGGATCTATAATATCTTACTCAGAGAATTGTACAAGAATTTATAGATTATATAGAAAAGAGAATACTTGTGTACGCTCTATTTTACTTATAAGGTTCAATGGAATCTGTTAAGTTGATTTAGTAATAAAATACTAGTAATTTCAAAAATTTATTAATTATTACACATCGTCGTATAAGAGTTTCAGACTAGTGCCTTAGCCCAGTTGACGAGTACCTTGATATCCTAATAGAGAATTTAAGTGGTTTTTTCAAAATATAATGAATCATTTATACTAAATATTTAATCTAAAGTCATTTTACTGCTTGAACTCAAAGAGAGAGCAGTTAGGGTCGAAGGAACACCTCTTCGACACGGAACCCCTATTAACACTTTTGTCAAAATTATGAAATGTATTTAATGTATCTGGTAAAATGCAAGTAATATGATGTTTTTTTCTGTAATTTCATATTCGAAATCGGTACTGGAAGTATCAATAAGTATGACATGATAAATTCTTAAAGTGTCAATAGGTGTTCCTGTCACTCTATATAATCCATTTTTTTCCAACTTGTCAGCGTCCTAGAGTTTAAACGGTCTAAGATATCAATCAAAATTTACTATCGTAAAATATACTATCCGGCTAGTAAAATCTACCATCCGGATATTAAAATCTACTATCCGGGGATATTAGAATTCACCATCCGACTATTAGAATTTACTATTCGTAGGATAGTAAATTCGAGAGGGTAGCACGTAGATTCTACAATTTTTGTCAGTCCGATCTAATATCGCGTTTGCTGGGTGACTTTTTTACTATTCGCCCATTAAAATTTTGTATGGAGAATGGTAAATTTTACCATCGACATTTTTTTCGGTAGACGATTTCAATAAGCATTTGTTGATTCTCCCTTCTCTAACCCCTCTTACCAAGACCTTAGGTGATGAGACCTATTTTGACTAAATTCTAATACGTGAAGTGATCATTTATAAAGCTCAGTGCGATTAACCCTTTAAGGACGAATGAGACACCGGTGTCAAAAATACAACACTATTTTTTCGAACTATTCAGAGAACAAAATAAATTTATATAGTCAAATAAGCTGTTTTTGTTCTCGGGACACAGGTGTCCCACTTGTCCTTAAAGGGTTAACAAAATAAATACAGTAGAGCCTCGCTATAGTCCATATTTGGTTCCAGATTTGACACTTGGGTCGCATTATAGTCCATGTCATTTTTTAAAATTATCAACGACTTTTAGTATTGAAATTGCTCGACGGCTTCCACTTTTCTTTGCGATTGTGGTACTTGTCCTCGCTCTCTTCATTATGGATCACAATTATCACAACTACTCAATAAAGTTTGCCAAAAATATTAAAATAATTATGACAACATTTCATGTCGCGTACTAAAAAACATAACCTAACTTAAAATGCTTAAAATCAGTGTTTTGAAATCAACGGTCGATAAATTGTGGACAATAGAGCGATGGCCTATAGCGGGGTTCTACTGTAACAAAATTCGTATCATTCTGCGTGACCGTGCTCAGTACCATCCTGTATCCTTTATCAATGTAATCCCATGTAAACCTTTGTCCTCAATCAAGCCAAATTGACAAATCATTCATAAGTTTCATAATAAAATTTATCTTAAAAAAAAAAATGAATACTTGAGACTGATTTAATCACATAGAATATTTTACTCCCGTTGCGTTCTTTGATTGGTTAAGTCTTGTCTTGAATGATCGTATGTTTTAGCCAGGGGCGTGACATTAGCTCTGAAAAATGCGACGAGTTTTAGTGTAATTTTTTTTCCTAATTCGTACACATTTCACGAGATATCTCCAAAACTACGTAGGTTGCCAATTTGGGGTTTTCGGTTGCCTTTAGGTTATTAAATTGGCTTTTATGTTGTATTAGTATTATTTCCTAGTTCATTCAACAATGACAGAAAAGAGCTAATAAACTCAAATGTTTTTTCGGCACGCTAGAAACATATGCGAAACATAGAAAACGTCCTGGTTGTAGCCAATAAGAAAAGGGCAAGGGCCCAAAATATTTTGCATAATTTAAATATTTGATAGATTTGAAGAATTGTATTTTCTTAGTGTCGATGTCGTCCTAAACAGCCCCCCCCTTACCCTTGACGAAATAATCCGGCGGTGCCGAATGGTAGCCTCCCGCGAGGAATCAATGTGTACGACTAAATATTAGTGGTTGGTGAGGCGGATGAATGGACAGGAGAAAAATTGTGGTCAGTCAGCATTGCAAATAAATCCGCGTTCCAGAGGCCGAAGATGAATTGGCCATTTACGGGCAAATTAGGGCTCCGGGACATGTTTAAATACTGCTCAAAATGGCATAATGCGTCAATCACGTAAATGGATATGGAGTGCTATCCGCCAGAAGTTCTCTCTCCATTGGACTTATAGCCAAAGAGACTAAGAGAGTGTCTTGTGGCCACAGAAAGAATTTCCATTGATTCCGATGCAATCGCAAAATCGTTGGAAATTCTTATCAATCTGGACGAGTTGTTTGTGCATCAAATGAGATCAAACACGATGATCTTTCACACGACTTCTTTTGATGAAAAATTGGAACAAAAAAAAGCCTCTCTTTCTCTGGTGTGGATTGCAATGGGCTTATTGGGGATTCATAATGAGGCACAGAGAGAAAGAAATTGATCCAGTGTATATGAGAAAATATACATATTGTTAATAATCAATTGATCTTTTTCGATTATTCTCTTAATCTTTCTCTTTCTTCTGATCTTTTGGCATTGGGTGTATTGGTGCATTGAGGCACCTGAGAAGCACCTGAACAGATTCTCAGATGGCATGTGGAACTTACGCATTATGCTGTTTTATAACCATCGATCGTCTTTATGTGAATATGTGTGTGGCACTGAAACGATATTTGGGTCAGTTTTTTTCCTCCTAAGCCATGATCATCATCATCATCAATTCGCGGCTCTGTTTTGTCCGTCTGTCGATCATCTCTCTCTCTGCGGAATTAACAGTATATTTTATACAAGCACGGATCTACCAATTGGCTATATACATATGCTATGCCATGTTAAAATCCATGCTGCCAATACTAGATCCAATACAGCATAGTATGCTGGGTATGCTAGGAGAAAGAAGAGCATGGGCAGCAGAAATGAGAGAATTTGGTCAGAAGGATCCGGAAATTGAAGTTGACTCTGTTACAAATAAAGTGCTAAATATTTCTTCTTTCTCATCCACCAAAGTACTTTTTTTTCTCATTCTTCAACTTCTTTCTCTCATGGAGCTTTTTTTTTTAAATGGTTTTATTTCTTTCTTCTCATGCACAGATTTTGGCGGGTGATGATGTCGAAGTGGTGAAGGCGGTCTCGCCAGATGAAGCACCAGAACGATCAGATGACCCAGATCAAGTGGCTCTAGAGTCAGTGGATCAGGAGGGAGCACCCACACTTCATTTTCAACATGGACCTCCGCCTCCGCCAGGACCAAGTAAGTTCACCAAAAAAAAACACCTTGGCTAGATAAAGGTTTGGTTGGTTTGGTAAGATCCAAAGGCGAAACAAGAAAAGGACGGATTTATCTGAAGATGGCTTTTAATTTCAATTCAATTTATATATTTCTTCTCAATTAATGCTTGGTTTCGTCTGCCGCCGACTTACCACTACCGATCTCACCAGGCCCACTCAGAAAACGACGTGTCTAACTTTCTATGGGATTTTCAAAAATATAGGTCTTGCTATCAAGAAAATTTTAAGACACGAATCAACCTATACCCGTTATACTTTGAATTTAGACTTGTTTTTTAAAACTGAACAACTAAGACCCGACGTGACTTGAGGACAAGTACTAAAAAGTGTTAAAAGATTTCCTTCAAAATTCAACGCACATCATAGCTTGATAGACCTGAGGAGATTTGAGGACCTTAACACCTGTAAATACTTAACTCAATGCAATTTATTTTCCTTCACTGAGAGAAATCCGAAAAAGTTAAAATAACATTCCGGAAATGTTAATTTTACCCTGCATTATTGATCCGAAATCGGTGTAAATATAACCCTTTTTAGCTCTATTATGGGTTAAAGTTACCCTTCTTTCATGTTAATTTTATCCTTAAAAGGTGTAAAATTAACATTAAAAAATGTTGATATATTTTTACGCCCAAAAAGTGTTAAAGTTATGAGGAAAAAAAGTTAATCGCACCCTCTTTTTTTTCTCAGTGTTTAGAAACTTAAAAAATACGGTTTTTCATAATTATCACTTTCATTTTTTCATGTATCACATCATACATTTTTTAAAATTTTTTAAACATTATTTGCTCAGTCTTACAAAATTTAACTACTATTTTTTGTTTAAAATATATTTTATTTCATGTTAGAAAATTGTTAAAAACTACTTTTTTTTCTAAAAGAGGGTGCGATTAACTTTTTTTCCTCATAACTTTAACACTTTTTAGGTGTAAAAATATATCATCATTTTTTTATGTTAATTTTACACCCTTTTAAGGGTAAAATTAACATGAAAAAGGGTAACTTTAACCCAAAATACACCTGAAAAGGGTTATATTTACACCGATTTCGGATCAATACTGCAGGGTAAAATAAACATTTCCGGAATGTTATTTTAACTTTTTCGGATTTCTCTCAGTGAACTCTTTCAAATATAAGTCGTTATACTATTAAATTTAATTGAAAAATCTATGATATATTTCACTTTCACATTTTATGTAAAATATAGTTTTAAGTTTTGATTTTTTATTTCAGAATTGATTTCAAATATCTATGATATTTTTTTCATTAAATACTTTCAAAATTGTTTTCAGAGTTGCAAATGTATCAATTTAATTATTTTTTCAATACGTTTGATCTATATAATATTGTTTTTTTTTGCCCTCTCATTGATGCTGAAATCCAAATTGTTTATAGTTGGAATAAAGAAAATTTACGCAGCTTGACAAAATTCAAAGGTGAACTTACGGCTCCTTTTATTTTTTAAATTATGGATCGAAGGCTTCAGGGTTCTGTATCGCTCCTTGGAAATTACAAAGGGCCAACTCACTTTTTGGCGATTTTGAAGTTTTAATACACTCAGACAGAGAATTTAATAAAATTTCAGATGATATGAGTCAATAAATTTCGTTATTAGAAAAGTTTTTCAAAATTTTACTCTTTATGATTGCTTGCGCGGTTTTGTTTGAAGTCAAGGGGCACAAAATAGATTTATCGTTCAAATTTTTGTGAAACAAGGGTTTAACTCAAGCAAGTTGATCCCTTTTCATTCTAATTTCATGAAAATTTGCGCATAATTTAGAATGACAAAGAGCTAACTCATAAAAAAACTTTTTTTGAAAGGTAAAAATATGTATGTTTCGATGTTTATGATAATGCTCACACAAATAGAAAAGAATTAAATTGTTTTTATTAACATACTTAATTGAGATAATTATTTATACAAAATTAAATCTTTCATGCTGTCTCCTGAAAAATGGCTCAGATTGAGTTGACCCCTTGTAATTTCCAAGGAGCGATATATTGTACTTATCACGACAATAACTCTTGTGCCTGAAAAATGCACAAAGAGAAAATGTGAAAAATGTAAAAAAAATCAAAAATATTGTATTATGATCTTACTTCCATTCTTGGAGTTGTAATCATTCACAGTAATTTCCTGATCATTAAGAACTGCGATGTACCATGTTCCGACAGGCCTTCTGTCTGGGAATTTCGCATTAAAATCTCAAGTCAGCTGGAAAATTGAAAATAAAGTTCTTTAACTCTTTAAGGACGAGAAGCTTTCCGCTGAGCGAAATTCAATGAAATCAAGTTTCGCTCGATATTGTAGCCTAAATAAGAGATTTATGGTTAAAAAGAAATTTTCCCATCCCTACACAGTAAAAAATTTCGGCAGGTATTTGTTCCAAAATTAGCTCGTCTACGGACACCCAAATTTTTGGAACAAATTTATATCTATTTTGGACAAATTTGTATGTATTTGGAATAAAAATGTTTTCTTCAGATACAATTTTGTTTCAAAAATATTTGTTCCAAAGTAAATTTATTCCAATATTTCGGTCAGTGGCCAAACGTTTTTACCGTGTAGGAATCCTGAAAAACTATCGGTCATATATGACCCAATCGTCCTTAAAGGTAAAAAAGCACAAAATTTTCCAGACAAACTAGTTTACTCGTTTGCTCTGTTATTTTTGAAAGATAAATAACTTGAATATATTTGTAATAATAAAAAAAATTAGAGTACGAGTAAAAATTAAAACGATCAAAAATTAATTTTAAGAAATCTCATTCAATTTTTGGTCTCAAAGAATCTTGAAGACTGGTACACAAAAACAATAATTTTTAATGAAAAATGTATTATTGTTTACTTCATTTTTAATTTTTGATATTCATCAAAACAAGTTTTGCATACTGGTAAGGAAATACAGAGATAAATGTCGCATGCCTCGCAAATACAATTGGTCTTATAATCCTTTTTTCTGATAGCACCATGTGCACCTCAGTTTTCTTCGAAACATATTTGATGGTAATGGGTAGGTGCAATGTTGCTTGTCTCTGGGAATTTAAGACGTACAATTGCACATTGCTGTGGATCCGGGAGTTCTTCCGGAGTTGATGCATTCTCGATGAAGACTTCAAAGTCCACTTCATCCACGTCTTGTTCCAAATATATTATGTCGCATTCGTTCAGGACAAGATTGTCGGCATCATCGCTATCTTCCGGGCATAATATGTGGATAATTTCGGGTTCATTGATCATGAAATTTTTTTTTCATTTTTGAAGTCATCTACAAAAGTTAAAAGTTATGAATTTACAACATTTACGTAGAAGTATTTTATAAATTATCAAAATATTACCTGCTTCTGTCAGTATTTCACTGGGAAATCTCAGTTAAATGATATTATCACACAATATTACACGAATAATTGACTATTCTATTGACGAATAATTGAAACATTCTGACCTCAAAACTTGGAAAATCCATTCGGTATTTTTTTACCTTTATGGACGATTGGGTCATATATGACCCATGAAAATTATAAAGCTTTCCTGAAAATACCAATAAACTATAATTTTTACTTTGTTGAGAAATATTATGTATAGTTATTATAGTTTCTAGTCCCAAAAGGTTTTTGCTTTAAAAAAATTAGAAATATTGAAAATATTAAAATGCAAGCACCAACGTGAAAATTTGAAAATTCGTTATTTTTGAGCTCAAATATTTTTTATATAGCAAATAGCTGGAGATTCACAAAAAATATCCTAGATTCCTACATCTTTCTACTTTGTGATTAGGTACAAACATTAGAAAGAAATAACTTCAGATAGTCGGGAAAAATTATTTTCTCTATGGGTCACGGGTTACCCAGTCGTCCTTAAAGGGTTAAGGCACAAATCCCCATGTCTTGATCCAAGAGTTGTGCCAGGACACGTTTCCAGAGAGCTGTTTTCTGAGTGGGTAAATGGCAAAAACCCTAAATCACAGATCGTATATGCCAAGATTAATGGAATATTCCTCAAGATTCAGAGTAATTTTAAATCGTAGACTTTTTGAATTCTTTCCCAGGTGCGCCTAAACTGGCATCCTTGGGACTAGGCCAGCCATTTGGACCACCACCACCGCCGCAACTCGCCTATCATGGACCTCCGCCTCCACTGCCAAATCATCCTCATGATCTGGGTCAAGACAAACTCTTCTCTCTGCCTCCTGTGAGCAATGACCTTTGGTCAGCTCCAGTTCCGGATATGCCCAAGATCATATCGCTGGACGTGAAGTGCGAGAAGGGCGGCATGAAGGTGTTCTTGCAGTTCGACAAACCCTTCTTTGGGATAGTCTTCTCCAAGGGGCATTACAGCAATATCAACTGCGTTCACTTGCCTGCAGGTTTAGGCAGGACCTCAGCGACTTTCGACATTGGGATCCATGCTTGTGGAACGTCAGGAAATACCGAGAATGGCCTGTATGGCTATGGAACGGAATCTGGCTCGGGGACCTACTTTGAAAATATCATTGTAATCCAGTATGACCCACAAGTGCAGGAGGTTTGGGATCAAGCCCGGAAGCTTAGGTGTACCTGGCATGATCAGTATGAGAAGAGTGTGACCTTCAGACCTTTCCCTGTAGATATGCTGGACGTGGTAAGAGCAGATTTTGCTGGAGACAACGTTGGATGCTGGATGCAGATTCAGGTGGGCAAGGGTCCATGGGCATCTGAAGTATCCGGATTGGTGAAGATCGGTCAGACTATGACCATGGTGTTGGCGATTAAGGATGATGATAGCAAGTTTGACATGCTAGTGAGGAATTGCATGGCTCATGATGGCAAGAGGGCTCCAATTCAGCTGGTTGATCAACGAGGATGCGTCACAAGACCCAAGCTAATGTCACGGTTTACGAAGATCAAGAACTTTGGTGCATCGGCTTCTGTGCTGTCCTATGCTCACTTCCAGGCCTTCAAGTTCCCTGACTCAATGGAGGTTCACTTCCAGTGCACCATTCAGATCTGTCGGTATCAGTGTCCTGAGCAATGTTCAGATCCTCTTCTTGATGTTCATCATCTATCTGCTGGTCCTGAACATCAATACGGTCCTCCGCCTCCGCTTCCATTGGACGCCTTCCTGCATGCAGCTGCCAGGAAGAGGGATGATCGTCGCGTGGGGAGAATTACTCGTTCAACGGATCCTGAGAAGGAGGTCGGACTCAACCGAGTCATCCGGGTTGTGTCATCAGGAGATCTCACTTTCCCCATCGACAGTCAGGCCAACGCAACTCAGCAGGAGACCATGGTGTTCCCAGCACGAGAGGATGGTCTCATCTGTATGACAACGCCCGGTTTCGCGGCCACGCTGGTCGTTCTACTGGGCATCCTCATTGTCTCCTGCCTCATGTCAGCCTTCCTCTGTGTCCGTCTCAGGCCATTCTCCCTGGCGGCCGAGAAGGCGCGCACAGTGGCCTTTACCAATCCAAACATGACCGTCGTTGGTACAATTCAGCGAGTACCTGCCCCATCTACGACTAAGAAGCGCTACTGCTTCTACACGTCTTCCTCGTGAAACATCCTACGAATTCCAAACAGTCGTTCACCCTCCATTGTTGTCCCAGATGCAGACGAAGGAGAAAAATCATCATGTTAATATTTGTACCTCATACGCCACAGATCATAGTGCAGACTTTGTGTCTTATGTTTAAGAATATCTTGTTGTAATCGTTTATATTTTAAAACACTAACACTGGTCCATATTCCAGGAAGGGCAATACCCTAAATTCTAAAAATCCTTGCTCTTAAAACAAAGGTCTGAAAGTACAGTACGACTCCAATAGAGTCAACACATTTGATTCCTATATACCTGTAATATTATAAGTTATTAAATTTTGTAGGGTAAGTGTGCCAAATTCCGGACAGCTTGCAATTTCGGTCATCTTTTTCGTTCCTCGAATTTCCATGAACTTTTGGATTTTACGAACTCTACAGATTATACAATGCAAAAGAATAACAAAAAATGTAGCTTCGATAAACTAGAAAATGTGAAAAGGCATAAGAAGAATTCCCCAAGGGCAAGGAACTATGAGAATGAAGGTGGCCGAAATAGGGCACCAAAGCTATATCTATATTTTTATTCATTTTAAAATGTAGGGTAAATTTGCCAAATTCCGGCCAGCTTGCAATTTCGGCCACATGTTTTGTTCTTCGAATATCCATGAACTTTCAGGTTTTGCATACTATAGAGAATATACAATGCAAAAATAACAAAAAATGTCGCATCGACGAGCAAGATGATCTGAAGAAGACATTGAAAGAATTCTTGAAGGGCAAGAAACTATGAGAATGAAGGTGGCCGAAATAGGACATCAATGTTACGTCTACATTCTAATTCCCTTTAAAAATGATTAAGAATGAATTTAGAGAAAATAAAGACGATAAACTATCTACAAGGTTTCAAGAAACACTCCTTATTAAAAAGTAACAAAAAAATCAATTTCTATTAGAAATATTACATTTCAAACTTGAGACTTCGGCGGTTGCATGCAACTATGCCGAAATTTGGCACACTTACCCTATTAAGAATGATTTTTGAGTAAATAAAGACGGTAAACTCATTACAAGGTTCCATGCAAGACTGTTTCAGAAGAAAGAATTAAAAAAATCAATTTGTATTTAAAATATTACATTTCAAACTTGAGACTTTGATGCTTCCATGCAACTATGCCGAAATGTGGCACACTTACCCTAGTTACTATTTCACTCGATAAAAATGGTCTCTGATTCTTACTTAAGCCTGGAATTTTACATATTTTTTCACGGTGTTAAAAATTTTTAGGGGTTGACTCTATCGGAGTCGCACTGTATAAATTGGTTATCTTTCTAAATCGGACTCTAACCTCAAAATATTTAAGAAATCCTAACCTCAATATCCTATTTTTGAGGTTAAGTTGTGTTAAATCAATTGAAACGTTATGTGTTTTAGTAAATCTTTCTTCAATGTCTATTCCAGAGGTGTGCAAGAACCGTTGAAACCGAATAAACGTCAATATAAGTTTGCTCTGGTAGCGTTTTGACCATTGACGTACATGTTTCATTTGACGTTTATTTGGTTTCAACGGTTCTTGCACGCCTCTGGTCTATTCTAACCCTACTTTTAAGAGCACTTCTTTAGGTATTTTCTTCAAATGATCGTTAGAAATTTTACAAACATCAAAAGAAAACTTGTATGTGTCATCCTGAAATATGAGCCAAAATCTCCATAGAGTACAAGAAGTCAAGCATTTTCACGAAGAAATTGCAGAACCTCTAACATTTTCACTATTCCAAAAAACTAAAAGTCAAACTACACTCACTGGATTCTTCTTCAGAACTTCCATCAAAGTATGAGACTGGCTCCACTATTTTTCGCTTATTTATCTATATTTACTATTTATTTTTATTTATTTGTAATTATGATTGGAAAAATCTGCTTCCACTTTATGTTTTTTTATCTATCACACAATTATTTATTTATTTATTTCGTTGTCCTAATTTATTTGTTTTTTTTTGTTTTTGTATAATTTTGAGCAAATTTATCTAGTGTATTTTCAATTGAAAAGATTATTATCGCCGCTTAGTCTTTTATTTGGACGAGGGATTATTTAGGAATGTGAGGTTATGTTGATGTTAATCTAACTTATACTCTTCGACAAATTTGCAACATTGCAAAAGATGGAAAACTTGAAATGGTGAAATTTAAGAACCCTGAGAATAGGGTTATGTTCAAAATTTGAAACTCTGTTATGAAATAACCTCAAAATAACATTAATATTACTCTCAGAAAAAAAATTCGTCTACTTTTAACGAATGAGATTAGGTTAGGTTAGGTCAGAAAGGTTTATGGAACGTCAAGAAGAGCCTTCTGAAAGTTTTCCTTATCAATCAGAGAATATCAGAAATGTAATTACAAAAAGCAAAGGTTTACTGAGAGATAACCTCAAAATTTTGTATCCTAAATCTATTGAAATGAAGCTTTCGTCAAGGTCAATTATAGCTTCCTATGACTTATATTGCTTCCTAAAATTTTTATTTGGAAGATTAAAATTAAATAATGCTCCTTGGTTGTGATTTTACTTGTAAGAAAAAATCCTACACATAACCTTCAAATTAAGGATACTCAAAAGTTACTTGAATATTCGTGTCGGAGTATTTGATTTGAAAACTACGGGAACAATTTATTTTCAAACACATCTCAGCTAAACCCTGAATAAATTGATACATTTTAAATACTTGTAGATTTGGTAAGGTTATGTAGCAATTAGAAAATTATTCCAAAACACTCACATTAAAGATTTTTCTTAATGAAAAGCTGTAAAATTTCAAGGTTTGAAAATATAAATTGACTAGAAATTTCGTTCAGATTCTTCAAAGTAATATTTTTGAGGCAATATTCCAATATTTATTTTCCGTTTTGGGGTTATGTATAACTTTTATGTAATTGCGTGAGCTTATTCACTCTGTTAAGAAAAAATTTAAGGCTTCCAAATTGAAAATTGATTAGAAAATCTGTTCTGATTCTTTGAAGTATTATTCGTGAGGCAATATTAAAATGTTTATTCTACATTTTGAGGTTATGTATAACTTTTATGTAATTGCGAGGGCTTTTTTACTCTGTTAAGAAAATTTTCAAGGACTCCAAATTGGAAATTGACTAGAAAACCTGTTCTGATTCTTTAAAGTGTTATTCTTGAGGCAATATTACAATGTTTATTCTCCGTTTTGAGGTTATGTATAACCTTTATGGAATTTTCTGAGCTTCTTCATTGCGTTAAAAAAGTATTAAAGGGATTAAAAAGAGAAATTAACTAGAAAGTGTCTTCGGATTCCTTGAAGTAGTAATGTTGTAGTAATATAACAATGATTATTCTACATTTTGAGGTTATGTGTGAACTTTATGCAATTTCGTAAGCTTTTTCATTCTATTAAGATTAGTCTTCAGGGTTTAAAAACAGAATTGAATAAAGAATTCGTTCAGATTCTTTAGAGTAATAATTTTGGGATAATATTACCATGTTTATTCTCCGTTTTGAAGTTATGTATAACCTTTATGCAATTTCGTGAGCCTTTTCACTCTGTTAAGAAAATCTAAAGGACCTAAAAACAGAAATTGACTTGAAAATTTAGTCGTGTCCTTTCAAGCATTTATTTTTTAAGGTAATATTCCAACATTTATTTCACGTTTTGGGGTTATGTATAGCATTTATGCAATGTCGTAAACATTTTCACTCTGTTATGAAAAATTTCAAGGTTCTAAATTGAAAATTGACTAGAAAATCTGTTCTGATTGTTTAAAGCTTTATTTTTGGGGCAATATTACAATGTTTATCCTCCGTTTTGAGGTTATTATATTACCATTATGCAAATTCGTGAACATTTTCACTCTGTTAAAAAAATTTCAATTGCTTAACAGAAATTGACTAGAAAATTTGTTCGTGTTCTTTCAAGCATTTATTTTCGAAGTAATATTCCAATTATTATGTAATAGGGAGATGATAATATTCCAATGTTTATTTCACCTTTTTGGAGTTATGTGTAACCTTTATTCAATTTCGCGATTTTTGCATCCGTTAAGAAATATTCCCTTATTTTAAAAATTTAAATTTTCTAGAAAATCTATTCATATTCTTTAAATTAAAAATTTTAATATAAAATTACTATGTTTATTTTACGTTTTGAGGTTATGTATAACCTCTATCGAATTTCGTGAGTTGTTCCAGTCTGTTAGGAGAAAAATTATCGGTTTCGGAAATAAGAATTGTGTAGTAAAGGGAGTTTGTTCAACTAAGCGACAATTTTGAGGTTATATGCTAATAAATCTTTTAGAATTTGAGGATATATATAACCCCCCCTCTGAGCAAAATATTATTTTACAAAAGAAAGTTTCCCAGTTCAACTAAATTTATTCAATTTATTAATAAACTGATCAATGTTTATTGAAGTTAATCTAACAAAACATATCCTCACCTTCCAAAATGACCTCTGGGCCAAATAAAGAATAAGAGGTTATTAAAATTAAAAATTGTTGTAAGAAATGTTGAAAAAAAAGTCAAGAAAGCGTTAATAGTGTAATTTTTGTTGGGTTTTGTAGTCGAAAGGAGGAGCAGATTATATTTATTTTATTTATTGGAGAATGTGAAGGAGGTTATAAAATAAATTTTAATTGTAATTTATTGTCAGAAGAAGAAGAGAGAAAAAAAATTACCGGGTAGAAAACGCCAAGTTGTTCAATTTAATTTATAATATAAAATTACTTTATAACACAGCATAGAGAGATGCATAATTATTGAGCATGATTTTCCAGGTTTGAAATAAATGTTTTTCTTCTCTTTTTAAATCTTGACTGGAAAATCATGCAGCGTAGCTATTAATTGTACCTGTAGCATTTAGGAAAGTGTCTCAGAGTGGCCAAAAAAAAGCAGCGCTAGAAGTGGCATGTCCTGCCCAGAAGACAGATTTGTCCACTTGGAAGATACATATTAAATAAAAATCTTAGAATATTGTTAAAATTATTAATTAATAAATTTATCACAATAAGATAAATAATATCATTTCTCTAGAGAAAATGATGGTAATGGTTTGGGTCGCCATATAATTAATATCTTGTAGCTATGTAGTCATTTAAAAAAAAAGCAGTGAAAGATTAATCCTAAGAGTTTGAGAACAGCAAGTTAGACAAGTTGACAAATATATTTTGCAAAAAAATAAAAATTGCGCCTTCAATTTCCGAAGATGCTCTTTTCGGGTCAAAATTTTGCTAGGAATGTATGATTAGAACGTAAGATTAATTTATATTGTATGATGAATTGTCTGTCAAATGATGAATGGAATGAATAAATATAGAAAATTATACATAGAAAAGGAAAAAAATCTTGATACTCTCCAAGAATGCAACGGACTTTCAATTTGCAGCAAGTGGAGACGCCAGGTGAACCAAGGTGAACCATCAAATGAAACACAAAAATTTTCCTTCTTACAATTCCTATATTTTTTTCTCATCTCTCATTTCATCTTTCATTTATATTCTACAATGATTTTACATAAAAATTACATCATTAATGAATATCTTATGTGTAAGGGTGTGTGGCGTGTGAATGCGTTTTTTTTTCCTGGAGGAGAAGTGGCTGGAGGAAGAAGGTAAAAAAAATAGATGAAAGACATAAGATTTCACTCTTATTTGTTGAAGCCATTGATACACTTTGCCAAATATTTATTCACAAATTTGCTGAATAAACATTAGCACAATTGACGCATCCATAGCTCCAACAAATGTGGCTAAAAAAAAAGGTGTTTTTGCATGTGAGAGGCAAAAAAAAATAAATTAAATTTAAATGAAATAAATCCTTCGACGCGCTAACTTAAAAGGACAAATTAACTTAATGATAGTAATAAATTAGAGATTTGACATTTGAGCCACAGATTCTGCTCTGTGGTCAACATTTTATGAGTTATTTCATTGAGAACTCCCATTGATTGTTTGGCTTCTTAAGACTCAAAATAGAGAATCATTTTTTCTGGATTGGAATTCAATAAAAGTGATGCAACAGAGACGATAAAATAAATCTCAAAGATTACGTTTAGTGTCTTAAATCGAAGAGAATGAGAGATATTAGACGTTAGGCTGTTTGAAAAATTAGTAAACAGGACTGCAGCGCCATTGGCGTGAACCTGACAAATTTTGCATAATCCAAAATGTCGCGTTGAGCACTTCAAATAGAAGATAATGTACCTAGCGAGCACCAAATGCTAACCGATAACATTAAAAACAACAGACGGGAAGTAGTGCCATTTCCATATATTTGGTTTGCACTTTTTGTTCGAGAACTGCTGACCGGTCAGCATAGTTTTGCTAATCGACTCAGCAAAACTATGCTATGAACATTGCCTTTTTCAACTAACTTTGCTCGCTGGGTAAGATCATCCCAACTTAACGCTATTAACGTTAACCTGACGAATTTTACATGATCTAAAATGTTTTTTCGATCATATTCCAAATAAAAGAGAATTTAGGATCATGGACGTTAGGAGCTTTCAAAATTGGTTACCCCTATTGCAGCGCCATTATCGGTTATCTGGCAAATTCAAAATGTTCTAAAATCTTGCCCTGAGTTACCTAATAAATTTAAAGGAACTCGAAATATAGAAGGTTTAATGATGTGAAAATAATCAACTGCGACTGCAGAGACACTGTGTTTCTTTGACAAACTTCGGATGTCCCAAGATCTTAGTTCAAGTCTTAAGAAAAGTCGACATACAGGAGTTTAATTGCTTTTCAAATCGGTTACCCTGACAGTAGCGCCATTATTGTTTATCTGACGAACTTTACATGATCCAAAATGTTTCTTCGATCATTCCAAATAAAAGAGAATTTAACACTAAACCTACCAAGACCCGGTCAAATTGACCGGATTAAAATTAGCACATATTTGAACGGTATAATGTCAATATAAAACTTTATGAATTTCTTATTTTTTATTGTTTAAATTTTAATTTTTGCTCTTTTTCAAGACAAATTTGTTGAGTATGCTACCCTACCACGGTTTCTCATTTGACCGAAAAATGACCAAAAACGGTCGGTAGGTTTAGTGTTAAGATCATGGGCGTTATGAACTTTCAAAAGACTACAGCGCCATTAGCGGTTATCTGACAAATTCAAGATGTTCTAAAATCTTACCCTGATTACCTAATAGAGCAAAATGTCTCGAAATGTTGAAGGTTTAATGATGTGAAAATAATCAACTGCGACTGTAGAGCCACTGTGTTTCTTTGACAAACTTAAGATGTCCCAAGGGGTTCCGGTGGTTCCGGTCAGAATCCCGAATGCCAAAATCTCGAAAGCCAAATCCGGAACGGCAAAATCCCGAAAGCCAAAATTCCGAATTCTTAAAAGGCAAAGGGAAATTTTCTTTGTCTTGGGAAATTATTCTACATATCGCTCCTTGGAAATTACAAGGGGCCAACTCACTTTTTGGCGATTTTGATGTTTTAATGCACTCAGACAGAGCATTTAATAAAATTTCAGATGATATGAGTCAATAAATTTCGTTATTAGAAAAGTTTTTCAAAATTTTACTCTTTATGATTGCTTGCGCGGTTTTGTTTGAAGTCAAGGGGCACAAAATAGATTTATCGTTCAAATTTTTGTGAAACAAGGGACTAACTCAAGCAAGTTGATCCTGTGTCATTCTAATTTCATGAAAATTTGCGCATCATTTTTAGAGTGACAAAGAGCTAACTCATAAAAAAACATATTTTGAAAGGTAAAAATATGTATGTTTCGATGTTTATAATAATGCTCATACAAATAGAAAAGATTTATAATTTCCAAGGAGCGATATTATCGTTATCCTCCATAATTTCATCCCTTTTAGGATTTTGAACATTCGTTTTTTTCTAGTTCGGAATTTGGCTATCGGAATTTATGCCGAAAATAGACACAGGCTAATCCTAGAGAATACTCAGCTCGTAAAACTTGACGGTAAAGGATCAGCCCAAACTATCATACACTGAGGATTTAGAATCAAGGATTAGCGTTTTCAGCGTAAATTTCTATTAAATCTCCACACTTTGATTGCTGAAAGGCTTCTTAAGTGCAACATCAATGGATTTTTCGTACAGTAAGGAGCATTCTGATCTTCTCCTTACTCTAAACTCAAAATGGTTTTTCGGTATTGTGTACCATTACTCTCCATGTTTTTTTTTCATTTAATTGATATTTCGAAAAGCACCCAAAAACTCTCAAAGTGAAGATTTTTATTTTCAGCAGCGGCGCTGATATTGCTTAATCGCCATAATTTCACTAGACCTCATAAATTTAGAAGATCAGCCTGATCCTCCAAATTATAGGCTGATCCGTGAGTGTATCGACACCAATCCTCATTTTTCGGGCTGATCCCTAAGCCGATGCCAAGGGGTAGATAACTGTGCCGCTCACGGTTCATTCGAGTGCCGATCTGCCGATCTGAACAATTTTGTGTGCACAACTTGTGCCGATTTCGTGCCGATCTGTCAATTCTGCAGAATTTTCGTAGAAATTTCGCGGAAAGATTAGTGTTTACTGTACGGTACATTAAAATCTGTCAGTTGTTGTACGAAATTTATGATGTTATTCGAGTTTAAACAAACGCAATACAGTAGAGTCTCGCTATAGTCCATATTTGGTTTCAAATTTGACACTTGGGTCGCACTATAGTCCATGTAATTTTTTTTAAAATTATCAACGATTTTTAGTATTGAAATTGCTCGACGGCTTCCACTTTCTTTGCGATTGTGGTACTTGTCCTTGCTCTCTTCATTATGGATCACAATTATCACAACTACTTAATAAAGTTTGCCAAAAATATTAAAATAATTATGCATGTCGCAAACTAAAAAACATAACCTAACTTAAAATCAGTGTTTTGAAATCAACGGTCGATAAATTGTGGACTATAGAGCGATGGCCTATAGCGGGACTCTACTGTACTTCATAAGAGCGAACAATATTTAAATATTTAAATCTGTCGATTCTTCGCTAAAATCAAGCAGATTTACCGTTTTTTTGTTAATTAACATGCGTATCTGTCGATTTCATGCAAAATTGTACCAAACTGCCAACTTTAAGCTCCAGATCAACACAATTTTGCCGATCGCCGCTCACGGTTCACTCTGACAATCAGTGCAGCGGTAAGTTTACAATTTCGTTTGAAAATGTTACTATGGGGTATTCTTTTATTCATTGACTTTCAACCGCTTATCCTAATCGAGGTCGCGGGTCTAGAACATCTAGGCTAACTGCCTATGCCTGTTGATCCTACGTCATTTAAGGAAGATGATCGCTGTCGATTCCAAGGCGCTTCAATACGAAATCCTGAAGTTGATTCAGCCAGTTGAACCACTTTGTTTTAGGTCTGCATTAGAAATGTCGTCTGAATATTTACCTCAGAATTCCCTTATCCCAAATTAACCATTATCCGAAAATTTCAATGTTTTATAACTTCTAACTACACAGAAAAAAATATTTTGTAAAAATGTTCGTGAATGTTTGTGAATTCCTATGGGGGAGTTACGAAATGCTCATGAATCGTATAACCCACAAACATGTTCGTAAAAGTTTGTACTTTTTTCACAAACATTGTTCGTAAAATGATCATTTGACGAACATTTTTTGTACTTTTACAAACATTTGTTCGTAAATGTTCGTAAATACACAAAAAATGTTCGTAAAATTTTGTCATTTGTTCGTAAATGTTTGTTTTTCTGTCGAACATTTTACGAACATTTACGAACAAATGACAAAATTTTACGAACATTTACGAACAAATGTTTGTAAAAGTACAAAAACTGTTCGTCAAATGATCATGTTACGAACAATGTTTGTGAAAAAATTACAAATTTTTACGAACATGTTTGTGGGTTATACGATTCACGAGCATTTCGTAACTCCTCCGGTATGTTATCCTGTTTGGATTTTATTGTGCAGAGGATGCAATCAAACTGAGGAGACGATCACTCGCTATGTGTGAGACTGTCCTAGCTTATGTAACATCAGACGAGTCCTGCTAGGTAAAGCGGTGCTGTCTGATAAAGACCTATCTAGATTGAAGTCGCTGTGTTTAATGGAGTTTATCCGAAAAACGGGCTGACTTGAACCATCTTGCTCTTAACAGGGATTAATTTAATCGGAGATGTATAATGGGCCCAAAAGGAGGCTTGGGTGTAGCAGTTCCGCATGAAACCGCCCCACTGTAATTTGAATTTGAATCTTTTATTGTTCAGAAGACGAATTTTCAAAGAATTTTTCGCAAGTTTCATTTGAACAGAGCTAAGGCACAAGATCGTCGGCGTCGTCGGTTGCATCAACTGTTGTCGTATCTGCATTTTTTGAGTTAGCATTTGATGCCAAGGCAATGTTTGTATCGTCAATTGCACCAAATTGAATGCAGATGCGACAATGGTCGATACAACCGACGACGCCGACGATCTTCTGCCTTAGCTCTATTCAAATGAAACTTTAGAGAAATTCTTTGAACTTAAGAATTCGTCTTCTGAATAATAAGAGATTCAAATTACAGTGGGGCGGTTTCATGCGGAACCGCTACACACAAGCCTCCTTTTGGGCCCATTATGATTAGATGTTGATGAATGTCAACCATTCCATGGGTACCATATCGTGGGAACCCTGGAAGCCCCAGATACCTAAACGTCACGTAATGTTTCTAAAGAGTTCTTATGAGTTTTCTCATAAGCGTTCTCACGGTTCGATATAGCTACCTCAGCAAGGTAGATTCAAATTACCCCTTGCTTTTCCACATCAGCGCCTCTTGCGGTAACCCCACGAACTTTTAATGCTTAGAAAAGTTGCAGATCATTCCAAAACCTTTCCAAAATCCACAAATTTGTCCAAATCCGTCCATAAATGCAAAAGTTATCGAAGATTTTCTATATAAAAATAAAATTGGCTAGGTACAAAGGAGAAATCAGTTAATTATCTTGTCGTTGCATCACATCCTTGAATCCCAAATCCTTTTAAAGTCACTATAATTCGCTGAAAAGTAATCCCTCCCGCTTGGATTGCGGTGATGAAGACATTGGGGAAATTCATTTTACATTTTTTGTCGCACAAAAAAACCCTCCCAGTGTATAGCACCAAGTCATTGATGATTACAAAAAAAAAATTAAATAAGAATTTCTAAAACATAAAAAAAAATTATTGCAAATATGCCCGAAAATTCTTTCACTTCTATACAAGGAAGAAGGTGAGAGGAGGCGAAAAGATTGGAGCTTTCGGGGGCCCGGGGAGAATGTTTTTCGTTGTTTTTCTTTTTCTTTTTGTTCTGAGAGAGTGCAGCGAAATTTAGATTGTGTTCAAAATTGGATAGAGCTAGTAGATGATCTGGGGAGAGGGAAGAGCTACTGCGCCACAGATTGTCTCGTGTGGTGTTGTCGCATTCGAGCCAGTCGTAGGGTCATCCAGGAAGCGAAGGTGTTGCTGGCCAGAGGAATACTGGCACCATTTTGCTTCTGCTGTGCCAGGGCTTCCTTCTGCAGCTGGTACCGATAGAGGAGGGAACCCGCCACCAGGGCAGACACTATCGCGGCTGATGTGACGAGGATGAAGAGGACACTGAAGCCTGGTACGGGCATACAGATGCCATAGACCACCTCTTCGGTGATTTTGCCCTGGAACACGGTAACGGCCTCCTGCTTGGCGTCCGGGCTGAAGGCCAGGTCCGCCTCAGAGATCACATCGTAGATCCCACTAACTCCCACATCTGCACTCCTCGCCTTCCGATCAGACACCACCACTGATCGCTTCCGCCGTGGCGTCCGATGACTTCCTGGCTCTCCCGGATGCCTCACTCCTGGCCGTTCACTCTCACTGCCATCGAGTGATCTTGGTCCAGCTACAGCAGGCTTTCCCATGCGATTCTGCGCCATGGCAGCCTCAAAGTACCTCGGTCCATGTGGGAATTTGTCATCTCCCTCCTTCAGTCCACTAACATTCGGTCCTCGTTTCTTCATGTCTGCCTTGTGATCCCGGAAGAGCTTATTGAGCTCCTCCAGTTCTCCGCTGTGTTGATGATGCATCGGCGGCGCCTTCTCCCGATGTGGCGGCGGCTGTTTGAGATGAGCTGCATGCTGACTATCACTTCCATGGTGAATGATATCATCGTAGTAGACGTCATTGTCCCCGCCAGAGTCCTCATCATCTGGGATTTCGTGCATCATGTTGATCTCATTCGTATTGGCGGCACTGTGTCCATCTTCGGCGATCACGTCTTTTCTCTCATGAATATTGCCAGTCACCTGCCGAAAGACAATCATTCATTCACAATCCATTGTACTTTATAAATCTCTCTTTAATACAACAATGAACAAGGATGGGAAGTTCAGGAAAATTATCGAAAGATTTACCAGTTCTTAACGGTATATTTTGAATTCAAAATACCTTATAGAATTTCTTATACCGAAAAATATTCTTCTTGGTTTCTTCTACAACTGGAAATTCTCAAAAAGTATTTAGTCTACGCAGAAGAAAATGCACAAATCTTCACATTATTCTCATTCCTATATTCGGTAAATTAATTAATATAAAATATTTAAGGTTATGTGAAGCCTAACCTCAAAAATTCCACATTAAGTAGCTCTTTAGATATCCCACTTCTGAAATATTAGAAGCTTAAATATTTAACTTCATTTAAATCATTCCGTTTAATAAATGTCCTTTTTAGAATACTTTTACTTTTCGTATTCAACCATTCTTAATTTATACTGGATGTACGATAATTTTAACGGACATTGAAATCTCCAAAAGAATAATTTGAAGACAGAAGCTTATAAGTACGAAATGTACCCCTAAGTAGTCCTTATATCATTTGCAAGAAATTAAATAAAAATTAAAATTTAAGCAATTCCATTTAAATTGAGCCCTATAGAATGATTTTTGCAGTTATAGGTATCCATGGACAAAATGTCTGCCTAGGTTACCTCGAAAACACATCCAAAAATAAAGCCAGTGATAAGCCTAGATAAGCTTATAGAGGTATGATTCCTTCATTGAAAATTTGAATTGTGGCAAACTCGAACGATATTTATGCATAAATAATGCAAATTTCGTTTAATAATTCTCAAAGGAATGAAAAAAATTGGTTGAGAAATGCATAAAAGTGTCTGAAAATCTTTAAAGTCCATTATCTAGTAAACTATGAGAGATAGAAACCTCAAACTTTACATCCGTTTAGAACCTCTTTCAATCTTGATATGTGCAAAATTTCACTTGAAAATGAAAAAAATTGGATGAGAAATGCATAAAAGTGTCTAAAAATCTTTAAAGCCGATTATCTCGGAAACTATGATAGGTAGAGGTCTCAAATTTGCATCCGTTTAGAACCTCTGTCAGCGACTCGTGAGAATCCGCGAAGATATTCATTACATACGAAAAATACGAGCCCCACGAAAATCCGCGAAAAATTCGCGCTCCGCGAAAATCCGCGAAAAAATACGCGCTCCGCGAAAATCCGCGAAAAAATAGACGCCCCGCGACACTCCGCGAAAAAATATGCGCCCCGCGAAAATACGCGAAAAAATATGCGCCCCGCGAAAAAATTCGTGCCCCGCGTAAATCCGCGAAAGAATTCGAATCTCGCGCCCGCTCAAAAATACGCGCCCTGCTAGAATCCGCGAGAAAATACGTGCCCCGCGAAAATACGCGAAAAATACGCGCCCCGCGAAAAAAATCGCGACCCGCGGAAAATACGATCCCCGCGAAAATCCGCGAGAAAAATCGTGGAGAAAATCGCGAAAAAAATCTCGGATCGCGAATTGTATATGTCAACTTACAAATCTTCGAATATAGGTTCACTATGTAGAGAGATAGAGAGAGAGAGAAAGAAAGCGAGAATGAGAGAGTGCTATATATATGGGAAAAACTTTTCCGGCGCCGCTTCTCCTGCTTTTTTTCTGCCAGACGCTATTAGCAAATTTTCTTAAAATTGAAATCTTTAAAGTGAAATATATCTCGAGAACTACTCGAAGAATGTCTTAAATTTTTTTTAAATTGGTCCAAAGTTTCTGGGCCACACCATAAACATAAAATTTTCAAAATCGCATGCTTAGATTTCGAGATAAACTACAAAACGTGATTTTTAACCGGTTTGGAGCCGGTTTTTCAAAAAACTAATAAAACAGAAATCGTCGTATACGCGCGTAGATATATTTAAAAAAATATATGAAGATGTCTTTATCCAAACCAGAGATATTGCGTACTACGGACGGCCGGACGGCAGCCGGACCCGAAATTGACGGCTTATGATTTTCGGCATCAGGGATGTTCAAAACATATACCCTGTGAATTTCAGCCCGATCGGAGCACTTTGAGAAAATTCGAGGACTACAATAGGTGGTGATTAGAAGAAATCACACCAAAAAGTTATTAGATTTTTAAAAAACAGAAAATAGTGAATACTACATTAAATTTAGGAATTTTAAGGGAATTTTTGGGGTTATGTTATACGTTACATAACCTCAAAATTGAGGTTTCATTTTAAGAATACTTCAGTTCAAAAATAAAACGTTTTCAAAGAAAGTAATGTTCAGGGCATCTGTCTGGGCGTCTATGACATATTGTGAGCAAATTTTGTCAAAAATTGATTTTATGAAACAAATCGTCCGAACTACTGCGTAGCTGGAAACGTCAAAATTCTGTCAAAAATGTAATTTTTGACGAAAATTGCTCCCAATGTGTAGAGGCTTTAATACTAAAAATTTCTATCTCATCTCAGATTCTTCTTCTATCTATGATTTATATTCTGTTATGGTGTCTATGATAAGGTTGATTCGACATTTTTTTGAGGGGAGCGAAAATAAAAGATCACTCCAGCACCAGTTCTGGATATCGAATGCCATTCTTTACTGAATACAATTCTAAAGAGAGTGTTTGGTACAAATAATGATCAATGTCATGTCATTACAGTTATGTCCCAAAAAATGTTTCACAACATCTACACACTATAGAAGCAATTTTCGTCAAAAATTGCTTTTTTTTTTTAAAAAAAAGTTCTGGCGTTTCTGCTTACAAGGATAGGGGAAATTTTCTTTAAAAAGGCATTTTTTAAAGAAATTTCCACTAGTGTGTAAAGGCCATTAAAGAAAAGCTGAAACACTTTGAATACAAAAGCAAAGACATCTTTCATCACCAGCAGCAATTGCAGAATTTGTGGTTATGTGCAATATATTTTCGTGGTGAAAACATAACCTAAAATGCTAAAAATGTCAAACCCCAATTGCAATAATCAGAATCTCATTACTTATATCCGAGAAGTAATATCAACAAATTAAAATTGGTTCTTTGAATATATCTTGAAAGCTTTTCTAACCAAAAAATGTGTTAAATTGAGGTTAAGTTATCTCTCAATTTAATGAAATTTCTATTAAGAGAGCAAAACTAGAATTTTGAGCTTTTCAAGCTTGTTTCCTGTTATTTTCGTAGAGGTTTCTTCTTTTATTTAACCAAAAAGTGAATGATCAATGTAAGGTTATGCTTAATATAACCTGTTATAATCACTTCTGATTTGTAACTATATTTTTTTTCTTTTTCCTAAAGATGAGGAATAAATTGAGAGATGAACAGCATAGAAATTGAACAAACATCGATAACAATCCAACAGGATCATTCCCGAATATTAGAGTGAAAACTATCAACTTTTCGAGTGTTGAAGAATTATAATTTAAGATCAAGCGTGATCATGACAAATCTCACAACTTAAGGAATAAATTAGATATTTTATTCAATTTAGTAAAAATTGAGCAAATTTAGAACATTTCTAAAAAATGATCTATTAGCGAAATTAGAATATAATAATAATAATAATAATATTTATTTTTCCAATCTCCAATTTGCGTCTGCCGCCGACTTCACAACCGATCTCATCGGAGAAAATAGCAGAAAACTCCGAATAACTGATCGTATATGTCGCTGATTAAATATACATACTTAATACATAAGAAAAACAATTTTATCATATCTTATCCTTGTCTCAAAAAATCTACAGTAGACTCTCGCTCAATCGATTCTTTCTCAATCGGGCACAAATTTTGTTGATAATTTTCACGTTTAATTATGAAGCTAATTCGATCAAATTCGCTGTAGTTTTTCCTATTTTATCGTGATTCTTTATAATTGAGCGCTTTTTGTGGAATTTACAAAGGCTTTGACGCTCAATTCTTTCGCTAAACCGGATGAGATTTTGCCCCATATTCCCGATTGAGAGAGAGTCTACTGTATATCCTAACCTCAAAAACCATACAAATCCTAACCTGATAGCCCTTAGCTAAGGTTGGGCTTTAATGCATGTTGTAGGGAAACTCTATGACAAACCACTTTATTTATTCCTCAAAAAGAAGTCAATTTAGTGTCCGTTTCTATCCTAGATACGACCTAGTTCTTAAGGTTAACTTCAATATAACCTCATTTTCCTAAATAACCTCTCAGTAATAAAAAAATGAGGTTAATGATATGATCTTTTTGAAGGAATCGATATTTAAATATAAATTGAAAACAGAGGGAATGGATACTGCTTTGTTTAGATTTAGAGATTTGTAAGAATAATAGGAATACCTGGCAATGGTCCAGACATCCGTGTCGGCAAATCTCAACTTTGCACTTGATGTGAACACTGAGGGCATCGGGGAACTTGAAGGCGTGGAAGAAGGCATACGTGATGACTGTGGCTCGCTCATCTGGCGCCCTGGCTTTGAGGAATCTCGAGATCATCTTTGGCCTCAGGACGCATCCATACTCGTCGGACAGCTTGATGATGTGACCAGCCCCATCGGACGCCAGGCAAGATTTCACTCGCATATCAAATTCACCTGCAAGAAGAGATGACAATCTGAGATTTCCAGAATGGCATATGCCACAAACATGCCGATTGTCTTCGCGTGGTAAGGCATCCCGGAACAAGAGTGGGAGCTTGTTTACACGTTAGCCATTTAGTCAAACACACGCCGAACAGAATGGCCAGACAATGGGACAATCCAGAGGTACGTGATGCATGAATTGGACATGAGTCTCCAAATGGGGAAGTAGCTGATGCCTTCTCATGTATGACGAGGCGCCATGCCAAGAGAGACTTCCCGAAAATTTCAAATAGAGATGCAATTTACCAAGGTGAAATATTGCCCAAATTCCACAAGTTGTTGTTCCCATAAGAATAAAATTTGTATGCGGAGGTTCATGATGTTTCTGGCACATTGTTATGCTAATCGGACAAAATGAATGAATTGCTGGTAAGTGGCAAATTACATGTGTGTGCATTGGTCGATTTGCTCTTTGAGATAATTCTTTCACGGTGCCCAACAACCCAAGCGACGAAAGACAGTCAGCATGGAAAAGAACAACCTGGATAAACCAGCAAAGTTTGATGAAGTTGTGATTTTCCTGCTGGCCAACATGGAAATGGATTATTTTAGTTTAGTATATGCCTGTACTAAACTGAATTCCTTATTTAAATTTTCTTATTTTTATGTAAAGTCTGACAAAAGCCAAAGAACTTGAAGAGAAAAATTTAGAACATTCCGATTTTCTCATAGAATTTAAAACCGTTCCAAGAACAGTAAGAATCTTATATTAAATTAAAAGAATATCACAATGAATAATTCAAAAAATCCCATCTAGAAATCATTTATACTGAAGTAATATGCATAGGTCAATTTTTTTATTGTAATTATAATAGTTGACTTATGTCAAAATAATAGTACGCAATATTTTAAGTATTGTTTTAGATTTAGCACAAGCATGAGGTTCTATTCCTTACCCTAGCATTGGAATTCATTCGTCCCCGAAAATGTGCTAAATAATTTAAATAAATAAAAATCTTCCAATCTTTATTTGTAAACCCATTTTCTCGAATTTTAGATTTCATTGTTCTAATTAATTTGACAAATTTGTTTAGAAATTTAATGTACTAAATGATGAGCTAAACCTACCAAGATTTTTCGTATGCATTACGTTAAGAAATATTTTACTAATCTTATTTCTCTTGAAAGAACTTGAAAATTTTGTACTAAATCCACTAAATCTTAAGGTAATCAGTAAATTTTTTTTAAAATTTCTTAAAAATAATAGAAAGAATATATCGTCGTTTGCATCTACCTCTGTCGTATCTGTATTTGTTTTGTATCTGCATTTTGTGCAAGCTACAATACTGACGTCCCCTCTTGCGTGAAATGCTGACACAAAAGAAATGCAGATACGACAGAGTAGATGCAACCGACGATATAGTCAAGTACTAAAATTCTTTTATTAAATATTCAGTCAATAATAAAGTAATCTTTAGCCAGAACTACAATATCAAATACACAGCTGCAGTAGACTCTCTCAAATTCGGGCATATGGGACCGAAATGTCAGCCGAATTAGACAGAAATTCGGGCCACAAACTTTTTGAAATGCAACGATTTTTTATTCATGTGCATATAGATATTGAGTTTACACACTGATATATATCGTAAATTGCATGAAAATCCCTCAATAAAGCAAAATCACATCAAAACTAAGACAAACCATGTCAAATTTGAGCATATTTGATTCATTTGATAATCATAATCAAACTTGAAAAATGACAACAAACTTTTTTCAAATGTAACCGCTGCCCGAATTAAAAAGTAGCCCGATTTTAAAAGAGCCGAATTTGTGAAAGTCTACTGTATATTTTCTGAATGACAGCCAAGTTCTAAATTAGTACTCATCTGTCATATTTACCGCCTTTAGTACTAAAATCCTCAAGTTTTAACATTAAAAAGAATTATAAAACTCTCCCATAAACTTCCATATTAGTCAATTAACTAATTTCGGTTCGTATTAAACTTGTACTAAAAACTTAATAAATATACTATACAGTTATTTTTAGAATTTCTAGATTATGTTTGTTTTTGAAAAAAGAATCTCAAATTCTGAATATTAATGAGGACGTTGTCTTTGTTACATCGACTTTTAAATTTCTCTCTTCATTTGCAGAAATTAAAATGCAAGAGATTTAGTACAAAGGTGCAAAGATTATTTTAGATCTTCAAGTTTAAAATGAAGTTTTCTTGCTCTAGTAAATTTTAAGTTTTTGTAAGAATCTACTAATCATGATTCTTTAATTTTTTCAAAAAAAAGTCGTTATTTTTTGAATGATTAAATTAGTACAGTCATCTTGTGAAAATAATAAAATGTTACACACTGCGCAATATAATGTACTTTATTAGGAATGAAGATATTTAAGTATCGTAGCTGCGGGTAACTTTTGGTAACTTTGCTACCCTGCTTTTCGTAAGCTTTCCCTTAATCCTAGCTCTTAAGGGTAGTCTTCATATCGATTGGACGTGGTGGACGTAGTGGGAAAACTATCCTTAACTTCTAGAATTAAGGAAAAGTTTCGAATGGCAGGGTGGCAAAGTCAATCCAGAAGGGCTAAATTACCCGTATCTACGGCGAAATTTTATAAGTTTGCAAAACTATTTAAAAAAATATAATTAAAATTTAGTAAGAGACTTATTTAGCAAATTAAATTTCACTTAAGCCTTAATTTTAATATTATACATTCAATGGTATGGTACGTTCAATGGTATGGTAGGATAGTAGGAAAATTCCTGTAATATTAATTTTAATTTGCATATGCGCCTGAAATCTAGGAAAAAAACATTATACGGTCTTCAGACCTAATGCGCTAGACACACCTACGACTTAAACCGAGAGACAGCTTAGCGTAGTTGCAATCAAAATAATGATTAGACAACATTCCCACCAGTTTCCCACTAAGCCGTCTTTCGGCGTAAGTCGTAAGGTAGTCTAAGGTCCTTGACACACTTAGGACTTAAGCTAAGAGACGGCTTAGTGGAAAATGATAGAAATGTGGTTTAACCATAATTTCGAATATAATTACACTAAACCGTCTCTCGGATAATCCTCAAGTCTGTCAAGGCTCTAAGGCATCTTATACGGGCTTCAGTCCTAGGCTTAAGCCATACGGCTTAAATTGTCTAATTTCTTATCGGTCAAGATTATTTGAAAAATCTTGACTTATGATTGGATTATTAAAGGTAAATTGCCTATTAGATTCTGGAAAATCAATAAAATCGGTTGCTGTTTAAGGTTTTTAGACCGTCGGGAGCTGGGTTCAGGTGTGAAGACGGTCTTAGACATATGCCTCAACATCACTAATTCATTTATCAGGCAAGATTTTTTGGAAAATTTTAACTGAGGATTGGATTATTAAGGACAAATGATCTATTAGATTCTGATAAGTAAAGTCGTTGGTATTTACGTTTTTGAAATCTTCGGCTCTAGTCTAAATACCGCTTTAGACCGATCTTTACTTCTATTGAACCGATCTTATTCTTAGTTTAGAATGGGTTAAAGTTCTTTAAGTTCTAGACATCTAGACCTAGACTATTCTCTAGAACTTGTGAAATTTTTTAAACCACCACCAGAGGCACTGTAGTCTAATAAGTGTCACAGATCATTTAAAAATGAAATGATTTTTTAGAAACTTTGAATTAAGATATATCGAGTAATTTAATTTGTTTAAGTTTTAAAGAAATTCTGTTACTATTTTTCTTGCTTAGGCAACAAAGGTCATTTCCCTACCTTTCAAGAAAAATAGAGAATTTTGAATTAAATGATGATACTCTTATTCAGTAGATGCAACTTTTAATCAAACCCAATCACTATCTTGTACATGTTCTAATTAAATTTTCCAAGATAATTCTTAAAACGTTTAAAACAACGTACATTAGCTGTGGATCCTGCAAATGTACCAAGTAAAATCCGCAGAGTGGTGAGACCGCATAGAAATCTGGTAAAATCTACTTGTAGACATTGTATGTCGTGTAAATAAGGTTTTCCTTATCTCTGTCGCGCAATGTTTTCCACGGCGGAAGGCCAATAATGGCCTTTTGCATGTTTCGCTTCGATAAACTCCCCGTGGTACACACGAGAATCAATTGTGCCATATATTAGGCAAAGTCCGCATGAATGGAAAGTCGTGTCTTCTAATGTGGAACCTCTGTTTGTGGTGTGTGTGACAAATGAGGATTAGTCATTTCTGCAATATGGGGTACTTTACTTTATTTCAGCACCAAGTACACCTTCGTGGACCCTTTCTCATGGGATTCTTAAGATGACAATCTCAGAAGTGGATGGAAATTTACGGTGGAGAGCACGACAAGACAATGAGGGAATTACATTCACAAATTATCGTGTTTGCGTTCAAGTACTGCACGTTGGGCAATAACTTTTCGCTCACACGCGACTGGAAGTTTGAAGAAGACATTTACTTGGGACGAGTTATTACCTCGGTAGTCATTGATAGCCACGACGAGAGTTAGGGTGGAGCCGAGAGGAACGATTCCACTCACGGGAGATGCCCATGGACCCTTTCCCTGCTGAATCTCCATCCAGCAGTCCACGTTGTCCCCACGGAAGTCCAGCTGGATGACATCGAGATCTGCTATGACCATCGGTGGCTTCGAAGCTGTCTTCTCGTAGTCATTGAACCACTCACATCTCAGTCTCTTGGCCTCATCCCACACTTCCAGCAGATCCTTATCGTACTGGACCACGACCTGCAAAAATCCGTTGCATTTAAATATTTGAATTTGCATCATTTTTTTACACAGTAAGAAAAAGTTTGTTGTATCAACTAATGTATTTTTACACTGAAAGAAATCCGTAAAAGTTAAAATAACATTCTAGAAATGTCAATTTTTCCCTGCAGTATTGATCCGAAAACGGTGTAAATATTACCCTTTTAAGGTGAATTATGGGTTAAATTTACGTTTCCTTCATGTTGATTTTACCCTTAAGAGGTGTAAAATTAACATTAAAAAATGTTGATATATTTTTACACCCAAAAAGTGTTAAAGTTATGACGAAAAAAAGTTAATCGTACCCTCTATTTTTCTCAGTGTAGTTTAAAATGCATTTTGTCCTTATCTATCAAAATTTCACGTTAAAGTAAAGAAAAAGCTTTTTTAATTCCCTGACTTCCTGGGGCATTCAAAAGTGTTAAAGTTATGACGAAAAAAAGTTAATCGTAGCTTCTTTTTTTCTCAGTGTACTTTTAACGCAAATTTATCTTTATCTCTTTTTTCTTAAATATTAAAAAGAAAAATTATCATGTCTATAACGTAAATACATTGCAGCTCTAATAAAGTGAATGATTTTACCAATTACTATTTAACTTTTAAAAGTAAGAGTTTTACAATAAGTTACTATTTTGACAATAAAATTGTTATGAACTACAAAGCCACGCTTTATATTAAGTATACATAATGGTATTGTCGACTCTAAGGGACTTTAAAATCACACTATTAATTTAATTAAAAAAATTAACTTAATGACGAAAACCGGCGCAATTTCTTGTCAGAAAATATTTAAGAAACAAATAACTAATTGGATAAATTATTAATAAACAATAAATTATAAGATTAAAATTGGGTTAAAATTAAATTGCCATACAGCTGATTACACGTAGATGAGTTTCTCGATCTTGCGCTCTCTTCTTAATTAACCTAGCCCGAATAAAATGTAAAACATATTGTAAAACCGAAACACAACCAGAGAAAGGACTACCAGCCAATGCTCTCAGCAAAACGATTGTCTTAAGGGTTGCATCCAGATTTCCTGACTGATCTAACAAGTATCATACATCACCTTTCCTTTTGCACCAAAAGTTAGGCACAATCTTATCTCAAAAAATTTTTAATTAATTATTGAAATAGAGTATTTAGTGAAATTATTCAAAATTTCAGACAAAATGGAAAATGCTTTAAAACAAAGTTCCTAAAATTACGATACATTTTTTTTCTTAATTATCCAAGACACACACTTTTCATTTCCAGTTTCCAAAGACAAACTATGAAGATTTCAAATAATTTTTAGACATACGGCATTTTTTTTTTCAATTTATAAAATATTTACAGAATAAAATTCTTAAAAAAAAGTATTTTTCGCATTTGAAGGAAATTAGTAGCAACTTAAAGAACCAAACTTATGATGTTATTTTATAGCTAATATGGTATATGTCCTAGCTTACTAATGGTATATATCTTGACTTCATGTGCTTGCACAGTTTTTTTCGATCGGTATCGTTGTTTTTAGGAAATATTTATATTGATTTAATTCAACTTTTGGACCCTTATTATAAAGTAACTCAAATATTTGTTCGTAAACGTTCGTAAACAGGCAAAAAAGTAAAGTTCGTACAGTTTTGTTAGACGAACAGAAATGTACGAACAAATGTTAGTAACAGAACAAAAAATGCTCGTCGAATGTTCATGTTACGAACTAGGTTTGTGAAAATGTACAAACTTTTACGAACTTTTTAGTGGATTATACGATTTACAAGCATTTCGTAAGTCTCCAGAAGGAATTTACATACATTTACGATCAATTTTACCACATATTTTTTCTGTTTAGCAAGAAGTGGTCAAAGATAAAACATTTTCGTTGTCTGACTCTGGAGGCTGGGCATTAATACTAAGACGGCAGCAGACGCCTGGTATTGAACAGTATTAATGTAGAATTGAATGATTTATCATATTATCATTATCGTTACGTGGTTGCAATGATTCATTCATTTATCTCTTATTTAAAGGGAATAATAAACCGGCCATAGTCTTTTATTGGGGCAATCAATGGGTCAAGTGGTAGAGCACTCGCTCTATGATGCAAGTGTCATGGGTTCGAATTCCTTTAGGTCACCAGGAATTTTACTGGCGTTAAAGGTGTTCGGATTGCATCCAGTGAGCTTCACTGCACTTGATTCCACGGACATGGGACTGACAACCTCATCCCGTACAAGAAAAAATAATAATGCATGTCTGGAAATCCCCAGACTGTAGACACTGTAATACTCAGTATTCATCAACAGTAAAAATCAAAATTTTGAAGAATAGTATCTTGATTAAGATTATTTTGAAAACATGCACAGCTTAAGCATGAAATGGTTAAGGTTGTACTGAAAACATGCACAGCGGTTAGACTTCTTAAAACAGATGGTGCTCGTCGAAACCGGTACAGCAGCGCACAGCTCAAAAATAAAATGGTTAAAATTGAGCATAATCCTGCATAGCTCAAGCAAAATTGAATCTAAATTTTTAGCAGTTTTCTGAATCTTAATCGTTTTATGTTTAACAGCTGTGCGCGTTTTTAGCACAATATAAACCGTTTTATGCTTGAGTTATGCAGATTTGATGCACAATATTTGAAAATTACCAGTTTTATACACAATCTAAACCATCCATACATGAGCTGTGCGTATTTTAAGCACAATTTTAATTTAATATTTTGAAGTATGTTTTTATTTCAACTCGAAATTTTGAAGGAATTTAAGGACAAAATGCATTTTAAGAGCCAAGAAGAGCGCCAAGAAAGCACTGCAAGAAATTAGGCGCCCCCAAGAAGCACCTGAAGGAATTTAAAGTGTCGTTTTTAATTTTATCGTGAGATCTTTCAAAAGTATAAGGGCAAAATGCTTTTTGTGAGCGTTATGGGCACACTGAGAAAAAAAAGAGGCTACGATTAACTTTTTTTCGTCATAACTTTAACACTTTTCGGGTGTAAAAATATATCAACATTTTTTAATGTTAATTTTACACCTTTTGAGGGTAAAATCAACATGAAAAAAGGGTAACTTTAACCCATAATACATCTAGAAATGGTAATATTTACACCGATTTCGCATCAATACTGCAGGGTAAAATTCACATTTCCGGAATATTATTTTAACTTTTTCGGATTTCTCTCAAGTGCACCAAGAAAGCCTTTAGAACAAATGAATGCCCCAGGAAGTCAGGGAATTAAAAAAGCTTTTTCTTTACTTTAACGCAAAATTTTGATAGGTAAAGAGAAAATGTATTTTAAATTAGGACCACAAAACTAGAGGAGCTCCCTAGAAAGTCTCGTGAAGAAATTGAAAGTTTTTTTTATTTATTTCAACGCCAAATTTTGCATAATTGCAAGGACAAAAGGCATTGTATAAGAACTAGAGGGGCACTCCAGAAAGACTCGGAGTCTATTTTATTAAAATCTTTTTCTTTTTTACTTCAACACGGAAAGAATAAAGCTTCAGGGTTTAGTTGTCTAAAAAAAAGGAACATCGGCGCCCCTGGAGGCTCGCGCCCTGGGCGGATCGCTCCTCACGCACCCCTTTTGGTACGCTACTGGTAGGAACTTAAGATTAATTAAGCATCCAAATCAAATACAAAAAATCATTCAAGCGAATGATTTATAAACGGTAAGTTAATTTGTCGCACTTTAGCAAAATTCTCAAAGGTTTAATTATAAATCTGTTAATCCTGTTAATTAATTAAATAAATAATTTAAACTCTTTGCAGTATCAGGTCAATAACTTACCGTGTTCTCGTAGAACTGCCCATTGAGATCAGGCTTTGTGCCACACCGGGCGTAAGCTATCCGGAAGGAGAAGAAGGTCTTTCCTGTGGATGGAGGAACGTAGACACATCGTGGATCACTGTGTTGACCCTTTGAGCTCACAATGCCCTCGAAGGGCTGCGAAAAAGACAGGTGAACATCCATGTGATCCTTTCCACACATCACCTCCAGCGACACAATGTTGGGCATCCCATCTGGTCGCTCCAGGGGCCATATTTCATTTCCGGCTAACACTAGTCTTATCTGATGGTCATCGATGAGCAACAAGAGATGTGGAAGCACGAGAATGGAAAAAGGGAAGACCAAGTGGTTAATTAATTAAGCAACTTATGTAATATTCTTGTGGATTCTTCGTGAGAAAATAATTTGTGATAACGAAGAGTCTCTGTCTCATGTTCATGATACCCATCTCTGAAACTTGAGAGTCCTCTCTCCATGGTGATTTGGTGTCGAGAGGTGAGTCACTGATGTTAAATTACTCAATTTCTTAGCACGTTAAACTTTTTATGCGGAAATTTTATTATTACCCTTTCTCTGTGTGTTGCATTTTTTTGGACCTGAAGTGGTAGGCCTCTTAAATGAATATTTTTAAAAATGTTTATGAATAAAAACAATACATATAACTATTTTTACTTCATTCCCTCTTATGTTCTACCTAGTACTAAAATACATGGCTGAACGGTATATGATTTTAGGTTTAGTACATACAAGAAATCCCTTTCGATTTCTCAGCTACACTTTTCTCATTTATGCTTCAGTTTATCATTTCTCTATTTAATAAATTTTGTACTAATTTTATTAGTACATGCATGTACTAAACCGTTTTATTTTTAAATTTGTAACATTCCGTTTATACTATGTAACTTTATTTAAGAGTCTGCTAGAGGTATTTAGCAATCCAGAAAGCTCGTTTTGTACTAATTCTATTAGTACATGCATGTACTAAACCGTTTTTTCAAATTTGTAACATCTCGTTTATACTATGTAACTTTATTTAAGAGTCTGCTTGAGGCATTTAGCAATCCAGAAAGCTCGTTATCTCATTTAAAAGTAAAAATAATCTCACCGAGTATGTAGGATAACATTAAGTAGAAAGTAATCCTCACTAAATAAACATCTTTTAATGAATGAAATGGTGCTAATGAAGTGGTGTAATTTATCAATATTCCTGAATTACAATATAATCAAGCACTTGCACCTGCTTAGGGGCTCACCTTAGCTCTCAATTCAAATGAACAAATTACTCATCGACACATTTCTTTTTTTTTCAGCCAAAGCAATTGGAACCGTTTGCAATTACAATTTGCAGAAAATTCTTTTATTAGTCACTCCATGTCCAAGATGGTCTCATCATTTTCCCAGAAAGAAATTGAGATTGTGAAGGAGCATACTTGCCACGCGATAGCCTAATCATCGCACCGGTAACGGATTCAATTCACTTTGGAATCCCAACACGGTCTAACAGTCAATCCAAGAGGAGTATCACAGAGATTGTGATCTCTTTCGTCATCATCTTGGGGGCATCTCCATGTGAAATTTTCGCAAATGGACTCCGGCGAAGACGCAGCCCGAGATATGGAGGGAAAATGATGAGAAGTTGAAAGAACAAGACATGATGATGCCAAATTTCTCATATCTTGCTTGATGGGGGCACACAATAAACGAGAGTCAAGAACACAACAACAAAAAAAATAGAATGAAAAAAGAGCTCCATCACCCATGAAGAAGAGGTATTAAAGATTAATAAAATAACACACTAGCAGTTTTTTTTTTGGGCAAAAGCCGGTGCGTTGAGCAATAAACATGAAATTTATTGCATCCAAAGCACCAATAATTCTTATAAGAGGTGAAAATTTGTGGCCGTGATTTTGCATGTCTCTCCCATCTTTTGGCCTTCTTTGGGATTGTCCATCGATAAGAACCATCGTCGGCAAAAGTCATTCCCATCCTCCTGGCCAGGATGATTTTGGCGGAAACTGACCCGCAAAAGTCAACCGCAAAGTGCAATAAAGAGAATTGAGATTAATCTCAACCGTAATTTAATTAAATTTAATTATGGTTCTTTAATTTTTCTCAATTTAAAACTTTGTATAATTGAAAACGTGATAAATATTCATCTTCGTCTTTCAGTGATGTTTTAATACATTACTTTTGCATAAAAAATGCTTTTAATTAATTGCTATTTATGTTCGATTGGTTACTGACCAAAAGCGATCGTATTCTAGCAAATAAGATCAATACCATAACAGGTATTAGTCAATGAAATTGTGGTACACGGTGATACACGGAGACCTAGCCCAATTTATGAATATCTCCAATATCTAGGGTTTATTCAAAATATGAAGGATCATTTACCCATGTCTTAAGCCTAAAACTGAAGACAGTTTACATTCATAGCGATACTTTGAACAAATTCAAGTGATCTTGATAGAATTAGAAATATAAAAAGTTTTTAACCGTTCTCTGTAAGGGCCTTGACAGACCTGAGGATTAGCCGAGAGACGACTTAGCGTAATTATATTAGAAATAATGGTTAAACTACATTTCCATCATTTTCCGCTAAGTCGTCTCTCGGCTTAAGTCGTAAGTGTGCCTAGGGCATAACAGTATGACAAAGTCGTATTGTAGCCCAAATGCTACAGGTCTTACACCAGAGCATTCTGGAGCATCCTTCATCGCTAGCCTCCCGGAGATTCAGCACTATTGCGACTATTGCCCATTCCAAAAAGACCACGAATCCAGCGTCGTCCACGCTTCACGAGTGAAGACCGGCTGAGAAGCCGATTCGATTGTAACTTCGGAATAACTCATCGAACACTCACCCCATCTAGCGGAACTATAGTGATATCGTAACTTAAAGTTAGCCGCTGTTATAGCACCCCTCAAAGTTACCACCCCAGCTGAACTGTGATTGTTACCGTTGGTTTAGAAGAGTCTTCGTCAGGACAAGCTTTCTCCCTCCAACTCCTAATATTAGTTACTAAGAGCTTCATAGAGCCCTTTCCAATGGTCATTCGATGCTCACTGAGCTTTAACCCTTTAAAGACGATTGGAACACCGGTGTCCCATAAAGAAAATAATTTTTCCTGACTACCTAAAGTTATTTTCTCCTTATGTTTGTACGTAATTGCAAAGCAGAAGGATGAACGAATCTAGGATATTTTTGCCAGTCTCCAGCTATTTGTTATATAGTAAATATTTAAGCTTAAAAATGGCGAATTTTTAAATTCTCATATTGAAAAATTATTTTACTTATTTTTTATACTTTTAATATTTTTTTAAGCAAAATCCCGTTGGGAATAAAAACTACATTACTCAAACGTAATATTTTTCATCAGACTGAAAATTATTATTCATTGTTATTGTCAGAAAAATTACTTAAAGTTTCGGGCTATTTTTTTCCCTATCACACAAGCGCCTGGCAAGTTGGCCTTTTTATATGGAGCTATTTGAAGCCAATTCCTAAATTGATCTCGGACTCAGCTCACAGTGCTCCGAGGAAAAAATTTATTTAAACAAAAATTTAGTATATTTATCCCTCCATACGGAAAGGTATCTTATAATACGGAAAACTTCTCACTTTTTTAAATATTTAGCATAACGATCACGAGTGCAGAAAAATTCCCATACGCATTTGTATGTGAAAGTAAGAAATTGGCTTCAACTTTGAAGGCCACTCGCTGGGGACTAGAGTACCATAAATTTCAGGGGCCTCTCGACATTTCATTTTTCCATATACGTATTTGCATAGAGGCACTAAAAACTATTGGCAAGTTTTTTCCTAAAGAGAATTGACTTATCAGTCTAATATATTTCGAAATCGTGTATTAAAAGCTATCTAAAAATACATATTTCATAATGTTCGCCAAAATTATACAAGAACTACGAGGAAATTTGTTTAAGTCGCGGTGAAATAGATGCAAAATTTATACAAGGAAAAGTGAAAAATAGCTTCACTTTTTATTATGCTTGATAGGCCCCTGACAAATTTGTTATATTTTGGTCACGTTTTTGGTATTGGTATTGATATCTTATGGAATTGGCTATTAGAAATTCTGGAATTAATTGAATACCAAGAGAAATTTCAGTATTGAATACCAAGATGTCTTGGGATTCAATTATTCAATTTTAGCTTAACGTGCGATAGATTTTTAATACATCGTGGGATTGACTTCAGTATACCTCTGAATTAATTAGGACTTTGTGTGATTCATGTATAAAAAATATGTCAAATTGGTCTTACATAGGTATATTTTGTAAAAAAAATCTAGGTTGATCGGACTTACACACTACCCATTTCATGCTATCATCTTAATTGAACTTCGTTGGCTGTATTGGACTAGTCTTTTGCGCATGGTAAAATTGGTTTTGATACATAATGATTAAATAAGATATTAATTATTATTAAAACATAACGCACTAACGCTTTATCACATTATGATTAAAAAAAATACTGGAATTGAAGTCAGGAAAATAATTCATTTCAACAAAAAGGATATTTTAAAGTCAATACCACAATCACATAATCTCTAGTTAGTTAAAAATATTCTTGGAGGATCAATATCAATACCATTCTTTGCTAAAAAAATAATTTTTGGGATTCAATCCCACAATGCCAATAAATGACCATAAAATCTGAAAGTAAATTGAAAAGCAGAATCAGTTCCAGAGCTTCTATATCTCAGTCACAAATTATGAAATCAATTAAAAATCAATTTTATTCAAGACCATTTTGGGATAGGGGAGAGTACTCTCTTTTCGTATGTTCTTGCTTTCGAATAATGTGAATTTTGTTTTTATTTTTTCGAAAAGATACTTACACATTTCTATTAAATATTAGTTAGTTTTATTGATAATTATGTGTCTCTTAGGAAAAATAAAAGACATTTACTTCGAAGGCATCAACGTTCGAAGAGGAAGTACTTTCCCCTATTTGTGGGATTGAACTCATGGGATTGATTTCAATACTATTGGTATTGAATTTCAGTGACTCATTTTTTTCTTTTTGTATAAATACTTTTAAAATTGAGATGTTAAACTTACTATACTATTCATTAACAATAACAATATAATTATATATATAGGGAAGTGTCGGGTAGATTCGTACTATTCAACTCTATTTTTTTGTCAATAAATTACATTTTTTTCTTCAATACGAAACTTGCTTTAAGAAGAAATGTATAGTAATTTCTTGATATTTCTGGCTTTTCCTTAAGTTTTGTATATAGCACCCATACGATAATGCCTCGCCCTTCTCTAATGATGTAAGTATGCAAATCCCAAGATTTTTTATTCTTCTATGGAATACCAAAGCGTTGAAACATTCCATTTCATATTATTTCTTTTTATGGTAAATTTCACAAAATGCAAAGAATGCAATTTCCCAGCTTAGTTTTCCAACAGTATCTCTAGAGAATTTTCCAAACACGTTGATTATTCCGTCCACAACTCTTGATGCATATTGAAGTGTTGATGAGGATTTCACCACAAAGAATCCGCACGTGGAAATTCCTGAGAGATGAATCAACGGAGCGCAATTCGCGTTCCATCAACTTCTTTCTTTCAAGACCACAACACTCTCCTAAGAAGGTTAATTGCATGTGAGGCACAATCGCGATCGCGGGTGTAAGTCGTGGTCAAAATCGCACAATAGATCAACAGGTGAAACTCAATTACCAATTGCGCATCCAATTAGACAACAAAAAAAAAGATGAAAAATCTCTTGCCCATATTGCTCTTGAGGAATTTTGGGTCAATTCAGCGCATCAGATTTTTCAATCAAAACACTTTCATAACTCGCCAGAGTCACTGTTATTATAAAATTAACGGAATTTGGCTCCACTTAATTCAGAGATATGAAAAAAAGAACCACCGACTATTTCGCGCGCGAAAAAATCCATCCGGGAAGTGAAATTTCACCTGCAGAGCCCCTCCAAAGTAAATTCAATGCACTTGGGCCAAAATTGTCGGTGATTTTGCGCGGAAAAAGGTACATTTGCCCGGATCAATTTCCTCTTGCCATTGAATTTGTTGGCAGTGGTAAATTCCCTTGTGCTTCCCTGGGGGTTAATCGTGTTATTTGGGGCTCCAAGAAGAGAAGGTACCATCCTCCAGAGCAATTTTTTCTTCGCCTCTTTCAGCAAATTACCGTGAAGGAGAGAAAAGAAGTGAAAGAGATTCATTTAAGACATTTCGTGATATTTGTCTTTCGGCTGCATCAGCGGGAAGTGCATTTATTGAAACAACCAATAATTGCGCCTCAAGTTATCACAAATTTGCACTATGAGCCGGAAAATTTTTGCAGGCTCAAGGCGGCATGATGCTTCAGTGAAAGTCATTAAGTGAAGGGATTTGAACTAGTTCAAAAGGACAAAGTACAAATATACTGGCACCAAATAATTCGGCAAACTCGCCTGAAATTATTTATTTATTGATAAGGGAAGAGTACCCCGGATCGGAATGTTAAGAGACATGCTCCATATTTAGTTGAAAATATAATCCTCAAAACTTTATTTGGTATTTTTATGTATGCTAATTGATACAGTGATTCCTTTAACTATATCTGTACTTTTGATTTTTTTTTAATTTTTACAATAAATTAATAAAAAAAATATGTGTAAATGCAAACTTGCACTCTGTACCTCGGATCGTCAGGAATTTAATCAGGTGCCTCAGGAAAAATTGGTTTTATAAATTAAATCTGAGTTAATGCGCTGTATTCCTGTGAGATTTAAATGGTAAAGACTAGCTAATAATTTTAAAAAAATCATTTAATTTGGAGCAACAATGTGGTATTAACCTGACGATCCGAGGAACACTGCCGATCGCTGGCGCTCTTCCCTTATCTAGGTAAAAAGAAAACCGCGAAGAAGCACAAGATTTTTCATTCGAAAGTAGGGGAAAGGCTCATAATTTTGTCCAGTTTCTTATTTTGGACACTTTGAGGATAACATTGGACACTAAAAGTAAATTGATTAAAATGATGGATTTTTATTCCAATATTTGATGAATAATGAATTCTATCTAAATATTTGTTCTTTTTGGAAGATTTTAACACTAAATACGTTAAATTTTGAATATGATTTGAGTTAAAATTCCTTTGTTGAAAATGCAGTGTGAGCAATACGAGAAATATGACAGAACTTTGTATTTACTTCAGTCTTATTTAGCTGTGGTGAACTACTAACAATGATTCTTCGCTTTTTTTGAGTGATATTATTGAATATTCATTGAATATTGTGTTAATTCACGTTAATGGTGATTTGTACATTTGACCTGAAGTGAGATTTGCCTTGTGAATTAGATTTTTCGTGTGAAATATGGGAAATTTTTTAAGACATTTACCAGTGATGTGATACTCCTTATTTTGGACAGGTGTTTTTCTCACGAAATTTCGTGAAGTTTTAGCTTTTGGGATGACTAGGTTGGACAAATGCCTGGAGAAACAAAGGAGCATCATCTCTACGAAAGAAGTTCAGCGAGAAAAGCCTTGAAAGGCTCCTGGAAAGGCCAGGGAATGAGCGAATCCGTACGTACTTGGAGTACCGAAGTCAACTCACTTTAATGAATGATATGGAAAGGTTCCGGACTTCTTGTGACATTCTACGGTTCCCTAACATGAACAGGAAGAGGACTTGGTAAGATTGGTTCATAAAATGAAGAACAATGGGCATCCTGTTGAGGCGGATTAGCTGTCCAAATTTACAACCAAGTTGTCCAAATTAATAACCAAGTTGTCCAAAATTCGTGTCAAATTCACCTCTACATATCTATTCATTTTTAAACGTATTAAGACTAATTTTAGTAAAAACAAAGACAATAAACCCTTTCCAAGTTTCTAAACAACCCTTCTGAAAAGAGAGTAACAAAAACAGTCAATTAGTATTGAAAATATCGCACTTCAAACTTGGAACATCGATGCTTATAAGCAGACTGTCCAAAATTATGAGCCTTTACCCTACTTCTTCTTTGTTTTTTTTTCCTTTTGCCATCTAAAACCATTAGGAAATATCACAGTTCCAAATTGGATAAGTAAATGTGAGAGAGTAAACGTGAGGGACAGATCGGTTGATCAGCGCCGATCAATCTCTATGATCGGCTGATCGGCAGACTTAGCGAACCGTTAGTGGCAGACCGGTTTACCCCCTATTAAAAAGCTCAAAAATTGAAATTATATTAGGTGAAGTAAAAAGTTCTGACTTGTTTGAAGACGAAATTAACATAGTTAGGATTGTCTGTAGGGTAAGTGTACCAAATTTCGGCCAGCTTGCAATTCCGGCCACATTGGTTGTTCCTCAAATTTACATAATTTTTTAGTTTTTGCCTAGAAATTATACAATGCAAAAAATAACAAAATCTATCACTTTGCCGAACGAGAAACTTTAAAAAAAAGGCTTTGAAGGAATACCGAAAGGGCAAGGAACTATGAGAATGAAGGTGGCCTAAATATTACCCAATGCTTTGCCTGCATTTTTATTCATTTTAAAATGTATTAAGAATGACAGAGAAAATAAAGACAATTAACTGTCTATAAGATTTCAAGCAACACTCATAGAAAAGTAACAAAAAATTCAATTTACATTAAAAACATTACATTTCAAACTTGAGACTTTGGCACTTGCATGCAACTATGCCAAAATTTCGCATACAGAATGCCTGGTAGGCCTCGGTATACTCAGATGAGTGATGGGAGATTGGGTAAGCAACCCCAATGGTAAGTCACGAACCTGAGGCTAATACGGGTTTCAGACATAAGGCTTAGCCAAATGGCATAACTGCTCTAATTTCTTATAAATTACGATTTTTTGGAAATATTTAACTTGGGATTGGATTAAAGATAAATGACCTAGTACTAGGCTCTCAAAAAGCAATGAAATTGGTCACTATTTAGGATTTGAGATCTTCGGGAACTGTAGCTCCGCAAGAAGCCTCCGATAGGACGGAGTTTTCGTCAGCGAACTATGCTACGTTTAGTGGGATAGGCCTAGTCCTTTAAAGGGACGTTACAGCTACCTAATTAAGTAAGTAAGCGGAGAAGGTGATGATCTCTTAGTTCCAGGTCTGGACTCTGGTCTCTTTTGACCAATTCTGGATGCTTCTAGTCGATCATTCGCTTGAATCAGATCATTAATTGACAATAGGGGTCTGAATTGAGCATTTGGCCATTGGGAATCAATTCAAAATGATTCTCTTTCATTGGGATTATTCCATTTCAATCCCACCAAAGACACATCAAAATCTTTTAGGCTATTAATCCGGACTTGGTGACCTTTTGAATCGCAAGGGGAAAGTGTTCAGTACTTTTTACTTCACCTATTATACTTAATAGATTTCCAATTCTGAGTCACAAGTTAATAGGAACTATCTTTCTAAGATTTCTTTGTGTAGTCTCACAAAGAAATCTCAAGAAAGACACACAAAGAAAGAAAAATTGCTAAAAATTCTAAAAATAAGTAGAAAATTAAGTGTAGTGCCCCAAATCCCATGCCCTGTGAACAAAAAAAAACCCTTTGACAAAGCAAGAAATGACTAAAAATTTGACCACTGAGGAAGGCTTGGAGTCCGAGCCGAAAGCTTTGGGAAGAATTTGAAAATTTTCTTTGCTTCTTCTTACCCGACGCTCACCGATTTTCGGATGTGTTTTAGAGGTATTCCAGGCGAAAATTTCGCCCTAACATACTTATGACCGGAAAATTCGACATTTTAAATTATTGAAGGTCAAAGATCCATCACTTTGGAGGGCTGATTTTTCAACCGATTTGGTTAAATTTGGATTTTTTGGAAAGGTATTGAAATTCTGAACCCGACTGCATCGGTCTTCATCGGTAATGAATCGGTTAAGTACCGATTTTGAATAATTTTTTCGGATTTTTTTTTACTTGACCTTAAATTTATTCTCGAGCTAGAGGTCAAACGGTAAGAGATATCGACTTCCAGTCTTCGATGACCCCAATTAAAAACAATATCTCTAGACATTTTTCCCCTTTTTTACTAAGGTGTGAACATTTTCAAACAGGAAGCAAGAATAGAGCGCTACCTTCGAATGACTGAAGCTTCGAACAACTTATTTTTTCATTTTTTTTTAAAATGAAATTGGGCCATTATAAAATTATATTTTAATAGCTAGTCCAATGCTTCAAATTTCCTGAAAAGGGCAATGCATTAAATTCATTAAGAATAGAAAAAAAGATTGAGTTGTCCGAAGCTTCAGTCGTCCGAAGGTAGCGCGCTTTCCCCTATTTAATAATAATAATATGCTGGCACAACATTCCATGAAGGAACTAGGCCTTTCCGTAAGGGGATTTTTAGACATTCATTATTATTTTTTCTCATACGGGATGAGGTTGTCAGTCCCATATGCCCGTGGAATCAAGTGCAGTGAAGCTCACTGGATGCAATCCGAACACCTTTAACGCCAGAAAAATTCCTGGTGACCTAAAGGGTATTCGAACCCGGGACACTTGCATCATAGAGCGAGTGCTCTATCACTTGACCCATTGAGTACCCGCTTTCTCCTATTTGGATTTCGTATATCATTTAATCCCCCCGGCCGGTACAATTTAACCGGCGCACACGCCCTCAAATTTATTCATTTTTTGTGCCTGCCCTGGATTATTGGACTTGATTTTTTCCTCATGGTGCCGCGGATTAAAGCTCGTGAAGTGAATAAAAATCCCCAGAAAATCCCATGAGGGATTTCATTTATTGACTGAGACAATAAATCAATTGGCAGTGTGATTATGAAAAATGCACTTTGTGATTTTCAGGTTGGTAAATTGGTGGTTCAGAAGTGGAAAATCGATTTTTAATGATGGCCTCTGTTGAGTGCATTTTCTCCATCTCCTTCGGCTCAATCACTCCAATTACCCCCAAGATACAAATCATGCCAAATGTATGTCTCTTTTGCCAGGGCAAAACTTTGTAATTTGTGGCTCATTTCCGAATTGCTGAATGCTCATTTCCCGGCATCCCAGATCAGCAAAGAAGAATTGTGTTTGTCTGTGGTGCACCTGACTGAAGATGGTGCTTTCTTGGGTGGAAATTTGTGTGTTAATTGAATTCTAGGTTACCGCTTTTTGTTCCACTAAAATAGCACCCAGAATCGTCTGTGAGTGAGGCAGCATTTTATTTCAACTAATCAATTCAATGGGAGTAACTGCACCAATTGTTCTTGTATGTTTAACACGGAGATTTCGTGCAGAGTTTATGAGTTGAAATGCGCCTTCGTTATACACTCACGTCTTATGCTGTCTTGCAACATCTTTTTTGGCGGGAAATGTCTCGGAGTGAGACACGTGTCTTTGGAGAAGCTGAGGAGCTTCTTTTCTCAGACCTTCACCGAAGTCCATCATCATTCAATTGGCATTTATTGAGAATTTTGCATATGGCAATTGAAACCACGAATCAGTGATTGCAACAAAGTTGGTACATTAGAAGATTACTGAACATGAAGAAGTAACTTCCGAGTTATTTGCGCTCTGGAAACCTGAATGCCCTCTTGACTGCACTCGTGGATCATGCAACAAACTAATTATCTTACTTCTTATTATAGCTATTAATCACCACATTGATTGCACTTATGGCATCACACACATACCATTTAATGGTCTCATCAAATCAGTGAAATGTGATCTCAATGCATATAAGGGGCTCAAATGCATAAATCAATGTCGCGGAAATTGAGATGGAAGCATGAAGAAAAATTGAAGGTAACTCTCCATATACAACAAAATAAAAATAATAAAATAAAAAATAAGAGCGTGCATCCAACATCAAAAGATGAAGATGAATTTCCGACTTTTAACATCTCAAAACATTTTTCTCTGTCTCCCACATGTTAATGTGTAATACCTCCCCCAATGATGGATCACTCAGAGAAAATGAAATGCTTGAAAACGAGACTTTTAGCTCACATTTTGCACTCAGACGAAAATAAATGGTGTGAAAAATTCGCAACAAGAAGCACAAGAAGGTATAAATAAATCATTTTGCCAAAATATGCATAGTTTATAAATTTGGGTTTTTTCTGTTCATATAATGACTAGAATATAACTACAATATAACTACATATTTACTAATTTATAACAAGTATAACATTGTATACGGTTCTGTGAAATTTTAGATATCATTGTATAACAGAATGTTTTCACATTATTAAATAAATCGGTAATGATATGAAAATGAAAAAGAAATACCCGGAATATGACCTTAATATTACTATAGCCCTATTGCAAATTTGACGCGATTTTCCAAGGATACATTGAATTTTAATAAAATATTATACAGTTCGTGCCTTACCCTTGGGTATGGGCTATACATCGAGGTTAATCAGGATGCTGGAAAATAAATCAGATTCCCAAGAAAACAAAATTACCTTCTAATTTTCACAAAATATCTCAGGAAGATATCAACATAGCCTACAAAAACCATGTAAATCTCAATTTGTATAGTAAATAAATTAATGGGACATGAATCACTATATGAATAAAAAATTCATAATTCTTTGAAATCTTATAACACTTATAATTAATTTAAAAAAACTGCAGTGTTTACAACTACCCCTATTTACTACTGCCAATGTTCTTTCTAAGTTGCCATATTTTAAAATTCTATAGAAAAAAAACATTTTTTCTCAAGGATTGCGATATAGCCAAAATATGACTGTTCTTAGCAATTTATAACCACTTTGAAATTTTAAAGTTTCTATCAAAGGAGAATAGTCAAAACTATGTGAGCGCTGGTCCTGAAATCGCTGCAAACGAGAGTACCCAAGAAGCAAAATAGCTGCCTTATAGAACCAAGTATTAGACAAGCCTTTTAGTGCACTTTTAAAAGACTTAAAGTGAAAATTTTCTATGGAAATTCCTATAGCAGCTCTTAAGATCCTTAAGAGTGCGCCACTTTACTTATAGTAAACTCAGTAATGGAAGCAAGAGCGTTATAAGTAAATAAAAAGATTTTTAGTTCTATAGTGCCTCACTTAGGGAATTCTGCAAGACCATTTTAAGAAAAAATTGCTGCTTGGGTAGGTGCATAAAATAAGTACTGATATAAAATTAAAAAAAAATACGCGAACCCAAGACGATAAACGCTGAGAGTCCTTGTAACAGAAACCTTTATCCTGCCCAAAAATCGCTGTTTTGACAACGAATTACGGAATAACCACTGAAGCAATCTTGATTAAATTCGTTGTAGAGTTCGTGTATGACTTATACTTTTTAACTATCATTACCACCCTGTCGCCCCAAACACCATTCTGGTAGCCCCCATACAAAATGAGAATATTTTACCTCAAAACTCCTTTCTGAGAAGAGGTAGAAAGCTGGGAACAAAAGTAATGGAAGACCCTTTAACTCTTTAAGGACGATTGGATCACCCGTGACCCATAGCGAAAATAATTTTTCTTGACTACATAGGGGAAACTGGGGCACCATCAAACACGGGGTAGCACCAAATACTGTGATTTTTTAATAAGTTATTCGACTTCAAAGGATAAGACTTATGGAAATTTATAGGCATTATAGGGCTGCTCGTTCACTGAAGAAATGATCGAGGTTAGTCCAAATAGTTTGGAAATAAAAATTAGTGTTTGGCACTACCCCGTGTTTGGTGGTGCCCCAGTTTTCCCTAAAGTTATTTCTTTCTCAGGTTTATACGTAATCGTAAAGTAGAATGTTGAAGAAATATAGAATTTTTTTTTGGAAATCTGGGAATACAAAGTACAATACTAATACATGATATTTTTCATTGTGACATCCAAATTAACAGCCCATGCTTGCCGATCTTCTGCCACTTCAAGAAGATGTTCGGGTTCGATCCCAAGGCGCTCCTAGGCAAGATTCTGAATTTGATTCAGCCACCTTGTCCTAGACCTGCTTCGAGTTCGACGCCGCCTCACAATGGCTCGCATAGCTTTTCTGGGGAATCTTTTTCTATTCATGCCCTTATCATGCCCATACCATCGAAATTTTGATCTCTCAACCCGAAGAAGCAATTCTACGACTCTTAATTCCTCACGAAAGGCTACGTTCCTCACTCGATCTCGGCGAGTGATTTCTTTAACCGCCCTGAGGTACCTCATCTCGGAGGCTTGTACTCACGATCTTACTTTTTCGGTCATGACCATAGGTGAGAATAGGAATGAACACAGCTTTGAAAACCGATAATTTAGCAGAACGACTAAGTTCGGCTTTCCTCACCACGTTTTCTTAAAAAACTACCTATGTAAAGAAAATCTACTGTTTTTTCTTACTCTGCGTGACCCACGTAACCCCTTAAATTGCTTCTTAATTTAAAATTCTTTCTGATATTTTAGAACCTCTAAAAGATATTTTAAAAACTATTAGTTATGTTATATATTATTATATAATTGTACTGTAAGTTACTGGATTTTATCAGTGAACTATACGGCTTATTGAACCAGGATTTATGGCGTTTACGTAGGGAGGTTGGTAATGGTAAGTCGGCGGTAGACGCAACCATTGCCGCTCTGAATATGGATAGGGAAGTGAGCGTGTATGACAGCCTGCTGATACCAAAATCACACTAACACACATACGTACTCGCACACATTGCCGCTCTGAGGTGTTCAGTGCAGCAGCACAATGCGTTCGTCGTCGTTGGAATTTGTTTAAAATTAAAATTTAGATATTTTTTTCTTTAGTATTATATTTTTATTATCTAATTGAATATTTAATCAATTAAATATTTTAAGCATTAGTTCAATTAAATTCTATTAGTAGATATCAAAAATTGATTAAACGTTGTAAAAGAAATGCAAAATGGAGATATTGAAAAACCTAAGTAGAGATGAAATCAAGTTTTATTTTAACAAATTATTGGCGTTTTATAAAAACGGTAGACTTTCTATCTTTGTCAGAGATTTTATCGTCCAATCGGGAGTTCACGTTTTTTGTGTAATTATTTAAAAGTAAGTTCGCCATCGGTCTTAAAGCCATCTTAAAAATATTTTCACTGACAACTCCACATACTGGGCATAATTGTTCAATATCAGTTACAAAACCTTCCGACCGAACACTTTCTAATGTAACTTCTATCACTTTTCCTAAAACCATTCTGACCTGAATTTATTGGCTAGAAAACCTTCAATCAGGGCTTGGCGATAAGGCGATAATTCCTTTGGAGTTTGTCCAAAATAAACAGTCACAGTCGGAATTCACAGAATATTTCTGGCTTCGCGAATGTCGAACAGCTCAAAAATCCTTCTTAGGTGCCTCACTGGATCACTAGATCACAGAATATCACATCAAAGATTTTTAAATAAAGTAGAATCACTGAAAATTAGTATTTTTACTGGGGAACTCAAATTTATTCGACTTTCTTTGTCTCCACTTGACGTAACGGCTTGTTTTGATAAGAAGTATATGCTTTATTAGGCAATTAACACAAAAAACGAATCATGCATAAATCGTATTAATTTGTTGAGATGAAACGCGAGTGAAACATTTATGAAATTTCATTGAGTATTATAAATTAAATTTTGAATTACTGATACTCTAACGAAAAAAATTTCAACGAAAAGAAATCTTTAAATTATTTTTTGAACGATTTTAATTTTAACGCTTGCTTAAACAATATTTATTATTTCTTTAATAATAAACATAATGACAAAAAATTGTAACTGAACCACTTTGCTAACAATTTTTTTCTTTAAGACACAAAGTTAAGTTTGAATATTTAAGTACTTAATTTAGGAGTTATTGGGAAAAGTATCACATGTAATATAAAATAGTACTCATGGCCAAAGAAAAATAAAACAAGTAAAATAAATACTGAAAATATTTAAAAACAAATATACATACCCTAGGTTATATTTTTGTTTAAAAAAGGTTCTTCCGGGAGTTGGATTTTCTGGAGTTATTCCCGTATTTTGAGTCATTCAAAACTACAAAAAAATCACTGAATTTCTGGTTTTCATCACTAAAAATCGTCTTAGGTTATCCAGAGACTTACTTTTCTAACATTTAATCACGGTTAACTGTGCAACTGAGCTTCAATCTTGCAGAAAAAACTTCATGGAATGAACTATCCGGGAGTTATTCACGTATTTTGTGTCATTCAAAACTACACAAAAATCACTTAATTTCTCGTTAAAATTACTGAAAACCTATTTTCGATGATCGAAAGAATCACTTTTCTAACATTTATTGACGATCCACCAAACAAATGAGGCCCCATTCTTGCATAAAGTCCATCCGGGAGTTAACTATCAGGAAGTTATTGATGTATTTTGATTGCGTTAAAACTAGTAAAAATTGACTAAATTTCGAGTAAAAATCACTGAAGACTACTTGCACATGAATCACAGAACGAAGTTTTATCGATTTCGAAGCTCCATTTAATAACTTTAAGCCCCATTTTTGAAGTAAAATATCGGGAGTCCATTTGACACTTTAAAATTAGGTTATGTTTCGTTCTTTTAGCGATTTTAACCATTTCTTAGACTGTTTTCACTAGTTTTTCATCACCGTATGTTAAAAAATCACTTGTTTTAAGTAATTTGAATGTTATTTTTTCACAAAAACTTAAGAAATTAGCGAAAAACTAAGAAAATGTGGGAGCATCCCGCATGCAAACAACTGAGCATTCTAAAACTCGCACACTAACGCAAAACCGCATCAGCAGGCTGTCATACACGCTCACTTCCCTATCCATATTCAGAGCGGCAATGACGCAACCAAGTTACAGATTAAGAATAAAATCTATCTATCTAGCTATTTGAAATGCAAAAGCAGTAAATTATAATTAAATATGCATTTTATATTATAGTTTGAGTGAAAGCAATATTAGTCTAAAAAAATATTTGCCTACTACTCCAACTGTAGAATTATAAAATGTATTAAACAATAAATGAGCATAGAAAGTGAAATTAGTCAAATGAATGACTATAAGTACCCAAAATATTAAAAATATAGGGTAAGTGTGCCAAATTTCGGCATAGTTGCATGCAAGCGTCAAAGTCTCAAGTTTGAAATGCAATATTTTAAGTACAAATCGATTTTTTTTAATTCTTTCTTTTGTAAGAGTGTTGCTTGGAATCTTGTGAATAGTTTATCGTCTTTATTTACTCTAAAATCATTCTTAATACATTTTAAAATGAACAAAAATATAGACATAGCTTTGGTACCCTATTTCGGCCACCTTCATTCTCATAGTTCCTTGCCCTTCGGGAATTCTTCCAATATCTTTTTCACGTCATCTCGTTTGTCGAAGCTACATATTTTGTTATTCTTTTGCATTGTATAATCTCTAGAGTACCTAAAATCTAAAAGTTCATGGAAATTCGAGGAACAAAAAAGGTGGCCAAAATTGCAAGCTGGCCGGAATTTAGCACACTTACCCTATTAGTCTAGAAACTAAAACAAAATGCTTAAGCTATTGTAGTTCCACTTTTTGTGTTCGGTGAATCAACAATGGGGGGGGGCGGGGCGGGTTCCAGAAGTAGTCAGGAAACTAACAATTTCTCAGAGAAACACATTAACTATCTCCAGAGCTTTCGGTTCGGTCTCCAAGCCTTCATCAGAGGTCTTGTAGATTTTTCCTCTGAGATTCGTTCAGGGTTTTTGGTAAGTATACAATAAGGCATGAAAGGGATCGGGAGCACTACTTTACACTGTCCTTTAATAATTTTCCCCATTCCCTTTCATGCCCTGTTGCAATACTGACCAAAAACCCTGAACGAGTCTCAGAGGAAAAATTTGCAAGACTTGACTACTGATAAAGGCTTTGAGACCGAACCGAAAGCTCTAGAGATAGTTGATATGTTTCCCTGAATGTTTGTTAATTTCCCTACAACTTCCGGAACCCCCTACTGTTGATTGCAGCTCGAATATTCCGAAAACTTGCAGAATTTTATAAATTGTGCTTTTTTATTAAAATAAGTAAAATACACGCAGCGATGATTTTACGTTATACTAATTTTTGGTTGGATCTTATCAAACGCTTATTATTTTTAATTTTGCTTTGTTTTTGCGCAAGCAAACTAGGAAAGTAATTTTTTCGTTTTTTACACATAGGTGATCATAATTCCGATTTTTCTAAATATTTCATTATTCTTAACTAAAAAGAATTGTGACGAACTTATGCCAGAAACCTGCAATTTATAACAAATTTTAACTATTAGATATCTCAAAAACTAAAACAGGTTTGATAAATTTAAATTCCCGAAGTTTTTCTTACACTTTCCATATTTTCAAAAGTTGTAATTGATGTTTAAGCTCTGAAATTACACTAAAACATGTAGAATTTTACTATAAATTCAGGCTCACATTAATTTCTTTTTTAAGCTTCATAAATTATTTAATTTTTCAAAACATTACTGTAATAAAAATCTAAACTTACAAGCGTTTAAGAGTGATCCTAATTCCAAAAACTTTGAATTAAATAAAACTCTCTAAAGAAGCGTTGAAAGATTACATTATGTGTTTTCTCGATTTTCTCCCAGTGTTTTTAGACATCATGAAAAAAAGTGTCTAATTACTCATGTTTTGCAATGTTCTTCTGGTATTTTCCCTCGCAAATTTGCACTGAAAATGCTATTCAGAACACCAACTGTTCAGTGGCTACAGAAGGAGAACAATATTCCATACGCGAGAATCAATTGTGTATACTGTAAAATTTGCGGTTTGTATAATTAAATATCGTTGTTGGGTGAATTTGCTATTTTTAGAGAAGCACCAAATGAAAGAAATGCCTCAAGATAAATCACTCAACATCATCTTCTTCATTCTTTTTTTTTTTGGATGCTCCTCCGGAACACCCATGGACAAATAGGTGTCTGGTGTTAATGAAAATGACCAAAAAAGATAGTTTATAGTGTTGTGAGTAATTTAATTTTGCAGTGGGAATTTGGCAAATTCATCTGTAAACTCCTAAAAATTAGATTAATTGCCATTCAAGAAGTTCAGTCTGCTTATATGAAATGAGTTTATCTGGCATTGTGCGAGATTAGAGAATGGGAACACCATGGAGAGTGCTTATTCATGGGATTGTCCAATGAAGAAAGATTTAGTGATGAGATTGCAAACGGAAATACTTACTGTACATTGCAGGATTAGAAAGATGAGGCTAAGGTCCCACAGTCTCGTAGGACCCTTCACTGCGCTCCACATTTTGGAGCACCAACGTGGCCTGAAAGTGTAAGCAGAAAAGATTTCATTAGTCGCTTGTGGAAGAGATTCTTGTCTCGAAGAGACTGTGACAAATTCCGCGTCTTTTAAAGGGGGAAGGTTATGCCATTGGCTTAAATTTTATAAGGTGGATAGTACCATATTAAGTCTTAAATTTGTCTCTTTGAAGATCAAAAATTCTAAGATTTGTTGTTCAGATACACGTTATCAAATCAGGGACTTGTCCGGTGATTGTCAATAAGAAGGTATCACCCCAAGAGGCAAAACACTTTTTTAAGTCTTGCCCAGAGCTTTCGGTCCTGATGTGGACCTTCTTCTACGGTGCAGACGAAGATGCATGCACAGCACAGCCTTCACCTCTCACTCAGAGGGCTAACCCTTCAGACAAGGTGCTTTGTATACCCCAATCAGTCTTTAGAAATTAATAATAACTACAGGGACTTTAGCCGTAGAACCGATTCGCCTTACAATATCTAGAAAGCTAGCTTGATAGAACAGCTCTTCCTAATAAGATGCCATGCTTTTTTTTAATAAAGTTATTTTCTTATAGGGTAAGTGTACCAAATTTCGGCATAGTTGCATGCAAGCGACAAAGTCTCAATTTTGAAATGTAATATTTTTAATAAAAATTGAATATTTTTGTTACTCTTTTATAAGGAGTGTTGCTTGGAACCTTGCAGACAGTTTATCATCTTTATTTTCTCTAAAATCATTCTCAATACATTTTAAAATTAATATAAATGTAGACATAGCATTGGTGGCCTATTTTGGCCACCTTAATTCTCATAGTTCCTTGCCCTTCCAGAATTCTTTCAATGTCGTTTTCAGATCATCTTGCTCGTCGAAGTGACATTTTTTGTTACTTTTTGCATTGTACAATCTCAAGAGTATGCAAAAATTAAAAATTCATGGAAATTCGAGGAATAAAAAATATGGCCGAAATTGCAAGCTGGTCGGAATTTGACACACTTACCCTAACTCTTATAACATTAATTACCCAAGTGGGATTTTATATCTAAATAATGTATGTCCCAAATGTAACCAACAAGCTTTTAATCAAGCTATTACTAACAAATATAATCTATGAACATTATGGAGGTATATTATCTGAAAATTATGTGCGTGAAAAATAAAAATAACTTAACTAAAAAATGTATAGAAAATAGCAGTTATTTTCTATTAATATGAATAATATATTTTATTTGATAAATTCGAGTTAATATATTGGTATTTCCCCTTAAAATTATGACAAAATGTTTTTATATCCATAAACAAGTCATAATATAATCCATTTTTGAGTGAAAATGTGTAAATCTATGTCGAAAATATCAAAAGTATAATTATTTTACATACTCATGCTGTTATGATCACATAATGTCGTGAAATTGTATGAACATCATGTTCTGATATATTTTAGTTACATTTGTTCCGTAAAGGAGACAAGTTATATCCAACTTGTGTTCTTTTTATATAATACTGCCAGTTTGTCAAATTCTGCTTTATTTACTAATCAAAGATACATCTCTGAGTTCAAATTTGTGAAAAAATTAATGTGTTACACAGAATTGGAGTCTGAAAGTGCATCAATGTCAGCAGTATAGTGGAGTATTGAGTTAGAAGTTATAAAATTTAGCAAGATAAGGAAAATTCACAGATAAATAGTCAATTAATACTGTGTTTGTTTGCTAAAAATTTCTTTCCTTAATTGCAACGTGTTGCGGAAGTGAAAACGTTAGAACACTTTTCTGATCATTTGTTGTAAAACTGAATTGCAGAACGTGTGCCCAGAAATGCCGAAAAAGTTCACCAAGATCCTAAAATTGCGCTGTTTTGAGGCTTGATTTTGTGTAGGGGAAATTGGGGCACCACCAAACACGGGGTAGCACCAAGCACTAATTTTTATTTTTAAACTATTTGGACTATCTCGACCATTTCTTCAGTGAACAAGCATCTCTATAATTCCTAATAATTTGTATAAGTCTTGTCCTCTGAAGTCGAATATCGTATTAAAAGAAATGCAGTGTTTGGTGCTACCCCGTGTTTGATGGTGCCTCGGTTTCTCCTAATTTTATTATTTAAATATTTTACAATGTTTAAATTTTTCCTCTTCTCCAAGAAAAATTTATTGAGTATCCTACCATACTGCGGTCTGTCATTTGACCAAGTGCGCTAGGAAAATGACTAAAAACGGTCCGTAGGTTTAGTGTTAAAGATTGTTTTTGTTGATGTTAAATACTGAATCATTCTTTAGACTCCGAATGAAATTTCCCAGTTCGATCATGTATTTTATGTTCAAAAATATACATTTTGTGAATATGTTTCCAGATTCCTTTTGTTTACTATTTCGATCACATCTTCTACTTCCCTACATTTCTTATTTATTTTTGCTTTTTTTCAACTTCTAGGTTGTAAAAGTCCTAAAGAAAGAAAAGCATCATCTCTATATAAAGTATGATGTGCAAAAGGTCTTCAAAGAATTCAGGAAGAGCAAGTTTCTACATGAATCTGCGCATAAATTTGGAGAACCAAGGTCAACAATTTAGGATAAATGACACGGATGATCTCAGCGCTATGTGGGTCATAAATGTATTAAATTAAATATTAAACGTATTTGGTATGACATTCTGAAATTTTCTAACCGTTGTTTCACACAGAGAAATTCCACTCAAAGAGGCTGGAATAATACACAAAGCTATGTGTATATTATATAAATTTTTAAATATTTTAAGAATTGATTTAAAAAAAATCATAAACTAATTTTCGGAATAGCAAATAACCCTCTTAAAAAAGAAGTAACAAGTAATTTCAATATTCATTAAAAATATTACATTTCAAACCTAGAACTTTGGTGTTTATTTGCGAAATTTGGCACACTTCGTAAGAAAAAATCCGTACAAAATATAAAAATCTGCTCTAATTCTAGAACTATATCCATTTACTCGTCGTTTTGTGGTAGTTTTAAAAACTTTACAGAGTTTCGATTACCTAAAACAGACCTTAACTTTTATCTTGATAGAGAATCGAATTGGTTCTCTGGAATCGGAGCTATACTTATCAAAATACCAAAAAACGTCAAAAAAGATAGCCTAATTTATAGGTACAAAGCCAAATGAAACTCAAAATTTTAAGCATCCTTGTTAAGGTAAAGTACCCTGTAGTCGGCCGGTTTCTCAACTCGGCCAGTGGGACTATTTATTCAATTTACTTAGATTTTTTATAATATGGTCTTACCGATTTAACATTATAAGGTTTATTATATTATATATAACGTAAATAAAAATAAAACGTTAAAAAATTGGTTAAATAATTCAACTAGTCGAGTTGAGAAACCGGCCGACTCGAGGGTACTTTACCTTAAATGTTTTAAAAATAACCGGAAAGAAAAGTGAAGTGAGATATAATAATAGAAGATCGTGCATAGTTTTTTTTTAATAAAAAACAAAGAGAAAATTTGCAAACAAATTTTGCAAATCTCTTTGCAAACAAAGAGAAAATTCGCACCGTTTGAAGATCCACTCTGTGTGAACCATGCCTACATTCCCCTATTATTATTATAATTATATTTGTGTTAATGTAATATTTATTAAGTTCAAAATTGATAGAAAATAAATTTTCACTATTATTTTATAACACAAATTTTTGATTATAAATAAAGATTTCTGCAGGACGATCATCTGACCATAAGTCAGTACAAGAGCCGAAAAAGTAATTTTTATAATAAAAGCAGTCGAATTTTTAACGTAATTGCGTGAACTTGCCCCCTTTAACGAAAGACATCAATGCGTCCAAACAACGAACCCGAAAAGTCTCTCGTCCGGAACTCTCATTGCGTGATGTAAGTCTGTCTAACCACACGATTATGGGCAGTTTAATCAAGTAGAGCATGAAATTGTACACCTACAATCATTTCTATGCTACTTCCACATTTGAAGATTGAGAGGCAAAATTGCGAATGAAAGAAATAAACCACGAACTTGAGCTCGAGAGAGAAAGAATTCTGAGTGTGTTTTTTTTTCAACTTCTTCGCGTGGAAAGGTAATTTATTGTCACAATTATCACAGGCATTGACCATATTTGTAGGGCATATTTTCTCCCTTTTGTAGAATAACTGTGGACAAGAAGAATAAATTGACTCTCAAGTCCCATTCTTGTCCATCCGCGGAAGAATGATGGTATAGAAGAAGAACATAGATGGAGGAAAAAAAAAAGAATTAGTGAATGAATTTTACTTTCTATCAATCTTCTTTTTGCCTTTAGTCCACCAATTTCACCACATGCAAGACATAACTGAAAGCGCATATGAAAATTCTTTTGCCCATTGACATCGACACAGTTTCTTGTGTTGGCTGGAAGACGCACATGAATGTATGCTAAAAGAAGATTTAAAATTGTCATAACTGTTTTTTCACTGTTCCCCTCAAAAGATGCCACAATACAATTCCAAAGCATAAGACGGTGGCTTTTTTTTATCTGCTTCTTTCCTTCCTATCGCAACATGCAAGAGATTTTCATGGTGAGGAAGGTGAACAGTGAAAAAAAAACTAACCCAATTTGCATATGACTGAAGGAAAAGCTGCATAAAAGAGAAAAAAAGCACCCGCTAGAGCTGCTTAAGACAACAGGGTGTAGTCGTTTAAGTGTTGCTCAAGGTGCAATAATTCTCACCCGTATTAACTTCTTATTGCTGCCCAAGACCTAAGACTCTTGATCTTTCACTTAACCCCACCTGCTCATAATTTTAATATTCTCATGAGACGCGGTGTCTGAGCAATTTGCACTAAATGGGTAAGTCCGCAATAACTCAATAATGGCGAAAAATTAAGGTTTATCGTTTGTACATCTCGAGGAATGTTGGAGGGGAAGAAAAGTTGTGGTAAAAAACTCGCACCGTTTTGCACAGTATTTAATTCAATTAGAATAGTGAAGCAAATTAAATTTTGTCAGAAGAAAGTTCATAAAATGGTACGTTTTAGGGTGATATCATAACTTATGGTTAGTGCTTTTTAGTAAAGCTTTCAAGCCACGTACACACTCCGACTTCGAACACTTCATATTTTTCCTATGTTCATTTAATCAATCTGACCTAAAGAAAAAATACCTAAGGGAAAATATGAAATGTTCGAAGCTATAATATGTGCGAAGCCTCAAATCCTTATGCGTTAGATAAACTTACGACTTAAGCCAAGAGACGGATCAGTCAGAAATTGATAGTAATGTAATCTACTCATTATTTTGGTTATAATTACGTTAAGCCATTTCTCGGCTTAAGCCGTAAATGTATCCAGCACATTACTCTATAGCAGAGGTGAGCAAGAACCGTTTAAAAGTGAACAAACGTCAATGATTAAAACGCTATCTGGACAGATTTAGTATGGCAGTTATTCGGTTTTAAACAATTCTTGCTCATCCCTGTTTTATTATAGCCTGTCTACACTTCTGGCCTCTTTCCAATATTGGCTGCGACTTTTTGGTCAGTAAAATATAAAATTTGGTCAGTAAAAAATAAAATTTGGTCAGTAAAAAATTAAATATGGTCAGTAAAAAAACATTTAAAAAATTAAATTTGGTCACTAAAAAGTCAAATTTGATCAGTAAAACATAAAATACGGTCAGTAAAAAATAAAATACGGTCAGTAAAAAATAAAATTTGGTCAGTAAAAAATTAAATTTAGTAAGTATAAAATAAAATTTGGTCAGTAAAAAATCAAATTCGGTCGGAGAAAAGTCAAACTTGGTCGGTAAAAAGTCAAATTTGGTCAGTAAAAAATAAGATTTGGTCAGTATAAAATAAAATTTGGTTAGTATAAAATAAAATTTGGTCAGTAAAACATCAAATTCGGTCGGAGAAAAGTCAAACTTGGTCGGTAAAAAGTCAAATTTGGTCAGTAAAAAATAAAATTTGGTCAGTGAAAAATCAAAATTGATCAGTAAAAATATGAAATTTGGTCGGTAAAATATAAAAAAATGGTTAATAAAAAATAAAGAATTTGATCAGTAAAACATCAAATTTTATCAGCAAATATTTTGGTCAGTAAAAAATCAAATTTGGTCAGTAAAAAATAAAATTTGGTCAGTAAAAAATAAAATTTGGTCAGTATAAAATAAAATTTGGTCAGTAAAAAATTAAATTCGGTCGGAGAAAAGTCAAACTTGGTCGGTAAAAAGTCAAATATGGTTAGTAAAAAGTCAAATTTGGTCAGCGAAAAATCAAAATTAATCAGTAGAAAAATGAAATTTGGTCGGTAAAATATAAAAAAAATGGTCAGTAAAAAATAAAGAATCTAGTCAGTAAAAAACCAAATTTTATCAGCAAATATTTTGGTCAGTAAATTTTCAAGGTAAATTTTTAAGGTTTAAAGCTCTAAATCGACTTTTAAAGATTGATTTGTATTCTGCAATTAATCAAGAACTGAAAATCTTAAACTCTAAGTATTTATCTCAGAGTTGAAGAGATCGTGTGTTATCTCACAAACAAAATTTACTAAGTCAAATAGGTGTAGTCGTGGAAATATTTTTCAGATTTATTTTTTTGCTTTACATATTTGATTATTTGTGTTGCGATTTAGCTAAATTCAATCGATCAAAATTGTGCCTCTCTTGCTCTGTTGCCTACATTTTAGACTTATTCAGAAAACAAAAATTAAAGAATGTAAATCAAAATTGAAATCGAATTTCAATTTCGTTTTTTATGGCTCTGGCACACCTTTTCATTTGAGTGAAATTCAATCGATTGAAATTTGACCTCTTACTCTTTCAAACTGAAATTATACATAGTTGTCTCTTTCTGTCAAATGAAAAACAAAATTGAAATTGGAAATGAAACTGAAATTTTAATTTTCATTTGATAGAAAGAGATAAAAATATCTTATTTCAGTTTGAAAGAGTAAGAGGTCAAATTTCATTTATTTGAAAAGGTGTGCCAGCGCCATTAGAAAGGAACAAGTAGATCTGAAAGTTAGGTAAGAGTGTAAAGGGCATTAATTGATCGATTGAATTTAACTAAATCGAAAATGAGTATACGTATGTACTGTATGTACTACTAACAAGGGGTAACTTATTCACATTTTCATTGACAAAGATTTCTGGTTTCTCGGGCTTCGTCACACTCTTTAGGTTTCCCCGGTTTTGCAAAACTTTTTTAGGGCTTCTTGGGTTCGCACACAGTACACCCTCAAACGATGCGAATTTTCTCTTTGATTGCCTACCAGTTCGTCATTTCTTAGCCACCGGTTTTTTTTTAAATTTTTGATTCACATTTTCTTTATGGTTAAGAACAACATTAATAAAGATGTTTCTTTAAAGAATGATTTCTATTAAATATTCAGAATTTAGGAGAGAATATTTAAGACAAAATCATTTTTAAGGGAAAGTGGGGCACTTTTGAATTGGGACACTTTAAAATCGGGCATTTTTCTTCTATTACTAAATGGATCAGAGCCTTATCTTAACATGGCTCCACAATTGGTTTGTAGAGTTAAATCCTATCGTTGTACGGTCCAGTATTTAAAAGCTTCCCCAATTCAATGATGCCCCACTTCCCCTTAGTAATAAACGAGAGAAAGGTTTAGGTCGAAAAGATTCTTGTCCTCTTTGTCAAGAAGAAAGATTAATTTGCAATTTAAATTTGAGAATTAAAGCAATATTTTCACATTAATATAGTTTAATTGAATTGAAACATTGAAAGCTATAAATATAAAATTATTATTCATATGTGGAGAATTAGAGAAAGGAATTAAAAGTCGTTGAAGGAATTTATTTTGCAATAAACTAATTTAAAATTTTCCTAGTTTTAGGTCGTGAATAATTATTGGACACTTTTTTATGTAAATTTCATATTCAATTAAGCATGGGGTATCACAGGAATGTTTCACTCAAAGCACTTCATCATTTTGATAACAAATTTTGATGACATAAGAATAATTACAATGTTCTTCTGAACTTGATAATCTAAATACAGTGGCGGCCAAAATAATAGAATAATTTTTCAAAGCTTATATAATTTTTATCTTTTGTATTTTTTCCCAATTTGTTAATATAATTCTGCAGTAGAAATCTTCAAATTATTATAATTGTTGAATAAGAGCTGTTTTGACCGCTAGAGGTCTCTATTTTACACAGAATATGTCATTAGTGAAATTCAGTTCGGCCAAAAAGAGTGGAAAACTGTCATTTATAGTTTTTAAATATGGCTTTATTTAAACTTATTTGATTTATAGACCACATTCTTTAATTTAAATAAAAGTGGTCCAATTTTGTTGTTCAAACCAAATTTCACTAGGAGAATGTTGGCATGGTTCGCACAGAGTGAACCTTCAAACAAAGCAAATTTTCTCTTTGTTTGCAAAGAGCCAGTTCGTTATTTTTTAGCCATAAAAGAGATAATTATTAAGCTCATGAGACGAGATGAGAAAAGGTAAGTCAGCTCTTTGTAAACGAAGGGAAAATTCACATCGTTTGAAGGTTCACTCTGTGCGAACCATGCCTATATTCCCCTATTGATGTATTCTGTGAAAAATATAAACCTCTAGCGGCCAAAACAACACTTATTTGACGTAAGGTAATTATTTGAACATTTCTATGTCAAAATTATTTCAACGAATTGGAATAAACAAAAATGCTCATTGTAAAATAGTGGTCTTTGCGGAGCTGTTTCTATTATTGTGGCCGCCACTGTATATCGCATCTATAGGGAAGCCTGTTGTGAAGCCGGCGGCAACCGCAGCGCTTTTGATTAAAATGAATTCGAATTTAGTTGAATTTGAATAGCGCCACTTGCGTTAGTCTAACGAACCCTGTATTTTCTATCAAGTTCTAGTATTTTGTTGAATATACCATTAATCAGACCACGAAATAAATTAGCATGAAAAGTGTACCACACTGTTTGCATTTTTTTTTCAAAATGCAAAATTTCACACCGATATGGGGTTATGTTATTTAGTTATTCTTTAACAAGGAATTTTTCCCAACCATTGCACCAAGTCGGATGGAATCCATTCAAAGGAGCTGGGGTTTCTGTTGTTTGGCCGCATCATTATGCTAAAGAGTCTATGCGATTCTGAATATTTCTTAATTGATGCCACGCCGAAGAGATAGTGCAGCAACCACGGAGAACCACGGTTTTGCCCTCATCATGTTAATTGCACCCAACTGTACGCCTGTGAATTTTCTATATGGTCTGTAAGCCAAAAAAAAGAAAAATCTTCCTGTTCTTTTATGGCCATCTGGAGAAAAAAAGGCCATACCGCAAGAATAGACTATCTGCGTCACATTAATTAACACACTTCATCATTCTTCGGCACATTCCGAGATACCTATCCATTTCTTAGGTACTATACGTAGCTTTTTTTTTTGAAAGGGGACTTTCCCATGCCGAAGAGTAACTCCAATTGACCTTGAGTCAGTCTCCAGTAATTGTTTGTGTCAGACCATGAGACTTCTGTTGGGAGACTCTCCAGTCCCCCTTTGGAAGAGTCTTCCAGGTTGATTACAATGTGGTGGCATTTAATTGCCATTTCTCTCTCTCTCTTGTCTCAACTCCTCCATCCGTTACATTGACTTGGCGGCGTGAATTCTGACCAGATGCCCATAAATCACCCAACAAAGTCTCACAGACTCCAATTATTGCAGCTTAGAGGAGAGAAAATCAGTATTGCTCAGTGATACTGGGATGGAGGAGAAGACAACCAGTTTTTGTCCACGAACTTGCCAAATGATCATCCAAAGACATTCCTCTCTAGCGCACCATCTCTTCTTGGGGGCTTACCACACACGATCCACAACACCTCTTTGGACATGTGCATTGATTAATTTTATTGTTCTGTCTGCATCAAGAGAATGAGACACCGCAGAAGGTGGAGAAGCATGGTGAGGTCTCTTCGTCTCACCTGACCCAGATGCATAATGTGATTGAGGGAAAAATGCTTTATCAACACCTCGAGAGATCCGCAAGGCACCACAAGAAGGTGACAATCGTGATAAGAGCTGCTCTTTTCGCATAATTTCTTACTGGTCAGACACGTGCAGTGCTCACGAAAATACACTGTTAGAAAGAGTTGGGTGCACGGAAACCCCTAAAGGATGGCACGAAATCTAACTTAATATTTCGATGGCTCAGAATGAAACTCGAACAACTCGCAAATGGTGAATTTTACAAGACAGCAATTTGAAGCTGAGATTTTAGTAAGGGTTTTTACACTTTGAGAAACCCATATTTTTGAGAATATGCTAAAAAAACGAAAAATAGGGGAAAGTACTCTCCCTTCGAACGTTCATGCCTTCCAATGATGTGAATTTCTTTTCTTTTCCTAAGAGAATAACTCAGAATTAACATAGTAAGTCTCTTAGGAAAAATAAAAGAAAAGTCACATTATTCGAAGGCATTAAAAAAATTTAAAAAAAGAGAAACCATAAAAATATTGTAGCTCGAAAAATTCCACAAATTTGGCGTCCTCCCGGCTTCGATCGACGATACCTTTTGAAACAAATTCGTTACTAATATTGAGTATCTTTTTGTTTTTTCTAGAAGGTACAAATTTGTTCCAAAAATTTTCGGTGTCCATATACGAACTACGTTTCGGAATAAATTAGTTCTGATATTAGGTATCTTTCTGATTCTCTTAGAAGGGACAATTTTCTTCCAAAAATTTTGGTGTCCTTGGACGAGCTAATTGTTGGAACAAATTCGTTACAATGAGTAGGGGAGACTGGGGCAAAAAGTCACAAATCAAAAATTTCAAAATTCAATATTATCGAAGATAAAAAAAAATAGCAACTTAAATTTTTTCCACAGATAGCCTCCGTTGACCTTCTTCAATGTCGTAAGTTTTCTAGAATTCGAACAAGGAATTTAGAAAATAAAAATATATTGAAATTTTTAGCTTTGTTTTTGAAATAATTTCCTTACAGCAGATATCATTTTTTACCTATTTTATTTTCAAAATTGATGCACTGGTATATATTTCCTAAATGAATTGGAATCTTCGAATACGAAGCCGCTATCTATTTTAGAATTTTACAACGATTCTTATCTCCAGAAATTCCTTTTGCTAAAAATGACCACTTGGGGTAAAAAGTAACAAAACGTATGGAGCAAAAAGTAACAAAATCCGAAACAATTTCTGATGCCTCACGATGAAAAGAAACGTCAATGCTATGTGTCGCCGCTTGTTGTTTGCATTGTTCAAACGATTTGCAGTCTTTTGTGTGTTTTTTTGTAAAATAGCTTAAAATGCGCTGTTCTCGCTCAGATAAAGAAAATGGTGTTTTACAAAGTTTTACAAAATAAAAATTTTCTATAAAAATATATAATCTAGGTATTTTACTTAAATTTACGGATCCCGTAATAAAGGGAATCAAAATGTGATAGTATCTTATGCCTGATACTATTTGCCCCAGCATTTTTGAGAATGATCACAAAATTACCTTTTAGAAAACAGCTCGATAAATATATTTCCTTACAAAATAGAAGAAAATAACTTTCACAGAGTTGTAGAGCGGTAAATTTCCTATAAAACTGCGTTAATTAGAAATGTCTGGGGCACTCGGGTAGCTTGTAAAAAAAATAAAATATCCGTTTTGTGACTTTTTGCTCCAGTCTCCCCTATATTTCTGAGTCTCGTAAAAGAAACAAGATTGTGCCAACAATTTGGGTGTCTGTGGACGAGCTAATTTTTGGAACAAATATGTATGTGCCGAATTTTCTTACAGTGTAATCCGAAATGGAGAACTGATCCCTGACAAAATCTTATCTTATCTTAAAATCTCTGGAAAAAATTAGTCATATTTGATAAATTTTGTCTTCTTTTACTAGCCAGCCAAAATGGAATATTTAACAGACCGCAAATATTTTTTTCTGACAGAAAGTGATAAAGAAAAATTAGCAGAATGATCGAATTGATCGATTTCGTATTTTAAGATTTATTAAAAATCTTCTGGATTTGAAAATGAATTAAAAAACCAACAAATATGGCTGGGAAATTCGGATAGGGTTGTCAAACTTTCCTTTATTAAAAAAAATTAAAAAAAAAGAAATTGGTTTACAAAAACCAAAGAAAACTTCAAGTTCAAATCAACCTGTTCCTCTACTCGACATTTGGAGTTAATTATTTAATTTATTTATATTTGCTATTATTTTGGTGAGATTCCCAACAATCTCACCAACTATAATCCCACCAAATTTCGAGCCTTCCGATCGGCCCCAAACTTTGCGAAAAAAAACGTTCCTGACCGTCCGACCGGTCGCTCTTTGGAGCTTTATAGCTCCCGAACTAAGAAAGATATCGACTTGCGGTTTCCGGCAAAGGTTATCGGGTTATCTCCTTCCAACATTTTGAATACCCCCATTTTATTGTTTTCTCAATAGCTCCGCCATATGGCATCGATCGGGTTCAAATTTAAATATGTTACAGCTGGGCCTTAGAGCTTTCGATCAGTACCAAACTTAAAGATTTTAAAATTTCTTAAAATGGCCATTACTCCGATTCGAATTGCCAACATTTTAAAAGTGAATTTCTATAAGTTAAAATGTGTACCAACGCCATTAAGACTAAAATGATCATCGTTCAAATGTTACTAAATCCTGCCCTGAAGCCTATAATATGGTTCTTTGCTTCATCTTAAGAATTTTTTTAGCTAAGCTAATTTCTCTTTGTAATATTCTAACTGTGTTATCACACTTGCAGATTAAAATTTTAATATGATTCACATTAATTGTCGCTGGTGCGAGGCCAAATGTGTAATTTGTGTGTTTGAATCATTTTATATTCAAAATTTGATCTATTTGTTGATAAAAAGATAGACTTGGCCCGCAAAATTTGATATAAATGGATTTATAGCATTAATGCAAAAAATTAATGCGATTTTCTCTTTAATTTTTTAATGTAAAAAATATTTATGCTTTAGGTAAATTTAAAGTTATTTTTGCAGGCCAAGTCCACTTCTTTATCAATAAATAGAAAAACCCCAAATATTAAGTGACTCAAAGACACAAATAACATATTTGGACGCTCACAAGCAACAATTATTGTGAATCACATTAAAATTTTAATGTGCAAGTGTGATAACGCTGTAATATTTGGTTTTTGTCCATGGGATTATTTGTTTGTACATACAGTAATGAACAAAATTGTACCAATACCGATCTCTATAAAGCACTTAATATCTCAAGATTTAATTTACATTTTGTCTGAAGTCTAAAACTTTTTTTTGGAGAGGGCTTTATTGTAAAGCTGTAAATTGTGTCTCATTCGATCACTGTATAACGATGTAACGAATAAAACGGTTACAAACGATTTTTTAATTAACTGGTATACTTCAGTCGAGATTGTTTAAAAAACTTGCAAATATTTACAGCTATTTTATTCATAATTCAGTAATATTTATTTATTTAAAATCTTATAATATTATGGCAAAAAATAACGATAAAATTAATATCTTCAATTGTGATACAATGTATTTCTGCTTTCGCCAAAAGGGATATCTTCAGCATTCCCTCATCAGACTAAATGAGTGAGATGTCAAAATGCGAATGATTTTTGACAGTGCAATTATTTCATCAATGTGTCTCTTTGGACATTCTTTTCGGGTGTCCATCGATCTTGTCGATCGATGGGGACCGTTATGTACCTGAGAGAATAAATTGGCGCGATCAATTTGAAAAAAAAATGAGCAATTCCCCACAAACTGATGGCCATGTGTCAAAGCATCAAATATCTTCTAGAGCTCCCACACGGTCTCTTGGAATGTTTGGCTGTACCAAAGGGAAAACCAAAGAATGTCCCATCCGGACAATTGCAAATTAATCAAGAGACACCCAACGGAGGAGGTCAATCGATGACAGATCATATATTGACCGAGTCCACCTGGAAACCCACCACGAAAGATGAAATTTTCACACATTCATCATCGAAGATGGAAGACGATCCATGGTAAATATTTGCTTATCAGAATGCACTCGCGAAGAATTTCTTGGTGGTGGGATTGTAGCACAAATGATGGGTCGGAAGAATAAATTATTTGAGCAATCTCAGTCCATTAAAGTTTTCACTCCCAGGATGACGAGGTATGAGAAAAGAAATTTCAACTCAAATAAAGTACAGTTTCAATTTAAATTCTTTTTCGCCGACGATCGCACAGGGCACCTCATGGAGGTGACACACCATCATTATCGTCACATTTTAACCATCATTAAGGCATTATGTGTGAAGCACTAAAGAAATGTCATGCTGCCATTAATATAGATAAATATCAAAAAGTTCTAATAACACTGAGAAAAGAACTACTTTTTTAGTACAGGCATGTACTACACCTTGATGTGACAATTTCCTATTTTCTCTATACACAATTAAAAGATTAAGAGAATTTTAATTCAAGTTACCATGGAACTTTTGTACGGCAAGGAATTTAAAGTTTGTTTCGCATTTGTACTAAAATCTATTTCGTTCAGAAAATGTCGGTTATACTTTGGTCTAAATCTAAATACTACACAGGATATAAGAAAAATATTTACAAATTCAGATGCTTGTTGATAATACTCGTACATAGGACAGCTCTTAATGTTAAGTTATTTCACTAATATCCCTTTTGATCTGTAGTACTAAATATGGACATATTAGAAAACTAAGATTAAGAAATAATGACACCTAAAAAGACAGTTTAGGATCTTAATGCAAAAAACAAAAAGGATATTGTGTATTCTCAAAATTTTTCGGTTATTCCCAATGCAATGTCGTTTTTCGACCTAAGTCACCCATGTACTAAAATTATACATGTTCGCAAATCTGTTGGATTACTATTTTAGTACAATTAATACAAATGTATTATTCAATTTAAACATCTGCGGGAGGAAAGGCAGTCACAATGGCGATTATATGACAGACTTTGATGTTTGTACTAAATTGAGGTATATTCTGAAAAAAAAAATCTAACTGGTGTTCTGACACAAAACGGGAAAATAGATTCCTATTAACATAAAACGCTTTTGGAATAATAATTTGTTATTCTTTTACAACACGCAGTATGAGAAAAAACACTGTCTTCGACAAAATCTTGTCTAAAACCGTCGTTAATATCTGTACTAAATTTTATAGTTCAGATTTTATTGTACTAAGCGTTCAGAAAACCAATTAAAAAATTAAGACAATTTTTTTTAAATAAGTTTTAATTATTGTCAATGGTAAAATAATAACACAGTCAATTGTGTGGCATATCTTCATATTTGTACTAAAATGAGACATTCTCAGAAATACATCACTGTACAAAGCTTTAGTACAAAAAGTACGAAACTGTGTTGAATTAAACATGTTGTCTAAGACAGTTAATTTATCGTTCATGATCTTAAAACATAGTTAATAATTGTACTAAAATGTACTAAAAAAAGGCATTTGAAGTTTTAGTACAAATAATGTAAAAATTATTATACATTTTACTTGTATGATAGCTATGGCCTCAATGACAAAGGCAATCGCAATTTTTATTATGTTGTGTGCTAAATTGTACTAATTTCAAGTATGAGAATTAGGAAGACAAACACCTTCCGGATGTTCTTCACGTGATACATCTCACGTCAGAGCTTCTACAATAAAAATATTATTATAGAGTTTTAGTACAAATTCAGTTAAATATATGAAATTATTAGCCTATGCTATAAACCAATAAATACGCCTCTTGAGAAATTATTTTCTGTAGTTTATAACATTCTTTATTGTAATAGCTCCGTCGTTTGTATAAGAAATTTAATTAAAATTAATGGAATCACGTTTCTTTCCATTAGATCTTTATTGTTTTGATATCTTTCCCATGCCGATCAACAGGACAAAAATATATTCAGCCCAAAGGCCAGTCAGCAAGAAAATAGTTAAATGCTTCTGCAAATATACTCAGAATTCTTTAAGCCAACGTCAAAAATGGACAACATCTTGCTATTCTGACCGTTTTAATGATGCTCTCTTGCCCTCGAGGAGGAGTCTATTGTTGAAGTTTTTATGGAGGCGACAGACATTGTGGGTTTTCTATGATAACAGTCTGCGAGTAAATGGGAATCGAAAGATGCAATATGGTGTGATGTTGTGGGCGATCTCTTATAAATCACATCACGAATATTTGCGAACCAATAAAGATGCATTATTAGGTGAAAAGTAGAAATATATTATGAGTTTTATGAGCAGAAAGTTGCAAATCAGCAACTAACAGATTGGCCGGAAGGAATGAGATGTTTATCTCAAACATTTCAACAGTTGATGCATTTCATGAGAAGAAATCACTGAGATTTTCCTTGGAAATTTATTAAGTGTTTGAGCAAATATAATAGGGGAATTAGAAGAATTGCAAATTGATAATTACCAAGGCGATTCGAGGTTATACACCTGTGATTTTCGGTATTTGCTAAGAAAGAAGGAAATTTTCGAATTAAAGCTTTATCCTTACGTTATTTAAATATTTAATTCAATAAATTCATCGTGTCCTCTGATTGGCTGAAAGTTTGAGTGCATTCAAATTTTAACCAATAAAAGAACGCGATGGAACATAATTTTTAGGGAAATTAATAAATAAAGTTTTTAGACAAATTTCTTTACAGAAATTTAACTGTTGTTTCAACTGCTAAGAATTTGAATATTATTTGCTTAAAAGGTTTTTTTTTATTTATTTAACATTATTTATCAAAAAAGATAGATTTTATTTTTTTAATTCATTTTTTCAAATAAAATCAAACGAGGATAAGGTAGCTATCGTATATACCTTTCCGTATTCAAATAGGTCACTCTTAAACTGAGTGACACAATTCTGACAGTAGAGGAAAACACACTACCTTCGGGCGACTAAAGCTTCGAACAATTGGATTTTTTCCTATATTAATAATTGATTTTACACACAGCTCTTTTCTGGAAAATTAAGGCACTGGATGAGCTATTAAAATATAATATTATAATGGGCCAAATTAATTTAAAAAAAAAATATTGAAAAAAATTAATTGTGCGAAACTTCAATCGTCCGAAGGTACCGAGCTTTCCCATAATTACTTCATTTTATTTTTACTGCTCGAACTCAAAGAGAGAGCAGTTATATAATCGACTTTTTTTTCAACTTGCCACTGTTCTGGAGCTTAAACGGTAAAAGATATCGACTTCCAGTCTTCGATGACCCCCAATAAAAAAAAACAAAATCTTTCGGCGTTTATATTTCCCCCTCCTCACCCCCCTCTATCCCATCCAAAACCATGTTTTTTCGGTTTTTCTCAAAATTGGTCCAAGCTTTTTGAATGATTTTTGGATATGTTTTAGAGCTGGTCCTGGCGAACATTTCGCCCAAACACACCTATGACCGAAAAATTCGCCATTTTGAATTATTGATGGTCAAAGGTCAACCACTTTGGAGGGCCTATTTTTCAACCGCTTTGGTTAAATTTGGATTTTTTGGAAAGCTATTAAAATTTCAAATCCGGATGCATCGGTCTTCATTGATAATGAATCGGTTTAGCACCGATTTTTTTATTTTCAAATGCTTTTGTGATTTATGAATAAATTTGATCTATAGTAGATCAGTAATATCAAAAGATTATGCAAAAAAGCTGTATCTCGTATGTTCGAGCATTCCACAAAGCTGTGATGCTTTGCCATCTCTTTTATTCCCAAATGATAAAAAAATTAAAATTTACCACCCAAAAAAGGTAAAAGTCAGCTGAGATTCTTTACAACCTCAATATAAGGTACGATCAAGATTTTTTGTACGCACAAATAATTTTTTGCGTTGTAGCAGCAGTAATATATAATATATTATCTAAGCATAAAATCTGCAGATTGTAAAGCTCAAAATTTTTTTCAACAAAGAGTAACAAGTAAAAATTAGAAATAACGATAAAAAATTTAAAAAGAGCAGGAAAAAATAAAAAAATAGCAGCTAAAACAAAAAAAATAAGCACTAAAAAATAAAAAAAAATATAATATATTAAATAGCAGTAAGCAATAAAAATATAATATAAAAAAAACAGTAAAAAAGTAAAAATGTCTGCAATTTTTGAATTTCTGTTTCACTAATCTTATCAAAAAACTAACCAAAAACCCAAAATTAACTTATGAAAATTTCAAAAAGTTTTGAATATTTTGGAAACATTCATTAAATTTTGCACATTCATTAAATTAATGTATTTTAGTAGATTATTAGCTTAATTTTCTGGAGCAAATTGTAACTTTCTGTATTTTGGGAAGTTATTAACCACTTTTTAATGGCATTGTATAAATAAGCAGTAAAAAGTTAAAATTGATCAGTAACAAAAAAATTTAAAACTGTGATATTATCGTCCAAATTTTGGCAAAGAAAAAATAAAGGGCTTTTCGTTCTATCTGCAACAATTTTAAATGATAAAAATATAATTCAGACCCATTTTTGTAAACATTTATTTTTTTACTGACCATAATTAGATATTTTACTGCTCATTTTTAATTTTTAACTGCCCAATTTGATTTTCTTTTACTGCTCGTTTGTTTTTTGCCCTTTTTAATTCTTCTCTGATAAAATTGCATATTTTTACTGCTTATTTTTGATTTTATAGTTTTATTTTACTTTTGATTTTCACTGCTCTATTAGGTGAGATTCTTAACAATCTCACCTACTATAATCCTAACAAAATTTCATGTCGTCCGATCGAGCTCAAACTTGGCCAAAACATGTTTCAGCACTTCCTGATCACGAATATATATGTGGCTAATTTACGTTCCCGGCCGGCCGGCCGGCTGGCCGGCCGGCCGGCCGCTCTTTGGAGCTTAATAGCTCCTAAACTAAAAAAGATATCGACTTGCGGTTTTCGGCAAAGGTTATATATCGGGTGAAAATTGCAACTTGGTGCATTGACCCCCCACCCCCCACCCCTCCTTCCGCCATTTTGAAGACCCCCCTTTTTTTGTTTTCTCAATAGCTCCGCCCCTATGGCATCTAGCGGGCTCAAATTTTAGTATGTTATAGCTGGGCCTTAGAGCTTTCCATCAATACCAAACTTAAGGTCCCCCGACCCCCCTGACCCGAGCTATAAGGGTCCAAAAAAATTTTCTTAAAATGGCCATAACTCCGGTTCTAATTGTCAGAATTTAAAAAAATGAGGGCTTTTTGGAAAGCTCTCGTGAAATGCCACTTCCCCTTCTAACATCGCAAGTTCATAAAACCACCGCTAGAAAATTTTTAAATCTTATAAGTTAAATAACTCAAAAATTCCATTGTGCATCGGGCTGAAATTTTAGTATGTTGTAGCCGTTGATTATACCTATCAAACAAAAAAAACCTTAAGTCGATCCATAAACCCTGACCCGAGCTATAAGGGGTCAAAGTTCGAACATTGACCGGCCTCTATCTCCGGTTCTAATTAACATAGCGACCTAAATTTTACCTTTTTGGTTTCGTCTCGATGAGCACTTTCAGATGGAAGTTCAAAAATTCACCACAGGTGGCGCTGTGATAGCGTCAAAATTCATCGAAATTCAAAGTCACTTTTCTCAAAAACGGCATTGTGCAAGTTAATGAAATTTTAGTATGTTGTAGTCCAGTCTAGGACGTCTCCAAAATGGTGCGTATGTACGCTGTGGTTAAAACAGAACCGGAGATATGAGGGGTCAAAGTTCACGAAATTCAAAAAATCATATCTCCGGTTCTATGTGACCGATTTTGATGAGTGAAGGCTTAAACGAAAGATCTCACCAAATTCTACAACTTTCTAGAATATTTGAACTTCGTGGGACCAACACCAGGGGCGCCACAGTCGAAAAACCAATTTCAATATCACATAACCTCAATTATCTCGACTGTCGCTGAACCGATTTTGATGATTACTTCGACATAATTGTAGAGCACATTTGTCTCTACATTTCGTCCATACATCATTTTCCGCTCAGACTACGCTATCACTCCGATTTTGCCGTTTAAGTGTGAAAAAATTGATTTTTCCCATAATAACGCTTTGAAATCACTCAGATGCCAATTTGACTGCCTCTACTCCACCAAGACACTTAAAATATGGTTTTAAATGGAAAGTCCCACAAAAGACAACAATTCTTTGATATAGTTGAAGTTCAACAAATGACTACTTGGGGCACTCTGTCCGAAAAAACGAGTTAAGAAACAAAAAACCTCGCTTATCTTGGCTTCTGAGTAATCGATGAGATCAAGTTCTACGGCAAAATTATAGAGAACATTCTGGTCTACATTTCACCCATATAACACTTTTCTGTCAGTTCATCCAAATCCTTGATATTTTGGTTTAAATACAAAATTTGTATAATTTCACGAATTTGATTCAAGATAACTGAATGGCGTCTCCCAACTTCAGCTCCAAATCGAATTTGAATGTACTCCGATTTAGCTCACGTTAAGAATCTCACCTACATAAGCCGGTTAGGATTATCTGTCCCTTTTTTTAATTTATTAATTTATTGCTAACGCGACGTGCGTTTTTAAACGAGTCCACCCTGATGTTTGATGTGAATAATTGAATTAAATTACCATAAGAAAGACTCTAAAAACAATTTTTTTCCAATATTATTATAGAAACCTTTCTTTTCGGTGTGTATACCAATATTTTGATAGAATAATTTGAATAAACCGAAACCCAAACGTCCAATTAATTTAAATTTTCTCGAGTTATACAGATCAACCTGCTGAGTAAAGCATATCATAATTTATTTTCAAGAAGAAATTGATCTGACTCAAATAAAATTGAATAGGGTATTAAATTTAAAAATTCAGAATTTCTGTGAATAGAGCATCTCTTCTTTAGTTTCGAAACCAAGACAGAGATCTAAAACAATAATTAGGTTGTAAAGAAAATTTAGAAATATTGAAATGTCTATTTCAATATTTAATAATTTGATTTTAAAAAGAAAATAATAATAATAAATAAAATTTCATTGAGCCAAAACATGTGTATGGTCTCAAAGTACCTTGGCCAGTCCTAATGTAAGCTCTGCATAATCAATTCTCAAAAATTCTTATTTATAAAAAAATTATGAAAATGAAAGTATTCCACGAAAATACATAAAAGAAGCAGTCTTCATTTTGGAATAAAATTAAATAATAATAACTTAAAAAACTATTCCAAGCACAACCTCTCTGCAATAAATTACACAGTAAATCCCGTGCAAAGAAATTAATATTCATAAAGCTTTTAGTGAATCCGAAGCGCCTCTATGACCTAATTTCAAATTTGAAAATAGCATATTTTTGTAGTTTTACTGTAAAAAAAATGTTTAAAGTCAATAAAAATGCTCAAAAGCAATAAATATTTCAAAAAATTTTTTTTGAAAGAATTTCCAATGCCAAAATTAATCGAATAAGCGATTCTGCAAATTTCCATGAAATTTTCACAAAATTGTTAAACCTAATTGGTCAGACGCGTGACTTTCCTACTAGGTATACAATTTGAAACAGTAGTACAATAAATTTTCTCATTGATTTATACGCCACCGTAAGTGCAGTAGAAATTTCTTCGCATGACGAAGAATGGAAGAAGACACTCAATAGACACTTTGAGGTAATTGCTCCAAGAAGTTTGCGTTGATTGTGCGACTCTAATCGATTTTTCATACTCACTTAACAATAACAAAGTTATAAATTTATTCTTAGTCTGGGCACAAGTGTTCGCGGTTAAAAAGACTGTACAAAGTACAAAAATCGTCGAATCAGTATTAGAAATCAAGGGGTGAATAAGTATTTTCTGGAGGGAACTATTAATGAGAAATAGAAGAATCAATCTTGATTTCATGAAAAATTAATAATAGGCTAAGTATTTTCAAAAGATCGACTTGATCTTTGCGCCGGATCGGCGATTGACTTTAGTCTTTACAGAAGATCGATATATCGATACAATTTTTTCATTATATCGAAGATGGAAGCAATAAATTGAAGTCCGATTCAATGCGTGAAATTTAATGCGTTTTGTGAAAATATCGATATCGATAGGTATTATCTTTGTACAAATCTTTATGAAATTCTTGATAAAATGTTGTAAAAAACTTGAGAATTTTGTTTTTTTGAGGAAAGACAAAATCTTTGTGAAAAGATCGACAAAATCTTTGTACAAACTTCGACAAAATCTTTGCAAAACGGTCGACACAATCTTTGTGAAAATGTGAAAAGATCGACAGGATCTTTCAGAAAAATCGACAAAATTTCTATGAAAAGATCGACAATATCTTTGTGACAAGATTGACAAAATCTTTGTGAAAAGATCGATAAATCTTTGGGAAAAGATTGACAAAATCTTTATGAAAAGATCGATAAATCTTTGTAAAAAGATCGACAAAATCTTTGTAAAAAATTATCGACAAAATCTTCGTAAAAAGATCGACAAAATCTTTGTAAAAATATCGAGAAAATCTTTGTGAAAAAATCGACAAAATATTGGTGAATAGGCCGACAGAATCTTTATAGAAAGATCGACTTAATCTTTGTGAAAATATCGAGAAAATCTTTGTGAAAAGTTCAACAGGATCTTTGTGAACAGATTGAGAAAATCTTTGTGAAAATATCGAGAAAATCTTTGTGAAAAGTTCGACAGGATCTTCGTGAAAAGATCAATAAAATTTTTGTTAAAAGTCGACAAAATCTTTGTAAAAAGATTGTCAAAATATTGGTGAAAAGGTCGTCAGGATCTTTGTGAATAGATTGAGAAAATATTTGTGGAAAGATCGACAAATTTTTTGTAAAAATTTCGACAAAACCTTTATGAAAAGCTCGACAGGATCTTTGCGAAAAGATGAACAAAATCTTTGAGAAAAGATCGACAAAATCTTTGAAAAAGGATCGAAAAAATCTTTGTGAAAAGATCGACAAAATCTTTGTGAAAAGATCGACAATATCTTTGTGACAAGATTGACAAAATCTTTGTGAAAAGATCGATAAATCTTTGGGAAAAGATTGACAAAATCTTTGTGAAAAGATCGATAAATCTTTGGGAAAGATCGACAAAATCTTTGTGAAAAGACCGAAAAAATCTTTGTGAAAAGATCGACAAAATATTGGCGAATAGGTCGACAGGATCTTTATAGAAATATAGACAAAACCTCTGTGAAAAGATCGACAATATCTTTGTAAAAAAATTGACAAAAGCTTTGTGAAAAGATCGACAAATCTTTGGGAAAAATCGATAAAATCTTTGAGAAAAGATCGACAAAATTTTTGTGAAAAGATCGACAAAATATTGGCGAATAGGTCAACAGGATCTTTATAGAAACGTCGACAAAACCTCTGTGAAAAGATTGACAAAATCTTTGTGAAAAGACCGACAATTTTTTTTATTAAAAATTGCAAAAAATGGTATTTTGAAAATATACCATGAACTTTATAACGAATACATGCTACAAGCTTTTTGTAAAATTTAAGTTGAGCACAATATTTTCAAAATGTAGGAGTGTCCTTGCACAGTATCGACTATTGACGTCAGCCTTTGCAAAAAATCGATTAAACGATATTTGAAAAAAAATCAAAGGATCAGTAATATACTTTCCTAAAAATCGAAGTTCAGTACGAAGTAGTTATAACGAAGTAGTTAAAGAAGTTCAGTACGATTTTCGTTAAAAGATCGACTAATCAGTTCGATCTTCTCAAGCTTTTTGAATATTCGAATATCAGGGAAATCTTATCAAACGATATAAACGATACAAGATATCTGAAATATCGAAGATCAGTAGTAACAGTGGAAAAAATACTTATCAGTACGATCTTAGAAAACAATTGAAGATCGACAAGATCTTTGCAAACGATCAGATCAAGAAGTGAATGCAAGCTTCTTAAAAAATCGAAGACCTACACGATAAGATCGACAGATCGATACAAGTTCTTTAGGAATATCGAAGACCCGTACGATTTCCAAAAGAAATCGGTAATTAGTGTCCATTTGGCTGATAAATCGATCGATAAGTATTAGAGTGTACCGTGAGCAGTGTAATTGTCTACCCCTTGTCAGAAATTACCTCGATCGAGATCATGCAACAAGAGGCCGGTAAGATATGTGTTATGGCATCTGAAGAAAGTGACCACTCTATTTGTAACTTGAGACTATATCAACAAAACGAAGCGGCTTCTTGACCAGAAAAAAAGTAAATCAGATTAAATTAACATAACACTTTTCTCTCCCTTCCTCCGATCATGCTTTTGAAAATTATACAGTTTCTCCCTGAAAAGCTTAATTGCCGAAAATCTACTGCTGCGTCTATTCTAATTCATATTTCTCAGGCTGTTTTGAACCATGGAAGAAGATTTGTTAAGAAGAAGATGAGGATGAAAGACCAAAGAGTAATACCGTTTGATTTAACAATGTGAAATGAAAAATACACGCACTTGAGGATGGGATATAGTGCTAGATGAGATGGTCTAAGTCTCTATTGGGAGATGTTACAGTATAAAATCACTTTATTACTAGAGAATCGAATTTAATTTGAAATTAATTGCATCAATTGCTTGAGTGGACAGCGATGAAAGTGAAAATGTGCCAGAGTGTCTGTGGGACATTTAATACCATTTATCACCTTTGGCTGAGGTGGAATCGTATTTTGCTAATGAGAAAGACCCCATTGACCCAATCAAAAGAAATCTGACTCTGCGTGATCACGAAAAAAAAAGCCTTTTGATGTCAGTCACTAATTGCTGGAGCTTCTTTTGTTGCAGATTTATAAGAAGTCTCAATTGTGATTGTGCCATATAATAAAATGCCTGGGCTCCACCAGAGAATGATGATGAGAGGGATTGCGTGGGAAGTTGTCTGGGAAATTATTCCATCATTTGTTAACTGACAATCTATTGAGGAACATGACCAAGAGATCACCTGTCAATTTATCCCCCTCAAATTGCTCCTCTTATTTTTTTGCACCTGAATCCAATACACAATGTCTAGTGAATAATGATGCTCGTTTTTTTTTAATCCAAAGTTTCTTGCCAAGAATGATCTGAGAAATGTTCTGTAGGAGATCTTGAGCGTTTAATGATGAAGGAAATTACCATAATGAGGCAACATCCTCAAGTCATAGCAATAAATCTGTTTTTGCAATTCTCCCGCGCGTTTTATGTGCATCCAGAAGACACTTCTCAGGGCGAACTGCCGGTGCATCTTCCATAGACTTGCACACTTTCTAGATAAGGGTTTATTGGTAATTTGTCACACAAGAACGATTTCGTAAAAAATATTTTTTTGAATAACAAATTAACATTAATATGCATACACTTATTAAACATAATTATATTTCGCAAAGAAGATGCAAAGAAGAAACTGTATGAAACTGCCCCATCGTACCCTACACTGGTAGAATCTAAATGACATTCCTCACAAAAAAAAGAACACATGTTTATTGTATTAAATATTGCAATTCGTAATTTAATTATTTTATACTTTTATGTAATTTAATGAGTTTAATAAACGATTACGGGATTTTTACTATTTTTAACAAAAAAGTGATATAGGGGAAAGGTTCACAACTTTGTCCAGTTTCTTATTTTGGACACTTTGAGGATAAAATTGGACACTAAAAATAAATTGATTCAAATTATGGGTTCTTAATCCAATATTTAATGAAAAATGAATTATATCTAAATATTTGTTCTTTTTGGAAGATTTTAACACTAAATACGTTAAATTTTGAATATGATTTGAGTTGAAATTGCTTTGTTGAAAATTCAGTGTGAGAAATTGCTTACGAGAAATAAGATAAAGTGCCCTTGAGTCGACCGGTGGGTCAATATTTCAATATATGATGATGAATTTTCTATAAAATTTGTCACTGATTCGTATTTATTTATGGAATAATTGACCTATTAATCTTAGATCATAAACCAAATATTAGTGCAAATATAAATAAATTGAATAAATAACTTTTCCGGTCTAATTAAGGAACCGGTCGACTTGAGGACACTTTACCTTAGAACAGAACTTTGTGTTTACTTCAGTCTTATTTAGCTGTGGTGAAGTACTAACAATGTTTCTTCGCTTTTTTTGAGTAATATTATTGAATATTCATTGAATATTGTGTTGATTCACGTTAGGGGAAAGTGCCCAAGCTTGACACCATTGGAAGCTTCGTAATGACTAAATTTTTCCTATGTTTCTCGATAAACGTGACTTCGCAATATATTTTAAAAACTGGCAACTTTTCTATAGTTTTTAAAATATGGTTGCGATGAGTCACATATATGTTATATTACATAGAAAATTTAGTCATTACGAAGCTTCCAATGGCATCAAGAATGGACACTGTCCCCTAGTGGTGATTTGTACATTTGATCTGAAGTGAGATTTGCCTTGTGAATTAGATTTTTCGTGTGAAAAATGGGAAATTTTTTAAGACATTTACCAGTGAGGTGATACTCCTTATTTTGGTCAGGTGTTTTTCTCACGAAATTTCGTGAAATTTTAGCTTTTGTGATGACTAGGTTGGACAAGTGCCTGGAGAAACAAAAGAGCATCATCTCTACGAAAGAGATGTAGCGAGAAATGCCTTGAAAGGCTCCCGGAAAGGCCAGGGAATGAGCGAATCCGCAAGTACTTAGAGTACCGAAGTCAACTCACTTTAATGAATGATATGGAAAGGTTCCGGACTTCTTGTGACATTCTACGGTTCCCTTATATGAACAGAAAGAGGACTTGGTAAGATTGGTTCATGAAATGAAGAACAATGGGCATCCTGTTGAGGCGGATTAGCTGTCCAAATTTACAGCCAAGTTGTCCAAATTAATAACCAAGTTGTCCAAAATAAGACTCAAATTCACCTCTACATATTAATTCATTTTTAAACTATTAAGACTAATTTTAGTAAAGACAAAGACAATAAACCCTTGCCAAGTTTCTAAACAACCCTTACGAAAAGAGAGTAGCAAAAAAGTCAATTAGTATTGAAATTATCGCACTTCAAACATGGAACATCGATGCTTATAAGCAGACTGGACAAAAATATGAGCCTTTACTTTAATTAGCAAAAAGTATAACTGAACAGCAATTTAAAAAGTAATTCTTCTGTTTGAATTTAAGACAGTCAGATTCAGTGAAGATGAGAAAAGTACGGAGTGTTCGAAGCCAGAGTCTGTGCGAAGCTTGAAAACCTTACCCTTTTTATAGTACGTTGTCTAAATGAGTTATTTCAAGACAATTGACTGTTATACCGGTTATACCAATCCATGAATTTAAACTCTATGGACTTTACCTTATCATAAAGAGCTGAAGTCTCGTATTGAAGAATCTCACTACGAAAATATTCACTTTCGGTCTTCAGCGACCCCCCTCCCTCTCACAGGTCACGGACTAACTGACGAAAATCACCCCCGCACCTTTCATTTTTTGTTAATACAGTAATTACTTTTCAGTGTGCATTGCCAACAAACATTATCAACATTATCAAGGAAAAATTTGGAATTTGGACAGCGAGGATGACAGATAAAACTAATTCAGCCTAAGCCTAATACAGAACATGGGGTAGAATGATAACTTCGATACTATCGATTCGATCGAATTCATAGTATCGATAAATCTGTATCTCTTAGATTAAGTTAATGATAACTTTTTACGCATTGTTAATTCTTAACAGAATGCGACTGTTGATATACATATTTATAAGATATACAAAAGGTACAGCTATCGTTTGAATTTTTCATAATCGATAGTCGATAGTATCGAAGAGAAGTTATCATGTCACCCCTGCTATAAATGAGAATTTTTCACAGCATTTTCCTTTTAAAAAACACACTAGGGGAGACTGGGGCAAAAACTCACAAATCGAAAAATTCAAAATTCAATATCTTCCAAGGTAAAAAAGATAGAGGCTCAGATTTTTTTTCTATAGATAGCCTCCATTAGACCTTCTTCAATGTGGTAAGTTTCTTAGAATTCAAACAAGGAATTTAGAAAATAAAAAATATCGAAATTTTTAGCCCTATTTTTGAAATATTTTCCTTGCAGAAGATAACAATGATTACCTACTTATTTTCCAAAATTGATGCACTGGTGAATATTTTCTAAATAATTTGGAATTTTTGAATACGAACAAAAAAGAGAACCAAGAAAAGAAACGTCATTATCATGTCTCGCCGCTTCTTGTTTGCATTGGTCAAACGATTTGCAGTCTTTTGTGTGTTGTTTTTTTTTTTTCTAAAATAGAATAAAAAGCGCTTTCCTCGTTTTCTTACTTTTCTCGCAGAGGAAACGGTATTTTACAAAAGTTGTAGATGAACAAATTTTCTATGAAAATATGTACTCTAGGTATTTTTTCAAATTTACGGAAGTCCGTAATGAAGCGAATCAAAATATGATTATACGCCATGTCTGGTACTATTTCCCCCAGCATTTTTGAGAATAGTCACAAAATTACCTTTTAGAAATTGGCTCAATAAACATATTTCCTTACAAAATAGAGGAAAATTACTTTCACAAAGTTGTAGAGCGGTAGATTTCCTATAAAACTGCAGTAATTAGAAATTTTTGAAGCGCTCAAGTTGCTTGTAAAAAAATAAAATGTCCGTTTTGTAACTTTTTGCTCCAGTCTCCTCTACTAAGTTTTTAATTAGACATATATTAGACGTATCTATGTCACAATCTTATTATTTGCTTCTTTCAGCCCCAGATAAACTGAAAATTCATTTCTTATTAAAAATAAGATGATAAAACACTTCCTATCTTTTTTGACATTCTCAGAAAGTATTAATCTTAATATTAATCTTATATGTGACATGGTCATGAAACTTTGTAAGTTTAAGAAGGTTCATGACCATGTCATATACAATATAAGATTAATATTAAGATTAATACTTTCTGAACTACGAGAATGCCAACAAAGGATAGCAAGTGTTTTATCTTGCCTCTCTCTTGTGTTTCGCCCGAAAACTGACCGAAACACAGTTGGCACTCATGGAAAATTGCTAGAATTGCCTGTAATATGATTCAGAAAGCTATTAATACGAACAGTAATATCTTACTCATCGTATTACTCCACTAGAGTGTACTCTTTCTAACACACGTAATATTCCATTTGAAATTTTGAATACTATATACTTCCCTCTCCGGCTTTTCTTAATATTAATATTAATCTTATATGTGACACCACGATCATGAAGGCTATCTATAATTAAAATTTCAAGACTCAATCTCTTTTATTTCAGAAAATAGTGAATATTGAAATTGTCGTTGGGACAAAATTTTGCCCCAGTCTCCCCTATCTTAAGCTTTTTTCTTTAAAATGAACAGCACTTTTGAAAAACAATTTTTTTTTAAATTAATTGCTAATAAGTAAATATATTGCATGATTATTTCACGACGTTCTTATTCATATTAAACATTTCAGTATTTTGCAATAGCGGTTGAAAATCGTATTCGTAATAACATTTTTGTGTTAAATCAATAACATCTGTCGATGTAACTATTATTTATGCGAATGGAAGTAACAATAATGCGGATCATAGAGGTGTTAAAGTGGCAAAAAGAGATGAATTGTGCTAAATCACTAACTCTCTTTTCCCACCTGCTTCCAAGCAGCTTCTTGTCCATCTTCCGCATGAGATATTTTTATTGGAGGGATTTGGGTCGGGACCGGGACAGCGATTAAACAGTCCCGGCTATCATTATACGCTGGAGTTATCCGCATTAGGGATAATCTCAAGGATCAGACCGACTTAAGTGTAATGGAAAAGCGTAATTTCGTTTAATGATCACGCTAACCTACTCCTTTAATATCCTATTCCACCCAGGATTAAAGTGTTACCCTCCCGAAGTATACGTTTAATGTAAAAATCCCTCTTTTTACTGATTTTTGCTACTAAACCTATAAAAATTAATATATTGTGATTTCTAGGGTAAAAATAAACCTATTTCTTAAATCTAGGGTAGCAATTCATTACTTTAATTAACAATTAGCAGCACATAGTGTTGTATAATTGTTAATTGAAGAGTTTTTCATATTTTATAGCAGTACAGTTTTCTTATATGATAATGACAATAATTTTCAGTGCCATTCAGTGCTATCCTTTGTCATTCACACGTTTTTTATAGCTCAAATTTTCATAAGTACTTTCTGCAAAATAAAATAAATGGATAGCAAAATCTCTAATTAATTTTTAAGCAACATTTTACGATGTGAAATTTGCTACTACATCGCATTATTCATTTCTAAGCTCTCTTAATTTAGTTTTATAAGTTTTCTTATCTTTCTTAAAGAGCTCTTTAGTGTGAGAAAACTTCATTAAATTAATTTGTTGAAATTTACTTTATGTATTGGAGTTGAATTTTAATATTGTATTTTTTTGAACTTATAATTTATTGAAATGAATTTTGTAGATGATAAAATTAAGTCACGGATTATTCAAAAAAGCAATGTGAGAGCTAATGATAAAGCTTTAGCTTTATCCCTAATAGATCTTTAGTAAATTGCATATTAGCCTAAAACTAGTTCTTTTACAAAATCTTATCTTGCTTGATGTTTTTGCAATTTGTTCTACAAATGTTTAATATTAAAAAAAAATATATTTTAGTACATTTTAATGCAAATACGAATTTGAAATTAAAGCCATTAAGTCTGAATGTAAATTTCGCGAGAAATTTAGCACAAGAGTTTCTGCAAGTTACCAAACTAAAATCTATGCAGAAGTTCCTCCCTCGTGCATCTCAACTCTGATCTCATCTGGCTACATACTGAAAATTTTCCCGTGAATCTCTTTAAAAAAAAAAGGTAAATCTGTGGGAGAGAAATTAAGCATCGGCTGACTTGTGAAAAAATACAGTAGCTTCCATGCTAAAAATGCTGAATTCTCGTTTGGGTATTGCGGAATTGTGTCGAAGATGGTGGAAGAATCGCGCGCGAGATCCGGAGGAATAACAGCATGGAGTTTGTACCATTGAACACGATGGGAATGCAATGGAGTGTGTCCTCTGTGTATTTTCATGTCTTTATTATCTTCGTTCTGTTTGCTTCACGTCCGCAAACGCAGCCCCACCATAAACCATAATTATTATAAATAATAAAATGAATTAACCACGTTAATGATCGACACAGGTATTTTTCTTTTCTTTCTCACCCAGTGCATTTTCGGAGGGGGCAGAAGGTGGAGAACGATTTTTAAAGTAAACTTATCGTACCAATAATTTCACCTCCCTTCGCGGAGGCCACGGCGGCTTTTTTTTGGCCAGGGAACAGGCGCATATCGTCTGGTTGAATCTCTGAAATGCGTCGAAGGCGAAGAATTCTTTTCGTGGTGAGATTCTTCAATGCGAGACTTCAGCTCTTTATGATAAGGTAAAGTCCATATAGTTTGAATTCATGGATTGGTATAATCGGTATAACAGTCAACTGTTTTGAATTAACTCATTTAGACAACGTACTATAAAAGGGTAAGGCTTTCAGGCTTCGCACAGACTCCTAATGTGTGGCCTAAGACTAGGTATTTAAAATTTACATAGATAGGCAGGATTCATTAAAAGAATATGGAAAAAATAAGAAATGTTCGAAGTCAGAGTGTGTGCAAAGCCTGAAAGCCTTTCCCTACTGGAGATAGATGTTCAAATAATACAATTTACCCCTTACAATTTTAGAAATTATTATTCACCCTTTAAGGACGATTGGGACACCGGTGTCCCATAAAGAAAATAATTTTTCCTGACTACCTAAGGTCATTTTTTCCTTATGTTTGTACGTAATTGCAAAGTAGAAGATTGAAAGAATCTAGAATAATTTTTGCAAGTCTCTAGCTATTTGCTATATAGTAATTTTTAAGCTAAAAAATGACGAATTTTTAAATTCTCATAATGAAAATTAATTTTAATTATTTTATATACTTCCAATTTTTTTTTAAGCAAAATCGTTTTAGGAAAAGAAACTGCAATACTCAAACATATTATTTTTCATTAGATTGAAAATTATCATTCATTAGTATTGTCAGAAAAATTACTTAGATTTTTAGGCTATTTTTGTCCCTATCGCTCATAGAAGAAAAAATACACAGAATCAGACTCTTTTAGATTTTCTAAGGTTAAATGCAAGACCTTTTACTGATTTTATTTATCGGTTTCATTTTTATTGCTGATTTTCGGTCCGCGAAAACTGTCTCGTCGTTAAAGGGTTAAGGAAAGAAAAAATTATCCATTAAAGGGGGTGCAGAAAGCCCCTATCAAGCACCTGTCTTAACGGTCGTTGAATTTAAATTCTCTGCATTAATTAAATACAAATTCTATTTACATATATAGTGTAACTATCTAAGAAAAGAATTTGTCAATTAAAATTCAAATAAAGAAAGGGAATGAAGGAAATTATTATGAAAATCGACGCAATGCTAAACTTTGCGTGCGTAACTTTATGAAAAAAATTGCATGACTTTCCGGAAACCGATTAAAAAGTAATAAAATGTATTTCTACCTCTGTTTGTCTATTTTTCCCATGATATTTAAGAACTTGAATTTGAGAACGGGGCAGATAGGGGTAGTCTAGTATTAGGCACTGTGGTATTATAGTTTTCTTTAGAAAGAATATTGAACAAACTACTATTTTTTTAGAGTAATTAATTCCGCCCTATTCATTGAAATACAGTACAACTCCAATAGAGTCAACACATTTGATTCTCATATACCTGCAATATTTTAGGTTTTTAATTGTTGTAGTTACTATTTCACTATTTCAAAATGGTCTCTGATTGTTACTTAACAAAAGTTGTTTAAAAGTTTAACATTAAACCTGGAATTTATCGTCGCACTGTATTTATCATTCTGATTCAAACACGTTTTATTATCTCAAATTAGAGGTAAATTCGGATATCAAAGGCATAGAAATAAATTATCTAAAAAATAGAATCATCCCTCTTACAATTTTGATAAGGAAAAAGAGAGAGAAAAACAAGAAGTAAAAATTATTAGAGGCAAAAAATTGAATGTGGAAGATGTTCGGTGAAAAACTAGAGCTTGACTACAGGATAACGAACAAAACTTTCTGGCGAACAGTCCGAAAATTCAGAAAGAAGAACAATTCCATCGAAGGAGTAATATCCAAGGAAGGAAATCTTCTGCCCAAAGGGAAGAAGTCTTAGATCGCTGGAAAGAGTACACTCAGTCCCGGGATTATGCACATTTTCAGGACCGGAAAAAACGGGCGAAATGGCATTATGCATCGAGAAAATTTGCATAACCGCAGGGGCTTTCTTTTGAATAAATCGTCCGTAGAACAATTTAGCGCAGAATAAAAGTAATCAGAACAAAACGATTCAACTGCTTAATAGAAATGCATTAACAGACAGTACTTTTTGGCCAGAATTCTTCAATAAATGGTAAGAATATTTAAAAAATTTACTTTAATAAAAGAAATTAAAGTTATGTTCTGAAAAGGAAACACAGTGTTTTCGAATTTCCCGCGTCGTAAGATAGTATACTTTCAGGCGTGTTTAAAAACATTTTTTTAATGTTAATTTTACACCTTATTAAGGGTAGAATTAACATGAAAAAGAGTACCTTTAACCCTTAATACACCTTAAAACGATAATATTTACACCGATTTTGGATAAATACTGCAGGGTAAAATTAACATTTCAGGAATGTTATTTTAACTTTTTCGGATTTCTCTCAGTATTGGGATCGAACTGGAACATCTTCCTAAAATGGCGAAGGATCGACAGGCGTGGACTGTTAACCTTGAAGTCTTTGGCCCGCGACCCCAATAGGGATAAGCGGTTGAAAATTATGATGATGAAATTTAATGTAAAGGAACTTAAAGTCAAATTCAAAATCAAATGCTTGATCTTTTTATAAGAATTCGAATTTTGTAAGAAATACGTTCACCACCCTGTTCATTATGGACCGGTAACTGATGCGCAGGTACACTGAGAAAAAAAAACGGGGGTGCGATTAACTTTTTTCCTCATAACTTTAACGCTTTACAGTTGCAAAAATATATCAACATTTTTTTATGTTAATTTTACACCTTTTTAAGGGTAGAAATAACATGGAAAAGGGTAACTTTAACCCCTAATACACCTATAAAGCATAATATTTACACCGATTTCGGATCAATACTGCAGGGTATAATAAACATTTCCGGAATGTTATTTTAACTTTTTTGGATTTCTCTCACTCAGTGTACTTTTAAGGTAGAGGAAAGTACTCTCCCTTCGAACGTTCATGCCTTCGAGTAATGTGAATTTTCTTTTAGTTTTCCCAAGAGACTTACACATTTCTATTAAATATTAGTTGGCTTAACATCAATTGTTGATAATTCCGTGATAATTTAGTGTAAATCTCTTACGAAAAACAAAAGAAATTCACATTATTCGAAGGCATGAACGTTTGAAGGGAGAGCACTTTCCCCTATAGCATCTAAGTCACGAGTTCGAGCACTTTGCAAAGCCTAGGACGCTGTGCCATCCGTTTAATTTTTAAAATTGGTCATTCCTTTCACAGCGTAGCGTATCAGATTGGATATTAATTTTATTGAAGAATTAATTAGGTTAAATGATTGATAATTTACTATCTGTATAACGCCTAATTGTTTAATCATTTAATTAAAATTCTCTACGAAACTACTTCTGCACTGAGAAAAAAAAGAGGGTGCGATTAACTTTTTTTCATTGTAACTTTAACACTTTTTAGGTGTAAAAATATATCAACATTTTTTCATGTTAATTTTACACCTTTTTAAGGGTAAAATTAACATGAAAAAGGGTAACTTTAACCCTCAATACACATAAAAAGGGTAATATTTACACCGATTTCGGATCAATACTGCAGGGTAAAATTAACATTTCAGGAATGTTATTTTAACTTTCGGATTTCTCTCAGTCAGTGTGGTTGAGATTGGGAGAATGCCACTCCATGCAGTTCTATCTCTTTGGCCAGAATCTCTTGGGAGGAAGTTGAAGAATTTTTGACCCATGAATAATTCAAATGATTGAAAATTTGTGATGTATACACTTCAGTTGCTGGTTTTCATGATCCTTCGACCCGCCCAAGTGATATGCCTTGCCCCAAGAAAATCAATGAGTTGATGAGAATGGTATAAAAAAGTGACCATGCAACCAATGTCTTGGATGATGCAGTTGGCACGCATAAAAATTCAATTCGTTCGCAGTGGTTAGCCAGTGATAGAGGTTTTTTTTTCCTTCTTACAAAATAGTGTAGAGTCATATTGTGCGGCTGACCATCTTCTTAAGTCTTTGCATCATCTTCTGGTTAACCATGTTGCACGCTCTTGGTGAAATCTACACTTCTCTCTCTCTTCTGAGAGTCTCGTGCTCCCCATCTCCCCAACATTATTATATAACGGAATCAGAGAGAATCTTATGGAATATATACATAAATAGATAAAACTTTAATACAGTATAATAAATGGAAGTGGATTGTAGTAATGTGGTTGGAAAAGATGACGATGGCGCGAGACGAAGAAGTTGGATGAGTTGGATGGCTAAAGAAATTGGAATTACCGTAAGTCTAATTCTGATGATTTACTGGCTATTGATATCCTTGTCCTCGTGTCGTTCTTCACCGATAACACACTTCGATCGGCTGCCGGAAGACACACCAACAAAACTAAACAACCAAGCTCAACCAAGAAATTCCAAAAATCGTTAAATGCAATATCGTTCCTCTTCTGGGGCTGTTTATCCAAACAATTTTCAGTTTGTTCTTGATCAAACAATTTCACGTTGAATCTCCCTATGTCAATATCCTCTAAACACAAATGATGCGCAATCTCGGGGACAAAAGAATAAACACCCAAATACCGGAGAGTTTTGAGGTGAGAGACGCAAGGTCCATCGAACGCGATCGCTCTTCGTGTGATTATTAGAGAGAAAACCGATGGAATTTTAATCACTGACATAATTTTTACACATATCTTCATTCTTTATTCATTGGATCTCTCACCCGATCTCGCGAGTGAAATTGCGTCTCTTGCGCGGTGGTCAATGTTGTGATTTCAATATTCAAAGTGCGTCTTTCCGCATCCAACGACAAAATACAACCCAACAATCCGAACAAATCCAGTATGTCCGGTTTACCATGGTATGTACTCCTTATGGATTGTTCTTTTTCTCACCCATCTTCATGGGTAAAATCGGCAAGATTGGGATTTTTCCCAGGAGAAATTTGTGAGAAGAATCTCTTGAAGATCAGGAGATTACCAAGTGGAATCAATTGGAAAATAACCTTTCTGCCACTGAGAAAATTTTTTGAAGATAAATTGGGAATGGTAGTACCTTCTGAAATGAAGATGAGCCGAAGATCAATATTTTTTTCAGGTAACAAATTAAGATAATAATAAATTTCACCGGTTCATTACCGATGAAGACCGATGCAGCCGGGTTCGACATTGCAGTATCTTTCCAAAAAAATTCAAATTTAACCAAATCGGTTGAAAAATGAGCCTTCCAAAGTGGTTGAACTTTGATCTTCAATAATTCAAAATGGCGAATTTTCCGGTCATAGGTATGTAAATCATAGTAAATCATTGAAAAAGCTTGGGCCAATTTTTTTGCAAAATTGGAAAAACCTCATTTTTGACCTATTTTTGAGAGATAGGGAATGTACGAAAGGGGAGGGGGAAAAGTAAAGAGGTTGGGTACTAGATAATGTCATTTGAGGAGGGGTCATTGAAGACCGGAAGTCGATATCTCTTACCGTTTAAGCTCCAGAACAGTGAGAAGTTGAAAAAAAAGTCGTTTATATAACTGCTCTCTCTTTGAGTTCGAGCAGTAAAAAAGAGCGTGCGATTAACTTTTTTTCCTCGTAACTTTAACACTTTTTATGTGTAAAAATATATCAACATTTTTTTAATGTTAATTTTACATCTCTATTAGTGTAAAATTAACATGAAAAAGGGTAACTTTAACCCCTAATACACCTAAAAAGCATAATAATTACACCGATTTCGAATCAATAATGCAGGGTAAAATAAACATTTCCGGAATGTTATTTTAACTTTTTTGCATTTCTCTCTCAGTGTAGAAATCCCCTTGCGGGTAGGCCTTATTCCTTCATGGAATGTTGTGCCAGTATTACTATTATTATTAACAAATTAAGATAATAATAAATTTTAAGATATTTTTAGAAGAAATATACAACGAAGTTTGGAAGAAGAAGTATCTTCTGAAGATATGATCACGATCGGTTAAAGTTCGATATATTTCCGCATATGACTTAGATAATAAATTGAACTCTTTATTGCTAATTTTCGTCAAATGACTCAGATATTCTTAAAAAAAATACTGCAAAGATTGGGAGAAGAATTATCTTCTGAAGATGTCAAGACGATCACTTAACATTTGATATTTTCCAGTACCCGATTTAGATTGCGAATTTACATCAATATTTCTAACTTTTCTCATGGAATTTCAGCAGTTAAAAATATACTGAAAAGATGGAAAGAAGAAGTGTATCTTCTGAAGATACATAGAAGATGAGTTAAAGTATGATATTTTTGAGCAAGTGATTTAGATAATGAATTTAACTTCTTACTGATACGACTGCTACTTTTCATCAGAAGATTTAGATAGTTTTCAAGAGAAAAATCACTGCGAAGATTGAAGAGAAGTTGCAATTTTTGAAGATGTAATGAAGATCACTTACAAAGATTAATAAATTTGATTATCTGATTTAGATTATGAATTTAACTCTCATCAGAAGAATCAATCATTTTTCAAAAATATATTGTTCTCTCATCGAACTCAAGTAGTAAAAATACACATTGAAAAAATTAAGTGTCTTCTGAAGATATGATGAAGATCACTTGAAAGTCGATAAATTTGGTCACCTGACTTAGATAGTAAATTAAACTCTTTATTGCTAATTTACATCAGACATTTTTTTTTGGAAGAAAAAAAATATTGGAAAGAATAATAGAAAACTTATCTTCTGAAGATGTAATGAAGATCACTTAGTAATTGTCAAATTTTGGTACCTGCTTTAGATCATGAATTTACCTCATTTCTAACTATCATCAGAAGACTCAAATCTTTTTCAAAAATACACCCCTCTCTTACCGAGTTTTAGCAGAAAAGAAATGAAACAAAGATTTAAGAAATTAAGTATTTTCTGAAGATGCAGTGAAGATCACTAAAAGGTTGATAAATTTGTGCATATGATTTAGGTTTTGATTTTTCCTATTGCTGATCTTCGTCAAAAGACTTGACCATTCTTCAAGAGAAAAATTACAGCGAAGATTGATTGAAAAGAAGATATATCTCCCGAAAATGTAATGAAGATCACTTAGTAGTTGACAAATTTGGGTACCTAATTTAGATCATGAATTTACCTCATTTCTGACTATCATCAGAATATTCAAATATTTTCCAAAAATATACCCCTCTCTCATCAAATTTTAGCATAAAAGAAATGCAGAGAAGATTGAAGAAATTAAGTATTTTCTGAAGATGCAGTGAAGATCACTAAAAGGTTGATAAATTTATTCGCATGATTTAAGTTTTCATTTTTCCCCTTTATTGCTAATCTTCGTCAGAAGATTTAGATATTTTTGAAGAGAAAAATTACAGCGAAGATTGATTGAAAAAAAGATATATCTTCCGAAGATGTAATGAAGATCACTCAAAGCTTGATAAATTTGAGTATCTGAATAAAATTATAAATTTACCTTACTATTGCTTACTTTATGCGAGTGTTCAGTTATTTCCACAAGTAAATAAATAAATAAATAAACTACCAGGATTGGGACAAGATGCATCTTCTGAAGATATAACTAGGATTACTTGAAAAACGATATATTAGAGCTACAAAATTAGATTGTCGACGATAATTTTCAATTGAATACTGAGATTTTTATCTTCTGAATTATCTTCTAAAGATTTTATCTGATTATCTTCTGAAGATCTAATGAAGGTTTTATGAAAAATGACATTCAAATCAAAATTTTTCAGTTGATCAATCCAGAGTTCTTTTAAAATGGTTATTTAAAAGAGTATCAAGAGTAAGCGTTAAATACGGAGCCACGGTAATCCTAAAGAAAAATTAGAAACAGAAATATCTTCTGAAAATCAAATAAATATTGCATCTGAAGATTTATTCCTTCATTATTTTTTATTTTCCATTTTATTATAATATTATTTCTTGTAGATTGATATTTTTTTATGAATATTTTTAAAGTAAAATCAGAGTTCCGTTACAAAAATCTCAAGAACATTATCTTCTAACAAAGATCACTTGAACATAATTTTATATTGTTAAATTTATGTAACTAGACTCTTTGGATTTATGTTTTACTTAGTAAACCGTAAAATAACATTGCAGGTTTTTTTTAAGACGAATTGGAAATAGGAATATGTTCTGAAGATCAAATAAAAATCCCATCAGAAATTGGAGAGAAGATCCGTTGATGTATCTTCTGAAGATTAAGTGAAGATTGCTAGGTAAACTAAATTGTTAATTACAATCTTTAGTACCTCAAGCTTAGACTGATTTGCCAATAAAGTGTGCAATATTTAGAATGAGATAAGATATTCCAAGCAGAAATCCGAATTAAAAAATTGTCGGAAGATTAAATGAAGATGACTGCATAGTTTATCCGAAAATTAGAAATTTTAATGAAATTATTTCACTTTAATTATTTTAGATTAATAAGCAAACTAACGGTTATCATTCAGTGAAAACTAGGTCGTTAAGTATCTCCTGAAGATGAAGTGAAGATTAGGAGGGTGTATGAGTATAGTACATCTTACTACGAGATAGGGATCTGTTTTAGCAAGAAATCGAAGAGTTAGCCTGTTCTTTGAAGATCATCTAGAAGTCCAATTTTTAAAGGATTTTTAAAGGATCAGTATTTTCAGAATATAAATTGAAGATATCATAGTAACGCTTTTCAAAGATATTAATTTGAAGATCTACTTTAAATTAATATGATCTTCATGGATCAGTATATTACTGATCATCAGAATTGAAAACTTTTCACAGAACTGAAGAAAATAAGAAGCTATCTTCAGAAGAGCAAATGAAGATAACTTTGTAACACTTTTCGAGTATCAATATTTTGGTTTTCTATTTTGAAAATCTTCTTCAATCTGCACAGAAAAAATGAAAATTCCTCACTGAGGTTTAAGAAAATTTGCTTCTAAAGATCTAATGAAGATTACTAGGTTGGACTATAGGATAATAATAGTCTTTCAGTTTTCTTTTAGTTTAATGTAATAAACTCTTTATGGGTTAGTCTTTTCCTCACTGATCGTCACAGAACCACAGAATTTAATTAATAGTTCGTTTAGAGATCAACTGAAGATCAAATGAAGATTACTAGGGAAGACCATAAGAGATTTAGATTATAGGTTCTTTATGGATCAGATTTTATCTCCTAGATCTTCACGGAAACAAGGACTATTTTGCACAGAATCACAGAAACCAAAGTCCAAGGGATCAAATGAAGATCAAGTGAAGATCAATCGAAGATGTCCGAAGATTAGAATATTAAGGACAAAGAGGACACTGTTAGGATATGGGAATGACTGAAGTGAGTTTGAACTTGGCGATCATTGATAATTACGCCAATAAATCGAAGAAGATAGACAGAATGATGTCACTGGACATTGCGATCGTATTGTGATGATCATCATGTGGATGTGTTGAAGTGCATTCCACACAACTTGTTTTGTTATTGCCATTATATAACACTTATACTGATGATGTATTCTGCGATTCGCGAGTGATCTCTTGGTGCAACCCCTTCGAGGGAGATCACGGAGATCACGAAGATCGCGATCGTCGATGAGGTTTTCAGCACCAGCATAAGAGAAGGTGCTTGATCGAAAAGTGGGCAAATCAAGCTATTGGGACTTTTTGGTGTCTCTTTGACCAACATGATGGTCAAGGCAAGATCAACGAAAAGACAGAAAAAAAAACGGTCAAAACCAGCCAAAAGAATTGTCACTTTTTTGAGCGCAGCATTTTTGCCAACGCAGAAATTTCTCTCTTGAGAAATTAATGATCTTGTTTCCTCATTAATACCATCCGATCACCAAGAGATCCAACATGAATAGAGGTGCCTTGTAAGTTTATATTTTTTTTTTGTGAACCAATCTCAAACACTAGCTCCTCAATGGAAGTAAATTCTTGTCCATATGGATTTGTTAGGTATTATAGACTAACCGTCAGTGATTGATCTTGTCCCGAAGTCTCCTCTCTCTCCTCCTCTTTTGTAATCCAATAGGCAAACAAATAAAACGTCTCTCCCGATTGCGGAGATATTCAAACTAATTGTCCAAAACAAGTTATTCAATAAACTCCCGGGAGAAAGAGATCTTGAGCTTCAAAAAAAAACAACACTTGAAATTGCACTTGAAATTCTTGAGGACGTTCTTGGTGGCTGTTTTTTACGCGGTCTTTTCGCGGAAACACACTGATCTTGGTTGATCAAAACACTTAAGAGACTATAGGCGAATAATCTCTTTTCCCTCAAGATGTTTTTTTTCGCGGACAAAACAGCAAGAAAAAGCCCCAAACTTCACTTGGCAAAAACACGTGCTTATTCGGTCAGAGTTAATTGTAAAATACTCTGTGTAATGTGGAAAGAGACTCCGTTTACCTGTCTGCTCGGGCCGATGCTGCCCCCAACCGCCCCACACCTGCCCGCACCCAAGAAGTCAACCAACAAGAAGACTCCAACTGTGGCGCGCACACACCGTGATCACCAACGCCGAGATGGCGAGATACCTGGCCAAAGACGATGGAATGAGAGGTGCATGGGCTGCCAAAGGAGAAAAAGTAACGGAATGAACCAACCGACACGATGATGACTTCTTGGAGCACCTCTACACAGTCACAAGATCTTTCTCTCTCTTGGATAAATCGGCCGAATACCATCATCTGTTCCCAACTGCTTCATTCTGGCCCGCGATATCGTGAATGTGTGTGCACCTTGTGTGTGATCCACTCTTTTTTATTCCCTCCCTGCACCACCATCGATCGACCAGCGAACAGGTAAACTCGATCGCGCGAGTCAGGGCCTTGGACTTGACTCATGATCGCGCTCCGGTTTTTGCCCATCAATGCGCCGCTCAGGCGGAATAGGGATACTATCGATTTCCAGGTACTGAAATCGATCACTTGATCATGATCTCTGTTTTTGCAGAGCCCCTCAAGATCACCTCAATGACCACCTGTGATCATCCTAAATCCTTTATCCACATCCCTTACTTTTGAATATTGAAATCGATCACTTGATCATGGACACTTTATTACAAAACTCTCCAAGATCACCTAATTCCCTAAATCCTCTGTCAACAGAACATGAACAGAATTAGGATACCATCGATCCGGTGGCAGCCAAAATCCCGAGAGCCAAAATCCCGAAAGCCAAAATCCCGAAAAGGCCAAAATCCCAAAAGCCAAATTCCCGAAAAGGCCAAAATCCCGAAAGCCAAAATCCCGAATGTTCAAAATCCTGATAGGGATGAAATTATATGGAGGAAAATGTTTAGAATAATTTCCTAAGACACAGAAGATTTCCCTTTGCCTCCAGAAAGCGCGGATGCAATCGCGGAAGTAGCTATGACACTTTTAAGAATTCGGGATTTTGACTTTCGGGATTTTGGCCCATTCGGGAATTTGGCTTTCAGGATTTTGGCGTTCGGGATTTTGGTACAATCTATTACAAAGGCCCTAAAGTGATCAGTTAATTAAGTTTGTGCGAGGATCACTTAAATTTACTTTGGAATAAAAGGCTGTAAGTTTAGAAATGAAGAGGTAATGATAATCAAGGAAGATCATTTCCTGGTTTTGCCACCGATTTGTAGAATTCTTTATATAAATCGGTTGAAATTTGTCCTAAAGAAATTCAGGACATGGTTAAAGAAACAGGATGTACACCTAAAAAAAGTCCTATATCCTGATCCAGTTTGTAAAGATCGATCTGAAGCTTCAAAATCGATAGTACACCAGAAGATCAGGTTGAAGAATTCATTAGCGCGACGTATGTTCAAGTGATCGATTATAAGGGCTTTAAAGTCATTATTTAAATAAGTTTTCGCGAGGATCACTTAAAGTTGCTTTGAAACAAGATTAGAAGTTCAGGATGAAGAGAAAGGATACAGACGAATAATTTATAAAAGGGGAAATTATGCTCAAATGATTGATCTAAGGGCTTGGAAGCACTTTTTTGGTTAGATCAAATTAGGATTTTATATAAAATTGAGATTCAAAAGCAAGGATATAGACCATTTATTTAAAAGAATAATCAGGATCTTAAAAATAGGTCAAATCAACATTTGTAAAGAGTATCCATGACCAGGTATTATCGATTCAAAGGTTCGCAAGATCGATAATGATTCTGCCTTAATATAAGCATGAAGGAAGAATAAGAATAGTACAAAAGAAACAGGACGATCGTGATCGTACGTGGATCATCAATTTATGTAATTTTTAGGGTCTTTGCGAAAAAATGGAAAAAACGGATCATGATGGATTTCTGGATTCAGGAATTGGTTGTATTCCTATTCTAGCAAGGATTTAGGATTTAAGGGTAACTTCAAAATCTTCAAAACAAGTTTCAGATAAATAATAATGTATACAAGCATTTAAGATGAATAGGGCTTTTGCAGAAAAAAAGCGCTTATAATCGATTTCATTATTCAAAAATTAAGCAATTGATGATTGGCAATTTTTCGGTGATCGCCAGTGCGAAAGAAGTTACATCTAAATTAAAAACGCTTTTTTAATCTTCCCCAGAGCTTTCGGTCCGGAGTAAGAGCGCCAAATTGCATGGAAAAAGAGTCTTCGTATTAAAAATTAGAAATTAGATCACACAATTTAGAGAAATATTAAAAGACCGTCCCCATTGATAGTTTCTGATAGTGATGATTTATATTATTGTAAATATAAAACAAACGATCCTCCAGAAATAAAAAAAAACATAGTTTAGTCGACCACTGAAGAAGGTTCATATCCGGACCGAAAGCTCTGAGGAATCATACACTAATCACGCCATTCCAAACATCCAACAGAATAAACAATTGATGGTATTCTTTTCGTTCAGAATAACGAATTAACAATTGGGATAGGACCTTGGTCCTAAATAGACTCAGTCTGGTCCTATTTTTAGCCTGTAAAATTTGGCAGCAAAGATTTATCACAGAATTCAGAATCTTGCTTTTGGGTAGACCGCGAACATCCTCCTGAAGTGAAGAAAGGTTGACAGGCATAGGTTGTTAACCTTGGTGTCCTAGGTCCGCGACCGCGATATCGATAAGCGGAAAAATATCAAGATTTATCCAAAACTGTCACATACTAAGGATGTCTGATTAGATTTTCTGCACCTAATCTTGTATTGACAAATCTTACAGACTAAATATTCTCGAGGATCAGCTTGAGTCTAATTAGGCCCTTGCTGTAGATGTAGGAAGAAAAGATATAGACAAAAGGATTTAAGGAATTAAGTGATCTTGGGAAGTTTGGCAAGAAAATGCCTATGATTGAATACTCGAATTCAATATCGGAAAATTGATAGTCATCCTTATTTTTTTCAGGATAACGAATTAAGAATTAAGCACTGATATTTTAAATGGGCCATGAGGAAGGTATGTTGACAAAGGATTTAGGATGATCACAAGGGATCATTGAATAAGGTGATCTTGAGTAAAGCTGTCTACACATTAGACAAATTATTGAAATAATAGCATTTCAAAGTGGCATTGAAAAGAAACTTCAATATTAAAGCCAATATTGAAACCAATATTTCAATAATTGCCTAAACACTGAACAAATTGACTTCAATATTAAAACTTCAATATTAAAAACACCAGTCTAGTCAGGGATTCACACATCTCCTGAGATTTTCTTCCGTATTATGTCAAGAACACCCAAAAATACCCAAGTTGGTCAGAAGATTTCTCCAGCTTTCTCCAGGAAATCTGGGATTTCCTGGGATTTTCTTGTTCATTATGCCCAAAGCACTTCAGATACATTCTGTGGTCAGAGGATTCCTGGAGCTTCCTCCAGGAAATCCCAGAAGTTCTGAGATTTCTGTAGGAAGTAGGTGATTAGTGCTGACCAAGTTGAGTACTTGAGGAGATTGAACAAAATATATAACCAAATTCCAAGAATCTGGGATTTTCTGGAGGAAGCAGGAGAGATGTGTCTTGATTTGGATTTTGGAAAATCCGGCAGTTCTGTGATGTTCTGAAGGAAGAAGATTCCTGACCATTAAAAAAATATTGTTCATTATTGGGTCACCGGTGACCCAAAAATGAACACTGAAGAAATCCGAAAAGTTAAAATAACATTTCTGAAATGTTAATTTTACCCTTCAGTATTGATCCGAAATCGGTGTAAATATTACACTTTTTTGGTGCATTATGGGTTAAAGTTACCCTTTTTTCATGTTGATTTTACCCTCAAAAGGTGTAAAATTAACATTAAAAAATGTTGATATATTTTTACACCTGAAAAGTGTTAAAGTTATGACGAAAAAAAGTTAATCGTAGCCTCCTTTTCTCTCAGGGAAATTTGAAGGGTTAGTAAGTGATCCTTCCGATCCTTCTGAATCCCTCCAGTCCTTCCCTACTATCGCAGTTTTACATCCGTGTTTCAAGCCTTAATCTGAAATGATCCTCGTGAGGTATTCTGCAGATGGCATAGTGTGTGGCAATGACAACGATGATGGTCGCTCCCACATTTCGCAGTTATTACACATTTGCAATAAAATGTGGAATGCAGCTCGGAATTCATTCGCACTCCGCACAATTCCTTCCCCCAGAACCACCAAGCCAGGTGAATCTCCCGCGTCGAGAGATCACTGGCTGCGTCCGAGACAATGAGGCAAAAATTCCACCTCAATCGCGACTCATGAATTAGCATATGAGGTGGGATATCTAAACATGAGGCTCTTTTTTTCTCTTTCGCTGCAAGATCACACTGATTAACTATTTTTTTACATGGACCTCCTCTTGCTTGGGCAACAATGTTACTGCTGGATTCTAGTAGTTCAACTTTGTTTTTTTTTATCCAACAAAGCACGGTCTCGTGAGAAGCCAAACTGTCTGCTTAGGCCTCTCATTTTGTCACTCCATCGCGGATAATAATTTTGAGATACTTCTCAGGTATGCTGTTTTTCTGGCCTAAGCGACTTGGCTTGAGAATTGCAGATGGAACAATACGTGGAATCTTCCATCACGTGTAGACGATCTGTCGATGTAACAATTATTTATGCGAGTGGAAGTAACAATAATGCGGATCATAGAGGTGTTAAAGTGGCAAAAAGAGATGAATTGTGCTAAATCACTAACTCTCTTTTCCCACCTGCTTCCAAGTAGCTTCTTGTCCATCTTCCGCATGAGATATTTTTATTGGCGGGATTTGGGTCGGGAGAGCTCATACGTAGTCCCGGCTATCAATAATTCTACGCACGAATTATCCGCATTAGGGATAATCTCAAGGATCAGACCGACTTAAGTGCAATGGAAGACCGTAATTTCGGTTGAACCGCCTTAATGATCGCGCTACCCTACTCCCTTAATCCCCTATTCTACTCAGGATTAAAGTGTTACCCTCCCGAAGTATACGTTTAATGTGAAAAACCCTTTCTTTTACTGATTTTTGCTCGCTAAACCTATAAAAATCAATAAATTATGTTTTCTAGGGTAAAAATAGACCTGTTTCTTGAATCTAAGATAACAATTCTTTACTTTAATTAACAATTAACAGCATATAGTGTTGTAGAATTGTTAATTGAAGAGTTTTTCATATATTTTTGTTGTACAGTAATGTGCAAAAGTAGCACATTTTGCAATTAAATGAATTACAAATTGGATTAAAGTGCGTGTGTAATATTTTTATATATGGAGTGTTCATAATCTGATCCAAAGAATTTATAATTAGTGTCTCTTTTGTTCATTTTTGCATCCAGAAAACAAAGAATGGGTATTCTAATTTCGTGGTAATTTCTAAAGTGAATGTGCAGCCCAAATATTAAATATCAATAAAAGAAAATTAAAATATAGGGGAAAGTGCTCCTCCTTCGAACGTTCATGCCTTCGAATAATGTGAATTTCTTTTGTTTTTCGTAAAAGATTTACACTAAATTATCACGGAATTATCAACAATTGATGTTAAGCCAACTAACATTTAATAGAAATGTGCAAGTCTCTTAGGAAAACTAAAGGAAAATTCACATTATTCGAAGGCATGAACGTTCGAAGGGAGAGTACTGTCCCCTACGCATGCCAAGGTAGCCATCAAATAGAGTTTCCTGTAGGGGGATTCTGTAACAGTATGACAATGTCATAGGACAAATTTTCGTTGAAAATTCGGGAGTAGAACAACAATTAAACCCCAGTGACCATCAAATGGCCATTACTAGGAGCTCTATGAAGCTCTTAGTAGGTGATATGAAACTGATTTTGATTAATTTTACAAATTTATTACATAACAATTTTTTAATTTGTCATATGACATTGTCATACTGTTACAAAATTCCGCTTCTGATGAAATGATATTAATAAAGATTTCTATTAGTATTTTCTCAATGAATAAGAATCTTTAATACATTTCTTTGTTTTTTCTGATAGGGTGAAAACTAAAACAGAAAGACATATTGAGAAGCGCATTTGAAGAAATTTATCATATTTATTTAAAAAAAATTATGATCGAACGAAATAGTATGGCCATTACGCTTTGTGAAGGTAGGGATAATATACGACAGGCATCTCACTTGCTTTCGTTTGTTAAATGAATTAATTTACCTTCATTTAATCACAACTAAAATTAGTCATTATGCTCTTCCTCAAAACAACATTAGTACAATATTTAGAATATACCTGAGATTTAGTACAACAAGTACTAAAAGTGTTGTCAATTTTAAATCAAACAATGTTATTATTTCTTTTATTAGATTTATAAATTTTGCCTCTTCCTAAAAGAAAAACTAAATTATAACTTCTTTGAGATTTATCTGAATAAATTTAAGTTTAGTACTAAACTTGTGATATTTCAATTTCTTTGTAAAAAGGCTGAAACATAGTGGAATTTGTAAATAAGGAATTCTTCATTCTTATTATTTATTATGCAGTTATGTATTCGACGATTTCACTTAAAATAGTGAAAATAAATTGACTTAGTAGAATTATGTTCATTTACTAAAGATGTAACAACTCCATAAAATTTAGGTACTCGTCATTGGAAATTTCATCGCATTTAGAGTTTATGCAAAATGTTTAAATAAACCTTTGCATATCATTTCAGTTGTGCCACAGACTGGTGATATGTTTCTATCCATTCCGGAGTTTTAGTACAGAAAGTCAGGCTTTTACGATATGCATATTCAAATTTGGAATACTGTAAATTGATAGGAGTAACACGATTCTGTTTTTATTTTATCATTTTTATTATTAAAATTCTTTTATTGTCAATTTTTACCAGAATTTGTTTTAGTACATTCATGTGCTAATTCTCTAAAAATTCTATTATGGTAATATTACACTGAAATATAGAAAATAAATAAAATAATCTAAAATAGGGCGCTTCCCTTCATTTTTTGCTATTATTTCTTCATAGGAAACATGCGTCTTTTTCTCATGATCTGTACTAAATCCAACCATTAAAAACAACCAACAAATAACTTGATAAATTTGGATCTCTTTTAGTTTAGATCCCCCGCAATTTATAGGCTGAGATGAATCCCGACGTAGAAAATTACCTGAGATTCTCTATTTTAGAACATATTTGAAATTTAGTACAAAAATGAATCTTTTCTTGTTTTAGTACAGATCCCCCGAAATTTATCAGAATCTTTAGGCTGAGATGAATTCCAACGTAGAAAAATATCTGAGATTCTCTATTTTAGAACATATTTGAAATTTAGTACAAAAATTAATCTTTTCCTGTTTTAGTACAGATCCCCCGCAACTTATCAGAATCTTTAGGCTGAGCTGAATTCCGACGTAGAAAATTAGCTAAGATTCTCTATTTTAGAACATATTTGTAATTTAGTACAAAAATTAATCTTTTACTGTTTTAGTACAGATCCCTCGAAATTTATCAGAATCTTTAGGCTGAGATGAATCCCGACGTAGAAAATTACCTGAGATTCTCTATTTTAGAAAATATTTGAAATTTAGTACAAAAATTAATCTTGCCCTTAAACGTACACATACGACAGCTTCATAATGTAAGGGTTTAGAGACTTAAAAAATAATCATATTCTTGACAGAAACAGCTATTTCTTTCGCTATCAACTTTAGAACTCACATGTACTAAATAAAATTAATTTAAAGGTAATTGTCGAAATTATAGATAGCTTCATCAGTCGCTTTTAAAGCGTCTGAGAATCACTCTGTGGGCTAAGATGACACTTAAAACAATATTGCACCTCTTCTCTGGAAAATTTAGTACCTATTACATATTCATGGCTTCTGAGAAAATATTCATGAGCGAGACATCTTATTTAAAGTGATTTACAAATTAAAGAATTGACACAATTTTTGACATTTTTCAGGAGTGTTGTTCTCAGTCTTTTGAATATTTAAATGCTTTAGGGGGGACATAAAATAGTTTTAGAGCATAAACAGTCATAAACATTGGCAGATTAGCATAACAAAGACGATTGAGGAATTTTGCCATGCAGTGGAGTCGCCTGGCGATTTGTTTGTCCCTTGGTATTGTGGAATTTGAACTGAAATGCAGTGCGAAAGAGTCAATCATACAAAAGGTAGTAATTACCGTTTGATTCGATGACTATAACAGCATTAGAACATAAATCATAGAATTTTCTGCCACCTGACCAGGTGCTTTTTGCTCGATGTCTGAAGTGGCTTGGTCTGGATGGTGGATTGCAGATGAGGCATCTTGTGTCAGCAATCAATCCCCATTTTTGCACTGGCGAGAAGAAGACTCACCCAACGACTTGTGCAACTATGTTTTTTTTTGTCTGGGGACAAGATACACGCAGCGTAAAATGTTCTTTGGATAAGATGGTGACATTGTGGAGAATTGGCACTGACCAAAGAGCCAGAGCAAAAATGTTCATCTGTGGACGTGCGAGTGCATCAAAATCGGAAATAGCAAGTGTTTCAGATTATGATGGGTCGCCTCTTGTCTTCGATGGGTGGCAAGAACGGTTTTTCTCAATCTCCAGAGATGGACAGATGACTGTCCTTTTATCACTTCGCACTGTGACCAAGTCTCTCACCAGCGCACAAGAAATATGCCACGGACAGAGGATGGGACATTGAAAAACGCACAAGAGATGCAGGGAAGAGTGGGGCAGTTTCGCATGCATATACATTGTGCAGAGCTTTCGACTTTGACTATTCTTCTAAAAGATCAATCGTAACCAAAACTTACAATACCTTGCGAATAATCTTTAAAATCCTATATTAAGATGAATAATTTCCACAAAATTGATAGTGCATGAAACTGCCCCAAAATTTGACAATTCTTTACAAAAATGGACATATGATAAATGATGATAAAAAATTCTTGTAAAAATAAAAAAAATTATGAAAATAAAGAAGTGTAAAATGAAAAACCGTACCAAAGTAAACATTTGAGTAGAGTTATGCCCCTGTAATTTTGAACTGATCATGGTTTCGTTAAAAACTTGGTTAACCCTTTAAGGACGATTGGGTCACGCGTGACCCATAGAGAAAATAATTTTTCCTGACTACCTGAAGTTATTTCTTTCTAATGTTTGTACATAATCACGAAGTAGAAAGATGTAGGAATCTAGGATATTTTTTGCAAATCTTCAGCTATTTGCTATATAAAAAATATTTGAGCTCAAAAATAACGAATTTTAATATTTTTAATATTTCTAATTTTTTTTAAGCAAAAACCTCTTGGGACTAGAAACTATAATAACTATACATAATATTTCTCAACAAAGTAGAAATTATAGTTTATTGGTATTTTCAGGAAAGCTTCATAATTTTCATGGGTCATATATGACCCAATCGTCCATAAAGGTAAAAAAAACACCGAATCTGTCTCTAGTGGATTTTCGAAGATTTGAGGTTAGACTGTTTCATGTTTTTGTTTATGTGTCCGCAAAATAGTTAATTATTCGTGTAATATTGTGTGATATGTCAATTAGCTGAGATTTCCCAGTGAAATACTGACTGAAGAAGGTAATATTTTGATAATTTATAAAATACTTCTGCGTATATGTTGTAAATTCATAACTTTTTACTCTTGCAGATGACTTCAAAAATGGAAAAAAAATTTCATGATCAATGAACCCGAAATTATCCACATATTATGCCCGAAAGATAGCGATGATGCTGACAATCTTCTCCTGAACGAAAGCGACATAATATATTTGGAACAAGACGTGGATGAAGTGGACTTTGAAGTATTCATCGAAAACGCATAACTCCGGAAGAACTCCCAGATCCACAGCAATGTGCAACTGTACGTCTTAAATTCCAGAGACAAGCAACATTGCATCTACCCATTACCATCAAACATGTTTCGAAGAAAACTGAGGTGCACATGGTGCTATCAGAAAAAAGGATTATAAGGCCAATTGTATTTGTGAGGCATGTGACATTTATCTCTGTGTTTCCTTACCAGTATGCGAAATTTGTTTCGATGAATATCATAAAAATTAAAAATGAAGTAAACAATAATACATTTTTTCATTAAAAATTATTGTTTTTGTGTACCAGTCTTCAAGATTCTTTGAGACCAAAAATTTAATGAGATTTTTTAATTTAATTTTTGATCGTTTTAATTTTTACTCGTACTCTAAATACTTGTTTTTTATTATTACAAATATATTCAAGTTATTTATCCTTCAAAACTAACAGAGCAAACGAGTAAACTAGTCGTCTGGAAAATTAAGGCTTTTTTACCTTTATGGACGATTGGGTCATATATGACCCATAGTTTTCCAGGATTCCTAGGGATGGGAAAATTTCTTTTTAACCATAAATCTCTTATTTAGACTAAAATATCGAGGGAAACTTGATTTCATTGAATTTCGCTCAGCGGAAAGCTTCTCGTTCTTAAAGGGTTAAAAGCTAAATATTTTTGCATAGTATCTCTGTTCAGTAAGAATTCCCTGGAAAAAATGTAAGGGTTCTCCGGGTTCCCTGAAAAATATATGGATTACCCGGGTCCCCTTAAGAAAAATATGGGTTTCCTGGGTTCTCTAAACAAATGTATAGGTTTCCCGGGTTCCCTGTGCGTTCTGCGTGAGTACCTTAAAAATGTATTAGTTCCCTGGGTTCCCTAAAAAAAAAGTTGTGGGTTCCCTGGGTTCTGTAAAGAAATTAATGGGTTCCCCGAGTTTCCTGAGTTCCCTTTGAAATTCTGAAAAATGTATGGGTTCCCTAGTATGGGTTCCCTGTGCGTTCCCCGTGAGTAGCTTAAAAAATGTATGAGTTTCTGGGTTCCATACAGAAATGTGTGGGTTCCCCGGGTTTCCCGAGTTCCCTTTCCCTTTGGGTTCCCTGGAAAATGTATGGTTTGGGTTCTCCAGGTTCCCTGAGGGTTCTCCAGGTCGCCTGTGCGTTCCTCGTGAGTGCCCTAAGAAAATGTATGAGTTCCTTGGGTTCCCTAAAAAAAAAGTTGTGGGTTCCTTGGGTTCCGTAAAGAAATGAATGAGTTTCCCGAGTTCCCTTTCGGTTCCCTGAAAAATGTATGGATCGGGTTCTCCGGGTTCCCTTAGGGTTCTCCGGAAGCTCAGAAAAAATGTATAGGTTCCCTGTACGTTAACCGTAAGTACCTTAAAAAACTCTAGGAGTTCCCTGGGTTCCCTAAAGAAATTTGTGGGTGCTCTCTGTTCCGTAAAGAAATGTATGGACTCCCTAGGTTTTCCGAGTTTCCTTTGGGTTCCTTGAAAAATCTATGGGTTGGGTACTCCTTGTCTCCTGAGGATTCCCCGGGAGTTCTCTGAAAAAAATGTATGAGTTCCCTGGGTTCCCCGATTTCCCTATGGGTCCCCTGAAAATTGTATGGGTTCGGTTCCCCGGGTACCGTAGATTCCCCGTGAGTTAAAAAAAATTACAGGTTATCTGGGTTACCTGAAGAATTGTATGGGTAACCTAAGTTCTCTAAAGCAATGTATGGATTCCCCGAGTTCTCCGGAAGTTCGCTAAAAAATGAAAAGGGTTCCCCTGGGTTCCCTGGTTTCCCTGAAGAAAAGTACGGGTTGCCCGGGTTCCTCGAGTTCTCTGTGAGTTCCCTGAAAAATGTATGGGTTACCTGCGTTTCTCCTGGGTTCCTAATGGATCCCCATGGCCACCTTGGCCCGGTTGACATGAGTTCCCCGAAATGAGTTATCCTTGGAAATAAATATATTATTCCAAACGTCAGCCGTCTCACTTATAGAGCGTACGACCTATTACACAATTGTTAACCTAATGAACGATCCAGGCTACCAGGCTACCAATCCTAAGTCTTCATTGCTATAAAACGCCAAAACCCTCACCCCGAAGCAGTTTAAAAATAGGCAATAAATGTAGAAAGCTCCGGCAGTTACGAATGTATAATATTTAAATACAAAATAATGTCTAGGGCCAGCGCCCTCTAGCAGGATCACATCAATCATGATTAGAACCTAATTTTTCAATGGTTTCTTTTAATTTTCTCTTATCAATTCCTAGACTAAGAAGATGAAAAAGGGATCGGAATCCAATTCACTGTACTAGATCTCCCCGCTCTCCTCTACACAAAACAGGCGCAAGAAAGACAACAACAACAACAAAAAAAGATGAAACTCCGGGAGTTTGCAGAACACGTTTTCGAGAAATTCTCTTGAAAGTTTTCTTCATATGGATGACACAGTGCATAGAAGGAGAATAACAGGAATTATAGATTTTATTATTGTAAACCACAACTCTCTCAATGTATCAATTCCAGCTATTGAGTCAATATATTAATTGTCTGTGGAAATTAAGTCATAAGAATACAAAACCAGTGAATTTCATTTGACTTGTTGCTCCATCATGTGTATCAAAATTACCTTCTTGCAAAGTGGACTATTTCATTAGGCCTCCATCTAACTTCTCCATTCGCACTTCCAACAGATAAAATTCTCTCTTATTTAACTCAACTAACACCGCAAATCCCATTAAAAAAGCCAACCTTCTCTCACACACCACAAAGTCTGATTTTTTTTTGGACGATGAAAAATGAAACGGATTAATTGTCCAACGTGATTAATTTTTGGTAGCAATTTCATTAATAAAAATTCCAGTGAAAATGTGCTGAAAAGTAACAGATGTTTATCGGCGAAACAGATGCAACTTCCATGGATCTTAATTCTCTATTGAATTAACCTGAAGAAGCTAAGACAAATTTTTCAGTGAGAAGTTTGAGAAATTTATTCAGAAAGACTTTGAGGTCTTTGAATGTTAATTGCTCGGTGTACTAACAGAAATTTTGAATAAATAAATACGCAAAAGGTATTTTTTAACTGACACGGTAATTGAAAATTTCAAAATTACTTTCAGGATTTCAGGCTTCGCACGTACTCTGGGTTCGAACAACTCTTTTTCCCATGTTTCTTTAATGAAACTGACCCTGACCTGATATCTCACATCATGTGACCTTTATTTCATTAAAAAAAAAACTTCGGACAAGGAATATTCGAGAAACGTAAATCAAGGACGAATTTTACCGAATTATAACCGATTGGGACCGATACAATAGGGCTGAAAATTTCAAGACCTTTCCAAAAAATCCGAATCCAATTTTTAACATTTTCAGTTTGAAACTTTGAGGTTTTCCCACCCAAGGAGCATTTATCGCTATAAATGAGTAGAAATGTCTGACATCTATACGAAAACGATGGCGAAAACTTTACAAATTTCTTCTATATAACCGCATAAAAGAGGTCCATATTTGAGTGAATGGGGGAATTTTTACATCCTAAATATAACATATATTTATTTTAAGATATAATCACGGCATTATGTTCGGTAAAATGTATCGATTATGACTGAATAAAATATAATCACTCTGTAATATCAATATTATAACTATCGAATGAAGAACTGTCATTTCTTTTCCATTTTTTTTAAGACTTTCTCAAATATTTTTCTCGAATAATTACTATTTATCTTCACCAATTCAGTCAGATTTAAAGAGCCTCGTGCACTTTTATCGTGTATGAAAGTTTAATGCCACGACCGTTTTCCGTGAGAGGACAGGAATTTAGTGAATAAAATTGCATTCCCGACATAAAATTCGCAGGGGAAAGTTGTAAAATTAAAGAAAGTAAAATTGAATGAATTTTCCACCCTTTTCATCATATTATTTAAAAAGTTTATAAATTTTAGATTTTAACTGTGCTAGTTAACAGAATATATCGCTTTAAACACAAATCTAGACAGTTATCGGCACATATCAATGTTTTTTGCACTATTTTTATTTTAAATTGTGTTTGGTGAAACCTAATTAATGTAATTTTTTACGCCATAAACCTTTTTTATTCTAATAAAATAAAATAAAGACATTATAACCCGAATAAGTACGAAATATAGAAGAAAACACGTCTTTACATATTTTTGTTATTATATTCACAATATGTCCTACAATGTATACAAAATATGGATTTTTTATAACAATTATATCACTACACTACACAATAGATAATTTTAAAAACACTGTAAATTATGCGTTTCATGAACTTTTTATGCATTCTGGGCACTCTTTCTGCAATTTTTTTTCACGTAAAATGATCAGGAAGCTGTCCTAATGCTTGTATTTTCGATATACAGCAATTAAAGAAAGAAAATGTTAGCTCTCACAAAGTATTAATTCACTATTTTTCCATCAATTACACTTACTTTGTCGAATTTAATCCCTTCTATCTACGTACTCAACTATACTGGACACGCTGCCACACTTCAAGGTTTTAATTTATATTAAATATTACTTTTTTCACAATTTTTCACTCGAAGATGAACCTCTGCTAAGTAAACAAAGCAAAATTTGACAATCTGGCAGTTTTATACAAAAAGAACACAAGTTGTATACAACCTGCTTCCTTTACGGAACAAATATAACTAAAAAATATCAAAACTTGATGTTCATACAATTTCACGACATTATGTCAACATAACAGCGAAAATATGTAAGACAAATATACTTTCGGTATTTTCGACATTGATTTACACATTTTCATTGAAAAATGGATTATATTGTGACCTTTTTATGGACCTAAAAACATTTAGTGGTAATTTTAAGGGGAAATTTCAATATATTAACTGGAATTTATCAAATAAAATGTATTATTCTTATTAATAGAAAATAAGTGATATTTTCTATACATTTTTTAGTTAAGTTGTTTTTTCGGTATTTAGTCTTTGGTATTGAGGTTAAATCAAATATAACCTCAAATTTCGAATTCTTTCTTAATAATAATAATAATAATGCTGGCACAACGTTCCATGGAGGAACTATATAGGGCCTTCCCGCAAAGGGTTTTCTAGAGACGCATTATTATTATTTTTTGTACGGGATGAGGTTGTCAGTCCCAGCAAGCTGAACTTCGTACCAATTTGACAAGTACCAAATTTTAAATTTGACCGTTAATACACTGAGAAAAAAATGGGATATGAAGAGGGAATTACTTAGTTTTCAACAGAAATAAAGGTAATTTTCGATGAAAACGCATCTCCAGAGCTTATTGAATCCTCTATTGACTCACAGGAACTTAATAGGACTTGTGCTGTAATAAAATTATAGCATTTTATCGATTTTTTGTGGTTTAGTTCAGATTAGCCAGCTGTCAAATTGGTACGAACTTCAGCTTTTTTCAATGAAATTTGGTATCAGCAAAAAGCTAAAGTTTGTACCAAATTTTTGAGAGCTTCTATTTTAATTAATTCACAATTATTCACTGCGGGATATCACTGGGATGGCCAGGAAGACGCTAAACTACCCCCCGAGATACCTGGGAAGAGGAATCTTGGCCACATTCACTTGAAAATCCATAAATATATTTGGTACCAAAAAAGCTGAAGTTCGTACCAATTTGACAGCTGGCTAATTTGTACTGACTACTGAGCCACAAATTTAATAAAATACGATATTTTCACTATAGCACAAGTTTTATTAAGTTTCTGGGAGTCAGTATAGGATTCACTGAGGCTCTGAGGATGGAATTTGTGTGTAATTTCCACTAAAACGCTGAAAAACCACTTGTTTTCATTTCAATTTGCACTACTTATTTTCTTCCGAAATTTGGTACTGTTAAATTGGTACGTAGAGTTCAGGCTGCTGTCAGTCCCATGCCCCGTGGAATCAAGTGCAGTGAAGCTCACTGGATGCAATTCGAACACCTTTAACGCCAGAAAAATTCCTGGTTGATGACATAAAGAGGATTCGGGATTTGGAGTAAAAATCGAGATTTTTGAGGTTAGATCAAATATAACCTCAAATTTCGATTTTTTTTCTTAACCAAACAATAAAATTCTGACCAGAATCCATGGTCCATCCTACAAAACAGCGGATATTTGCCAAACTTGGTGTTAAAATTCCAGAACACACCCATTTCTGATTGACATGGTGAATTGCATGAGAAGCAACAAAAGCCCATTTCACCGGCTCGATCACCTTAATGCCACTATAACAACATCAACAAATTGCAGAAGAAATTGCCAAAGTAAATAAATGTGAAGACGTGATGTGAGCAAACACCCGAAGGTTAATTGTTTCTTGATTTCCTCGACTTCGCCCCCAACTCACTGCTTCACCGTGACCCGGTGACCTCTGTCTTGTTCTGAATGAAACCCTCAAGTTTTTTTTTTTTTTTTAAAGAATCTCTCCTTCATTTGTCCATTATCATTATTTACACAAATGGATGTCTATAAAACATTATCAACAACGATTCACATCTTGTGGGCGACTTCTCTCCAGCCAGGGAGGGAAATCTTGTGGCGGCTGAAGAGGAGACTCACTTGAAGTCGAAGGCGGGCGTCTCGTGACACACATAGGGGCCCATCGGGGCGATAATCACCTGAATCGTGAGGGTGTCCCGGTCATCTCCGGTGAGATGTGGACTCAACTTGATCGAGCACAATTCCAGCTCCTCATATGGCAGTAAATTGTCAATGTTGAGCACACGGTTCGTCCACGAGAAGTAATGGATCCTCTCGTGGACTGTGCGAATGTGTGTGATTTGGTTCTGGACACCAGTGATGAGCACTCCAATCTGTTTTTGTTTTTTTTTTTTTTGTTTTTTGTCAAATTGAGTTCATATTATTCCCATGAAATCTTAAAACTGTCTTTTCAACAGCTTTAAATCACAAAAACCAAAACCCATTCATGCCACAGGGAGAAGAGTTCTTAATGCAAAAGCAATAAAATCTTGTGCACGTGCATAGAGAAATAAAGCAGTGAGGAGAATAGTGGGAAGACTTTATGGAAGTCTCACATAAAGCAAAAAAGATTAGTTATACATTCAAATTTTGAATTAAAATTTAGATCACAGTGAAACCCTAATTAATTATTAAAATGTATTATTTTAGTACATTCACACTCATTCTAAATATAAAAAGAATAAGCAGTTGTGGTCAGTAAATGTTTTTAAGAAAAAAAAAAGATTTTATAATTCCTCAGCAACACCAAGAAAAATTCGTAAAATAAAAATTCTAAAGCAATCTAAATTGAATTTGTTGTGCTGCCTAAAAGAAGAAGAAGAGTGCGAAAGTGTGACATATGTCATAACTGTCATAAGTTTGAGAAAGAAAAAGAGATGAAAATTTTGGTTTCATGAAATTTTCTTGAGCGAAAATCCGTGACAGAAGCATAAATAAACAAATCCAGATTGATTAGTAAATTATTCAAAACGGTCAGTAATGGCTCCGCCGCTCTCTTAGATCATAAAAATTTCATTAAAGCTAAATTCATGTTCCTTTTAATGAAGTTTTTCATACGTACTCTTCTTCTTCCTTTATACATCAGAAGAAATTCAATTTAGTTTAAAGGGATATTTTTTTTTTGATTACATGATATTTTCCTGATCTAAAAGACGTGTTGGAGGCATACGGAACACAATTTTGCTCTGTAAAAATTTATTATAAAATCCTGATTGATAATTTCTTCAATTTAAAAAATAAATAAAGCTAGTGATATGCCTAGATCAGTTCATTGTAGGTGAGATTCTTAACGTGAGCTAACTCGGAATGCATGCAAATTCGATTTAGAGCTTAAGGTGGGGGACGCCATTCGATTATCTTGAATGAAATTCGTGAAATTATATAAATTTTGTATTTAAAACGTTTAAACCAAAATATTAATGATTTGTATGGACTGACAGAAAAGTGATAGGGGAAAGTACTGTCCATTCGAACGTTCATGCCTTCGAATAATGTGAATTTTCTTTTAGTTTTCCTAAGAGACTGACACATTTGATGAGACTTACAACTTTTATGAACTTCAACTATATATCAAAGAATTATTGTATTTTGTTAGACTTTCCAATTAAAACTCTATTTTAAGTGTTTTGCTCGATTAGAAGCAGTCAAATTGACATCTGAGTGATTTCAAAGCGTTATTATGGGAAAAATCAATTTTTTCACACTTAAACGGCAAAATATGAGTGATAGCGTAGTCTGAGCGGAAAATGATGTATGAACGAAATATAGACATAAATGTCCTCTACAATTATACCGAAGTAATTAACAAGATCGGTTAAGCACGTGTAGAGATAATTGAGGTTATATGATATTGAAATTGGGTTCTCGACTGTGGCGCCCCTATTATTGGTCCTATGGAGTTCAAGTGTTCTAGAAAGTTGTAGCATTTTGTGAGATCTTTCATTTGCACCCTCAGTCATCGAAATCGGTCAAATAGAACCGGAGATATGATGTTTTGAATTTCGTGAATTTTGACCCCTTATATCTCCGGTTCTATTATAACCACAGCGATTCCACACCACTTTTTGGAAACCTCATAGCTTAGACTATAACACTCTAAAATTTGATTAACTTACGCGATGCCATTTTTGAGAAAAATAAGTTTGAATTTCGATGAATTTTGATGCTATCGCAGCACTACCTGTGGTGACTTTTTGAACTTCCATCCGAAAGTGCTCATCGAGACGAAACCAAAAACTCAAAATTTAGCTCAAAATGTTAGTTAGAGTCGGAGATAGAGGCCGGTCAATTTTCGAACTTTGACCCCTTCCTTATAGTCGGGTCAACATAGATGAAGTTAGCCGAAATCCACCCGAAAAAAGGTTCGTACCTTGGCTAACCCGAAAGGCTATAAGCCGACAAATGGTTTGTGTCTTGGCTAGTCAAAAAAAAAAAACAAAGGCGCATGACCCAAAAATGGTTTGTGTCTTGGCTAACAAATGGGCCTTTCCATTATTTTTTCATGCAAAAGAAACCCAATCACAAAGAAACTAAATTTTCTAAACTAAATTTAACCCAATCACAAAGAAAGATAGGGAGAGAGAGAGAGAGAGAGAGAAAGGGAGAGTGAGAGAGTGCTATATATATATATATACAGTAGTCTCCTAAATTCGAAAGCTCGGGGGGTATTTTTGACATTTCTCACCTCCCAAATTCGAACGATTTTTTTCAAAACTAACGAAATTTGTGTGAGATTAAATTGTACTTTGAATCAAATTCTCGTAATTTCTCGCAAGTTTTAGTGGTAACATAGGGTGGAGTCTACACTTATGGATGTTATACACTTATGGACAGCGTGCAAGAATCTTAAGTTCTTACGTAAAACAGATTTCGAAAAGTTATAAAATTATTAGTTTAATATCTATTTAACATTTTTTTTTACTTTTCGAAATCTGTTTAATGTAATAACTTAAGATTTTTGTGTTGTCCATAAGTGTGTACAACATCCATAAGTGTAGACTCCACCCTACTTCCTTTTCATTTTCTACGATAATAATGTGTGTAAACATTCAGGAAGAAGCACATAAATGTGATTTTCATTCACCAAGAATACGATCTTTCTAACATAACCTCAAAATTGACATTTTGAATACAAACGGCGTTCGAATTTGAGAGATTCAGATTCGAGAGACTCTACTGTATGGGGAAAGCTTGTCCGACGCCGCTTCTCCCGCTTTTTTTCCCGCCTGACGCTAATAGCAAATTTTCTTCAAATTGAAATCTTTAAAGTGAAATATCTCGAGAACTGTTCGACGAATGTCTTACAATTCTTTTTTTTTTAATTGGTCTAAATTTTCTGGACTACAACATAAACATAAAATTTTCAAAATCGCATTTGGATTTCGAGATAAACTACAAAACGTGATTTTTAACCGGTTTTGAACCGGTTTTTCAAAAAATTAATAGCACAGAAATCGTCGTACGCGCGAGCAGATATATTTAAAAAAAAAATGTATGAAGATATCTCCTTCCAAACCAGAGATGTTGCGTACTACGGACGACCGGACGGCCGGCCGGACCCGAAATTGCCGGCTTATGATTTTCGGTATCAGGGATGTTCAAAACATATACCCTGTGAATTTAAGCTCGATCGGAGCACTTTGAGAAAATCCGAGGGTTACAATAGGTGTGATTAGAAGGAATCACACCTAAAACTTTCACCTTTGCACTAGACCATTATTGCATATTTATTTTCCTTTATGTGAAGCAATATAATTACACCATTTAATCTTCAACAAACTTCACCAAAATTTAAATAATTTATATTGTTATTTTAAAGTTTTCCTCTTTCTTTAGAAAATGCTTAAAATTCCTAAGATATTATAATGATTCCAATTTTAAATACGCGCCATAAATTACTTGCCTATTGCGTTTTGCCTACTTTTCGGCGAATAGACGGACTGAAAAATGCATTTTTGTTTACTTTTCGCCACATCAAGTGTGTCTCTACCGTATTCGCCGTCCAGTCAATTTTGTCTGGATATTTCGTGAATTGCCCCTCAGGATCATAAATTAATCATGTATTTACCTCTCATTTATTTCGAGACATACTTTGGCCACTTTGGCAAAGTTTGAGCCCGATAAAATTTGAAGTTCCTTTCCAGGGAATTTTTTTTAATACATAAGGCACTTCGATAGCATAAGTGCGATAATTTTATTTCATTTACTGACCATCTTGAATTAATTTTTTAATTGCAAAAAAGCCACAAAAACCCAATAAAAAGCACTAAAAAAAAAACAAATTTCATGCAACAAAAAAAAAACAGGAAGAAAGGGGAAAAGGTTTGGAAGGTACTTGCCTTGAAGCGCTGCTCCCCCTCGAGATGTTCATCCTTGCAGGTGACTCTGAGTCGAACGGTCTTGAGGATGGCCTCGGGAATATCCACGCCCTGGACACTGATATTGTACACATTGATCAACTTGGCTCGATTGAATCGAATCCCGCGCGGGAAGAAGTCCAGTTCCCACGTCACTGTCTGATCCTCCTGATACTCGGACAGATTGCTCTTGGAGAAGAACAGTGCAGCAATGTTCTGGAAGTCCTCGATCTTCTCGAACTTCATTATGCTCATGCTAAGGCCCCAGACGTCCGTAGTGTACAGTCGCGGTGTGAATTGCAACTGTCCACATTCGGACTGTCGGATTTCAGCCACTCGCTCCTCCTGCCCCGAATGATAGGACATCCCAATGGCAATGAGGTCAACGAAGAAGGCCTTATTGAGGCTGACGATGGGCCTGAGCAGGAGATTGGCCAGCTCATGGGGCGTCATCATGGCGAAACGAATGTGAATGACTGTGGATTCGAGAAGTTGCTGGATTTGATGATTGAGCTCCTCCGGCGAACCATTGGCTTCCGTTTCAATTTGTTGCTTCCGGAACATAATCCATTTCTCGAGATATGTAAACAGCTCAAATTCACTCCGCAGCACCAGGTCATTCTGCTGCAGCAGGACAATCAGGATGTTGACATCGAGATCGACAAAATCTTTGGAGTCTGCAACAATTTCCAGATTCCACTTCATGAAGCGCTGACAGGCATCTGTGACTTCCTGATGGTAGGGACTGAAGGAGATGGTGTACTGCAGCCATGAGACTAGATAACCCTGTGTTGCTGCCTTGGCAATGTGCTTCAGCATGTAATCCACACAGAGTTGGACAAGATCCTTGATGTTGTATTTGTCAGCGAGTGCCAGCATTGGCATCACCGTCTGCAGGGATATTCGGATCTGTCCGACATAGAGGTACTTGAGAAATTGGGGAAAAACCATGGAACAGCAGGGATCCTCCTTCAGTTCAATCACACTCTCCCTGGATTCATTCCATTCTGCATTCATCAACATAACCTGCAAATACAGAACAATTTCAAAAATCTGACAATCAGGGCACCCAGGGAGACTCTTCAGCTACCTGAAACACCTCACTGCTGGCACAGAGGATGACTCTGTGGGCAGGATATCGGTTATTCCCGACCACCAGGCAGATATCCGACATCAGCTGCTCAGCATAGAGATTGGCGATTTTGTGGAGGACACTCAGTGAATTGTTCATCTCCACCACACTGGAATCCTGACTGGATGTATCTAAGACACTGTCATCCATCTCATTGTCCTCTGCTCATTTTATGTCCCCAAAAAACGCCCAAGAACTGAGAATTTTGTTTTTCCAAAACAACCCCTTCGCCACAATTTTGACACTTCACGACCAGTCGACGCCAGCGCCAATGGCGGGCAATCTCTGTACTAATACATGGGGACTGCGTCAGACAAATCCTTTTTCTTCCACTGGAAATATATTTCGAATTTACGTTCATAAAAAAAACGAAAAAATGAAAAATTTAGGTTATACTGGACCTAAGGGCCTTGACAGACTTGAGGATTAGCCGAGAGACGGCTTAGCGTAATTGTATTAGAAATAATGGTTAAAGTGCATTTCCATCATTTTCCACTAAGCCGTTTCTCGGCTTAAGTCGTAAGTGTGTCTAGGAGGGCATAACCTTAACACTTAAAAACCCATTTTACTCCGATTTTAAGTTTAGAAAGCCTCAGTGGGAATTCTGCTCAATATTATGCTAAAGTGATACCACGAATAAATAGAGAATTTAATTAGCTTTCGTTTAGTAGAAAAAAATAGTTGATAACTTTTCTAATATTTAAAAAAATGGAAAAACCAAAAAATGGGCATAGAATACCAAATTGGCGTAATACCATCTTTTTTTTTATATGGAGTTGGCATCATGGCTTATTACATAACCTAAAAAATGTTATCATTTTTTTGAGTTTTGTTATGATTCGAAAAAATCGCAAAAAATACGTGAAAATGTTAAAATAATGGTTAAAAATAAAATAATGTAAGACCTAGAATTGTTGTAGAATGGTAATGTAAAAAAATAAGGTGAAAATTCACTTTGCGCTTTGTTTTTTTTCGATTTCCAGTTAGAATTTCAGTGGAAATTTTCGGAGGGAAGCTCCGTCCGGACGCGGCAACACAATCTGTGGAGTCTTCAACCCTAAGATCAGAAAACTCACTCTTCTACCAGAGCTTTCGACACGCTCCGTGTCTTCCTCAGTGGTCGAGTGATGTCAAAGATCACTGGGTTTCGTTATTTGGGGGATCGTGTAACCTTGGCGGGGCTGGAGGAGGTTTATTTCGACTGGATACAGGTGAAAAATTTTATTTCTCCCTGGGAAGGTTCACAACAGTCTTCTTGGCAGAAGTCGGAGCTATTCTGATTGCAACGAATATGTTAGTGAACGAAAAACCCAGAGGGAAAGATATTTATTTTATCTCTGATAGTAAAAGGGCACTTTCTACCGCCATATCAGGGTATTATAACATCTATAATTGTTAAGGAGACCAAGACTAATATTTGCAGATTAGCAGAGAATAATAATATTATTCTTTTGTGGTGCCCTGGTCATAACGATATTATAGGTAATGAAATAGCAGATAAACTCGCGAATATTGGTGCACATCAGGACTTTATGGGCCCTGAACCAGAGAATTAAAATCTTTAAGAAAGAAGTGCTGACACTGGAGGATATCAAAAGAGCGACAGCTCAGGATGTTCTGCAGTTTAGCCAGGTTTTAAAAGAATTTGAGTAAGGTTTGTTGGGTAGACATAAGGGGCTCAAATAGAGCCTAGGTGTCTGCAGCCCAAATATCGTACCATGCCCCCTATACAATCTATCTATCTATATTTTTAGCTGAATAACTTCCTTATGAAGTTAGACATAATATATAGCCATAGATGAGATTTATAAAGGAATACGGGAGAAATACGAAATGATTTAAGGATGTGCGAACGATCAAAGCCTTCCCCTACTTGAAAAATATTATTCTCAGCTTCTAAATAGAGTTTCTATTTAATCTTTAGAAACTCAGTGTAAAACCTTAGATAAACTATTTCCAAGAAGCAAAATAACTACCTTTTAGTGCACTTTTAAAACGCTTATAATGAGAATTTTGTGCTGAAATTCATGTAGAAGCTCTTAAGTTTATTTAGAATGCGCCACTTTACTTTTAGTAATCTTACCACATAGAGACAAAACTGAGAGCGCTATAAAATATACAATATCATTAGAATGGAACTTTGAAAATTCTAATCTAATAAGCAAAATTCGAGGCGGGCTATTTTGATTTTGAACACAAATACGACTTTTATCGAAACAGCACAAGTCGTGTAAGAATGAATAAATAAAGGATAAAAAATCAAATTCTCAGGCGAAGATAGACCTAATCGAATTTTCATTGGATTTTTTTTAAAAGAATTCTTCCTCTAAGCAGAATATTCTCTTACAAGACTTTTTGTGTAGATTGTAGATAGAAGCATACACAATACTCCTCTCTAATTCGATTCTTTTAAGATCAAACTATTTTTTAATTCAAGCAGCAGTTGGATTTGAAAAAAAAAAATTTTAGCATTTTCAAAATTTATTATGATTTTCTCATTATGTAAATATGCTCAAATTTACATTTTTTAAAGTTACAGTAGACTCTCACTCAATCGGCTCTTTTTCAATCGGGCATCAAATTTTGTTGGCAATTTCCACGCTTAATTATGAAACTAATTCGCTCAAATTCACTGTAGTTCTTTATATCGTGATTCTTTACAATTGAGCGTTTTTTGTGGAATTTACAAAGGCTTTGACGCCCAAATCTATCGATAAACCGGATGACATTTCACCAAATATTCCCGATTGAGAGAGAGTCTACTGTATGTTGTAGTTTTCATTTATTGATAAACAAAAAATCGTAAGTTTTTTAAACAGTTTCATGCCCGAACTTCTCTGTAATTCGATTCGAGTGATGTTTTGGTCCTAATGGCTTCGGCACACCTTTTTGATCAGAAAAATTTCTTGAAGTCGAAAATCGAATCCCTTTTTTTCTCAAATACGTTTTGCATATGACTATCTCATTTTTTCGCACTCCCTAAATTCGCTTGAGCTAAATTGAATTTGGTGTAATGATTAAAAGAGGAAAGAGAATGCGAAAGAATGAGACAGACATATACAAAGCGTGTGAGAAAGAAAGGGATGTGAATTTTGGTTTCATGAAATTTTCCTGATCTGAAAGATGTGCCAAGGCCAGAAAAGATCAAATTTAAAGGAATATACTTTACATTCTTTTCAATGATTTTTTTGGCATTTACATTTAAATTCAGTATAGAATAGAAATGAATGTGTACCGGTCTGAATTCGATTATAATTCTCTTTGGTCACACTGCATTGATTTATTTTTATTAATAAAATAAACCAAAAAATGAACTTAAACTGTGTTTTTGACTTTTAGGTTAGGTTACGTTATGCGTTACGATTCCTCCAAAACCGTTACAAAATAGTCGTAAGATTTTTCTATGGATCCTCCATCAGACACCGATGGAGTTATGTCGACGTGAACTTTGATGGGTGTCCAACTCCAAACACGATAGTTCATCAAACCTCATAAATATCCGCTTTTATTGTGATTTTACGGTAAATTCGCGTGAGTTAGTGAAGAAATATGGATGATCTGCAGAGTCATTTGGCCAGGATCCGTGTGCCTAGCAGCTATGACAATATTTTCAAGGATGAATGCGTCTACTCCTTTGACACCCCGGTAAGTCGCAAATTTTCCCCTTTTCTCTATAAATACGCAATTTCCGGTGGAATTTCTGGGATTGAATCATTCCCTGGATGGTGTTTTGTCATAATCCAGTGAGGGACAGGGGATACCGGAAGGATTTTGGGAGGGATTTGCAGGAAAAGTTGAACAAAGACTTTGAGGTTATGTCTTTGGAATATTTTGTTGATTCATGTTGGGATTTGGTGTCCAGGAGACTGAAACTGGGCTGTATGTGTGTCTCAACACTTTCCTGGGCTTCGGGAAGGACTATGTGTTGGGCTACTATGAGAAGACGAAGAATGCTGTATTCCTGCACATTCGGCGCCTCAAGACAGAAATCCCGCCGGAAAGTGGCGGTGTTGAAGGTCCTGAGAAGAAGATAACGCGCCTGGCAATTGGGATTGAGGGTGGATTTGATCCGGGAGCAGGGAAGAAGTACACGTACGAGGAGAATTATAGCATTGTGGTGCTGCCGGGCTTCCAGACGATGCCCTACAGCACAAAATTGCCACAGCCCGTGGTGAATTCGGTTAGTGCTATTTTGGCGGCGGATTCGGCCATGAAGAAGGCCGAGAAGAGCTCTCTGACTGGGACATGGGATGGGGAGGTGAGGCATGTGTCAGCCTGTGCCAAGGATTTGTTGCAGCTGGACAATGGACGGAAGATTCCGCCGAGTGGATGGAAGTGTGACAAGTGTGAGTTGACCACAAATCTCTGGCTCAATCTCACGGATGGGGCAGTTCTCTGTGGCAGGAGATTCTTCGATGGGTCCGGGGGGAATGATCATGCAGTGCTGCATTACAAAGAAACAGGCTACCCGTTGGCCGTGAAGCTGGGAACGATTACGTCGGAAGGCAAGGGGGATGTCTACAGCTACGAGGAGGATGATATGGTAGAGGATCCGTATCTGGTGCAACATTTGGCCCATTTCGGGATCAAAATCAATCAGATGGAGAAGACAGAGAAGTCCATGGTGGAGCTGGAGCTGGATCTCAATCAGCGAGTTGGGGAGTGGAGTCTCATGTGCGAAAGTGGCAGCAATCTCACTCCCATGTCCGGCCCTGGATGCACCGGGATGCAGAATCTGGGAAATTCCTGCTACCTCAACAGCGTCATGCAGGTCCGTGACAAACTTTTAAGCTAATCCCTTTTTGAATCCCGTATTTTACTAAGCCCCTCCTAAACAGAATTTTATGCCACGCCCCTTTTAGAAATTTATTAGACGGAAAGGTTAGTCTGACACATTGGAGACTACAGCGCCTCTGGTGTTGATTTTACAAACCTCATTCATTCTGAGAAATTGTCCAGTTATTAAAGACCTTTAAACTTTTCCCTATGAAGAATTACATCGGTTCAGTAGAATTGGAAATATTCTCACTTAAGTACCAAAAAATGAAAAAATGTGTTGCCTATATTAAGGGAGCAAAGGCCAACTGAAGGTAAAATTACAAGAATTTCTTCAGAATTGTCACAGACAGGAGCATGATGTTTCCCGCATGTTTCTAGCGCGCTGAAAAAACTTTTGAGTTCATTAGCTGTTTTCTGTCATTGTAGAATGAATTAGCAAAAAATGCTAATACAAAACAAAAGCCAATTCAATAACGAAGACGCAACCGAAAACCCCAAATTGGTAACCTGCGTAGTTTCGGAGATATCTCGTGAAATGGGTACGAAAACAGGGAAAAAATTACACTAAAATCGGTCGCATTTTTCAGAGCTAATGTTACCCCCCTGGTCACAAACCTAGAGCTTAACCGGGAACAGATAGGGGAAAGTACTCTCCTTTCGAACGTTATGCCTTCGAATAAAGTGATTTTTTTTAAATATTTTTCCTAAGAGATTTACACACAATTATCACATAATTATCAATAATTGATAATAAACTAACTTATTATTAAAGAAAATTCACATTATTCGAAGGCATGATCAACTTTTAGTCTTCGGTGACACTTAATCAAGAAAAAACATTATCTCCAAACGTTTTTTTGGTTTATTTAGAGAACGGTTCCTACGATTTTTTGTTATTTTCGGATGTGTTTTGGAGGTTTCGAATTTCCGAAGGTCAAGGATTAACCGCTCAAGAGTCTCCTGGAAACGTTGGAAGGCTCATTTTTTAACTGAATTGCTTCAATTTGGACTTTTTGGGAAGGTCTTGAAATTTCCAAGGCAGCTGCATCGGTCCCAATCGGTAATGCATCGGGAAAGTCTTTGTAATTGGTTTATCTCTCTTTAATATTATGTGAGATTCTTAATAATCTCACTTACTATAATCCTAACAAAATTTCATGTCCTCCGATCGGCTCCAAACTTTGCCAGAATATGTTTGGCCACTTCCTGATCACGAATATATGGGGGGCTAAGTTACGTTCCCGTCCGTCCGTCTGTCCATCCCGTCCGTCCGTCCTCATGAAATGTCCGAAAGCTCTCGTGAAATGCCACTTCCCCTTCTAACATCGCAAGTTCATAAAACCACCGCTAGGGGCGCTATTTTTAAAAAGAAGATTTTTCAATTTTCTAAATTAAATAACTCAAAAATTCCATTGTGCATCGGGCTGAAATTTTAGTATGTTGTAGCCGTTGATTATACCTATCAAACAAAAAAAACCTTAAGTCGATCTAAAACCCCTGACCCGAGCTATAAGGGGTCAAAGTTCGAATATTGACCGGCCTCTATCTCCGGTTATAATTAACATTTTGACCTATATTTTTGGTTTTTGGTTTCGTCTCGATGAACACTTTTAGATGGACGTTCAAAAAGACTGTGATAGCGCCAAAATTCAAAACTCATTTTTCTCAAAAACGCCATGTAAATCAAATTTTAGAGTGTTATAGCCTAGAATATGAAGTTTACAAAAAGTGGCGTGGGTTCGCTGTGGTTATAATAGAACCGGAGATATGAGGGGTCAAATTTCACGAAATTCAAAAGATCATATCTCCGGTTCTATTTTATCCATATTGACGAGAAAGTGCTCAAACGAAAGATCTCACAAATTGCTACTACTTTCTTGAACATTTGAATTTCGTGGGATCAACACCAGGGACACCACAGTCGAAAAACCAATTTTAATATCACATAACCTCAATTATCTCCACTGTCGCTGAACCGATCTTGATGATTACTTCGACATAATTGTAGAGGACATTTGTCTCTATATTTCGTCCATACATCATTTTTCGATCAGATAATGGGATCTGTCCGATTTTGTCGTTAATACTTTCGCAAGGTGGCGGAAGTTACATCCTGTTCGAATTTCGAAGTGCTTAAGTGTCAAAATGTGACGGTCTTCGCATTGTTGTGAGGAATTAAACAGAACAACGACGTTTACTGTTCTTTCCCCATTATTTAATCACTCCATAATCACTGAGTAACTCTGAGTAACCTTGTTCGAAAATGTAGTATGAAAATTCGAAATTGAATTTGAATTTTCGAACATCAACGACTTTTTGTGCAAATAGAGTTCCATTTACCTTTCATCCAAGACACTATTGGAGAATCAAAATCTACTTCTGTTTAGGCTCATGCGAGATATCGATCCATTCGAAAATTTGGCTTTTCGGAATTATGGATTTCGAAATTTTGGCTTTTCGAATTTTGACCGAAACCCAAAAGAGGATATGGAATACTTATCCTTAACATGAGACTCGTGAAAGAATGTTTATTTTTAAACCGCTTTATTTCTGTTTTCGAAAGTATTTCGAATTTCGAACATTAGGAACTTTAAAGATTTTATGAGCTGCAAGAAATCAATTTTTGTATCGCGAATTTCGAATCCAAATATCCTAATTTAAAACCGTTTTAACGAAGAATCTAAATTAGGGAATTTTCTTCGAAACCACTATTTCGAAATTAAAGTTTTCCACTGCACCTCTGCCTATTACAATGTTGCCTGTCTTTCGATCCTTTAGATGCATAGAACTTTCCTCTTCCAGAAGCATTTCTTGTCGCCCTTAAAGGGTTAACGATTAGGTTAATTTCCCTCTAGGTCATCTTCACCATTCCGGACTTTGTGGAGCGTTTTGTGGGCAATGCCGATGGGATTTTTGCCAAGTATCCAAATGATCCGGCGAGTGATTTCAATATTCAGATGGCTAAATTGGGCGTGGGACTCCTCAGTGGCAAGTACAGTTCTCCGGGAGAGGGATTTGGGGACACTGAGCCGGTAGGAATCTCTCCGGCCATGTTCAAAACTCTCATTGGCAAAGATCATCCGGAATTCTCAACGAAGCTCCAGCAGGATGCTCATGAATTCTACCTACATCTGGTCACTACCCTGGAGAAGAACAGTCGTGGTCAGGTGAATCCGGCAGATGCTCTCAAGTACACAGTCGAAGAGCGTCTGATGTGCTCAGCCAGTGGCAAAGTCCGGTACAGCACGAGGAATGAATGGAGTCTGCCACTGCAGATTCCCCTTCATCTGGCCACAAATATCCCCGAGATCCGGGCATATGAGGAAAAATTGGCTGAGGCCAAGAAGAAGGGCGAGAAGGTGAATCCCAATGAGGCTGTTCGGCCCAAGATTCCCTTCACAGCCTGTCTCAATGCCTTCACCAGTGAAGAGATCATCGATCAATTCTACAGCACTGCCATCAAGGATAAGACCCGAGCTAGGAAAATCACTCGCCTGGCCACAATGCCAGACTTCCTCATGATTCACTTCAAGAAGTTCACTCTCAATGACGATTGGTCTTCCCAGAAACTGGATGTGTCCATTGATGTGCCCGATGAACTTGACTTGAGCAGTTTGAGGGCAGAACCGAGAAGGGACGGGGAGGAATTGCTGCCGGAAATTGCCGGACAGCCTCCACCACTTCCGCCAATGGATGAACAAGTGCTGGAGCAATTGGTGCAGATGGGATTCCCACCGGAATCCTGCAAGAAAGCCATTTTCTTCACCAAGAACACGGGAGTGGAGAATGCTACGCAGTGGATCATGGAACACATCACAGATGCCGATTTCAGCGATCCCTTCGTCCCTCCCGGAACTGATGTCTCCAAATCTGGTAAGTTCCTGTTCTTCTGTTTTTTCCTAAATCTACAATGTCCCAATTGTCCCAAAAGTTCCAGGTGTCCCAAATATTTCAAGCGTTCCAGATTTCCTAAAGGTGTTATGTCCCAAATTTCTCTTGCCAAAGTGTCCTAGGTTTTCCAAGGACGTTTCTAAGTGTCTGAAATGTCCCAAGTGTCCCATATTTTTGAAAGACCACGGGTTTCCCAGTGCCTCAGTGGCTTTGGCTATATGGACCCGAGTGAGTCCGACAGCCTTACATAAAATAGAAGGAGAAGAAGTCTGAGTGTCCCAAATTTTCTGGATGTCCCAGACTGCCTAATTTTTGGTTTCTCAATTGTCCCATAATTTTAGAAGAGTTCCAGGTTTTTCAGTGTACTATGTCCCATGTATTTCAGGTGTCCAAAATATTTTAAGTATACTAAGGATTCCACGTATCATAAAAGTTTCATGTCACAAATTTCCCTTACCCAAGTGTCCCAGATTTTCCAAAGACTAGGTTTTTAAGTATGCCAAGTGTTCCAAGTAAATATCTCAAGTGTGCAAGGTGTCCCAGTAAACTATATCTCAAGTCTTCCAGGTGTCCCAAATATTTCAAGTATTCTAAGTTTCCTAAAAGTTTTATGATCCAAATTTCTCTTGCCGAAGTGTCTTAGGTTTTTCAAGGACATAAGGTTCTCAAATATTCCAAGTGTCGCAAGCCTCTTAAAAGTCTTTCTTAAAAGTCTTCTGTCATTGAAGTGTCCCAATATCCAAGAATATCTAGTTTTTCAAGTATTCCATATTTTTAAAAGACCTCAGATTTCCTAGTGTCCCAAATCTTCTGAATGTCCCAAACTACCTAAGAGTTATATGGCAAGTGTCTCTTACTGAAGTATCCCAAATTATTCAAGAATATTTGGTTTCTCAATTGTCCCATAATTTTAGAAGAGTTCCTGGTTTTTCAGTGTACTCTGTCCCATGTATTCCAGGTTCCAAAATTCTCTTACCGAAGTGTCCCAGATTTTCCAAAGACTTTAGGTTTCTAGGTATGTCAGGTGTTTCAAATATCTCAAGTGTTCAAAGTGTCCTAGTTTCCGAAGTTGTTCTTATTGAAGTGTCCCACATTATTCAAGTGTTTTTTAAGTGTTCCATATTTTCGAAGGGGTCCGGGTTTTCCAGTAAACTATATCTTAAGTGTTTCAGGTGTCCCAAACATTTCAAGCGTTCCAGGCTTTCTAAAAAATTTGGTGTCCCAAATTTCTCTTGCCAAAGTGTCTTAGGTGTTTCAAGGTCTTAAGGTTTCTAAGTGTCCCAGTTGTTCCAAGTATCTCAAATTTGCTAAGTGTCCCAATATCCATGAATATCTAGTTTTTCAAGTATTACGTATTTTTAAAAAGACCTCAGATTTCCCAGTGTCCCAAATCTTCTGGATGTCCCAGACTACCTAAGAGTTATATCGCAAGTGTCTCTTACTGAAGTATCCCAAATTATTCAAGAATATTTGCTTTCTCAATTGTCCCATAATTTTAGAAGACTTCCTGGTTTTTAAGTGTACTATGTCCCATTTATTCCAGGTCCCAAATTTCTCTTACTGAAGTGTCCCAGATTTTCCAAGGATTTAGGTTTCTAAGTATGCCAGATGTTCCAAGTATCTCAAGTGTTCAAAGTGTCCTAGTTTCCGAAGTTGTTCTTATTGAAGTGTCCCACAATATTCAAGTGTTTTTAATGTGTCCCATATTTTCGCAAGGTCTGGGTTTTCCAGTAAACTATATCTTAAGTGTTTCAGGTGTCCCAAATATTTCAAGCATTCTAGGTTTTTTAAAAGTTTTATGTTTGAAATTTCTCTAACCGAAGTGTCTTAGGTTTTTCAAGGACTTAAGGTTTCTAAGTGTCCCAGATGTTTCAACTATCTCAAATGTGCCAAGTGTCCCAATATCCATGAATATCTAGTTTTTCAAGTATTCCGTATTCTTAAAAGACTTCAGGTTTCCCAGTGTCCAGACATCTTCTGGATGTCTCAGTCTCAGAAGTATACCAAATTATTCAAGAATATTTGGTTTCTTATTGTCCCATATTTTTAGAAGAGTTCCTGGTTTTCCAGTGTACTATATCTCATGTGTTCCAGGTGTTCCAAATGATATTAGGTGAGATTCTTAATTTTCAAATATACCAAGTGTTCCAGATTTTATAAAAGTTTCATGTCACAAATTTCCCTCATCGAAATGTCCCATGTCCCAAACGTCCTGGGTGATCCAGGTATGTTTCAATTTCAAGATGCGCCAGGTTTCCTAAGTTTTCAAGTTTCTCTTACCAAAATGTTCCAAATTATTCAAGAATATTTGATTTTTCAAGTGTCCCATATTTTCGGAGGGTTCCAGGTTTCTCAGTATCTTGTGTTCGAAGTCTTTTAGGTGTCCCAAGTATCTCTGTCGTTCCAATTTTCCTAAAAGTTCCATATTCAAATTTTGACTTAATGAAGTGTCATGTTCCAAGTGTCCCAGCCGATTTAAACGTCTCAAATGCTTTAGGCGTCCATGATTTCCTTAGAATTTTATATTCCAAGTGTAGTCGAGATTTTCCACCTGATAGCGAAATAGAGCCCGGCTGGTGGATTCCCTTCCCTGTTCGCGGGAAATTTATATTTCCCGCCTCTCGCTCCAAGCAAGGCCTTTTACTGGTGGTATAGTTCTGTTGCCCGCCGTGTGGAGGATTGTCGGACAGGCGACACTGTCAGTCAGTCGGTAACATGGCCTGGAAGAGTTCGGATGGGGGGCACAGAGCTGGGTCGCTGCCAGGCAATTGGCCGCGATAAGCCTTGGTCTCCTTAAGGAATCTTTCAGGGCTAAAGCCCGACAACACAAGTTTTCCATACATAAGTGTCCCAAATTATTAAATAATATTTAGTTACTCAAGTGTACTATATTTTCGAACGGAATCCAGGTTTCCTAGTATGCCATATCCCAAGTGTTTCAGGTGACTTCTATAAGGGAAGTACAAGCTTCCCTTACCGAAGTGTCCCATATCCCAAGTTCCCAAGTAGTCTCGGTGTCCCAGATTTCCTAACAGTGTTATATTGCAAGTTTCCTTTACCAAAGTGTCTAAAATTATTGAAGAATATTTAATATTATAGAATATATTAGAATATAGAAAAAACTAGGGTTCTTGAGATTTTTTCTAGGTTAAGTCAAATATAACCTCAAATTTCATTTTTCTTAGAAAATGTATTAACTTGCAAAAAACACTGTAGCTTGATACTCAATTGAATGTTTCTGGTCGGTTTTTTTTATTTTGCAGAATAAAACTAGCTTTTCTCGAGATTTTGTCTAGGTTGAGTCACCTCAAATTTCATTGATCTTAAGGCCTCTACACATTGGGAGAAATTTTCGTCAAAAATTGCATTTTTGACAGAATTTTGACGTTTTTGCTTGCAACACTGCAGTCAATTTCCTTCAAAACAATTTTTGACAAAAATTGTTCTCAATGTGTAGACACCTTTAGCCAATTTATTAACTTGCAATTAACACTGTAATTTTTTTCTGTACACAATAAGGTAAGGGGCTGTATGTCGGCCACTTAAGGATGGGTTTTATGAAAAACTTATGTAAAAGGACATTTAATTTGCCTGTTTTGATCAAATTTTCACCCTAAGTTGTAGTATAGATCTTTGTCCATCTGATTGTACACTTTATTTGGAGATAAAATAATTTTAGATTATTAAAAAATTAAAATGTTTTAAATATGTAGAGTGTTCCTCAATTCGGCCACTTCAATATAAGCGTTTTTCTACTCGGCCACCTGGGGTTCCTCTAGTCGGCCACCCATTTTTCAAATTTTAAAAGCCCGTAACGTTTTTACGGACTAGAAAAGGATATTGAGAAAGAAAGAAAGAAAACCTTTAAAGAATAGTAATTTTAAGAAAACAAAAAATTGTAAGGGAAAAATTCTTTTTATTCTTTTATTTAGCTGGCCGAATTGAGGAACATGGCTTTAAAATTTCACACCTTCACATTTAAGACAGAAAATTAATATTTTTATCAATAATGAAAATAAATTTATTGCACAGTGAGTTAGTTAAAGTTCTCAACTTGCGGTTTGACTCAAAATTTGCCTGCTAAAGTAATCTGTACAGGTAATAAATCGAATAACTCTTTGTGAAAAAATGTCATGAATATTATAAAGAACATCAAAATATGCTGAAAAATGGCCAATATTGCTTAAGGTAAATTTGAATCCTCTGACTTTTAATAATTTTTTTTAATGTTTTGTGTCTAATTTCATTTGTATTCTCGGTCATTTGTGTTATTTATACAATTATTGACCTTATGATGTTATAAAACTCCTGGAATATTATTGCAAAATTATATGATATGAATAAATAATTCTACCGGCCGACTTGAAGAACACATAGTGGCCGACTTGTTAAACGGCCGACTATAGAGTACCTTACCTTATTTCTGGGCAGTTCTGTTAAATTTTGTAAAAAAAACAAGGTTTTCTAGAGATTTTTTCGAGGTTAGGTCAAATATAACCTCAAATTTCATTGATTTTAGAAAATTTATTAACTTGGAAAAAGCACTGTAGCTTGATACTCAATTGAATGTTTCTGGTCATTTTTTTGTTTAATTTGCAAAAAAGTAGCTTTTCTTGAGATTTTTTTCTAGGTTAAATCACCTGAAATTTCATTAATCTTAGACAATTTATTAACTTACAATATACACTGTACCTTGTTTTTGTATTCAGTGTTTCTGGGCAGTTTTGTTAAATTTTGTAGAAAGAAAACTAGGGTTTCTTGAGATTTTTTCTAGGTTAAGTCAAATATAACCTCAAATTTCATTCATCTTAGAAAATGTATTAACTTGCATAAAACAGTGTAGCTTGATACTCAATTGAATGTTTCTGGTCGGTTTTTTTTATTTTGCAGAATAAAACTAGCTTTTCTCGAGATTTTTTTCTAGGTTAAGTCACCTCAAATTTCATTTATCTTGGCGAATTTATTAACTTGCAATTAACACTGTAATTTTTTTCTGTACACAATATTTCTGGGCAGTTCTGTTAAATTTTGTAAAAAAAAAAAACAGGTTTTCTAGACATTTTTTCGAGGTTAGGTCAAATATAACCTAAAATTTCGGCAAATTGATCGAATCTAGTGATTTGCAGCAGAAATTGTAGCTGAATTCTCTCAATTTTTTAGCTTTCGTGGCTGATGCCAATGGCCTCCAAATGCTGATGGGGATGGGATTCAATGAGAGACAAGCTACAAAAGCCCTCAGGGAGACTGGAAATAACATTGAGAGGGCAGCTGACTGGATATTTTCGCATCAGAGCGAATTGGACGCGATGGAGACGAGTGAGGAAGCTGATGTTCCTCGTGAGATTCCCGTTAGAGATGGAGGAAACAGTGGGTGTTCTTTTTTTGTGGGGAATTTCTTAGAGAATTTGAGGTTAATTTGATTTTTCTTTGAAGATTACAAGTTGGTTGCCTTCATTTCTCACATGGGCACGTCCGCTCAGATGGGTCACTACATCTGCCACATTCTCAAGGACAACCAGTGGCTGATATTCAATGACAACAAAGTGGCGATTTCGCAGAATCCACCCAAGGATTTGGGCTATCTCTACCTCTATAGGCGTGTCTAAAAAAAAGAAATCAGAAGAAGGAGGTTTAGCATTTTTTTTTTCAGTAAACCCAGTTATGCCAGCATTTGACTTGGTCGCAAGTTTTTTCTAAGTTATATATCAATTTTCTTTTTTTACAAAAAAAATCCGTGTACGAAATGTAAAAAAAATAATTTCACGCTTTCAGTGGTTTGCATTTCATAAATTTATTTCACTTAATTGTTCTCAAATTGCAATTGAATAAAAAAATTCTTGATTTTTCTTATCAATTTGGCGGATTTTGGAGTTTTTTTGGTTAGGTTTGACCTGGGATGATTTTGAGGTTAGGATTGGTTAGGAAATTCGACTGCGCGCCATTTCCCCTTCGCGGCGAAAAATGGCGAGTCGCGATTGGAGGGGGCGGTGACATTCCAAATGTCAAGTGAAAAATTCTAGTGCTGCTGTGGAGTTTTGGAAAGTGCGAGGAAAAATGGAAAATTAGTGAGTGTAGAGGAAATTTTGGTGTGATAATGGTGTCTATAATTAAGAATCAACTCCTCAAGCACCTATCCCGGTGAGTAATTGCACAATTGCAAGTGGAATTGCCCCTGAAATGACTAATTGAATTAGGAGAAATTTTGTTTCATTAATGGCTCTCGGAAAAACATCATCTTGGCAAAAGTGTTGGCATATTTTATCATTTTTCACCCACATTTTGGTCTTTTGATTGTCCGGAAATGACAAAATCTTTCCCCTATAGATTAGGCAATCCCCCAAAGGCAGAATCCGAACCTCTTCCCACAGGAAGTTCCTATAAACTTGTTGAACATTGATGCAACACGAATGAAAAGGGATTTTTCACAAGAATTTTCTGCCACACCTCGGAAAATTCTCTAAAATATTTTACGACATCTACTGCCCCCAGCACCATCCCCAATCCCGGCTAATTAATAACCCGCCGGAGGCAATTTTTCCCACAATTTGCTGACCTTTCATGTGCTCTGCTTCGCGACTCTACACCAATTGACCTTCACCCCAATTTATCTTGCTTGCCTCCTCCCAAAAAGAAACTTCTCACATCCACTCTCCAACTTTTCCCCCAGAGAGATGATCCCAGAGAATCTTCCATGAGCCTCCTGGGTATGGGCATACTCTGAGGGCACAGACTCTCCTTCATGAATATTCAAACGAAATAGGTAAATTTTCATCAGCACTAAATGATTCTAATGCCTCCGTCTTGTTGCGCCGCCAAAAACATCACCCCAGTCACCTGATCCAGGTGTTCAGGGGGATGTTCGAGGGGTTCTCCAATTCTCAAATGAAGGACATTTGCTCAAAGAAACACAAGAGAAACCCAATACGAAAGTGAAATATGAATGAAACACAATTGAAACATTGACCTTAATTCCAAAAATTCCAAAAAGCAAAAGAAGAATCAAGAATATACAGTGGGACCTCGATAGAGTCAACTAATTATTTCCAGGCCTGTTGACTCTATTGGAGTCCGAAAAAACCAATTAAAATGTGAAATTTTAATAGAAAGGAATATTATTTTATGTTTTTACCAGATCATTGATAAATTCAACAGGATAGTAGAATATTTTATTAAATTAATCCATAAATGCTATATCCTCTGGCCCAAAAAATCGTGTGTTTAGGCAAAAGTTGGAGATTAGGGAATTATTTTTAATAATATTTTTATTATTAGTAAATACACTCAGTCCCGGGTTTATGGACATATTCGGGACCGTAAAAACGCGCGAAATGGCATTATGCATCAAGAAAATTTGCATACCCGCAGGCAATTTCTTTTTAATAAGTTTGCTTAATTTTTTTTGCTTAAAATTTTTAATTTTCTGTTGCTTATGTTTGTTTTTGATTCAAATTTTCTTTTAGGATACTGATATTTTAAAGTAAAAATGTAAGTTAAAATAAATTTACACGTTTTCTTTAGAAGCGTAATTTTTATGATCGTTTGTCATGTACATTTTTCAAAGAAGTAATGTCTTTAAAAAGTTCGAATAAATTTAGAAAAGTTTCGAAAAAAAAATTTAGAAAAGTTTAGAAATTTAGAAGGACGGCGGTGGACAAAATTTGGAATTTAATGCAATTTCCAAAAGCATTGATGACAATAAATCAATCTATCTATTTTCTTCCTAAATGGCAGATCGATAGATTCTGCTTCACACGATATTTTATAAATCTTTAAGTTCCTTTAGGCTGAATTAAAATGTTTTTTCTTAACTATTTTTTAAAGAGAGATCTCATTTCTTAAATAAAGATCTCGAATTATTTCCGGACAGTTCATGCGTTTCCAACAATAGGTATACGAACTGTGTTAGAAATTCAGTGTTACAAATTAGAAATTTTACCAAAAATATTTTACTATTTGAACTATTAACTCTTTCATCTCCTTTGGGACTCTGGGTACCCATGTAAAAAAGAATTTTTTTGGACTATTTAGAATCCATAAAAATCCGTTTCTTGTGAGTGATTACAAACTATAAGGATGTCCAAATCTAGGATATTTTTTGCAGGATCCCAATTAACTCCTGAGCTAAGATATTTTAGTCAAAAATCGTGAATTTTCGATTTTCTGCTTCCTTGCAGATATTGTGACTTTTTTGATATTTCTAGACCAGAATAAGGAAAAACCTCTCGGGACCAATAAGTATAATAACTAACAATTACAGATTACATAAATTCGAAAAACAATTGTTTCTTAAATTTTCAAAAAACTTGTTCAAACTTTATGGGTACTCTCGTCCGCAAAAATCTAGAGGTCAATTGTAAGGTTATCCCGCCAATGCCCGCCATTTGCTTTTTGACACCAACATTGTAACAAAATTCCAAGCGGGAGCGAAATTTTTGCCAATATAGCCGATAATTTTGACATTTGGCATCGCAGGAGATTGCTTTCAGGGAATTCAGGGATACTTCCTGATTTTGGTGAATTCTGATTGTCCAGGAAGTGTCTTTTATGCTTTTGAGAAAGCTCAATGTGTCTACAATAACATCGTGTTGAAAGAAAGAAATGTGTTTTAAAGTGTTATTGTGTGAAATATTTTGAGGAATCTGTTGGCAAGCATCGGGAATTTGGTGTCTTCTTGACCACTTCCTGGACATCCCACAAGATTATTGGCTTTTGGAAAATTGAAGTTTGTCTCCTTTTCGTTCTTTTGGGGACGAGAGTACCCATGAGTTTTCCAATTTCCCAGAGGCGGAAAAAAATCTTTCTCTACAAAATTATCATATTTGACACTAAGACTTACAATAAAGTGAGTTTTACTGAAATTCTTTCGCTAGATATGTTGTGGTCCGGAAAGAGTTAAATGGAAGAATTGAAAAACAAAATGCTTAATTGTGAGAATGTTACGAACTTTTTGTTCAATGTTAATTGTATCTATGTACAGAGAATCGACAATAAAAGCAAGTGACACTAAAATCATCCAGTTCTTTCTCAGTGAAGATTATTCCTGACTCCACCCAGAATTAAACTGGGGACCTCTCGTTAACCAGGCGAGTGCTCTACCAACTAAACTATTAGAGGACACATGCTCTGCTTGACTTGCTACACGACCTTAACCAATTGCATTGTGCACATCCAATTGCATTGGTCATAATCCTCTAAGAATTCTCAAAATACAGCTTATAGTAGCAATAGCAACCAATTTTGAAAACCTTTGTACGTAAGGTTAGGGACACTCAAAATATTTTAGGTCTTGAATATTACTATGCTTTCTTTCAGCATTTGTGGCGTCTGTTATTGTGAACCTTACTTAAAATAGCAATGTGCCTAAATATCTAATTTCTTAAAGACATTAATTTTAAATGTGGAGTTATGTTAGACTTAACCTCAATTCTGAAATTTTTTGTCAAGTTTTTTGGATAGAAAAATTAACTGACTTAATATGGAAAACAAAGATTTAATTCATTTCAATTTATTTAATTCAAAATAGGACAAACTATCCTCTATACATAAGTGGCCCTATTCAATAAAGTTAGGTTAAATTAGGAGCCAGCAGAGGCCACTTGACTCTGGATAATCCTCCTCTTTCGTTCCCTGGGCAAAGTGTAATATCATATTGCGATATTAGGTCTTATTTTCTTATTTAACTCTTTCGTCTCTTTTGGGACTCTGAGTACCCAAAGCAGCATATGAATATTCTGTGAGAAACGATGTTTTTTTAATTATTCATAACTGTTAAAAATCCGATTCTTGTGGATGATTACAAACTATACGCATGTCCAAATATAAGATATTTTTTTGTAGGACTTTAATTAATTCCTGAGCTCAGATATTTCTGATTAAAAAAATGGTGAAATTGGCTTGCAGCATATGCTGCGGTCCGGTAAGGGGTAACCAATGGGTTACGTTTGAAAAGTTTTAGGTTACAATGAACCTAACCTTAAAAATTAAATGTTTAGTGTTACAGAATCTGTTAGTTTTCATTTATAAGAGTTTTTAGAAAAAAATCAGGGACATTTAAAATGTTTCTGAAGTCTTTAATAATTAAAAAATATTAGTTGTTATATTTTTTAAGTTAGGTCATATTCTAACCTCAAATTCAATATGATTTTTAAATAAGAGAACTAAGCCTATTATCGTTATTTTTTTAAAGATAGTTTTAATTAATAAATATTAAAACTATAAAAACTATATTAAAAAAACATTGAATTTGAGGTTAGAATTAGAATTAATTAACCCATTCAGTCAATGTACCAGAAATACTTGAGATAGAATGTTCATATTTTGGGATTAGTTTCCTACAGATTAATAATAATAATAATAAATAATAATAATAAATAATAATAAATAATAATAATAATAATAGATGAATTTTTCGAAAAGAAATTTTTTTTAACTATTATGGAGGCGCGGGGAGCCCCTGTCAAACACGCGTCTTAACGGTCACAAATTTAAATTCTATACATTAATTCACTACAAACTCTATTGATTTAGATAGAGTAACTATCCAAGAAAACACATTGGCAACCAGAATTCAAATCAGGAAAGAGGATGAAGGCCAATTTTAACAAATTCTACGGAATGTCGAATTTTCCGTCCGCCATTTTGAGAAAAAAATTTGCATGACTTCACGCGAAGCGAGAAAAGAACAACAAAATGTATTCCCATCTCTGTCGGACTATTTTTTCCAAGTAATTGAAGGACTAAAGTAAATAGAAATCCATTCCCGACATAAATTCGAATATTAATTTCCCTGGAATAAATCATCTAAAATCACTCAATTTGCGTATGATGTATAATACCATGGTAAGGAATGGGTTAATAAATTGTCCTTTGTCACCTGCATCTTGCGATGCAGAAGCTTTAATGTTGGCAAGTGCTGCCGCTATTGACGTAGCCCGTTTCTGGGCAAGACATGTTTAATTTTTTTTAATGCCTCGACTCGATTAATAATAATAATAATTAATAAATTTAGGATCTAGACTAGAAAATACAAAAGTACGAAGCATGAAAAGCTCTTGAAACGTGAAAACAGCAAACTCGAACGAAACACGAAAAAAACTCAAACAGCAAAGTACTTTAAGTTTACAAATTAAAAACCCCTTTGTGGTAAAAGTTGTTAATTTGCGAAATTATTTAACCTCTGATGTTGGCAAAGGAAGAATGGTCGAACAGGTGGAAAAGTGGGGTTCGTAAATAGGTCCTTCAATTTTTTCTCGTGCCCAAACTGCCCAAACAATGGGGAAACCACATGAGGAAATTAATATTTTGCCCCCTGCTCCTCTGGCCAAATTCCCGTGGGAGAAAAATCGATGGAGTGGATGTTAAATGAGAGATTTTCCACTCATTTCTTCACCATCATCCCATTCCTCTCCTAAGAATCGGGCTTATGCCTCCCAATCCCTCTTGTTGAAGAGCCTACCAACGCAATTTTTATATGAATGATTTGACTTTCTCTGGGGTTTGAATAAAAGAGAAGAAAAAAAGCGTCGTAGATTTCCTGGTGATTCCTTTCCTTTTAACTCGACACCTTTTGGCTTTGGCTGGTTCGGAGAAAGGTATTTCCTGATATTAAACTGAAGCACACCACCTTGGCCTCAAAATTCCTCTGGTGTGATGCTTATATTGCGGAGAATTAGGAAAAATGAAGCACAAACGGGCAATATTAACTTGGAATTTTATGCTTCAACTCTTTCCTTTCTCTTAAGGTTTATGGATTAGAGTCCATTTAATTTTACACTCCTGTTCTCACCTTACCCCGGTTTCTAATAGGGAGAGACTTTTTTTCCTTCTCTAGAGGTTCATTTCATTATAATTTATTCAATGCTTTTAATTGAAGTGCAAAATGCTCGGAAATGTTTTTTCTTCGCATTTACGAGTAGTCGCACTTTTGGTCAATTATTGTTTCCTATCGGTGAGGTTTTTGTGCCGAATTAATAATAAATATTTTGCAAAATTGAGGAGATTTTCTTAAAAAAAATATTGGAGGTTATGGTATATTATTTATTATTTGAGTAGCGAGCCTCGTCGTGGAAGGATTAGTCAATCCGTAATATTGTCCAGGAGCATAGATTTAGCTCTATATCGATGCACCTAAAGTACTATACATGTTGGAGTTCCTTACTTATCCCCATTTAGGTTATGTCAAGAAGTGAGGTTATGTTTGATATTTAAATGAATCAGAGGAACTTTTATGAAACCATAACTTTGTAATATATTATCGAGTCTGAAAGTTGGTTTACTGCATAATTTTGAGTATTTTTTGATCACCAAAGTCTAATTTTTAAGGTTAAGTTTTAACCTTAAAGTTTTATTCTATTGAAATGTGAATTATTGAGAGATTTTTTGGAATTTTATGGTGTCTATGGAACGTTATTTTCTTATTTGCCTGTTGGATTAATTAGAAAACTTTAAAGTTATGTTATGCCTAACCTCAGAATACTGAGGCATTTTTACGCATCGACATCAATTAAACTGCAATCCAATAGTGCAAAAGTGCAATACAATGGTTTAATATATTGCATTTCAATGGGTTAGTCAGAAAACTTTTACATCATGTTAGGTCTAACTTCAAAAATTTGAAGCATAATTAACGTCATGGAATTTATTAAACCATTTTAACTCATTGCAATGGGTCAGTCAGAATAATTTCAGGTTATATTCAGCCTAACTTTAAAAATTTGAGGCATATTTTACGGGATGAAATTTATTAAACCATTTTCTTAGCACTTTTACACTATTACATTATTGGATTGCAATTTAATAAATTTCACCGAGTAAAATAGGCTTCAATTTTTTGAGGTTAGGCATAACATAACCTAAAAATTTTCTAATTAACCCAATAGACACTTAAAAGAATGTGGTCTCATAGACATCATAAAACTCCAAAAATCTCTCAACAATTTTCAAATCAATAGAATGACATTTCAGAGTTAAAACTTAACCTTAAAAAGTAGATTTCGGTGATTAAAAAAACACTCAGAGTGGTGAGAATTTTCTGGAATTTTATGATGTCTATGGGACCTTATTCCCTTATTTGACTATTGGGTTAAGTAGAGAACTTTGAGGTTATGTTAAGCCTAACCTAAAAAATTTGAGGTATATTTCACGCGGTGGAATCAATTAGCCTTTGCAGCCTAGAGGTATTTTTCATCAATTGATACAACAAACAACTGATAAGGTATAGGGGAAAGTACTCTCCCTTCGAACGTTCATGCCTTCGAATAATGTGAATTTCTTTTATGTTTCCTAAAAGACTTACACATAATTATGACATAATTATCAATAATTGATAATAAGCTACTCACTGAGAGAAATGCGAAAAAGTTAAAATAACATTCCGGAAATGTTAATTTTACCCTGCAGTATTGATCCAAAATCGGTGTAAATATTACCCTTTTTAGGTGTATTGAGGGTTAAAGTTACCCTTTTTCATGTTAATTTTACCCTTAAAAAGGTGTAAAATAAACATTAAAAAATGTTGATATATTTTTACACCTAAAAAGTGTTAAAGTTATGAGGAAAAAAAGTTAATCGCACCCTCTTTTTTTCTCAGTGCTTAATATTTAATAGAAATGTGTAAATCTCTTAGGAAAACTAAAAGAAAATTCACATTATTCGAAGGCACGAACATTCGAAGGGAGAGTACTTTCCACTATGATGTGGGAAAATACCATTAAATCAGAGGTGTGCGAGAACCGTTTGAAACCGAATAAACGTCAAATGAAACTTGTACTTGTTACTCAAAAATGCTACCTGAACAAATTTATTTTGACGTTTACTCGGTTTCAAACTGTTCTTGTGCACCTCTGCGTTAAATCAACTTTAATAGCTATTTTTCAAATCCAAAAGTTAAAAGCGTTCCAGAGAACGTATTTTGTAAACGTGTGGAGTCATTTTTGGTCTCATTAGAAAGGTCTTGGTATTTTTGATCAATCTTAACAGATCCCAATGGATTCTGAACCGGTAATGAATCGATAGCTAATTTTTATGCAAAAATTAATTGTATTTGTTCTTAAGGTATTGTTTTTAGTAATATTTCTAAAAATATCTAAAAATGAAACAAGGGAAAATGATCATCAATTAATGCCAAATGAAATAAAAATATTTTGGAGCCGATAAAATAATGTTGAAAAACAGGTTTTGGTAATCTCGGCCAGGATTGCATTGTCGCGCCCCGTTTTTTGAATAAGTCAAACTTAATTTGAAGTCTCGACGCGAATTATAAATCAGCGTTTAATAATAATATTCACGATGAAAATTAAAGCAGATAAAAGTGAATAGAATATACTTAAGTATACAATCCTAGGGAACATTCACTGAGAAAAAAAGAGGGTGCGATTAACCTTTTTCCTCGTAACTTTAACAATTTTTGGGGTTTAAAAACATATCAACATTTTTTAATGTTAATTTTACACCATTTTAAGTGTAAAATTAACATGAAAAAGGGTAACTTTAACCCATAATACACCTAAAAAGCATAATATTACACCGATTTCGGATAAATACTGCAGGGCAGAATTAACATTTCTGGAATGTTATTTTAACTTTTTCGGATTTGTCTCAGTGTTTAATTAGAAATTGAAGATGGAAAGGGAGGTTATGTAAATAATTACATAAGATGCAATAAAATGTTTTCAAGATTTATTTGTATCACAAATAATGGTATAGAAACATGAAATTTACATCCTAGAGCGAAAAATGGAACAGATCCGTTAAACCAAAACATTTCTTTTTAGGTTATGTTTCTTTTATCTAAAGGCGTCTACACATTGGGAGCAATTTTCGTCAAAAATTGCGTTTTTGACAGAAATTTGACGTTTCCCCCTACAACGCTGCAGGGAATTTCCTTCAAAAAAGCAATTTTTGATAAAAATTTCTCCCAATGTGTAGAGGCCATAAGGCAGGGGTGAGTAAGAACCGTTTGAAACCGAATAAACGTCAAATTAAGTTTGTCCAAATAGCGTTTTAACCATTGACGTAAGATTCGGTTTGAAACGGTTTTTACTCAAGCTCTAACTCTAATCTAAGGAAACTTAAATGAAACACAACCTCTTGATGACTTTAGAAAAAAAAAAAACTTTGTTAATTATAAATATTCGAAAATCTGGGATATTTATTCAACCAAAATATTTAATAATTTTTAATTGCCAATTAGTAATTGCTTTTTTCCAATCAAGAAGGTAAATTTATTCAAATTGAATTTTACGTGATGATAGGACTTTTCAATTGGAAGTTTGCTTGTAAAAATATATTTTTGTAATTAATTTGGCACATTAATCAAAAGTGCTCTCGATTTAAATTTATATCCATTAATTTATTGATTTTGTGACATTGGTGTCCTGACTGTTAATCTGCTTTTTATATTTATTTATTTTTTTGTGACAGTGTTATTTTCTAATATAAATTCAAATAAGATACTAAACTATTGATGATGCTGAATAATAAATTGTTGAAATATGACTATATCCCAGTTTTAGAGTTGTTTGGATAAATAATGAGAATATTCTTAAGAGTAATCTCTCCTTCTGGAATAATAAAAACTTCTCCATGGGAATATATATTTCTTCTACAAATAAACTTCCTTCTTATGCTTGTTTATCACTCGCACTATTGTAGAGAACATCCTGGAGGAGTGGTTTAATCCCGCGGTGTCCTGGAGAACAAATCACATTTTATTTTTAGTTTGGAAAAATGAGAACATTGGGGGAAGGAAAAAAAAACTAAGAGTGTGAATTTATATAAAGCAATATCCTTGATATTTATTTTTTCCTCTGCAATATAACTTCAAGTGATTGTGAGCTTTTATCGTGGTATTATCGATGTTTTTGAAATAAGAAAAGAAGTGGGATGACTAATTAAGGTACATTGTTAGTAAATCACGCTATTGCTCTACTATAGAAAAACATTGATATCGAGGAAGTGGATTGTGTTTTAAAATAGAGGCATGTTTTTAGACAGTGCAGTGGCGTTGATCTCAATGACTTTGTTATGTAGGTTATGTAAAAATAATTAATTAAATTTTGTAATTAATTTAACGACTTTATTTTTAACCTTCAAATTCGAAATTTTACAGATGTGACTTGAATATAAGGTTATAGAGAACTTATGAATTTTTCGTACATAACCTCAATAGTATTTTATTAATGTTTTAAATATACAGCTCAGTGAGCAATCATCAGATTTTGATGAATTTGTTACAATTCAAGCTCTTTCTTATTAAAAAATCACTTGAGAGCACTTGATATTGTGCTGAGTATCTCTATAAAGTTGCTAAAGTGGTATAACAGTTTTTGAAACATAACCTCTTTTAACATAAAATCAAGGATTGAAAAGTTAATAATTTGCTTTTAAGAATTTTTTGTCTGAAATACAATTTTCTAATGAATCTTGCATAATTATAGGACGCTTAAAATCAGCTAAAGCTTTAAGATTAAGGATAGTGGCACAAGAAATATTTGAATTATAACCTCTTCTACCATAACCTAAAAAATTAAAGGAAAACAGTCTATTTGACTTAATTGGACTTAAATGTAAGGTTTTAATAAAATTTGCACAATTCTAGGATATACAGAGATTATTAAGTACCTAAAGAATAACCTTCTGTAAGGCCGTCTTCAGACTAGAGGTTTAACCTAGTTTGCAAAGGTCTCAAAATCCTATTTAGCAACCAATTTAATTTGGTATTCTGGTTCAAATAGATTAGTTACGCCTAATATTCCATTTCTAAGGCAAAATTTTTCAAAAACTTTCAACTGAGAAGAAATTAGAAAAGTTAAGCCTTATGGGTAAGTCTTAAGTCTGAAGCCTGTATAACATAACCTCAAATTACTCAATTGACGAAACTCTACTTTCAATTTATTTGCCTTAAATATACGATTCTAATAAATCAAAACAATTCAAGGCTGTTTGAAATGTGTTGAATTTCCAAGAAATAACAAGAACGCTACAAGAGCAACTTGAGACATAACCTCAAAGTTTCGAAAGTTAGAATTTCTCTTATAATTATTTTTCACTGAAGTACAAGTTCTTTATAAATCTTGCTAATATTCTGGACGTCTAAAGATTACTGAAACTCTAAGAATCGGCAAAAAAATATTGGTTTAGAACCTCTTGAAATATATTCTCTTCTAACATAACCTCAAAGACTCAATTGATGAAACTTTTTCTTTGTTTTTTTCTTTGGATTACCAGGTACTAGTGAATCTTGAAGCTCTTTGAAATCTATTACCGATTTAAAAATCATGGATATTATAACAAGATTTCTTAAAAACATTCATTCTTCCCAACATAACCTCAAACATTAAAGATACAACAATCTGCATAGATTAAACTTGGTTCAAATACCAATTCGTAATGAATGTTGCACATTTATACGACATCTAAAGACTAGTAAAATCCCAATGATTAGCAAGGAATAGTAGTATTTGAACTTCTTGAAATATATTCTCTTCTAACATAACCTCAAAGACTCAATTGATAAAGGTTTCCCTTTGATTTTTTGTCCCAATGAAAAGCTTTCAATTAACTTGAATAATTGTAGGTCGTTTTAAGACTATTGCGGACTTAAAGATTAGTTGTAATTGTATAAGAAGTAATTGAAAGCATTACCTTTTCCAAGATAACCTAAAAATTCAACGAAGTAAAGTCTTCATTTGATTAAACTTTGTTTAAATACAAGCTATTAGTTAATCTTGCACAATTTTAGAGCATTTACAGACTGATAAAGAACTATGTATTTGCGGTAGCGATAGAAGAATTTCTTGAAATATAAACTTTTTTAACATAACCTTAGAAAATAAAATTATGATTTTTTTAATTTTTTTTGTCTGAAAGTAAAGGCTCTAATAAATCTTGAACAATTATAGGGCACTGAAATCTTTTAGAGACTTAAAGATCAACCATAGTGATACAAGAATTTCTTGAAATTGTTTAACCTTTTCTATAACATAACCTTAAACAATCAAATAACGAAACTTTTTTTTTGATCTTTTTATTTTAAGGGTCTAATAAATCTTGAGCAATTCTAGGATGCTTAAGCCTTTTGAAGACTTAAAGATCAGCCATAGTGATACAAGAATTTCTTGAAATACCTCTTCCATGATATTTGTCATCATTTTAAAATGTTGCTAATAGTCAAAAGTATTGTAAGGTTAGAATGAAACAATTTTTAAAATAAAACAGGTTTTTAAAATATTACAATACCCTGAAATATTTCACAAAACTCCTCAATTTTTCTACTGGATTAATTCAATAAAAGTTCGATTTTTTTTTATAGGTTACGTTTAGCATAACCTCACATTTCTCATCTACTTCTTAGTTGAATGAGAATCAGGTGCGTTACCTACAATATTAAATGTTTAAAAGGAGAGCTTTGATTGTTTGAAGCTAATATACAAAATTTCTATAAATTCTGCATTTAAACCGTTTTTAAAATTATCTGACATAACCTAAAAAAACCTTAAATCTTTTGTACCTTAGATTTATTGAACAAATTTAATTTTTTGACAAACAAAATATTTTTTTTTTACCTAAAATGTATTACAATTCAAAAAAATGAATTAGATACACATGAAATATGTTTTGATGTCACAGATCTACGAACATATTTTGAAAACAAAATTTGGTTAGAGGGGAAATGTGCAATTTCCCAAGAAATAGAAAATTTCCTCTGCTATATGATACGGAATAATAAATCCCTTTTAGCATGTGTGATGTTGGGAAAATATTGTTGAAAAGGGGAAAACAGTGTGTTTGACGATTGTATGAATACTTCCCACGAAAAGGAGGATCTTCTCACTTTCACGTATAAAAGTATCTATATTAAATGTAGCATCTTTTGGTGCGAAGGAGAAAAGATGTCGCAGAATTTCCGTCAAGACGTCCATGAGTAAATTGGATTCTCCTTCATGGTTAATTTCTTCATCTTTGCCTAGCGAGAAGAGGCTCCTCTTTTGCTTCGGGCATCGGTTGTATTTGCTATGCATTAGGGAAAGTATCCGGGAAGTGAATGGATGACAAAGAAAATTCAATTATTAATGGGGGGAAAAGGTCAGAAGTTTTCCTTCAATATGGAAGACGAAGACTTTGAGGTTGGCCATATCACTTCGTATGGCAGGATGATGGACAGGACAAGAAAGTTTATCTTTCAATTTTCCACACTCTGTTGCATTTTTCTTCTGAGAATTTTCACAGAGATGAAAAATTTTGCTTTTAGAGAAAAACTAACAGGAATATTCAAATTTGATTTCTCTTGGGCAAATAATGGGTTGAAACAGTGATGAAACTTTGTGAAGTTTTTTATTAATAAGGATAATATTTACATTAATAAAATTAGAGATGCAACGTCTTTTGTGTTTACGGACAATTGTTTCTCAGAATATTCTTGGAAGATTATTATTATATTTTAGATTAGACGAAAACAAATCGCGGAAAAAAACACGAAAAACAGTGAAACATGAAACATTTAAAGTGAAATTGTTTCATGGTTTCCACGATGAAAAATTTGTTAAAACAAATAATCGCACTTCCGCTATTTTAGTGGCAGGTTTTAACATCTGGGTGTTTTGAGATGGAAACCCTTTAGCGTTAAACTATAGTTTCGCATATTGTTACGATTATGGGGGTAGGGTATGAGCTGTCAATCTCACGTAACCACCCTCAGTTAACTTGAGACCGAAGGAACGGTAAAATAGCAGCTCCTAGGTTCAGGAAAGTACCAGAATTTCTCTTATAAATTTTTATTTACTTCAATAATTTCTACTCCATTTTCCGAGAGCCATATGGGCCACTGTAGATACCAGGGATAAGGAGGTTCTCCCCTTGAAATAGTGCACTCTCTTATAGTTGCAATTGCATAAGCGTTGCTCGCAAGAATTATAACATAAAAGCGAAAATTGCTTTCTTCCTGAAAATTGCACACAAAATCGCAACAATATATGAATAATTAATATTTTTAAAGTTACTTTTCCTCTTTTATTTCCAAAATGTCACTATTAGGAGGAAGTAGAACACCTTTGAATTGGGGCAGCTTTGAAATTGAGCTTTTTTCTTCTGTTATAAATGGAATTGAGCCTTATCATAACGTAATGTAGCTTCGCAATTGGGTTTTAGAGCTAAATTATATAACATGATCTAATTTCATTTAAAAATAGGATAAAAAAACAATTTCAAAGCTGTTCCACTTTCAAAGCTGCCCCAATTCAAAGGTTCCCCACTTCTTTCTATATGTAATTTCTGTTACACATTGGGACATAAAAATGTCAATGTTCAAGTATCTTTTCGGGAAAAACTGTAACAAGTTATAGAGTGTTTATCAGGGTTAATATCTACGCAAAAGTATTTTGCTCGAATGGAGCTGTTTTTGACTTTTTATGGAAAACTCACAATCACTGCTACCTTGGCAGCTCGGGAAAATCAAACTTTTATAGCTTTGGAAAATAATAGTCAAACAAAACTATTAAGCACCGGCTTTGAGGACATCACACTGTTTTGGGTCACATTGTGCAAGCTACTCTGGAATACTTGACCCTTCCAGAGAATCTATAGAACAAGTTACCAACACTCGGAAAAATAAACGAGTAAAACTTATTCGAATCGATGTTAAATTAACTATTTTCGTTGTGAGTTGTTTCAACCATTTTGTCCTAAAATTTGCATGATAAAAGAGTGTAAATAATTCGTTTTAAGAGTTAAAATCATTCTTTTTTATAGTTAAAATAACTCTTTTTAAAATCTCAATATAAATAAATTTTTATATTTTTTTATTATTTTCATTACTTTTATTATTTTTTTCTTCATCTCAAGTTCTCATGTTTCGAGATGGTGCACTGCACATGTCTTCATGAAACACTCTAAGGCATATTTCTAATTATAATGTTCCATGTGAACATGAAAATCTTCTTGACTGAAGTATATTCTTAAAACGAAAACATTCAAGCATACACTTCAGTCGAGATGAAATTTTACATAGAAAAAGAGTAATAAGTACATCGATATCCGTCGAGTTAATTCAACTCGCACATAGAGTTGTTTCAATTCTACAGTTTTTTTGTTAGTGAAGCAAATTGGGTTATTAAATATTTTTCACGAAAAAAACTAAGAAAAACACGCACTTTCACAATAAAATGAAACTTCATCAGATGTTTTTGTTTTGGGTGGCATTCTTTCATAGCCATTGCGGTGCCTTTTGAACATTTATTATGCAATTTGCCTTGTTTCCAAGCGGAATTTTTCTCATTTCCCTTCTAAGTTGGTCACTGATAATGAATCTTGGACTTCATTTTCTGCACGAAACTGCAAAAGTATCTCCTACTTAAAATTTCTCGAAATTTGTCTCAGATTCTTCACAAATACGACATATTGCATAGATTATTTCAATGACATTTTTAAATAATTTTATTGTTAAAGGAAATTGTTTTTTTTTCGCTTAATTATAATCTTATTATCATTAACTGAGTTGTTTGCAGCGTCTACTACAGTCAAGTGTGCTAATCCGGGCGCTTCGTTATCTGGATCGTTTATGACTTATCCACTTACAATAATATTTTTATTTTTATTTCCGTAATATAGTCACCACAGTAACATAATATAACTATTCAAGTTTGAGAAAAAGCAAAAATAAAATTTTTAAAAAGTCAATTAGCGAAAAGGCGACCCAGTTAGTGCATGCTCACTTATTTCAGTATTATCATTATTTTATAAATTTTCTTTAATATTTTTGATATTCTTTTTAATATTATGTTTCTGAATGAAACAATGAATAATTCTATGGATTTAGAAGAAGTAAAAAAGAATTTCATCAGTCCAAAAACCAGCGTTTAAGTAGGACTCTTCGGAAAACGATCTAGTTACCCCACCTTACTATATGAAAAAATGCAGATCTTTAACTAAACTAAAATTTGATAATACAGAAAATCTTCAGTACAATTTTTTTTTTAGATAAAACTGAATTCTGAAAGTGAACAAAAGTTTCTATCTAGTTCTGAAATAATCGAAAAAAACGAAAAATCCTCAAAATGCCACTAAAATACCCAATGTGCGATATGAAATATTCCAGAAACATGAAACACAGAAACTGGAAGTGTTTATGTTTCATTTTATTTTATAGTTTTTTAAATAGTACAATGTTTTTAATATTTTAGAATATTTTAATATAGAAAATTTATGTTTATATTGGGAAATGTAAGGTCTGTGAAAGAGATGGAAAGAAAATAAGATGCAAAATATCAGAAATTCAAGATACATGAAACGTTAAAATTTGCAATATTTCATGTTTCGAGGACAGAGTGCTACCTTCAGACGACTTAAACTTAAGCTTCGAACAACTCATTTATTAATATGTTCTTAATGAATTTGATCCATTATTGTATCATATTTTAATAGCTAATCCAAGGACTCAAATTAAATGCATTAAAACATAGAAAAAAATGTTTGTCCGAAGCTTGAGTCGTCCGAAGGTAACGCGCTTTTCCCGAATTTAATTTTATTACATCTCCAACTTTTGAGGACTTTTAGGACATTTGGTGGGATTAAAACAACCAAAATATGAAGAAAATTGTCCGAAAAAGGAAAAGAATGTAAAAGTATCAAAAATCCAAGCAACATGAAACATTAAAAGCTACAGTGTTTCATATTCCTCAAAGTTGAATAAAAGTTGAAGGAGTTTGGAAGTCTCTGGAGATTTTTAATAGAAAATTAGTGTTTCTATTCGTTTATTGTTTGCTGAAAGTGAAAGGCATGAAAATTGATTGAGCATTTCAGCAGAAAAAATAATAAATTGGCAAACAAGTGAATTCATTGGGAGTCATATGTGAAATGTTTGAGGAGGAAACTGTGTTAGAGGTCTCCTGATTGAATTGTGTATGCGAGGTCCAATTATTCAATCGGGAGGAGTATTTGTTACTCAAGAAGTCTGTGCACAAACAGACGCCCAAGCAAGAAAGCACAAAAGGTCAAAGGGTAATAGGCGGGAAAATCCTGTGGGAGGAGTTTTATCTGCCCCAGACACGTGTTGAGTCCTTTCTATCGAGAGAGCAATTTATTTTGCCAAATTATCTCCCTAATATCCCAACACTTTGTCACCTCTTATTGTGGGTTAATTTGCAAAAATTTATCTTCATTAATTACAGTCTCTTTTCATTTTCTTTTGTGTCTGTTCTTTTTTGCAATAGATACACAAAAAATTTGTCATCGGATAAAATAAATTTGAGCACATTTCGCGGTGAGGGTGAGTTGTCGAATTTGCAGTTGGACGAGAATGTTCTGACGGAATTGCTGGAATTGCCATCGTGGTTGCGACTGACATCAGCTTGGTGCAATCATGTGGCTTTCCGGATACACTGGACCAAGTTGAAAAGTGTCCCAATAACTTTGGTAAGTGCTGCTTCAACAAAATGTAGCCACATGAAAGTCAATTGACAGAGAGAGATGAGGGTACGATGATCCCTAAATTTCACAAAATCAATATTATTTATTGTAATTTAATACGGAGTGTGTTTGCCTTTCTGCTTCATCCAACAGAGAAGTACTCTCCAATATGTTAAAGTTGAACTTTGACATTTTATTGCATTATTGGGGGGACTTTTAAATATTTCCCAAGATAGAGGTCTTATCTTCTTTTTTTTCATCACGAAGATTATTGAAGTTACAGGGGCTCACAAGGGGAGAAAAAATGTCCCTTTGAGGTTATATTGAACATATGTTGAACATAACCTCAAAGAACAAGGTACATTTTCTTTTCCGAGTTTGCAAATGTTCTAAAGTTTTTCTTCAACGTCCGGATCTTTTAAATGGATTTTCCTCATTTGAAATACATATCAAAAGAAAAAAGTGTTCTTTTGAGGTTATGTTGAACATAACCTCAAAGAACAAAGTACTTTTTTCTTCTCCGAGTGTTCAAATGTTCGGAAGTTTTTCTTCTACGTCAAGATTATTTAAACGGATTTTCCTCATTTGAAATGCAAATCAAAAGAAAAAAAATGTCCTTTTGAGGTTATGTTGAACATAACCTCAAAGAACAAGGTACATTTTCTTTTCCTAGTTTGCAAATGTTCTAAAGTTTTTCTTCAACGTCCGGATTTTTTATACGGATTCTTCTTCATTTGAAATGCAAATCAAAAGAAAAAAGTGTCCTTTTGAGGTTATGTTGAACATATATTGAACATGACCTCAAAGAACAAGGTACTTTTTTCCGAATTTGCAAATGTTCTGAAGTTTTTCTTCAACAACAGGATTTTTTAAATGCCCAGACAGTACAGTTAGCTAAAAAATGTAGCGTTTTTAGCATATTTTTGCTCAAAATGCTGCCTTTTTAGCTACCTGTGCTCGCTGGGCGGTTTCCTCCTCATTTGAAATACAAATCAAAGGAAAAAGTGTCCTTTTGACGTTATGTTGAGGATAACCTCAAATAACACGGTACTGTTTCTTTTCCGAGTTTGCAAATGTTCTAAAGTTTTTCATCAACGTCCGGGTAGTTTTAGCCAGGAGCCAGGAGTACAAAAACTCCTGGCTCCTGGTGGAGTATTTAAATTAGAAAAGAGATTATCTTAGAATGTGAGGTTATGATGAATCTAACCTCAAAAATGCTGAACATTATTTGGGATAACAAAAGCTTTTTTGTCTTACAATTTATGAATTACAGTAGACTCTCTCTCAATCGGGAATATGGGGCAAAATGTCATTCGGTTTAGCGATAGAATTGAGCGTCAAAGCCTTTGTAAATTTCACAAAAAGCGCTCAATTAAAAAGAATCACGATAAAATAGGAAGAACTACAGCGAATTTGAGCAAATTAGCTTTATAATTAAACGTGGAAATTGTCAACAAAATTTGTCGCCCGATTGAAAAAGAGCCGATTGAGTGAGAGTCTACTGTATAATTTTTTTATAGGTTATGAAAAATTGATTACTTTTATGGATTTTTTTTTGTATTTTAATCCTTAAAATCGTAAAATTACCCGATTCTTTTTTTAAATCTCCAGTGCATGATTCTCTATTTTTGATAACTTTTTGGTACTATTGAAGTTTTTAAGTTATCAATTTTTAAATTTTGAATCAATTTTAATCAAAACACTTCTGATTTGATTCATATAAATAGAAAAGAGGTTATATTACAATGTGAGGTTATGATCAACGAAGCTTAACATTGTTTCTAAAGGCTTATTTGACTTGCCATTTTTTAAACTACTCCAATTTTTTTTTTCAGAAAGTTGACCAATAAGTTGATTCTTTTCCAGAGATTTTTAATTTTTAACTTCTAAAAGTTGTAAAGTTAACTTTTTTTTTAAGTCTTAAGTATATGATTTTCTAGTGTTGATAACTCTTCGGTATAACATTTAATAAAGTTTCAAAGTTATCAATTTAGGACTTATGATATTTTGATGTTTGGTTATTAATTTTTAGCCACATTGAGTCAAATCACAACGTCTGATTTCGACGTCTGAAGTTTCTATAAACTCAACTTCAAACAAGTTGGGCATATTTCAGACAGCAATAAACTTGCAAATTTTCTTTCTATTGCATTTATTGTTCCAATGCTCAGTCTAAGAAACATGTTTTATTGAGATGTAAGTTTATGGTGAACCTAACCTCAAACAAGTTGAGAATTATTTTCAATAGCAAATGCTTTTCTGTCTTTAAATTTGTGCATTATTTAAAAAAAGTGGAGTTAAAGAAAACTGATTTTTTTAAAGAGATATTTATATCGTCATAAGTTTTTAAATTTAACCTCACTTTCTTTTACCTGAAGTACTAGGTTTTCTAATTTTGATAACTCTTCCGTGTAACCGGTGTAACATTTATTGAAGTTTCATCCATTGCAAAATTTTGATATTTTGGTGTTCGGTTATAAACTTTAACCAAATGTGAGTTGCAGGTGGACCTAACCTCAAAAATCTGTTTTTTTTTTGACAGCAAAACACAGATCAATTTATTTTTATTTTTATCAATTTATCAATTTTTATCAATTTATTTAAGGCGGGCAAAGTGTTAGAACTTCGTCGGAAAACGGTAACGTTGCTGTTTTAAAGTGGTAATGGTTTCAATTACTCCTCATTATCACTTTCCCTGCGTCAATTTGCGCACGAAACGATTAAAGATATCCTTTAGCAGCGATTTCATGAAGATTTCGATTGTTTTAATGCATTTTTACCCAGCAGCTAAACCAAAACAAACAAATATCAGCGAGATGTTCGTATTCAAAACTGGGCTTTTTTGCGAGCTTTAATGCGAATTAGGAATTACAAAAATCTGAAAATTTTCCCAATGGAAATGGCCAATTAACCTCAAAATTGTATTAAATTCTAACTTCAAAATTTTTATCAGGGAGCTCCTAGTAATTTTTTGAAGGTTTTTTCAAAAAAATGAACGTAGAAGTTTAAAAGTTATGAGTCTTGAGCCTAGAACTTGCCCACTATGTTATTTTTTATTATATTGTAAATTAAGCAATTTTGAGGTTAGTTCTATAAATGGAGGCTTTCTTTAGCTAATTTTAATCTGCTTTTATGATTTAACGAATGGGTGAAATTTCGATTTACCAAACGCAAAGTTTAGAAAAAAAATTAAAAAAATATAACCTCACCTTTCTAAATAATCTTCATATTTGTGATTTTTTGAGGTTAGGGTAAACATAACCTTGCTATGATATGAGAAAGAAAAAAATATGAAAGTATGAGTAAGCTCTATCTTGCAGAAACAGTTAAGAGTGAAATAATTTCGGAAGGTGCTACTAGAGCAAATTAATTCAATTTTTACCATTTCTAATTCTCTAAATTATAAAAATATTCTTTAAGACATTTGTACAGGACAAGAATTTGCGAAAGAATTTCTTATAAAAGATAAACAGAAATTTTGCACACACAAATTGGTTTTTCTAAAAAAAAAAATCCGTACGGGTTTGGAATGGAAGAGAGAGGGTACGTGTTCCGAAAAAATCTCTTTCCTTCTGATGAATTTAATTAAGTTCATTTGAGAAATTCAGAAATCCTCAAAAAAAAAAATACCCACAGAAAAAAATTAGAATATTTACTTGCGTGTCTGGGAAGAGGAATTTCATTATAAAAGAGAAAATATTTTCCTCGTCAGACTCTCGATGAGGTGAAAATTTCTGTGGAGACATGTGAGTTTGGGCGGAGTGGAGGAGGTCCTCCGACACCTGGATTGCAAGCTTTAACAGCACCTCAAGGAAAATATAGGTGAGAAATAAATGATGGAAGAACAGAACGCACTATTGCAATAGAAGGGGCATACTCAATTTTCGGATTTTTATTTATTATTCTGTTGTTGTGCAGAACCGACAAAGAAATGGTTATCATTCAAAGCAATGTCAGTAGGGGGAAGTGAGGCACCTTTGAAATTGTGATTTTTCTCCTATGTTTAAGTGGAACTGAGGCATATCAAAATGTAATTTAGCTTCGCAATCTGTTTGTGCACCTAAATTATATCACGGTAAGGCTTAATTTTATTTTAAAATAGGTGAAAAGTCCCAATTTCAAAGGTTCCCCACTTTCAAAGTTGCCCTACTTCCCCCTACTCTATAAAAATAACAAAATACCTAACAAAAAGCTCCCGGAACCGTCTTTTCGGTTGTCAAATATTTTTGTGGTTTAGTGTTTTTCCAGATGATACACAAGTCCCTGCGTATCGTCCATTTCTAGCCATTTCTGGTCGATGGACTCTTGACTTACACTACAATAACGATCTTTCTACGAACGAATTTATTGATATTATCGTAGTTTTACGATCAAAAACGTATAAAATTGATATTTTCTCAATTCAAATTTAAGAAAAATGTGTCACTGTCAAAAGATTAGGATCCAATCAAAGTATTTTGTGGAAAAAAAATTAAATAAAAAATATATATAGAAGAAAATGTAATTATTGACAAGTGAACTTATGGTTTTGATACACTGGAAAACCATAAAAATCAGCATTTCTTCAATGAAAACTTCAATTAAATGACATTCTTCAATGAAAAACTAAACCGGTTCCAATCGGTTTTGAATCGGTAATGAACCGGTCATAACCGATATAAATTTTTTATCTGAAAATCAATCCAATTACTTTTAAAACTATTTTGGGGGATCTTTTGAGATTTATAAATCGGTTCAAATCGGTTGAGAACCGCTAAACGGTAAATGATGCGAAAGTACATTTGCGGCATAGCATCTAAGTCACGAGTTCGAGCATTTCGCAAAGCCTGGGACGCTATTCCACCCTTTTTTTCAATTACTCAGTCAAAAATCAACACTTTTTATCAAGAATTTCACCAAATGAAAACTAATTAAATTCTCATGAAACGATGCCGACGAAAAAAAACAAAATCCAAAGCCTACTACCACTGAGTTCATGTCAAGCGTTGGACAAAGTATTTTATGAACACTGCGCACGCTTTAGTAAAATTTTAATATTTTAACGGAGTTATCACAGTAGAAAATTTCTACATTAAAGTTAAAGTGAAAAGTTGCTCATTAAAACTTCTAGAACCACTCGAAATCGATGATTTAGTCAGAACACATTGCTAGAATTGCTCAATGTTACGATGGCACACGGATTGTCAGATGAATGTTTTGTTTTTGAAGCATTTCGATTGTGCGATTTTAGTGAAGAAGAGGAAGTTTTCCTCCTGTACTTTTTATCACAATTTAATCACGAATATATTGGCGAGAAAATTGTAGCGCAGAAACTACCCGAATAACTGCAATAAAGTAGTACCTGATGAAAATGTAATGAGCAAATTTTGCTCATAAATTTGCTCAATTCTCATTCACTTTTACGGCGTTATCACACTTGCACATTAAAATTTTAATGAGATTCACATTAATTGTCGCTTGTGAGCGTCCAAATATGTTATTTGTGTCTGTGAGTTACTTAATATTTGGGTTTTTTTTCTATTTATTGATAAAGAAGTGGACTTGGCCTGCAAAAATAAGTTTAAATTTACCTAAAGTATAAATATTTTTCACATTAAAAAATTAAAGAGAAAATAGCATTAATTTTTCGCATTAATGCTATAAATCAATTTATATCAAGTTTTACGGGCCAAGTCTACCTTTTTATCAACAAATATATCAAATTTTGAATATAATATGATTCAAACACACAAATTACCCATTTGGACTCTCACCAGCGACAATTAATGTGAATCATATTAAAATTTTAATGTGCAAGTGTGATAACAACACAGTTATGTCGTGCAAAAGGACCCGCTAAGCGAGAAGAAGGAGGTTGTGGGCGAGAGATTGGCTTCTAATTCTAACGTGACCTTCACACGGTGTCGTTGAAATTCTATGGGGCGATTTTTCTGGACATAATAATTTTCTCCGGATGAGTTCGGAAGAATTTAAAGAGCTGCTTCAAACCGTAGGTAGGGCTTTATTTTCAAAAGAAGACTACGAAAATGAGGGAGCTAATATCACCCAAATCCCGACTGAGGTGTGAGTTCCGGCGATTGGTGACTCAATTTGTCGCAAAAGGCCTGAAAACCATCAGATCGGCTGCCTCTATTTTTGTATTCCCGGCAGTTCTAGTCCCAAATGGCGGTTTCCTGATGCACAGCTTCAATTAAATCGGCTACTATCTCATTTGACCACGAAATCCTAGAAATTTATGAAGGAAGATAAAATGTAGATCGAACACATTTTTGTTTAGCTTTTTTCTTACTTATCCTCTGCACTGATCTTTTTCAATGTCTTTTGTCCCTTCTCCATCTCGTGCACTACTTTTTATCACAATTTAATCACAAATAAATTGGTGAGAAATTTGTGGCGCAGAAACTACCCGAATGACTGCAATGAAGTAGTACCTAATGAAAATTTAATGATCAAATTTTGCTCATAAATTTGCTCAATTCTCATTAATTTGCTCATTAATTATCAATCGTATTTATGCTATTTTAATCTATTTAAACCAATTTTTGTGACTCTAGTCCACTTTTTTTTTATCACTAAATGAATAGATTTCTAAAAGCTCTTGACGAAAATTGCACATTAGGACACATATCAGCAACAATTAATGTGAATCACATTAAAATTTTAATATGAAATTCTCTAGTGTGATACCACGGTAAAAAGAAGTATCATAAATTAGAGTGGATTATATGATGCAGTTATGCCCTTTTCTGTTGCAAAAGTGCGAAATGATGATTTGAAGCAATTGAAAAAGCTCATCTTGGGGCATTTTCTTTTTGTTTGTTTTGCGCAAAAAGCTTTATCCACAAAGTCATCGATGGCATTACAATCATCGTAAACACAGTAAATGTGAATTTCATGAGTCCAGCATTCACGGCATCCGTGCAGATGTCCAGGATTCGGGTGGAGTCGAAGACACCAAAATGGTTGTTGGGGGATTTGAGGGTGACGCGTCTGAAGGATCCGACGAAGGGATTATTGCTCATTTTCAAAGAATTATCCTGGCAAACGGTCAGGATTGAGGCTAGTTCGACGCAGGATGAGAGTTTGACGCCCCTGAGACTTCTGACCAATCAGGCTAGCTGCAGGATTACGATAAAGAAGCGATTGAATGATTGCAATGTTCTCAATTGTCGTCTTGTTCTGATTCTCGATGATTTACTCTGGGTTCTCACAGATTCTCAGCTAAAAGCTGCCCTTCACTTTGTTGATTCCCTGTCGGGCCTGATAAAGACCTCCACGAATGCCAATCAGAAAACCAAGGCTCAGAAGAAGCTGGAAATGCTTCCTGAGTATCAGGCACAGATTGCACAGCAATCCAGGAATACTGTAGTGCCACCTGGAAGTCAATCAGCTGCCCAGAAATCCTTCAATCTCTTCGATGTCAGGGAGACATCGTATCACTTCTTCAGCCAGAGAATTGATCTGCATCTGTGTGATGATCCAGGTGATGGAAGATCTTGTCATCCGGACCTGAGTGATGGTGGAGCTCTGCAGATTTCCGTACAGGGCTTCCAGATTGACTACTATCCCTATCATCTGGCTAAGGCTAGTCGCATCCATTGGCCAAAGTAAGTCAAACACATTTCTGCCGTTTTGTCTTTCAGATTTTCTTCCCTTTGATGTTTCTTTGATGAAGAGCTTCCCTCCCTCTCAGTCGTGAATTTTTCATTGAGTTTTGATTTGAAAAATTTTTCACAGATTTTTTTTTTGGATTCTCTTGTGCAAATGTTTTGAGAACAAAAGGGTAGTAATTTAATATTTTAATGGCGAGGGGGAGACTTTTGAACAAGATTTGAAGAAGGAATGCCAAAGATTGTTTAGAAAGGTTTCTGCCGATATTCCGTGATTTTCATTGAAATTTTACGCATTTTCCGGCATTTTCGCGCCTCTAGCGGGAATCGCAAGAATGTCGAGTGTTTCAAATGTAAGCATTGACTAAAATTAAGTATTTCAGTGTTTTAAATTTTTATCAGATGGCTACAGGCCCGATAACTCAAGAAAACAGCCGTAATCGGCTTAGATTAAAATCTAGACTTTAGGCCACGCCCAGTAATTGACCACGCCCTCAGTAAAACTCTTTTGTGAAGTGAAAAATTTCAAAAGGTCAAACCCAACGAGTTTAATATTTAGTTTAATACGTTTATATGACCCACAGGGCATGAGATCTTCCACGTAATTTGTCCTGAAGACCTGAAGAGTAGCATCTCAAATTTACACGCAGATTTCCGTAGCAATTTGCTCTTCCTGAACTCTTCCAAATCCTTTTCCACATCATCTTTTTCATAGAAGCGATGGTTTTTTCTCTGGACATTGTAGAACTCAGAAATTGAAAAAAAAAAACACAAAATGAATAAGAACTTTAGGAAAGCAAAAGATGTTGCCGGAATAGGCCACACTACCTCGCCGGAGAGATGCTCACAAAGTATCTACTTTTTTACGCGAAATACAGGATCCAGCTGGGAAATTTTACCCGAAATTTAAAGATTGATTCACTATTTACATAAACAGAAACAATCTGTAATGAAAACTAATCAATTTTCATGAAAAACACCGAAGGAAAACCTTCTGAACTTCACCACAAATCACAATACTGCTAGAAACACAATCGATCTGTCACATTTTTTGTAAGACCCTTTCTACACTGAGTTTTCACAACGCAATTTAAATTCAAATTATACCTAAAATTTAACGATCTTTGTGTTAATACATCCTAAAATGAATAAAACCCTTTAAAAAAATCGAGGATCAGAAAAAAACATTTTTTTTTAACTTTTTAGAGCAAAATACAGCTTTAGAAGACTGTAGGAAAAATTTTATTTTTAGGTCACGGGTGACCAAATCGTCTTTAAAGGCTGAAAAGCAAAATGAATTCATTGACTATTCGAAGATTACATACATTATTTTAATTAATTTATTTGCATCGCCGAAATTACACTCAAAGTGGCCGAAATTAAAAGCTGGCCGAAATTTGGCACACTTCCCCTACCCTATAATAAAAAATAGTCGGATTTCCTGTAAAATGTTTTTCAAGAGTTTATGGGTAACTCTTTTTCACGTGGAGAGCCTCAAAGAAAAATGGGCATATCGTTTATGAATTTTCGTATTTAAATAGCTCACTTTTGCTGTGAGCGAATCAATCGAAATGTAATACAGAAAATTAGAAGAATATAAACCGCAGTGTAAATTTTCCTGTCTTGACTTCAATTGTCTAGCAAACTGTTGATGAAATTTTGTAGAAAATCTTTTAAAAATCAGATTTTTATGGGCGTGGTCTATTTATCAGAGGCAAGTTTACGTTGGCTCCGCCTTCGAAATGAAGAATTCAGAATTAAAACGCTCAGTACTCATATTTTTAACGTAAATTACCTAATATTTTGATAGAGATGTTCAGAAGTAACCTACAGAGCAAAAGAAGCTTATCGTATATGCATTTTCTTATTAAAATAGATCATTCTTGCTCTGACGATGAAAACATTATGACATAATGATGAAAATTAGAAGGACAGAAACCAGACTAAATTGTCCTGTCCTGACTTCTATTTTATCTTCCACAGTCAAAATCTCGCAGTAAGTCTTTCAATTTCTATTTCAAATCAGATTTTTTAGGGGCGTGGCTTATTTATAAAAAGCAAAATTACGTTGGCTCCGCCTTCAAAATAAAGAATTTAGAAATAAGACCCTCAGTACTCACATTTTTAATGTAAATTATCTAATATCTTGGCAAAAAGATGTTCAGAATTGACCTACAGAGCAAAAGAAGCTTATCGTTTATGCATTTTCCTATTAAAATACATTATTCTTGCTCTGACGATGAAAGTATTATGCCAAAAAGATGAAAATTAGAAGGACAGAAACCAGACTAAATCGTCCTGTCTTGACTTCTGTTGTATCCTAAACTGTCGAAATCTAACAATAGTCTTTCTATCTCAAATCAGATTTTTAGGGGCGTGGCTTATTTATAAAAGACAAGGTTCGTTGGTTCCGCCTTCTAAATGAAGAAATCAGAATTAAGACGCTCAATACTCACATTTTTAATGTAAATTATCCAATATCTTGGCAAAAAGATGTTCAGAATTGATCTACAGAGCAAAAGAAGCTTATCGTATATGCATTTTCCTATTAAAATAGATCATTCTTGCTCTGATGATGAAAACATTATGTTATTACAAAAAGATGAAAATTAGAAGGACAGAAACCAGACTAAATCGTCCTGTCTTGACTTCTGTTGTATCCTAAACTGTTGCAATCTCGCAGTAAGTCTTTCAATGTCTATTTCAAATCAGATTTTTTAGGGGCGTGGCTTATTTATAAAAAGAAAAGTTACCTTGGCTCCGCATTCAAAATGAAGAAGTAATTTTTTTTTAGATGTTCGAGGCGAAATTATCCAGGAATTCAAGTTTTACTTTGGGTATAATTGGTGAAAAACTAGTTTGCGTAGATGACAATCTATGTTCATTTTTATTAAAAATAGGGATGGGCTTAATATTCCTTCTGAGTCGAGATATATCTTCCTAAACATCCTACTGTATGATTTTTCTCCGTATCCTTTTTAACTATTCCCTTAAGTATTAAAAATTTTATCAAAATTCCTTTTTTCGTAATTTTTGCCAAAGGGGGCGTGGCCTAAAAATATTTTTGGGTAGCCATTAATCCGGAAATCCAGTACTGATCTCTTGCAAAATAATTTTGAGTGAAATGTCTTTGGTATAAGAAAGGAGATTTTTTGTGTGATTTTTTTTTATGGTATAGGGCATCCGTTAACGCCCCTAGCGGCGATTAAATGAACTTAGAGTGTTCTGGAGAGTTTCAAAATGTTGCTTTTCTATAAATTCGCGATGTAGGGTAAGTTTTGGAAAGGCGGACACTTAAGAAACAACTCAACTTTACAAATATTTGCGTTCAGACAGTCCGACTTCCAAAGTGTCCGACTTTGAAAGTGTCTGACTTTAAAAGTGTCCGACTTTAAAAGTGTCCGATTTTCAGCACTGTCCGACTTTAAATAAGTCATAAATTTATGATTTTTTTCTGCCTTTATTTGAGGTAATTAATATTCCTTGTCAATTGAAAGGGTTTCCTCGTCAAATATTTTCAAAGGTACAAAGAGGCTTCCACACCAACAGCTCTGTGGCTTGAACAGTCAATCAATCAATTCCGGGAATCTCTCCTGGATCTGTATCAGCCCAATAGACCATCGAGTCATGCTCCTCTCGAGAGGACATCAAACACTCCGGGCAGTCGGGAAAGTGTCTCCATTCAGGAGTCTCCCATTAAGAAGCAAGTTCTGGACAATTTGTCCAAATTGATGAGTGCTTGTGTTATCCTTCGAATTGAGGATTTTACACTGTATCGCGTGACAACGTCGGGAAAGAAGCAAATGCCAAAGGAATTTGTCTCAGGTGAGTGCATATTGGAAGTTTTTTCTGGCAGGAAAGGATTCATGCTCAAAGTTTTTCTTTGATTCTCTTTCTCTGATTAGCACAACAAAAGAGGAAAATAAAAACAGGTTTTGCACAGAAATTCAAAAGTAGATTTTACTTAGAGATGGGTGTTTTAGTTTCTTTTGAAGAATTTTCTTGTTTCCTGAAGATTTGTTGGGTAAATTCTGATTTATTTTTTGTGTTGTTTTCAGGTGACAAAGATCGTTATTCCTTCCCAACGGAATTGTCAGCAGTTCATGCAGAATTCACGTATTTCTACTATCCAGGGGATTTTGTGTTTCCATGTAAGTGATAAACAATATTTTAATGAATTAAATTTCTCTCTTCAAATTTTTTCACATGATTTTAAACAGCTTTTCATCAAATGAAATTGATTTCCAAATAGGGGAAAGTGACCATGCTTGATACGATCCAAGCTTGATAATAACTATTTTTTTCCTATGTTAATCAATAGTTATGACTCATCGCAATATATTTCAATAGCTGGTGCTAAGCTTCACATTTCCTAAAAAAATTAGGATCCCAGCTCTTTTTTCCTAGTTTCAGGAAGCAAAAATCAAAAATAGGCCCAAAACTGTAATTTCGATACATGATATTTCATAAGTATTTCTTAATTAATGTCGCTGTCCACGAAAACTACTATCATAGGCACATAGAGGGGTCATCAGTACTAATATTTATGTAAAAATATTTGTACTTGGTGGACACTGTTTTTGTGGGTGGTAACAAATTCATAAATTCTACTTGTATCCATCCTATATTTTAAGAAGGGTCCATGAATGATAATTTTAATGTGGCAACTATATCATTAGATGTGATTCTTTCATAATTACACATATTGCAATCCGCCAATTTTACCGACAATTGACATACCCTTCAACCCTGTTGCCTGAATTTTAAGGTTGCAGAGTGACATTTTCATGGACTCAAAGTGAAAAAATGGTTTTCGCTAGCGCCCTAATGTCATAAAAACATGGCTTAGAAAAATTACATAAAAGTGATTTTAAAACTAATAACCAGTCGTACAAACGATTTAAGCAGATAGATTAGAGTTCCGTCTAAATATTGATGTGCAATTTTTTGTATCCGGTGAATTTTTTGCAGTGAAAATGGGCCTCCGAATTGTCGAATCAATTATTATACAGGAAGGCTCCGGACCCAACTTGTATAAAAATCGCCACTGAATTTCCATTTTCTTCTTGAGGAAAATCTAAGGATTTCCAGGAACTATTTGAGGTTGGATTATGAACCTAATAAGTGAGACATTTTTTTGTCATAGTGGAAGAATCGCTTCGGTTTGTGTGTTAATCAGAAAATAATCACAAACCTTGGACATCATTTTACAGTATCAAGCATGGTCACTTTCCCCTATCCTTTAAGACTTACAAAATATCTTATTTTCAAAGTGAATTTTTTTTTAATTTATGGTGAAATTCAGGGTCTTGAAAAGTCCTAAAATTAGGCTCCGCCCAAAAGTAATATTAGGCCACGCCCCTTTTGATTGTTGTGACCAATAAAATTATGCATATAAATAACCCTGTCATACAAAATAGTCCGCAATTTGAAGTACTTTGAACATGAGAAATTAAATTTTCAGGAAATTGGACAAAAGGGGGAAATAGGCCACGCCCAATTTTATGCATATCAATCCAATGATACTCTAAAACTTGACTACATTAATTTTTTTCGTTTTACGTTCAAGTTTAATTAAACTTCCGGAAATTAAAAGTACCCATTTTCAGCGGGACATATTCAATAACGTCTGACACTTCTGACTCTGACATCGTATGAGTGAAGGCGTGGCCTATTTTCCTTTCTGGAGGGAATTCTTTAGCCCCGTTCATGATTTTGATATTCGTGGCTTTTTTCAGGTGTTTTAATACTAAAATTGAATTTCTTTAATATTGAAAATAAAAAATGTGCAATTTTACTTTGTAACAAAGTGTTTGACAGAATAGAGGGCGTGGCTTAAAACATCTCTGGGGCAGAGCTTTAAAAAAATCAAGGAAAGTGGTGCTTAAAAGCTGAATTTTACGTTTGAGAAGTCTTACGAAAATCTGAGATTTTTCGTAAATTGAAAACGGTTTTTTGAGCATTTGAAACAGTGGGTCCGTTAACTGTTTGCTTTTGTGGAGGGGATTCCTTGGGCTTACGAATTAAAAGCCCCTCAGGGGACGATTAATGGCGCTTCGTATTTTTTTCTATTTTTTCTCCCATAATTTAATTTATTTAAGGTAGAAAATACAAAATTTGTAATGTGGCTTATACTTAAGCAGAGAGCGTGGCTTAAAATCTTTCTTGGGTGGAGAGTACTTGCAAAATTTTTCTTGGGTGAAGCAGTTCGGTGGAGAAAAATAATTGAAAGAAAGATTTGCTTTTTGTAAATTCAAGTATTCTTGGCACACTTCTATTTTTATAGAAATTATTCTAAAATTAACGATTATGGGCGTGGTCTATTTTATTTGTGATAAGGGTTTCATCTGTACCTTAGATTTTATCTAAGATTAAAGGCTTCATATTGGCTCCGTTCAGTAAAACCAAACCCATTCGAAAATCTACCGGAAGCCTAAAGTGCAAGTTCATGTACTCGCCGCTATAGCACTGATTGTTCTGCAATTTCGAATTTCGATATTCTTGACACTTCAATCGTCAACAATATCAACAACAGTGTGCAAAAGTTTGCTGCAAAAACTGATTTTTTTGTGTAGTTTTGTGGAAATTCAGGATGGCAGAACGTTTTAATTGCAATTTTATTAAGATAAACGTCCATTTCATGAACTTACTCACTTTTTTGTAACTAGTCCAACGAGTTTTTAGGTAAGTTCTCTCCGATATACCTTCGAATCTGTAAAGGAAAAACCTCAAGCGGAGAAAGTTCTCAAATCGGGAAGGTTATTACTGAACGAGAGGATTTTGTAGCTAATTTATGGGAAGTTTGAATTAATTCAAGTCTAAAAATACGAAATTTAGAGCTTTACTTTGCCAACATTAGCAGATGGCGTGGTTTAAAATATATTGGAATGAAAACGATAAGAAAAAGAGACATTAGTCTTTTGTGAATTCAAATTTTCTTGAAATACTTCTGTTTTTTTTTTATATACAGTAGACTCTCGCTCAATCGGCTCTTTTTCAATCGGGCGAAAAATTTTGTTGACGATTTTCACGCTTGATTTTTATCGTGATTCGTTATAATTGAGCACTTTTTGTGGAATTTACAATAACTTTGAAGCCTGAATCACTCGATAATTCGGATGACATTTTGCCCCAAATGTCCAATTGAGAGAGATTCTACTGTAAATCGTATGGAAATTTGGGGCTATTGAGACATAAAATTTCAAAACAGTGTTTTAAATTTCTCCTTTCTGTCTGTTTTATTTGTGGTAACGGTTTTTCGTGTTTCTTAGGCTCTATCAAAGATATGGCTCTATTTGTAGGGGTGTTTTTTTTAATAAGATTAGATTAATTCAAGTCTGAAAATATGAAAAGCACAGTTTTACTTCGCCAACTTAATCAGAGGGCGTGGCTTGAAGTATTTTTGAGTAGAGCTACGAAAAGGGAAAATGATAAAAAGAAACATTTCTCTTTTGTAAATTCAAATATTCTCCAAATAATTGTATTTTGTCCTACTACAAGTTGTATAATAATCAGAAGTTATCGGAACATTAAATTCCAAAACGTTCTTTAAAAACTTTACTTACTCGTAGGGGCGTGGTCTGTTCTTTTTTATTTTATTTATTTATTTATTGTAATGAGAGATAGAGATAAAGTTTCTTATGTTTCGCAGTTTCTACCGAAGATTAAAGGTCTCGCTTTCTTTAGATGGTTCAATTGTAATTTTAAGTTTATTTAAACTAGCTTTAGCAGAGGGCGTGGCTTGAAATATTTTTATGTGGAGCTATAGAAAACAAAAGAATGAGAATTTCGATTTCGATTTTTCCCATAATTTGCGAAAATCGGCGGTCAATAGAACCTAAATTTCGAAACGTTGTTCAAATTTTAACTACTAAGGTGTGGCCTATTTTTTAATAGGGGCATTTCGTGTTCGTCGGACTCTGCCGTTCTTTAAAACGTTCTTCAAAAGCTTTACGTTTTGGCGTGGTCTGTTATTTTATTTATTTATTTTTTGTTATAAGAATTAGATAGAGATAGAGTTCCTCCTGTTGCGCAGCTTCTACCGAAGATTAAAGACCTTGCTTTTCTTAGGTGATTTAATCGTAATGTTAGGTTTATTTAAACTAACTTTAGCAGAGGGCGTGGCTTGAAATATTTATGGATGGAGCTAGAGAAATGAAAATAATGAGAATTCTGATTACATTTCTTCTATAATTTACGAAATTCGACGGTTAACGAAACCTAAATTTCGAAACGCTGTTCAAATTTTCAACTACTAGGGCGTGGTCTATTTTTTTAATAGGGGTTTATCGTGTTCATCGGACTCTGCCCAAGGTTAAAGGTCTTGTTTTTTGGGTACTTTTGTTGTACGATAGAATTTATATAAGACCGAGAACACAACATTTACAATTTTACTTTGCCAATTTTTGCAGTGGGCGTGGCTTGAAATATTTTTGGGTGGAGCTAATGAAGAAAAGAATCAGAAATATTTAGTTTTTGTGAATTTCAAATAATCTAGCCATCATTGTAATTTTTTTTTTCAAATAAATCTAACGAAAATCAGCGGCTATTAGAATTCGGGGTGGAATAATAACTTTTCGACACTATCGAATCGATAGTATCGATAAATCTATATCTGTTACTGTGTTATCACACTTGCACATTAAAATTTTAATGTGATTCAGATTAATTGTCGTTTGTGAGAGTCCAAATGTGTAATTTGTGTGTTAGAATCATTTTATATTCAAAATTTGATCTATTTGTTGATAAAAAGGTAGACTTGGCCAGCAAAATTTGATATAAAATGATTTATATAGCATTAATGCAAAAAATTAATGCGATTTTCTCTTTAATTTTTTAATGTGAAAAATATTTATGCTTTAGGTAAATTTAAACTTATTTTTGCAGGCCAAGTCCATTTCTTTATCAACAAATAGAAAAACCCCAAATATTAAGTGACTCAAAGACACAAATAACATATTTGGACGCTCACAAGCGACAATTAATGTGAATCACATTAAAATTTTAATGTGCAAGTGTGATAACGCCGTTAAATTAAATAACTGTCGACTTTTTACGCATTTTTGGGCCAGTCATTGTGACATTCTTAAAAGAATGCAACTGTTGAAAATTATCTACATTAGTTACAGGAAGTGTAACTGTCATTTAAATTTGTCAGAATCGATAGTCGATAGTATCGAAAATAAGTTAACATGTAACCCTTGGAATTTTAAAATGTGTTTTTTTAATTCGATCATGGAGGCGTGGTCTGTTTTTTTCTGATAAGGGTTCATCTAAATGCCTCAGATTAAATGTATTTTTTGCAACTTTACTTTGCAAATTTTATCAGAGGGCGTGGCTTAACATATTTTTGGGTGGAGCTAATTAAGAAAAAAATCAAAAATATTTATAGTCTTTGTAAATTCGAAATAATTAGCCATCGGCTACCGAAATCTGGAATTTTAACCCATTCAGTCAATGTACCAGAAATACTTGAGATAGAATGTTCATATTTTGGGATTAGTTTCCTACAGATTAATAGATGATTTTTTTGGAAAAAGAAAAATTTTACCTATTAAGGGGGCTCGAGGAGCCCCTGTCAAACACACGTCTTAACGGTCACTAAATTTAAATTCTGTGCATTAATTCATTACAAACTCCATTGATTTAGATAGAGTAACTAATCCAAGAAAACAAATTGGCAACTAGAATTCATATCAGGAAAGAGGGAGGAGGCCAATTTTAACAAATTCGATGGGATGACGAATTTTCCGTTCGCAATTTTGAGCAAAAATTTTGCATGACCTTCCGCGAAGCAAGAAAACAATAACAAAATGTATTTTAATCTCTGTCGGACTATTTTTCCCAAGTAATTGAAGAACTAAAGTTACTAAAAATCCATTCCCGACAGCAATTCGAATATCTGTTGCCTAAGAATAAATCATCTAAAATCACTCAATTTGCGTATGATGTATAATACCATGGTAAGGAATGGGTTGAGATGTTTTTTTTTTTTAATATTTTGCCGCATTTTTTCATGGAAGTGAAACAAGAGGATCTGATTTGATTTTCCGGGTTGTTTTCAGTGCCTCCGTCCAAGATTTTCGTTCACGTAAATCCAGTACAAATCCACTTTGATGTGGACAGTTTGCTGTGGTTGAGTTCCTTTGGGCTCAATCTGCACAATAGCCTCATGAGGACGTCCGTGGTGGACTCAATGAGCCCCACGGGGGCCAATGAGCCCAGTCTGATGTATATGGATGTGAAGGTAGAGGCTATTCTGCCCAGAATTGTCTTTGAGTCCAGTATCGATGCCCCGAGTCAGAGGGATCGTCCAAAGATAATGCAAATTCAAATATCTCGAGCCTCAGTCACGAATATCCGGGAAATGGGAACATCCAGGGCAGATTTGGCTCAAGCTCTGCATTCCCTGCAAGAGGGAAGTTTGGTATTTAGTTCGGGATTCCCGTCCAAGGAGGGGGATTTGTGTATTGTGACAGATAGGATATTGTCTCATGTGGCAGCTAGTGATGTCACTCCCAGTGGAGCTTCCCAGGCTGGATCGCCACAGTCCAGTGCCTCGGGGAGTATAATGTCCAGGCATGCTCTGTGGACGGAACCCAGGGATATTTGGTGCATTAAATTGGATCCGATTTGGATAGAATTCTTCGGGGCGAGGTCAGTTGGAGTCAATAAGTCCATTCCCTTTCTCGATGCTGTTCCTGTGACACTGTGGCTTCATGGGAAGTCAGAAATTGATGCCAAAATGTTGCCCTTTGAGGCAGACACTAATTCCCGGAATAGCCGGAAAGTGTCGAAAGATCCTGGACTGCAGTCTGTAAGTGATTTGAGGCAGGCTTCAGTGGATGGTGCTCAGTACTTAATGCCCAATCTTCAGGAGGATTTCTACTCGTATCAGCAATATCCTGGGAATCCCTTTCATACTCAGCAATCCTTCGACAGCACCTACAGCTCAACCCTCCGTTCCCAGAATGCTGATTCGTCCAGCGACGAGAAATCCGCAGATCTCCATGTCATTGTCCATGTGTCGAATCTTGTCAGTCTCCAAATTGATCACTATCAGTTCCTTTTCCTTCTGCGGCTGGCCGAGGATCTCACGGAACTCTCAACTTTTCTCTCCCTGGACACAAAGAGGATCATGGCGGAGAAGGCAACGACAAATTCGATAATTGTAGGATGTGTCGTGCCTCAGGTGGAAGTGACTCTGGTGATGCCATCGCAGACGCCAGGGAAGGAATCCAGTGGCGGAGATGGGGAGAGTGTTGTTCCCGACTCAGCTAGTTTGGGCACAAATACAGCCTGGCCATCGCTAGACCACACGAAGAGCATGAATCCCTTCAGTAGCGTGGAGTCACCGTCGCCAACGGGAGATGGACCTCAGGTACTCGATGGGCTTCATCATTCCAATCCCAACACTCATGGGTGAGTCTATTCAGCTGAATTGATTTTCTCAATTTTGGATTTCTTGCACATTTTTTTGATTGAAAAATTTAAGGAAGAATTCCCAGTCAACCATCCCAAATCCCTCAGATCTCTATCCCGAATTCCAGGAACTTGCATTTTTCATGATAAGTCAGGGTAAAAGTGATTCCCGGGCAGGAAGAATAAAAAAAAGTTATTCAATTCAGAGCCTCTCCTGCAATAAACTGATCTGCAATTGCATATGTGTTGCTCACATGAATTATAGCCTTAACGTAAAAAATCATCTTGCAATGGTAAATCACACATTTATTACACATTTATTGAAAATTTTAACCGAATAATGGAAAACTAGTCGAAAATAGAAAAGCACCACATTCTCAAAAGTCAGACAAAAATTTAAAAAGTCGAACAAAAGCAGTTGGAAAGTCGGACATAGTGAATAATCTCAAATGAATTTGATTGGTCATGGTCATGTTATCCTCTGTGTGGCTCTGGGTAAAGCTCAAAGAAACCTAAATTGCCTAGAACTGCCTGGACGTGCAACCAATGCAAATTTTCTTGAAGGTTTTTGGAACCTTTTCTCATGCTTGCTATTTTGGACAGGTGTTTTTTTTTCTTCACTCAGAAAAATAATCGAGTAAAACTCACTCGAATCGATGTTAAATTACCTCTTTTTCGTTGTGATTTTCGATTAACTATATTTTAGAGTTGATTGTACTTCTATTTAGGTGTAATATTCTGAAGAGTTGTTTGAACTTTTTTTTCCTAAAATTTACATGACAAAAGAGTATAAATAATTCTTTTTAAGACTGAAAATAAATCGTTTTAAGAGTTAAAATAACTCGTTTCATGTGTTAAAAAAATTCTTTTTGAGTTTAAAATTACTCTTTCAAATCCCAAAATGAATACCTAACTGTATTTATTAACTGAAGTATATTCTTAAAACGAAAACACTTAAGCATATACTTCAGTCGAGATAAAATTTTACATCGAAAAAGAGTAATAATTAGATCGATATCCGACGAATTAATTGAACTCGCACGAAGAGTTGTCACAACTTTATTTACTAAAATTTACAACGAAAACGAGTAACAATTACATCGATATTCTTAGAGTTAATTCAACTCTGCCATAGAGTTGTTTTAACTTTTTAGGTTTTTTTCTTAGTGTTGAAATTTTGTAAATTTTTAGCTTTTGTAATGAGGAGGTTGTCTAAATGCCTAGGGAAATAAAGAAGAATCATCTCTACGAACAAGATGTAATAAGAACAGTCCTAAAAGGATCCCAGACAGGGCAGGGAATGCGCAAATCTGCGCGTACTTGAAGTATCGAAGTTAATTCTCTTTAATGAATTATATGGAAAGTTTCCGGGCTTGGGAAATCATACACTTCCTTCTCATAAACAGGAAGAAAACTTGGTAAGATAGGTTCTTGAAATAGGGAACAAGGAGCATTGAATTGAGGTATATTAGCTGTCCAAAATTACAAGCAAAGTGTCCAAAATTACAAGCAAGGTGCCCAAACTTACAAGCAAGTTGTCCAAAATTACAATCATATTCATCTCTACATATCAATTCATTTTTAAATGCACTAAAACTAGGATATAAAAAACCAAGGATCATAAAATAAGGATTAGTAAATTTTTGATGGAAAATTAAAATACTTAGAGTAATTTTCCAAAATTTGGACAGTGCTGAAAGGCGGACACTTCGATCTTTGAGATATGTAGGTGTTCGACTTTCACTACTGGTTGGTCAGACTTTAGATTGGGTAAATGTCCTTGAGTCCAAAACTAATCGCCACAATTGAAGAACTAATCGCTATTTATTGAAGAACTATGGCCAAAAAGTACTGTTTGTTGATGAATTTTTTTTAAAAACAGTTTATTCTTATTTTCGGACTACTTTTGCTCCGCGTGAAATTTGTTCTACGGCCGATTTATTCAAAATGATTCGTAATGACTAATTTTCTATGTTATGATTGTCACAATATATATGTGACAGATCGCAACCATGTTTTAAAAACTATGGGAAAGTGGCCAGTTTTTAAAATATATTGCGGAGTCACGTTTATTGAGAAACATAGAAAAAATTTAATCATTACGAAGCTTCCAATGTTATCAAGCATGGGCATTTTTCCCTATGCATATTTTCTCGATGAATATTGCAATATCGTGCGTTTTTTCGGTCCCGAAAATGTGTATAATCTCGGGACTGAGCCTATAATAAGTTGTTTTTTTTATTAGCACTTTATCGTTCTCTTGATACTGCGTAACCGACTTTTTTGTATTGGTCCCTTTTTCGGCTGTTTGGTGGCTTTAGAACACGGCGAAGACTAGAGAAAACAGTCGAGACATGAACCAATATAAAGAAAAGTCGATAAAACAGATGCACTTGAGAACAGGAAAGTGCTAATAAACATGTTCATTTCTAATTGGAATAGCATTATTATGGTGTTATTCTGGTTAATGGGTTCTATTACATAGTCCTACATGTTATTTTCTATTCCGGGCATAACCCATTAAGCTTATTATTATTATTATTCCAATGAAAAATTAAAAGGGGAAATCTTTTTTCTAGACCTTTTATAGCACTTTACTGTTCCCAAGTGTTTCTGCATTATCGACTTTTCTCTGTGGTGGCTCCTGTCTCGACTTTTTTCTCCAGTGCTCTCTGTATTCTAAAACCGCCAAAAAGTCGCGATTGGAACACACAAAGGTACACACAAAGGACCCAGAAAGTCGATAATGCAGAGTCCCTTGAGAACAGTAAAATGCCAAAAAAGCATTCAATAGAAGAATTTCCGATTTTCAGTTTTCATTTGAATAGTACTTTATTGTTCATTAGTGTTTCTATATGATCAACTTTTCTTTGTATTTGTGTCGACTCGTTGGTGGATTTAGAACACGACCAGGATTTGGGAAAATGCAGGAGCACTTGAGAACAGTAAAGTGCTAAAAAACACGTGTTCATTTTTTAAATTAAAAGCGACATCTTTCTCCTGAACATTTTTTTAGTACATGACTGTTCTCAAGTGCTTCTGCATAATCGACTTTTCTTTGTGTTAGTTCCAGACAGAATTGTTTGGTGGTTTTAGAACATTGTGAGGACTGGAGAAAATGGTCGAGACAGGAACGAAAACAAAGAAAAGTCGATAATGCAGAAGCATGTGGGAACAGTCATGTACTAGAAAATGTTTGCTATTCCAATGAAAAATAAAAAGGGGAAATCTTTCTATTAGACATTTTTTAAGCACATGACTGTTCTCAAGTGCTTCTTCATTAGCGGCTTTTCTTTGTCCTTGGCTCCTGTCTCGACTGTTTTCTCCAGTGCTCTCTGTGCTTTAAAATCACCATAAAACCGTGACAGGAACCAACACAATGAAAAGTCGATAATGCAGAAGCACTTAAGAACAGTAAAGTTTTGGAAAAAGAGATTCAGGAGAAAGATTTCCGCTTTTTTGTTTTCATTGGAATAGTACTTTACTGTTCTCAAGTTCTTCTATATAATCAACATTTCTTTGTATTTGTCTCTGTTTCGGCTGTATGGTGGATTTAGAACACGACCAGGATTGGGGAAAACAGTAGAGACAGGAACCAACACAAAAAAGTTGATAATGCAGAAGCACTTGAGAACAGGAAAGTGCTAAAAAACGTGTTTATTTTTAAATTGAATCTTCCTCTGGGACGTTTTTTTAGTACATGACTGTTCTCAAGTGCTTCTGCATTATCGACTTTTCTTTGTAGTGGTTTCTGTCTCAATTATTTTCTCCAGTCTTCCTTGTTTTCTAAAACCATCAAACAGTTCTGTCAGGAATCAATACAAAGAAAAGTCGATAATGCAGAAGCACTTGAGAACAGTCATGTACTAAAAAAAATGTTCAGGAGAAAGATTGCCTTGATCCTTTCCAAAGGATCAAAAAATTGTGCAAGAAAGTCGCAAGTGTTTTTCGGACAAGTTCCCTCAATTGGATTCTCAATGTTCCACTCAGTAGATACAACGTGCAGATTCAGAGTCAACCAACATCTAGTCAAACCATTCCTCCTTCGCCTAGTACCAAGACTGAATTGCTGAGCTCCATGAAGGGTCGGAGGGATCGCAATTCAGTCAGTGATACGAGTTTCACGAAAGAAATCAACACGGGAATCCTTTCGATCAAGAAGGGCTTCTCCAACATGATGACATCCATTGATTCTGCCCTCAAAGTTGGTCAGGACGATGCTAGTGACACTTTCTCCATTCACAGTGACTTGAGTTCGGATTCGGAGAATTATATCATGGTTGAGGGAACGGCTGATTGCATGGATGTGATGTTTAGGTGCGAAGATGTTTTCTTTGTCGATTTGAGGGGATTTCTTTCTATTTGAAGGCATTTATTTTGGCTTTGCAGATTAAATCCTTTCTCAACAGATAGCAATTTGAAGGCATCTCCGGTTGAGATGGCAAGTGAAGTGTGTGAGGAGCAATCGGGAGCATATAAGACAAATATTTCCTCCCCATCTGAGCCATCTGAAGCGAGTATTTGGCGTCGAAGAGATCTCGTTTCAATGGCAACTTTTAGGTAAAATTCAATTTCCTTCGGCTCCCCAGAAGAAAAGGGGAGAAATCCTAGATTTAATTTCGGGTTTCTTTGGCAGGTTAACAACCGTGGAAATTATCAGACAGAATCAGGGTTCAAATTCATCGGTTCGTCTTCAAGTGGCTGCGGTTTCGTGTGATGAATGCGGAGCTATTCCCTGGGATGAATTGCAGGTAATATTTGTACCACTTCAACAGCAATTTTTTTTCTATATTTCACAGACATGATTTTCTTTCTTTTCCTTCAAAAACTCTTTCATCTCAGATTTTTTTTTCTCGATTTTTTCGTGTCAATTTTTCTTTTGAGGACACTTCAATGAAAAATCCATTAAGAAAATTGTTTGTTGATTTTGTTCTCCATCAAAAAAATCTTTCTTTTAAAACACTATCACACTAACAGTTTTTTTTTCTATATTTTTCGATTGAAAAACTTAAGGAAAAAACGTTCTCTCTGGTGTCGCTTAGCTTCTGGCAAATACTTAAGAAACATTTTTGTTCGATTTTCTTCCCTTTTTCACTTTCAGACTAAAAAAAAACACAAAGTGTATATAATTGAAAGTTTTCCTGGAAATTTTCTCACAATCAACAAAACACTAACAGTTATTTTCCTTTTGGTAATTGCTCTTCTGGAACCCTTTTGAAATTACCTAATTTGTAGGAAGGGAATACTGGATCTTATGGATAAGCTCTATGGAAAGTTTTTGAGTTAAAATTATTTTTTTTACAGGAATTTATAATTTAAAAAAAAATAGATTTAAATAACGCCCCATAAAGCTATTTTCACAAAAAAAGGTCTGATAGAAATTCAGGCCACGCCCCTTACAAAAATATCATTTTTGCATAATAAATCCTAAGCCAAAAATTAAAAACATTGAGTCTTACGAATGCATCCTTCAAAGAAAAGTGAATCTAGAAATTACTTAACTCTCAATCAATCTACCTGCGCGCAAAAAAAAAAACATTTTAAATTTAGACCACGCCCCTTTGAAAATGTAAACGATATTTGTATTTGAAATCATCACAAAACCATTTCAAAATTCAAAATTGGTTAAAAAAAGTGCACATTTTTGAATGAGTTAACCTTTTATCTTGAAGCAATTTGAATCGATATTGGACGGGAAATTATTTTAGAGGACATATTCGACATTGAGAAATCGGTAGAAGGAATGATAGGCTTTGCTCAGTAAGAATAACCTTTCGAAGAGACAAAGCCATACCCCAAAGCCAAGACAAACCTATTCGAAAATCTTCCGCAAGCGTAAAGTGCAAGTTCACGTACTCGCCGCTTTAGCGCTAATTGTTCTGCTATTTCGAATTTCGGTATTGCGCTCAAACAGAAGTAGATTTTGATTCTCCAATATAGTGTCTTGAATAAAAGGTAAATGGAACTCTATTTGCACAAAAAGTCGTTGAAGTTCGAAGAATTCAAATTCAATTTCGAATTTTCATACTAAATTTTCGAACAAGGTGGGTGAAATTTATCAAATATCACACTAAAAAGCTGGCAAAAGGGTTACTCAGTGATTATGGAGTAATTAAATAATGGGGCAAGAGCAGTAAACGTCGTTGTTCTGCTTTTTTCCTCACAACAATGTGAAGACCGTCACATTTTGACACTTGAGCACTTCGAAATTCGAACACGATGTAACTTTCACCACCTTGCGAAAGTATTAAGAAGTAAGAAAGTCTCTTTTTTTGGTCTTCAAATAGATTTTCGAATTTTTCAAGATCTACTTCTGTACGGAGAGAATGCCACTCGGGCTTTTTTTGTCATATCATATGAGTTCAAAAATGCAATTAATTTAATTTTTAATGAAATCCCTTTTACTTGATGATTTTATGAAAATACAGTACGTCTTGGTTGATTTGTTTAACAAAATTCAGAATCGCATTTTCGAAAAAGCTCTCTTAAGATTCGAACCCAATTTGTCATATGGCATTGCCAGAGCGTTACAGAATTCCCCTTCTGGGGTGTATTTTCGACAATGCGTTCAGTAATTTATAAATCAGTTGAGATCGACTGTGAACCGGTTATGAACCGATAAATAATTTTCGTTCGAAAAATAATTTTATTACTCTTAAAACTATTTTATGGTGGATTTTTTGAGTGATTTATGAATCGGTTTAAATCGGTTGAGAACTGGGAAACGGTAAATGATGCGAAAGTACTTTTGACGCATATTATCTAAGTCATGAGTTCGAGCAATTCGTAAAGTCTGGATTACCTTGCCGCTCCCTATATTAAATTAGTTTTGAGAACGCCAATATCCATTAAATAGGATTTAAAAATTTTTGCTAAAGTCTCCAGAATTCCGGTTATTTTCAAAATATTGGATCCTGGTATTTAAATATTTCCCTAATTCCGAATTTCGGAGTGCCGGAGACTCGAAAATCTAGGACTTTAAGACACCGGTTTTCAGGATCCCTATACCAAATGCGATGCAAGATCCTGGGATTTCAGGTCTCAAGATCTTCGGGATTCCGGGATTGTCTGAATTCCGGAATTTTCGGAATTCTGCGATTTTCGGTATTCCGGGATTTTCAGGATCTTGGGGTTTTCGGAGTCCCGAATATTCCCGAATTAATAGCCACTTTTTTAAATCGAAAAGTCAGCTTCTCTTTCACCGTTTCATTGTTAATAATAGCAAGAGGCAATTTACCAATCTTGAAGGGTTGGGCACTTGGACAGGAAGGAGAAAGTGCTTTGTTATTTCATTTTGGTCATAATTAAACTTGTATTTACTTTAGATTTACTTTAGAAGGAGCTTATTCAAGATTTAGTATTAACTTCTGCAAAATTTGTTTTTAAGAAAGGTTCCAGAAGAGTAAAAAAAAATCTTTTATCCTTTTTTTAATTATATTCTACAGTTATTAAAATATACTTGGAAACCATTATGCTGTATTTTATTTCATTAAATATTCTATTATTTATTTTTGAAAGAAAAATAATTTTTATTCAACTAATCTCTATCAAACTCTTCTGTCTCTCTATCAAATATTAATCAATTACTATATATATTTATATATAATCCAATATATACAAATATTTACAATGATAAAATGTTAATGTGTTGCAATATATATCTTCTTTTTTGCATGCTTTCTCTATCTTCTATTCCAAAAAAAAAATAATAAAACAATCAAATGCAATTGAATGAACGCAAAAAAAATACAAAAAAATAAATCAAAATCACGATGTGGAAATGAATAAAAAATGTGTGGCGAAAAAAAACTGAATTGACAAACAAAAATGATTTGAAAAAAACACACCAACCAATTCTGATTTGAAAAAAATAAATTGCCCATAAAAAAAAACGTTAAACATTAAAAGACTGGTCACCAAACGACAAAGGTACATCTTACTTTTGTTTTAAGTAATATTACCTTAGATTTAAAAATTTAAGCAAAAAAAAAACAAAAAAAAGAAGCAAGAGAAAAGAAATCCTTCAAAAGGATTTATGAAAAAAAAAAACATTTTGTTGGTAGAAATTGTGTTAGACATTTTTTGAGTTGAATGAACGTCTTTTTGTCTTGTAGATCCTTTTTTTGATTTTTCTCTTTCTTATTTTATTTATTTTTTGATTTTTCAAAAAAAAATATTTTGTTAATTTTCTTCCCATTTTTTGATAGATTGAAAAATTGGTTCCACTATAAAAAAAATGAATTTTCTTAAAAAAAAAGAAATATTTAAAACATTTAAATTGGTGATGACACTATTTTAGTGAATATATTACATTATTTTCGTTTTAGAAGCAAGAAAGAGAATTTTTCCAAATTTTTTTTCCTCCCACCATTAGAAAAAAAAAGATTCAATGAAGCTGCAATAGAAGAAAGAATCAAGGCTTTTTTATTAAAATTTTATTTTAAAAATATTTGTTTTTGTTTTGCCTTGCGGTTGCGAAAGTGAATCAGTTCGAAGAATTGGTAGAAAAGTATTTTGATTAAGAAAAAAAAAGAAGAAAGTAAAACAAGAAAAAACAACTCTGCAAGTTGCATGATTTCTCTAAATGTTTTAACTATTTTTTTTAAAAATTAATTTTTGTATTTTGTGCTCACGAATTGATAAAAGTACATTTTCCTGGCTTTGAGACTATCACAACTTTTTTTTAGTACGTGTGTGCGTGTTCTGTTTTTTTTTGATTGATGTCTTGAGTGCAAAGGAATGCCTTGAACTACCTCAAGAGTCAGGATCAGAAGGATATTTACTGATTTTGTCTCTTGCTGAACCAATCTTTTAGACAAAATTCGGTGCGAGATGTCGAGCATGGAATATGGCTCCGTACAATCCCGAATCACCGCCAAGTATTCAGGTTCGTCTGGAGGAGGAACTGAATGCTCCAGAGGACATTGAGAGTGGAATCAAAGACAAAAAGAATGTTTTAAGGTAGAATTTTCCTTCCAAAACCTTCGGTTTAAAAATTAACGTTCCCTTTTGTAGTTGGTTCACCCACAAAGTTGATGTTTTGGTGAAGGATCTGACGATGCAATTGTCCATGAGCACGGTTATTGGTCTCAATGATCTCTGCGAAGATGAAGTTATTCCAAGGCCACTTCCAATGGACGTAAGTGCTCCTTCTAAATACCAAATTAATATTTCTTACCCAATTTTAATTTATTAACATTTAATGAACAAAGGAACTAGAGACTAAGGTACAAATACGTTTAAGGGCATTTCTTAATCATTGCTCCTATTATGCTAAAGCCCTGCTAAGAAGTAGAAATGCATTTCTCATCCTTGATCAGCCCAGAGCTTGCTAAGTTTAGCTCTTGGAAGAATATCACGGAAAGGGCAGTTGAATAAAAATATTAAAGTTTCTTGAAGAGTATGACTTTTGGTTTCTAGGGCACTGAATTATGAGATCGCGAATCTTCGTTTTTTCCATTTTGTTTTTTACACTTTTGTTTTTCCCAGACACAGAAAATTTTCCTTTGCTCTAATAGACGATACTGATAATTTCCCAAAACACAGAAAATTTCCTTTTGTCCCAAAGGACGAAACTGGAAACTTTCCAGAACACAGAAAATTTCCCTTTGCACCGACAGACGATACTGATAATTTTCCAAGACACAGAGAATTTCCCTTTGTCCCACAGGACGAAACTGGAAACTTCCCAAAACACAGAAAATTTCCCTTTGTCCTAAAGGACGAAAATGGAAACTTTCCAAAATACAGAAAATTTCCCTTTGCTCTATAGGACTAAACTGATAATTTCCCAAACCACAGAAAATTTCCCTTTGCCCCGATAGGCGATACTGATAATTTCCAAAAACACAGAAAATTTCCCTTTGCCTTAAAGGACGAAACGAAAAACTTCCCAAAACACAGAAAATTTCCCTTTGTCTTAAAGGACGACACTAAAAACATTCCCAAGACACAGATAATTTCCCTTTGTCCCAAAGGACGAAACTAAAAACATTCCCAAAACACAGAAAATTTCCCCTTGCCCTATAGGACGAAACAAAACATTCCCAAGACACAGAAAATTTCCCTTTGCCTCGACAGACAATACTCAAAACTTCCCAAAACAAAGGAAATTTCCCTTTGCCCTAAAGGACGAAACTAAAACATTCCCAGAACACAGAAAATTTCCCTTTGTCCCGATAGGCGATACTGATAATTTCCCAAAACACAGAAAATTTCCCTTTGCCTCGACAGACGAAACTGAAGACTTCCCAAAACACAGAAAATTTCCCTGTGCCTCAAAGAACGAAACTAAAAACTTCCCAAAACAAAGAAAATTTCCCTTTGCCCTAAAGGACGAAACTAAAACCTTCCCAGAACACAGAAAATTTCCCTTTGTCCCGATAGGCGATACTGATAATTTCCCAAAACACAGAAAGTTTCCCTTTGCTCTAAAGGACGAAAATAAAATCATTCCCAAATCACAGAAAATTTCTCTTTGCCCTATAGGATGAAACTGGAAACGTTTCCAAGACACAGAAAATTTCCCTTTGTCCCGAAGGACGAAACTGAAAACTTCCCAAAACAAAGAAAATTTCCCTTTGCCCTAAAGGACGAAACTAAAACCTTCCCAGAACACAGAAAATTTCCCTTTGCCCCGACAGACGATACTAAAAACATTCCCAGAACACAGAAAATTTCCCTTTGCCCTAAAGGACAAAACTAAAAACATTCCCAAGACACAGAAAATTTCCCTTTGTCATAATTTGTAAACGTCTTTGGCAAAATAGTTTTTCCTGTATTGGTATTCTGTAACAGTATGAAAATGTCATATGACAAATTTAAAATATTATTGTGGTAAATTAAATAAAAAATCAAAAATCCGATTTAAGTATATCAGTTTCTAGGAGCTTCATAGAGGTCTTCCAATTGCCGTTCGATGTTCACTAACCTTTAATATTGTCCTGCCCCCGAATATACCACGGAAATTCGTCTTATTACATTGTCATATCGTTACAGAATTGCTCCACTGGTCTAAAGCTCTAATAATAACACTAAATACACACAGCACATACACTGCTGGCAATAATCATAGCTCCACTTTTTCATTCTGGAAAAACTTTTAAATTTTTTTTTTGGAAAAAAATAAAATCATTTGAAGGTATTTTCGAACCAATATGAAAAATTGCCATTTGAATTTCATACCGTTAGAACTGTGAGTACTGTGATAGAATCATTATCAAAATTACGATTTTCGGGTGGCAATAATTATAGCTCCACTTAATAAATTTGGCTCCAGGGTATTTATTTTCAATCAGTGAAGGTCAGTATCTTTTAGTAATTTAATTAATAACTTTATTAACCTAATTAGAATAATTTTTATAAAGTTTTTCATGAATTTTGCTGAAATTTTGTAAGGAAAATGTGTAATGAGCAAAAATAAGGGATTAATTAAGGTCTTGAAAGGGATGAAAATTGGCAACCAAAAAATTTCCATAAAAATGACAAGATCATATCACCTTTCATCCGAATTTGTCCGTATAGCCGACATATATGCATTTTAAACCACACCCAGGGCTAAAAACCTTCTTTTGTTAGAGGCAAAAGTGTGCAAATTTCCGTGTTAAAATCGAAAAAACAAGTTTTCTACCGAAATTTGACGTATAATAATTCTGACTGCTTAGTCTCATTATGTCCTGTTGATTCTGCCACATACCAGAATCGCAAGTGACTAAAAGGGTCTTCAGAATACTGAAATAAAAAATTATCAAATAGAAACTTATTGCAGTTTGATGAATAGAAGGTGTTTTAGGTCATTTGAGTGGTTTAAAAATTTTTTTTCAGACAGAACACAAGTTAAGACAAGAAATATCAATTTTTTTATTCGAAAAAAATAATTTTGTAACACCTAAATTAGGTAAAACATCTTCTGTTCATCAAACTGTAAAAAGCTTCTTTTTGATAATTGTTTGTTACAGTATTCTAAAGACCCCCTTAGTCACTTGGGATTCTGTTTTGCGACAAAATCAAGAGGACATGATGAGACTAAGCAGTCAGTATTGTTTTACATAAAATTTCGGTAGAAAACTTGTTTTTTCGATTTTAACACGGAAATTTGCACACTTTTGCCTCTAACAAAAGAAGATTTTTAGCCCTGGGAGTGGTTTAAAATGCATATATGTCGGCTATATGGACAAATTCAGATGAAAGGTGATAGGATCTTGTCATTTTTATGGAAATTTTTTGGTTGTCAATTTTCATCCCTTTCAAGACCTTAATTAATCCCTTCTTTTTGCTCATTGCAAATTTTCCTTACAAAATTTCAGCAAAATTCATGAAAAACTTTATAAAAATTATTCTAATTAGGTTAATAAAGTTATTAATTAAATTACTAAAAGATACTGACCTTCACTGATTGAAAATAAATACCCTGGAGCCAAATTTATTGAGTGGAGCTATAATTATTGCCACCCGAAAATCGCCATTTTGATAATGATTCTATCACAGTACTCACAGTTCTAACGGTATGAAATTCAAATGGTTTGAAAATACCTTCAAAAGATTTTTTTATTTTTAAAAAAAAAAAATTTTTTTCAAAGTTTTTCCAGTATGAAAAAGTGGAGCTATGATTATTGCCAGCAGTGTATTTTTTTTTATAAAACTCGATTGGATTTTAATTTTTTGAGTCTTTCAATGATTCTTAGATAATAAATTCTTCACTTGCCCTTTCCGTTCATTTCTTCGAAGGTTTAGTTAATTGCTCTTTTTAAACTTTATATCTGCATTTCTTCGTCTACATTTTATATCATATCGTTTTTTGCATAGGTCTAAAATTAATTAAAATTCTAAAAAAAAAACAGAAAAAAAATAAAGATAATATTTATATTGCTGGATCTAGATAAAATTTCTTTAAATATTAGATCAAAAAAGCTTTTAACTCTTTCGCGTCCATAGGGTAATGTCATGACTCGGGGAAAAAAGTTTTTTTTGGGTGTTTACATTAATTGCAATCTATCTGTTCGTGCACGACATCATAATAGAAGGATGTAAGATTCTTGGCTCATTTTCTCAAGACTCCAGTTAGATTTCAATTAATGTAAATAGCCAAAAAGAAACTTTTTTCCCCGGGTCATATATGACCCTATGGACGCGAAAGAGTTAAATTGCTGGACCTAATCACTATTTTAAATACTGGACCAGGAAAGCTTTTATAATGTTCGATCTACTTACAATTTCATTAAATACTAAATCAGGAAAGCTTTTAGATTGCTGGATCTAGTTACCATTTCTTTAAATACTAAGTCAGGAAAGCTTTTAAATTGCTCGATCTAGTTACAATTTCACTAAATACTAAATCAGGACAGCCTTTAGATTCTTGGATCTAGTTACAATTTATTTAAATACTAAATCAGGAAAGCTTTTAGATTGCTGGATCTAGTTACAATTTCTTTAAATTCTAAATCAGGAAAGCTTTCAGATTGCTGGATCTAGTTACAATTTATTTAAATACTAAATCAGGAAAGCTTTTAGATTGCTGGATCTGGTGAAATTTTTATTGAATACTGAATCAGGAAGGCATTGGTCTCTTTGTATTTGAGCAATAAAACACATTCATTAACATTATTTTATAAAATCCGTGCTATTAAAAAAAAGTTCCATTTTGTCCTCTCAAACACTTTTAAAGCTCTTATTAAATAATTAAGGTTAAATTGACCATTGTAGGATTTGTGCATTAGAATGGCATTTTTGAATTTTAGATTGTCGTTGAGAATGTTCGGCTGAATTTGATTGAAGATCGCCCACCTGTTAACATTACCTCACCGGGTCCTATTCCAATAAATCTGGCCATTGGCAAGATGAAGATTGAGCGAGATAAGTCCGGAATCTTCTATATTCAGCCAGATTCAAATTATGCCAATCGAGATCAGAATGCTCCTCAGAGTAGTCGAAAGGAGAGAGATCGTGAAGTGATATCGCTGCAATTGATTCTCCAGCAACTCAAGATGGACAATGAGAATCTCAAGAAGCAGCTGAATTCGGCAGAGAAGACTTCAGAGTCCAATCAGTGAGTAAAAAATATAGATTGAACTGGGAATGATAGGATTAATGGGATCCGTTTCTGTTTCAGGTTGAGGGCAAAGCAGGAGAATGAGGTGCTCAAGACTTACTTGAAAGCCGCTCAGGATGACATAACGTCGTTGTTGGATGAGAAACGAACCCTCCTAGATACCGTTCGATCTCTTCAGGTGAGTTTCTCTTTATTTTGCTTTTCAATTAATTTACCTTTTTTTTTTTAATTTTCCTCTAATTGACCTTTAATTGAAATATTGTAAGTTTTCGTGAAATTTTCTGAAACTCTGTATTCCAGAAAAATATCTATAATTTCTTCTTTTTATGTTTACCAAAAATTTTTAGGTTAGGTTTTAAATTTTCTGGAAGTTTTCATGAAAATTTTCCCAAAAAACATAACTAAAACTTTCAGAATCTTGAAAAGATTTGAAATATTGGAAATTTTCATGAAATATATTGAAATTAAACATTTTTGATATGAAATTTTCAATGATGCAAAACATGATAAAGAAAATTTGCTTAAATTAGGATTCGAAATATTGGAAATTTTCACGAAATTTTGTATTTTTTCTACGAAAATTTGTCCACGGCATTCTGAAATTTATTCAACTTTCCTTTATTATCAGTTTTTTTGTTATAAGGGTTTAAAATAATTAAAATTCCACTGAAATTTTACGGAATTTTCTGGTAATTCGTGGAAAATTTGTTGCAATTGAGTGAAAATGTTTTGTCTTCGATAATTATCCAGGAGACTTCTTTAAATTGGGTTTTGAAATATTGAAAAGTACTCGTTTATTTTTCAATTTTTTTAATGCTGAAGTTGAAAATTTTCAATGATTGATAAAAAACTTTGAAAATTCTTGAAATATTCATGAAATATTGGAAATTTACATATTGTTCTTTGAAATTTCCTATTTTCATGGGAAATTATTTGAAGCTCAGTCTAAGAAATTATTACATTTTGCCTTTATCATAGTTTTTTTTTCAAATTAGGTTTTGAAAAATTGGAAATTTTCATGAAATTTTGTATTTCTTTACGAAAATTTGTTCATGAGAATCCGTAATTTATTCAACATTGGCTTCTTTCCACAAATTTATTAATAATATTTCTTATTTTTTGAAATTTCTATGAAACTCAACGAAATTTTGTGAAAATGTTCTAGTTTTGGTTATTCATCAGACTTCTTCAAATTATGCTTCATAATGTTAAGAATTTGCTGATTATTTTTCAAATTTTCTTCACTGAAATTGCTTTTAATCATGTATTCTGAATTGGAAAAAACGACTCTTGAAATTTTTGGAAATTTTCATGAAATTTTTGGAAAAATCACATGAGTTTTTTTTTAAAATTTTCTGTTTTTAAATAGATAACATTTGAAATGGAGTCCAAAAAATATATATAGTGTCATTCTTACCACGCTTCTCCAAATTAGGTTTTGAAAAATTGGAAATTTTCATGAAATTTTGTATTTCTTATTGAAAACTTATCCATGAGAATCCGTAATTTATTCAACATTGGCTTCTTTCCACAAATTTATTAATAATAGTTCTTCATTTTTAAAATTTTAATGAAACTTAACGAAATTTTGTGAAAATGTTTTGGTTTTGTTCATTCATCAGACTGCCTTAAACTAAGCTTAAATTATGCTTCGTAATGTTGAGAATTTGTAGATTATTTTTCAAATTTTCTTCACTGAAATTGCAATAAATCATGAATTATGAATTGAAAAAAAACGACTCTTGAAATTTTTGGAAATTTTCGTGAAATTTTTGGAAATTTTCATGAAATTTTTGGAAAAATCACATGAGTTTTTAAAATTCTCTGTTTTTAAATAGAAAATATTTGAAATGGAGTCCAAAAAGTATATATAGTTTCATTCTTACCATGCTTCTTCAAATTAGGTTTTGAAATATTGGAAATTTTTACGAAATTTTGTATTTTTTCAATGAAATTTTGTCATTGGAGATCTGAAATTTATTCAACATTGGATTTTTTCTGAAAATTTCCTAATAATGGCTTCAAATGTTAAAAATTCTGGTGAAATATACAAAAATTTTACAAATTTTTAGGAAAAAATTCACAGAATTCAGTCGTTCAGTAAGCTGCTGCAAATTAAGCATCAGGATATTGAAAATTACTTGCTTTTATTTCACAAGATTTTTATTTAGTTGATATTAATCCTGAATTGAAAAGTAGCTATTAAAATTTTGAAAATTTTAATGAAATTTTGGAAATTTACAATTTTTCTTCAAGGAAAAAACCTTTTAAATTTTGTCTAAGAATATATTGAATGTCGCTTTTGTCGTGTTTCTTTAAATTAGGTTTTGCAATCTTCATGAATGTTTTATTTCAATGAAAATTTATCCATGAAGATCTGAAATTTAATCTACATTGGATTCTTTCTGCAAATTTTATAAACTTTTAATGAAAATTTGATCAAATGAAGTTAAAAGGTTTATTTTTCGGTCGATCAGTAAATTGCTTGTGTTTATTCTTAAAAATACTTGTACTACAGTTGCTGTGAATCCTGAATAGATAAATTACTCTTGAAATGTTGGAAAATTTCACACGAAACTTTGGAAATTTTCAAATATTTTTTGAAATCCTCTGTTTTTCAAAAGGAAAACCATTTGAAGTTCAATATAAGAGTATATTAAATTTTGCTTCACACATTTTTTCACATTTTTTGAAATTAGGTTGTGAAATTTTGGAAATTTTCACGAAATTTTGTAGTTTTTCGATGAAAATTTGTCCATGAGCATCGGAAATTAATACAACATTTAATTTTTTCCACAAATTTATTATTCAGAGCTTCAAATCCAAGAATTTCAATTAAATTTTAAATTCTTTAAATGAAAATTCGTTAAAACCTTTACGATCCTGATTTATTTGTAGCTACCTTAATCTTTCTTATCTTTTATTTCTTAAAATATTAATACTGAAGTTAATATTAGGTCTGAATTTTGATGTTAGATTTTGAAATTTTGGAAATCTTCTTGAAATTTTCACGAAATTTTGTAGTTTTTCGATGAAATTTGTCCATGAGCATCGGAAATTAATACAACTTTGATTTTTTTTCCACAAATTTATTAATCAGAGCTTCAAATCCAAGAATTTCAATGAAATGTTAAATTTTTTAAATGAAAATTCGTTAAAATCTTTACAATCCTTATTTATTTGTAGCTTCCTTTATCTTTCTTATCATTTATTTATTAAAATATTAATACTGAAGTTAATATTAGGCCTGAGTTTTGATGTTAGATTTTGAAATTTTGGAAATTTTCTTGAAATTTTCATGAAATTTTGGAAATTTTATGTTTTTTCTCACCGAACAATCTAATTTTTCTTGTTAAATATTTCCAATGAGTTTTTCGAGATTTTCATGAAAGTTTTTAATGCAATTTTAGCAACAACTGACGCAAGCTGAAACAAATAAGAATGTAGGAAATAGATAGCACAACTGTATGGACTGTATACAATGCTGTGGTGAAAACAACAATTCGTAGATGACTTATTCGTTTTTTTTTTTTGGAAAATTCTAATACCCAGACATGATGCAGGTAAATGTTAGAAAACTTCCTTCATGGTATTGTCGCAATTTCACCATCAAATTTCCTTTTCCTTTTGGGGTGGAAAAAATGAGTTTTCAACATTAATTTCTTGCAAATCACGTGCGTTTCTCACGGCAATTAGCACCAAGCCAGGAGGAGCTTTTGTGTTGAAATTCCTGCACAATTTTGCCCATCTGCAGTGGGAAAATGTGAAAGAAAATGTGCATTTGACGCATTATGAGGCGTCTATAATGAGTGCAATAGAAACTTTTGTCTCCTTTTCATTTTAAATATATTTTATTTTGCCTAGAACTTTTCATGCTCTGCTGAGCAATTTTATTTTTTATCAAGGAAAATGGAAATTTTACGCGATGAATAAATTTTGGGGAGTAAAACCAGTTCAAAAGGATATTAATTCAATGTGAAAGCGAAGGTTAAATGGGAGCAAAGATGTTAAAGGGTGAAAAGGCAAAGAGTTAAGCAACGTATTCACTTAATTCCGTGATCAATTAATTGAAATTCAAATATCTCAATTAATATTGACTTTTTGATGTTACTATTTCATAGAAAAAAAGAAAGAAAGAATTATTTTATTGTGCATAATATTACTGAAATATATAGCAATTATACTTTGCCCTCTAACAATGAAAACAAAACTGAAATTAGTGAAAGAGAATAAAAGAGTATTTCTCTGCATATTGTGCTTAAGAAAAGTGGGATAAAAAAAATCGTGTTTATGTGTTTTTTAGCTAGACAGAGAGAAATATTATAGAAAAAAAGGAATTCTTAGTACTACAAAGAAAAAAACAAAGAAATAAAAAATATGTAATTGTTGACTGTTTAAGAGACATTTTCAGCTGATAAATTATTTAAGGAAAAAAAAGAAGCAAAGGACTTAAAATTGAAATGAAACTATTTAAAAAAAAGTGTTCATCGTTTTAACCAAGAAAAAAAACCCAGAATATTGATAAATAGAAAAAAAAAACATTTCAATTTTGAATTGATACTTGCGCGAGGAATTTCACTCTAATGAATTCTAACAATTTTCACCATGCATATCATTGAGAATTTACTTTTTTTCTCGCCATTTTTTCATTCTTAAGATTTTTGCTGTGCAAAGAATGAAGAAGAAAGAAGTGTTATTTACTCTAAATGTGATGCTGTTGAATATTTAAATAACTTTATTGAATTATTCTTTTCTTGCTACGATAGTTTTTCCTTGCACTTTTAGACAGAAAAAGTCCTTCCAGGGGTGGATTTTTGTAAATTCGTCGATGGAATATTTAACAAATGATAAAGAGAGGTTAGGAATTTCTTAGGGTACAGTTCCTGAGAAAATATAATTAAATTTGAAAAGTGATATATTTCATTTGATAGTATTTTTTTTATTTGAGTCCTTAAGTCTATTTTTTGAGGTTATGTGCGCTTGAAATTTTGAAATAGTTGATACCCCCTCAGATCAATTAAGAGAGCTGTGGCTCAGTAAGCGAGAGTCCCTAGTTCAGGACTGGAATGGCCCAGGACCAGGGCCTTTTTGATTGCCTACCAATTAACCTGAAATTAATTGTTTGAGGTTATGTATGAGGCATATTTTACTAATAGTTAAGAGGTTATGAATTTCTTAAATGCATTTCCGGAGAATTTATAATTCAATTTGAAAAGTAATATTTCATATGAAATTAACCTATAAGCTGAAAAGACCTACACTTCATTTAAGGTTATGAATTTTAACCTTAAACATATTTTTAAAGGTTATGGAGCTTTAAATATTTGGCGTAATTCGTGCCTCAGTGGCCCAATTGAGAGAACACTTTAATCTTAAATGGATCCAGGAAATTCGGGATTTCTTACAAACTAACCTGCAATTAATTTCTTGAGGTTATGTCTGTGGAATATTTTACAAATAATATGAGAGGTTAAAACTTTCTTAAGATGAATTTCCTGAGATAGTTCAATATAATTTGAAAAGTCATTTCATTTTTAATTAATTTATAGTATGAAAAGGCCTTTACTTCTTTTGAGGTTATGAATATTGACCTTCAGAGTATTTTTGAGGTAATGTAACTTTAAATATTTAGAATTATTTTTGGCCCCAGCTCAATAAACACTGGCTCAGATAGCGAGAGTTCGTCACTTTAACCCTAAATGGGACCAGGAATTTTTGGATTGCCTAACACGTGACCTTCAGTTAATTTCTTGAGGTTATGTATGTGGAATATTTTACAAATAGTAAAGAGAGGTTAAAACTTTCTTAGGATGAACATCCTGAGAAAGTGTAATTTAATTTGAAAAGTCATATTTCATTAAAAATGAACTCATAGCATGAAAAGATATTTCCTTCTTTTAAGGGTTATAAATATTAATCTTAAATCTAATTTCGAGGTTATGTTGTTGTGACTCATTTCTGCATCACAACCATTGTCCCGTATTTACGCGAGATCATGCACGCTCGTTCAAGAAGAGACATGATAGATCATGTTCAGTATCATGAGAAAGTTCTCTGGGAAATTGGTCCTCAAGGAATTTGTAGCCCAGAGATAAAATAACCCCCTTGAATTCATTAGTACCCCTTCAGGGTAATAAACACATCACGCTCATTAGAGAAAAGGCAGGTGATCTCAAAAAGGTCATAAAATCACGATGGGCAAGATATGAGGACCAAGAAGAAAAAAAGGGGTGCATTTGTTGGCTTATTAGGCAGACAAAGGCACCCTCTATTCCTGAAGAGCTCGTAAAATAGATGATCTATGGTGACAAGTTCTTAAGATTACTTTCTCTTCGAGACGGTCGTTAAATTAGAGCTCGCGCCAAGAAGAGCAATAAAATCCTGAAAAAGAAATAGAGATCGACAACGTGTGAGGTCCTTGGTCATCCTAATTAAGCAACCTCTTTCTTAAGGATATATAAGGTATGGGAAAAAACTCTAGAGATAATGAAGGTGGAAAGTTGGACATGCACCGAGCGATCGTCTCCAGACGATCGCTATCTAAAGGGTTGTCCTGAATCACTAATTGGACACCTTCTCACGGGAAATAATGTCGAGAAAATAGGGGGTGAGTGGAGAATTTTGATATAAAAAGGGTAGTTGAATCTAAGGAAGGGGTCAGTCACTGTGTAAACGTGGCCTATGTCATTGGGCAGTGTATTCTTCCTTAAATAAAACAGCTCTAAAAAAAGTGAGTTGTGTTTCACTACTGGATCCGGAGACAACAAGGTGAACCCCCCTCCAGTTGGTTTACCACAATGTAACTTTAAATATTTGGAATGATTGTTGGCCAAATAACTCAGTAAGCTGTTGCTCAGAAAGCGAGGGTCCCCAGTTTAGCCCAAAATGGGGCTAGGAATTTTTGTATTGTGTACCAAGTAATCTTCAATTTAATTTGAAATTAACTTTTAGGTGGAATAGATCTTTATTTTATTTAAGGTTATGAATATAAACCTTAAATCTATTTTTGAGGTTATGTACTTTAAAATATTTGGAGTGATTGGTGCCTCCATAGATCAATAAGCACTGGCTCTGCTACCGAGGATCTCCAGCTTAACCATAAATGGGCCAAGGAATTTTTGTATTGCGTACAAATTAACCTTCAATATTTATTTCTTGAGGTTATGTACATAATGTAGTTTTGGATATTCTGCATTGCAATTAACTTGATATTAATTCTAAGTAACAAAAAGAAGCAATAATGGCAATTATTTATGTTCTTTTCTTTAGAAATTGTCACTCGAAGATGTTTTGCCTTTAAAAGATGTTTTAACCTTCAGTATTTCTTGTAATGTTTCAGATGTTAGGATTCTGGAAAATAAAAAGCAGCACTTCGTTTCAAATCTGAAATTTAACTTGTCAAGTAGTGAACATTGCAATATTTTCTCTATCTTTGCAATAATGCAAAGTGGATCTCATAACCTCAATTTTCAAAACTACATGAGATTTTCGAAGTTTGCATAACCTCGTATCGCATAGTAAAGTGAGCTTTAAACTTATCTAGAAATATTAATTTCTGCTAGTGATAATTTGCACTAAGATTTTCGAGATAACGCAAAAGTCTAATACATTATTAAGATTGCTTAATTCTCTTCATTCTCCTATTTGGCCAAATAATAGGTTAGTTCAGAAAGATTTAGATTATGTCAAAACTAAGCCTTACGGAAACAATATTATGCCAAATATCTGGATCTTCTTTTTTGAAAAATTATCACATCATTAATCACATCTAACTGATTTGAACATTTTTTGTAATTTAAGTAATTGAAATTCTAACCTCAAACAATGTTCTGAGCAATTAAAAAGCTTCTGGATCGTGTATTGTTTTGGTTAATTCCATTAAAAAAGAGTTTTTTGTGTTGATGGTAAAATTTAAAATTGCGTGTACTCTTTGTCCGGATGACATAAAATATTTCTGGTGACAGTTCAATTTTCAAAATTTTCTTGGCATATTGTTTATCGCTTGGATATTTTTTTGGACATCTTAAAATTTGAGGTTATATTTGAAAAAAAGTGAGGTTGTGAAATAAATCCCTCAGTTTAGTAATTTTAATGTGATTCTATCACGTGAAGTGACAGGATTTTCTTTTTAAAGTAGTCTAAGAAGTTGAAATTGAATTGATTCGAAACATTTAGGTTAAAGAATTAAAACCTTTAATTCATAAACTTTTCCATTCATCTTTATCTTTTTTGTGTTTACTGATTTAAATTGTATCCGGATAGAATATCTAATGGAATTTGCAATACAACATGAATTCTATATCTTTTTAAAGTTAATGATAAACATAACCTCAAATATCAAACTAACCTCTTGAAGAAAGAAAACAATGAGGTTTATTAGCAAAATAATTTCTTTAGAATTCAAATTGCAGAGTGTATTTTAAAATAGGGTTTTTCAATACTTTTTTTAGGTTATAGTCAACATAACCTCACATTTTTAACAATTTGGTTAGGAAAAGTAATGAAGCTTGCAGTATATTTATATTGATTCTTCTAATCACACTGATCCTTCAAGTACATGAAAATAAGAAACTTTAAATTTCTCAATCGTATAAAAAGATATTCCGCAAGACGATTTTAGAAAAATCCACCCCAAAATTTTATGAGTAATTTGTGAGATGATAAAATGCAAATAATTGAGTGAATGAGATATTAAGGGTATAAATTCCAAAGATGTGCCACTTTTAATTTGCAAAACTGCTATAATAAAATTGATGAAGAAAAATGCAAAGAGAAATTGGAAATTCCTTGAAAGCGAATGTGATTGTAAATTCAATAATTTTTTTATAGAAAATTTTAATTTTAAAGCAATCGTTTTAATTGGTTTTTTATAGGATTTTTTTTGTACAGATTTTTGTTAGAATGCGTTTTATTTTTTTTTTTTTAAGAGACGTCTGAAGGAGAAATTTTATGACTTATCAATCAAAAGATATAAATAATTTTCTGTTGCATTTACTCGCAGAATATTGTGTATTTTTTTTGTTATGTGAAAGGTATAGCAAAAAAAGAAAAATAAACGAATTGTGGAGAAATGAATGAGAAATAGTAATAAAGTAAATTGCAACACAAAGGATATAAATAAATCATGTAAATGGGATATAAAATAAATTTGAATTTTCTGAAAGACATCGAATTTGACGATAAAATGCGACAATGTCAGAGAATTTGGGGCTTTTTTTTGTCGTCGCGAGTGCAATAGCTCATGGCCCAATATTATTTTGGTTAGGATGAGGAATAAACCTATCGATAATGTCCCTGTGTCATTTGATATCAAGAAAAAAAAAAGTAGAGAATGAAGACGAAAAGAAGCTAAAAAACCTTGTGATTTATGTGTTTGTCATCGTTACACTTTAACTCTTTTCTTAGATTTCTTCCAATTTTCTTCTGTTGTGATTGTTTTGTATGGTTATTGGTAGAAATTGCTCGATTTGATGTTTCCCATTTTCCCATTTCACGGTTTTTGACTCCTTCACCTTCGTCTCTCCTCTCAATCTCTTTTTTTGAGAGCTCCATCAAAAGTTCCAAAAAGCACAAACTTAGCATGAAAACCCTTCAGATATTACATTTATTATTTTTTTGCTACTGAAGAAAGCCTTCAAAAATCGCAACACATCAAAGAGAATGTTGCAAAAATGATTCTCCTTCTGGAGGAAAATCAAACTTTTCCTCAAGAGCTTTTTTTCTCTTTCAACAAGAATTGAGTTTCCACCTTCCTCCCATTCCGGGGAGGCTTTGCATTGGGGGCCAGAAGCGTGCCAAGACTTCTCTTTTAGCAAATATGCTGGAAGAAAATACATATTAATTGGAGTTCCGGTACTCACTTGATGAGTTTCACAACTTCCTGCGCCGTTATGTATGTGAATTATGTGAGGATATTAGAGGATTTTAGCGAGAGGTCAGGAAGTTAGAAAAGGATGATTATGGGATTTATAGCAGAATTGCACGAGGAATATTATGAGGAAAAGTTTAGTGCAGTGAACAGGATAATTTATCTAATTTAATTGCTTTTTGTTCCATCAAAAAGAATTTTTGCAACACTCAGAGAAATTTCTTTCCATTCCTTGGAATACTGATAGCTTCTACCCACACTGAGAGAAATCCGAAAACGTTAAAATAACATTCTGGAAATGTTAATTTTACCCTGCATTATTGATCCGAAAACGGTGTAAATATTACCCTTTTTAGGTGTATTGTGGGTTAAAGTTACCCTTCTTTCATGTTGATTTTACCCTTAAAAGGTGTAAAATTAACATAAAAAAATTTTGTTATATTTTAACACCTAAAAAGTGTTAAAGTTATGACGAAAAAAAGTTAATCGCAGCCTCTTTTTTTCTCAATGCAGGTCAAAACAGAAAATAAAGAGGGTAAAAATAACATAAAACAAATCACAATAATCAGAATTGATTGAAATAAGAAAAATATAATAAAAAATTCAAAATTTGCGATTCTAGCGCCACAAGTAGTCATTAAACGAACTATTAATGTCATGAAAAGTTGTGCAGCAATCTTTTTATTATTCACAAAATTAAGGAAATTAATTAGGGGAAACTGGGGCAAAAAGTAACAAAACGGATATTTTAGATTTTTTTACAACCTACCCGAGCGCCTCAGAAATTTTTAATTAGCGCAGTTTTATAGGAAATTTACCGTTCTACAACTTTGAGAAAGTAATTTTCCTCTATTTTGTAAGGAAATACATTTATCGAGCCGTTTTCTAAAAGCTAATTTTTTGACCATTATCAAAAATTCTGGGGCTAATAGTATCAGGCATGGGGTAAAATTATCACACTTTGATTCGCTTTTGTACGGGATCCTGTAAATTTAAAAAATACCTAGATGACATATTTTCAAAGAAAATTTATTGCTCTACACCTTTTATGAATAGAGTTCACTCTATCTGAATGAGAAAAGAGCTTTTCAAATTATTTTCCAAAGGCTATTTTTGAGAAGAAAATTTGATCAACTATTCTGAAAAGGCGAAAATGGCGAATTGGGCGAGATACATTTGACGAAATCTGCCGAAGAGTTGCCGAGTAAATGTCACTCAAGTGCAGAACAAAAACAAAACAAAAACTAATGGAAATGTGTTCTTTTTAAACTAAATATCTTAGATTCATTAAAACTCGACAAAATTTTTATCCTCGAATTGATCTCTGTTTTAATATTTTATATTTTCGGATCTTCATCGCCATCACTGTTCATTATCAAGAAACTGATGTTTCTTTTCGCCGTGAGGCGTCAAAAATTGCTTCGGGTTTTGTTACTTTTTGCCCCATACCTTTTGTTACTTTTTACCCCAAGCGGTTATTTTTATAAAAGGATTTCTGGAGAAAAGAATCTTAGAAAGTGCATAACCGGATAGCGGCTTCGTGTTCAAAGAATCCAAGTCACTTAGGAAATATTCAGCAGTCAATCAATTTTGGAAAATAGGTAGGTAAAAATTGATATTTGATATAAGGAAAATTTCTCAAAAACAGGGCTAAAAATTTCAATGTTTTTTTTATTTTCTAAATTCCTTGTTCGAATTCTAAAAAACTTTAACATTGAATTTCGTAGTTAAATAATTGTCAAAATTGGTCAAAACAGGGATACTCTCAAAGTATTCACTGGTAAAAGTAAAAGGATCAAATGAATCCAAATCTGATACTTTTGCAAAGGGTGGATCAAATTTACGTATTCTATTATGATAAAATTCAACGTTTGAAATTAGATTCATCATTTGCAAAAGGATCAAATTTGATCCTTTTATTTTTAGCAGTGTTCCCAGTGATCCTTTCATTTTGAACAGTGTGCAGGGGAATTTTGTAACACTCTGGCAATGCAAATGCATATAACAAATTAAATGCGTTCGAGTATAAGGAGAGCTTTTTCAAAAATACGATTCTGTAGCCATGATATTGCCTTTTCAGTTCACGTGGCATTTGTCTCGCTTGTGATAGTGGCACAAAAATTATAGAATTCCATTACCGCTCAGATTAAATCATGAGCATCCAGATCAATTTAAGGGGTTACATGGGTCTCGCTGTCTTGAAATATTTTTTGTTACATTTTATAAGCCTCCCAAAAAGCCCTAAGTACTTCAATTTTGATTAAAATCTACAAAATAGGTTTTTAAAGGAACTTTGGGGAAGTTTTTGGTCAATTTTCCTCAAATAAAACTCACTCTTAGAAAATTTTAGACATGATTACTAATGTATAATAGTAGAATGGGATATTGTTGCCATATTAATTTAAAATGATTACAATAATCATAAAATATTTTTTTCATAACAATTTTATTAGTAATAAGAACGAAAGGCAATATTAGGTGAGATTCTTAACAATCTCACCTACTATTTAGGTTAGATAAGCTATGGCAATTATTTCATATAGATTTCACAAAATATTACATGGTTGTGTTAATTAAAAGAAATTGATAATTGCAACTAATATCAGTAACGAATTTCATTTAGTCATAACTACCAATATAAATACATGAGCCTATATTTTTATATAGTTCTGTCAACTTTTGCAAGAGTTACGCAGGGTTATTCAACTAATTCTGGTCAACTATTTCATTTAGTTACCCGAACTACATTTGAAGTTGGGTCTATATTGACTATATTTTATAGTTCTAATAACTGCATATGAGCTTCTCCTAACTAATTTTTTCTAAGAGTGCTGCAATGTTGCCTTAAAAGAGCTTTTACAGAATTTTTGGTCTCAAATTAATTAAAATTGGATTAGTATTAAATTTTATACATATACTTTCAAAAAAAAGGCGGTTCGTAGACCATTTTCTTCTACTCATTTTACTGCTTGAACCGCTCGAACTCAAAGAGAGAGCAATTAAATAATCGTCTTTTTTTTCAATTTGTCACCGTCCTGGAGCTTAAACGGTAAAAAATATCAACTGCCGGTATTCGATGACCCCCAATAAAAAACAATATCTCCAGACGTTTTTTCTCCCCCCCCCCCATCCATCCCCTCCATAACCATATTTTTTCGGTTTTCCTCAAAATTGACCGAAGCTTTTTCAATGATTTTCGTATATCGACGGTTCCATTCCATACTATGCTATCTCAGAATGACAACTTTTCAGGAGTACCATTTGAAGTTGATGATTTCCTATGTTGCCTGTGTAATTTTTTTCGAAAGTATCAAATATCTCGTTACTCGAACGTCGGATGACCACCAAATTTTCACCAGTTGTAGATCTCGTTCTCAGGAACAACATATCTCTCGGTGTAATATAAAGCTAAGTCGACTTAGCATAGTATGGAATGGAGCCGTCGATATGTTTTAGACGTAGTCTAGGCGAATATTTCGTCCCCTCCCAAACCATGTTTTTTTTGGGATTTCTAGAAAACACATCGTGCGATTTTTTTTATTTTCGGATATGTTTCAGAGAAAACCCAGGCGGACAATTGACCAACAATTGACAATTGACAAATTGACAATTGACGGACCGGAAAATTGGCCATTTTGAATTATTGAAGGTCTAAGGTCAACCACTTTGGAAGGCTAATTTTTTAACCGATTTGATTAAATTTGAATTTTTTGGAATAAGTACCGCAATTTCGAACCCGGCTGCATCGGTCTTCATCGGTAATGAATCGGTTAAGTACCGATTTTTTGATTTTCAAATGCTTTTGTGATTTATAAATGAATTTGAACTCTAATAGATCAGTAATACCAAAAGATTATGCAAAAAAAAACTATTTTACGATGAGCTCTATCTCGTGAGTTCGAGCATTCCGCAAAGCTGGGACGCTTTGCCATCTTTTTGGTTTTAAGAATATTTTTAAGACATTCCCAACTTTAAAGCGCAATTTTCTCCAAGAAAGAGCTATTAAGATCCATGAGAACGTTTTGTAAAAATCGGGTAAAATCGGTGTAAAAAAAGTTCCTGAGTGAATTCTTTATTTGTAAAAATTCTAATAAATATTTTATTAATTTTTAAATAGGATTAAATTAAAAAAAAAATTGGATATAAATTGTTTTAATTGCAAACCTGTTATTTCAAACAATTATTAGTCAGGATTTGTCAAATAACATTAATGTTTAATTTTTAAAAATCAAAGGAGAATGGTCAAAAGTATATGGGCGCTGGTCCCGGAATCGCCACAAACGAGAATAGGCGCATTTTGTAGGTACTGATATAAGATTGAAAAATTGCCGGGACCCAGGACGATAAACGCTGGGGGTCCTTGTAAAAATGCCTTTATCCTTTCGATAAATCGCTGTTTGGACAACGAATTACGCAAGAACGGCTAAAGTGATCTTGATGAAATTCGGTATAGGGTCAGTGTATGACTTAAAGTTTTTATCCATGCATACCACCCCCTCCCTCCACCCTCCATTCTGATAGCCCCCATACAAAATGGAGGCTCTTTACCTTATAACTTCTTTCTAAGAGGAGGTAGAAAGCTGAAATTCGACAAGGGAACAAAGCTTAGGGAAGACTTTTAAACCATGTATAATATCTCCCTCCTCTGTCCCCCTTTCTGGTAGCCCTTATACAAAATGAGAGCATTTCACCTTATAACTCCTTTCTGAGAAAAGATAGGAAGTTGAAATACAGCATGGAAACAAGGCTTAAAGAAGACTTTTTAACCATACTGACCAAACTCTTCCTCCATCACCCCTTCTGGTAGCCCCCATACAAAATAAGACTATTTTACCTTATAACTCCTTTCTAAGAGGAGGCAGAAATCTGTAATTCGACTAGATGTCTATAAATGCATATAAAATCTAGAAAATTATTGTTAACGTTATTAGTTATTCATTTTTTTTCATTCTTTTACAAACCAACTACTTCTTCTCAGAAAGGAGGTCAAAATGCTCTCATTTTGTATAGGATTACTAGAAGGGGTGGTGGAGGAGGGGGTTAAGATGCATGGTTGAAAAGTCTTCCATAAGTTTTGTTCCCATGTTGAATTTCAGCTTTCTACCTCCTCTCAGAAAGGAGTTATAAGGTAAAATGCCCCCATTATGTATGGCGGCTATTAGAATGGAGGGTGGAGGGAGGGGGTGGTATGCATAAATAAAAAGTTTAAAACATACACTGACCCTATACCGAATTTCATCAAGATCACTTTAGCAGTTCTTGTATAATTCGTAGTCAAAACAACGATTTTTTGGAAGGATAAAGGCCTTTTTTACAAGGACTCCCAGCGTTTATCGTCCTGGGTTCCGGCATTTTTCTCAACCTTATATCAATATTTTCAAAATGCGTCTACTCTAATGCGTGTATGAAGATGAACCAGCGCCCATATACTTTTGATCATTCTTCATCATTGTAAAAAATAGTTTTTATGCTCTAGAACTGTTCCTCCATGGTTTAGAACATTGATCCCAGAACAAAAGTTGTTACCTATACTAATGTCTATCCAATGACATAGGTCCCGTTCGTGGCGATTCCGGGACCGGATTTGACCATTCTCCTTTTCTCTGAGTGTTTTATATAGCAAGAGTTTTAATGGCCTACGCACAATTGCATCCCAGGCGATAATCTCTTTATTTGTTTCTAATTATCCGTGTTAATGGCTTTTGTCGTGAAACGAAAATAGAATATTTTTATGCTTTCATTTCCATTTAGCATAAAAATTTAAAAAATTATGGAAAGCCTTCATAAAAATACCATTAAATAAAAAACATCACGAAATTTACAGGAATACAAATTTGATTCAAATTCAAATAAACAACATATTTTGATGTCATAATTTTCGGTTGGCATATTTATTTATTAGGACAACATGTCTTAAACAATTTATTGAAAAATAGCTTTGAAAAGAAGAAAGGAGAGTTAGAGAGGAAGGGGGTTGATTCAAAATTGAAACTGTTGGAAAAACGTCTCTTTTTCCCCGTTTTACCGGAAGACTAATGTGGCAGTCAGGTTGGGAAGAGAGGGAAGCAGGATTTAGTGGAGGGATTGCGTGAAAGTTGAAGCGACACAATCAACTTCTGTGTGACTTTTCTTCGGGGGAGGAGGAGCAGGTTTAGCTGCCAAAAAGATAACAATCGAATTTGTGTGTCATTTCCCAAAAAGCGATTGCTGCAACCCCTTCGATTTTCCTGCGGAAGTCTTTCTTCCCGCGCGGGCTTTTTTATCTTTTCAGCCTTTTCCGGGAGGCGCGCTTTTTTTTTAGGAAAAAGTGAGAGAGAGAGAGAGGAATTGGTGGAGTGTGGGATGGGGATTGAAGTTGCCTGGTGATGCGTTGAATTTTGTTTATTCGATACCCCCGCGCGAGAAAATTCCCCCTGGAAAATCCATCGTGTTGCACGTATAAGAAGTTGTGGCCAGGAGCGCGAGTGAAATAGTTTTACACGGGAATTGCTGCGATCTGGACGTTCCTTCTGCCCAAGGAGGATTCGCGAGTGTATTTTCTGATTGTTCTGGAGTGATGGAGGAGCTTCGTGATGCAAGTATCCATCACACAGCCCTCAAACTCTCCAGTGACATCAAAACGATGAAGATCTACGACAATGTCTACAAGATGGTACAGAAACTCGCGTGTTCGCCGGATGTTGATAAGAATGAGATGAAGAATACTCTGGAAAGTGCCATTAAGAACACAGGACTAGACACAGAGATTCGCAATCTCATTTACCACTTGATTAGGAATTCAATTCGCGCGGATGTGAGATCCACAGCCACTTCCTCCCATGATCCCCTGAATTACTTGCGTCGTGCGGGGATTCAGTGGGAAAGGAGGGTCAAAAGGAGTCTCACAGCGATGTGTGCTGAGCTCAAAGTTCCGCTCCAGGGACAAACCCGAATCCTGTCGGACAGGGAGGAGCTGGCGTCCAAATGGGAGGAACTCAGCAATTACCAGGTGAGTGACAATTCTGTGTCAGAGTTTATTGCCCTCTTGTTGACTTTTGTGGGGGAGTGTTATCAGAAAATTATAGGAAATTATAGGATTTTTTCATACCCAAATAGCAAATTTTAGTCAAAAGAAAATAAAGCAAAATAAAAAAGTATAACGCTGATAACGCTATTAAAAGACAAAAAGGTAATAATTGCAATAAAATTTACCTTATGGTACCAAAGTAGCATTTAATAGGAAAATTACCGTCGGATGACCGTAATATGGAAAAAAGTCCTTTAATTGTTTTCAGAGCGTACGTTGTGTTACGTAGAATGTGAAATAATATATAGGTTATTATATTGAAGTTATCTTACGTCAGAATGACTCTGAAATTACCCGACGACGACTCAAAAATTACTCGTCCAATTTACATTTTCAGTGTCTTTCAATGTAACTAAATCTTGTGAAAATTACAAAAAGAAGACTCCTCCAAAGAGAAGTATAATGTGGTTCAAAAAAAGAAAACGTTTTGATTTAGAAGCTCACTGAAGTCTTTACAGTGGCAATAGTCTTAGTAAATTTGATTGTTGAATTTAGGACAAATTTATGGAATATTATTCAGAAAAAAGAATATACAGTGGTAGAATAATAAAACTTTGTGAAGTGATACTGAATTCTGCATTGAAAGTTACGTGAACGTGATACTCTTTATATGTCAGAAATACATCATTAAGTTTAGTTCTTTTTAGTGGGGATAAATAGGACTGGAGATATAAATTTTTGAATTTTAGAAAACAGCAAAAAACTAAAAATGCATATTAAAAAAAATCTAGACATGACCCAGACAAACGGACTTCAGATTTGAGATCCCTAAATGACCCTCTAAAAAGTGTTTGCACTCTCGTCAGAAACACCCACAAAAACCTAAATTTTGTCGCACAGTGCTATTTGGCAACATTTTAGTGAGAAGTGTCCACTATTATTATTATTTATTTTATGAAGTTTTTTATGAAAGTACTTTTGTGAAATGTTAGCAAATGAAAAAACATTGAAACTTCGAAAAAATAGACAAGAGAAATTCCAGAAAGCGCTTTAAAGCCAAAAACTTGTATCCCAATCGCATCAGAAGTAAAATGTTTCATTGAGGCATCGTTTTAGAGCTCTTTTGCAGACAAAAAGTGAGGTTAAATGATTCTGTAAAGCTGCAAAAGAAGCAAGAAGTGTACTTTTTGGGTATTTTGAGATGTTTTGTGACAAACTGGAGACTGATAACCTTCCTGAACCCTCGGAGACTGACATTGAGGTAACTGATATCAATAACCAGTTCCCTGGGCAAAAAATTCCTGTGACTGAAAATTTACTTGTTTCTGGAGTACAAGAAATAGTCAAAAAATGACTCCTAATTGAAATCTAAAAAATTAGTCGTGTTCGCGTCAAATTTTAGTCAAAGGATTACTCAAAATTGAATTAGTAATTATATTAGTTATTTTACGATTTAAAATTTACCCTACCATAGAGTAACAAAAAATGACTCCTCCAGATGACTGTCGATGTCCGTACGAAAAATGACGCGCCAAAAACAGATGCATGTGCTGTTCTTCTCTATCTCCTGTGTACGAAATCGACAAAAATTGTTTTTCAATGCTTATTCACATTTTTCAAAAATTTTTATCATGGAACATTCCTGAGACAGGAGCAAATATTTGAACAACAAAATTTCATTTACTCAAAAAATTATCCGTGTATTTATCATATAAAACACTGCCTAATTTTTACTGAAATACTGGTTTTCACACTTTTATTTTTCCCAGTTTGTCTTTGGAATCTTTGTCTATGATAATTTTTGTTTTTTTGGAAACTTTGTCTTTGGAAATCTTGTCTTTCATATATTTTACACAAGTATATTTTATTAAATAAAATAATGAAATTAAAACAGTGTTTTTTTTGGGGCAAAGGGAAATTTTCTGTATTTTGGGAAGTTTTTAGTTTTGTCATTTGGGGCAAAGAGACATTTTCTGTGATTTGGGAAGTTATCTGTATCTCCTGTCGGGGCAAAGGGATTTTTTGTGTTTTGGGACGAAATTTATCAGTATCGCCCGTTGAAACAAAAGGAAATTTTTGGGAAGTTATAAAATATACTTGTGCAAAATGTATGAGAGATAAATTTTTCCGATACTTGTATAAAATGTAAGGAAGACAAGATTTCCAAAGATAAAGTTTCCAAAAAAAAAACAAAAATTACCGAAGACAAAGATTCCAAACACAAACTGGGCAAAAACGAAATGGGAAAAACAAAGATTCTCGATCTCGTTTCTTTTCGAATTCTCTACCGAAGCGGCTTTTTATCCCAATTTCCACTAACTAGGGGAAGTGTAACAAATTTCGGCATAGTTGCATGCAAGCGTCAAAGTCTCAAGTTTGAAATGTAATATTTTAAATTCAAATTGATTTTTTTATTCTTTCTTCTGAAAGAGTGTTGCTTGGAACCTTGTAAAGAGTTTACCGTCTTTATTTACTCTAAAATCATTCATAGTACATTTTAAAATGAATAAAAATGTAAACATAGCTTTGGTGCCCTATTTCGGCCACCTTCATTCTCATAGTTCCTTGCCCTTCGGGAATTCTTACAATATCTTTTTCACGTCATCTCGTTTGTCGAAGCAACATTTTTTGTTATTCTTTTGCATTGTATAATCTCTAGAGTATGTAAAATCTAAAAGTTCATGGAAATTCGAGGAACAAAAAAGGTGGCCGAAATTGCAAGCTGGCCGGAATTTGGCACACATACCATACATTATTGAGAAAACACGCAAAAATAACACTTTGTGAATTCACAGCACAGCACTGAATCATTCTCTTTACCATTTTGACATTTTCCCTCAGACATATCCACTGTGGGGAAGATTTTTTACAGGGGCACTGGAAGTCACTGAAAAGCGATTGATTTTCTAGTCGCGTGAGAGTAATTTCCGAGTTTATTCTGACGCCAAATAACTTTCATATTTATCGTAATATTATTCCCCACTTTCCGTAATTTGACATTCTGGGGACTATCACAGGACTCATTTTTGGAATCCAGAATACATTTATCCAATGCTAATCTTCCTCTAAAATGCCATTTGGGTTATCGGATCATGCCATTCTATTCCCTCTTCCACGTTCAATTTGCTACTTCCATATTGTAAAATTCCCAATGTTTCAATTTATACCAACTCGTTCAAAAAAGTATTGTTCTTCAGGTAAAAAAAAGCCCAATATTGTGACCTGAAAGAGGTTCTAAACTTCAGTCAGTTTAGTCATTTAAATGACCTGCGTTTTACGTTTTTTTAAAGTATTTTTGTCATAGCCAAAATTTGCTATTTGGGTAAAATTCCCTCAGAATTATCTTTTGTTGACCTAAATCTTTTGCACTGACGTTAAATTTTGTTACTTGGATTTAGTGATTTGAGAATTACGTTTTCTAGTTAGATTCTGCTACTTGGGTTGATTTACGTGAGAATTACGTTTTCTTTACCTTTCTTTGTCAAATTTTGCTACCGGGGTATTGTAAATGGCAGAAAACTAAGAAAAATGTTTGAATCGCAGGTAGATCTCTCAAACTACCGCCCAGTTTACGCTCCAAAGGACCTCCTGGAGGTGCTACTGTCCCTGAAGGGTCCCACGAAGCACGAGGAAGATGAATTCCTGCCTCGCTGGGAGTTTTCTCACATTGCCCTGCCCGTGAAGAATCTCTTTGAGCTTCGTGTCCACTTTGGTGATCTCCTGCGTCATGACGTCGGAGTGGCTGAGTGGACAGCTCAGTGTCACAAAGTCCTGGCCCTCCGTCATGCCCCAGTTTGTCAGCAAGTCCTGAGGAAGGGCTGCACTCCGGCTCCGGTTCGGGGGCAGCTTTGGGCTTTTGTCCTGGGCAGTCACATCGATACTCATCAGACTGAGCACTGGGATTCCCTCAAGAGCACAGTCATGATGACGGATCTGATTGTGGACAAACTGGTCTTCAAGGATGTCCAGCTCACGGCCACAAATGACGATCAGTATTTTGTCTTTGAGGATGTCCTCTACCAGGTCATGCTGTGCTTCTCGAGGGACGCAGAGATCGGGCAGTTGCTTAGTGCGGACTCAAATTCACAGAATCCTCCAAAAAGTGGGAAGCAATTCGAGGGACCACCGTGCGGAATTGTTCCACATCATGGGATTTGCATGTTTGCTGCTCCTTTTTGCTACCTCTACGACACTCCCGTAAAGCTCTACTTCACCTTCCGGGCTTTCTATATTCGCTACTGCCATCGACTGACCACTATCAACACGCATCCGCAGGGCATTGTCAGTCTCTGTCTGCTCTACGAGAAACTCCTGCAGACGCACGAACCTCAACTCTGGTCGCACTTCCGGGAGCTTCAAATTCAACCGTAAGTATTTTTTTGGAAATTTTAAATACAGAGAAATGATTGGTGTCTCGGCTAACCCGGAAAATATTTGGTGTCTTGGCTAATTGTCAATATAATTCTATTAAATCATTCTATACAAAATTACTGACATTATTTTATATTAAAATCCTAATTTACTTCTCAACTTTCTTTCAATTAAAATGCCTCTGCGTTTAAATTTATAAAAAATGTCACAGTGACCGAAAAAAGGTTGGTGTCTTGGATGTTACCACCCGAAAAAATTTATCTCTATTGAAACACATTAAAGAAATAAATTAAAAAAATAAATAAATAAAAAGAACTAGAAACTATAAAATCTTTTTACTAAGTCAGCGATTTATCGTTGATTTTAATAAAAATTTAAGAAAAAAAATTAACAGTTTAGTCTAGTCTAAAAAATTTCTTTTACAAAAATATTTATTCTATTTTAATTTTTAATTTGGAATTTTATGAGCAATTAATTGGTTACTGAGATTACTAGATAATGGTTGAAAGATTATTGAATATTTATAGACTCAATGGAGAATTCTATGGCAGTGGTAGAAGAAAAACTTAGCAAATACATGAATCCCAATAAGTTATTCGCATTATTCATGAATCCCAAGGCAGTATTTGCGAAATCTGGGAATACCAAAAAAGTATTCCCAACATTCGTGAATCCCAACACAATATTCACAATATCTGTGAATCCCAAGGGAGTTTTTAAGAATTATAAGAAGAAATTCTCAAATCCCATGAATCCCAAGACATTTTTCACAAAATATGAAAATGCCAAGGAAGCTATAAGCAATAAACGTGAATCCCAATAAGTTATTCGCATTACCCGTGAATGCCCAGGCGCAAAATTTGAGAATCTCATGAAAGTAGTCTCATTATTCGTGAATCCCAATAGAGTAAATGCAATAATTGTGAATTGTGAAATTGTGAAGCTCAAGACAGTTTTCTCGATACCTGAGAATTCTTTGAAAGTTTTCTCAATAACCGTGAATCCCAAGAAGATAAACGAAAACCCAAGAGTACCAAGAAATAATTTGCGAAATCTGGGAATCCCAAGAATGCATTCGTGAAAACCAAGAATACCAAGAAAATCTTCTCAATATTGGTGAATCCCATAAAAGAATTTTACAACTCTCGTGAATCCGACTAAGGTAATTGAAATAATTGTGGCCTCCTCCACAAGAAAGACCTCCACAATTGTGAATCCCAAGAATTTATTCGCAAATCCAATGATAGTGATCACCTGAGATTTTTAAGACAGTTTTCACGAAACCTAAGAATACCAATAAAATATTTTAAGAACCCCAAGAAAATCTTCTCAATATCTTTGAATCCCAAGATGGAATTCGCAACTCTCGTGAATCCCAAGAAAGTATTCGCGAAGTCCAAGAATACAAAGAAAGTATTCCCAATATCCGTGAATCCCAATAAAGTAATCGCAATACTTGTGAATCCCAGAAAAGCATTCTAAAAACCGGAAAATCCCAAGAAGATCTTCGTAATATTCGTGTATCCCAAGAAGTATCTCGTAACACTAGTGAATCCCAAAAAGATTTTCAAAAAATCCAAGAATACCAAGACAATGAATCCCAATGTATCTGAATCTCAAGACAGTTTTCATGAAATCTGTGAATCCCAATAAAGTAATCGAAATATCCGTTAATCCCAGAAACGCATTCTAGAAACCAGAGAATCCGAAGAAAGTATTTAAGAACCCTAAGAAGATCTTTTTTATATGCGTGAATCCCAAGAAGGTATCTCGCAACACCAGTGAATCCCAAGGTTTTCAAAAAATCCTAGAGTACCAAAACATGAATCCCAATGTATCTGAATCCCAAGTCAGTTTTCATGAAATCAGTGAATCCCAATAAAGTAATCGAAATACCCGTGAATCCCAGGAAAGCATTCTAGAAACCAGAGAATCTTAAAAAAAGTATTTTAGAACCTCAAGAAGATCTTCTTAATATTCGGGAATCCCAAGAAAGTATCTTGTAACACCAGTGAATCCCAAGGAATTATTCGCGAGTCCTAGAATACTTAAATGCATTTCCGAACTTTCTTTTTAGCAAAATGTATAAAGCAAAATATGTCTTTTTAGGTCTAGATGATATAAAAGAACTTATACTAAATTTTGTAAAATCAACCTGCAGGAGAATTCTATAACAATATGACAATGTCATATGACAAATTTTTGTGGTTAAATTCGGAAGCAGGACGACATTTATATAGACCGATGAGTATCGAATGGCCATTGCAAGCTCTATGAACTTCTCAATGATTGATATGAGTTACATTTTCGAATAGTTTTGGGCGATTTTACCACAAACAATTCTAAATATGTCATATAACATTGTCATACTGTTACAGAATTCCCTTACTGTACTGGTACCACTAGTACTAACAAGTCATTTAATATAACTGCTCGAACTCCGCGGAGAGAGCAGTATATATAATCCCTTGATTTTTTCACCCCCCGGAGACCACTTTCTCAACAAATTTTCACGTTTCGGACGATTTCTGAGAAATGTCGTCACGCTGTTTGTCCGTCTGTCCGTCTGGCTGTCATCAGCTCTAGAGACCAAACGGTAAGAGATAGCGATTTGGAATCTTCGGGGGACCCCCCCATAAGTCGGTCCAAGGATCATTAACATGCCCCTCATTTTCCCCCCACCCCTCCCCTACCCCTCCAAAACCATGTTTTTGGTATTGCTCGAAAACGCGTCGTGCGATTTTTTTTTCATTTTTGCATGTGTTTTAGAGATGACCCAGGCGGACATTTCGTTCTTAGACGAAAATACCGTTAAATCATTCCTAATAACTAATAACGGTTTTTCAAGGTCAAAAGTCAAAAAGAGACTAGGGAGCAGATTTATCAAGCGAATGGGGTCATGTTTGGGGTCGTTGGAAAGGTCTTGGAATTTCCTATAAAACTGAACCGGTTCCAATCGGTTTTGAGTCGGTAATGAACCGGTTCATAATCGATAACTAATTTTTATATGAAATTCAATATGGTACAATTTTGCCTTCAAATGTGAAGGTACATGCCTCTGAATCTAGAACAGTTTCTGAAAATATTGCTGTCGAAACATCAAAGAGGTATTATTTATAAGCCTGAGGCCTAATACACTCATTGGAACCATCATTGTAGTAAAACAACCTATGGAAAAAAAATTGTTGGAAAAACCATTTTATCGATATGGAAACTATAAAATGCGACGTAAAAAGAAAAAAATTGGTGCTCCACTACCATATGTTATTGGATTGGCCAGTAACGCTGTGATTTTTTTTTTCTGTGTAGTCTATGGTTTTTCAAAAACCTTAATAAAATTGAAAATTCACTAATATAAGTGTACAATTTTGAATGCAATCTTTAAACATATTAGCTGCAGAATAAGATTAAATTTTAAAATTTAACACTGGAAAATCGATTTAAGGAAATTATTGAGTTTAATGGCATATCTGGACGATATTTCATCCTTGGCAATTTTAATATCATTCCCAATGTGGTCATATTAGTAAAAAGGTGTTTTTTTAATCAAAATTTATCATATTATACTTATTTTAAGTTCATTAGCCGAGGAACAATAAATATATTTTCATATGAAGAAAATTAAATAATCTTTGCAAAATTATTCAATTCTTATTTTGTTATTACAAATGTTTGACAAATCTGAGTTGTCAACACTGTACCAGTCGGGCGGTAAAAGTATCTACGTCACTGGCAGTTCGATTTGGCCCACCTTATGACCAGCGCACAATAACTTTTGTTTGTAAACGTGTTTTTAAAATTTCCTGTGTGAGAGAGCGAGATGACTAGATCTCTGTTTCTTTCATTCTCATTGAAATGTCAAAAACATGTTTACAAAACAAAGATTATTGTGCGTTGAGCATGCTTAACACACAATAACTTTTGTTTAGTAAACATGTTTTTGACATTTCAATGAGAGTGAGTGAAGTCTAGATCTAGTCATCTCGCTCGCTCTCATAGGCAATTTTGAAAACATGTTTACAAACAAAAGTTATTGTGCGTTGGGCATTATACTTGAAACATCTTGCTAATTTATTTATTTCTTTTATTTATTTTTTATTTCATATTATTCGAAGGCATGAACATTCGAAGGGATAGTACTTTCCTCTGCCCCTCTCGAAGCGGTAACACGTGATAACAACCCAGCAACGAAAATTCCCTGTTTGAACATCGTTCAGCAAACGCGTTCGGAACAGGGTTCGGTCCAATGTAAATCCTTACGGGCTGGGAAAAAGCAAACGCGGTTGAAGCAATAGTTCTCTTTGATGGCCACAACTTTCTGAACATTTGGGAGGCCGCCACCGTCGCGACAGGTCGAATAGGCGAACTCTTTCGTTGCTGGGAATTGCAAGATGTTACAAAATTCCCCAACTTTCTAATTCATGCCAAGTTTGGTAGACTAACACCAGAGGCGTTTCAATCGCAAACGTTTTTATTATTTGAATTTGAATCGAATTAATCCAGTAAAGATTCTTTTCTTTTTTGGGATTAATTTCAGGATCCGCGTGGTGTTCAAATGGCTGATGCGTGCCTTCAGTGGTCATCTGCCTCCTCAGCAATTGCTGATCCTCTGGGACTTGGTGCTTGGCTTCGACAGCCTCGAGATCCTCTCGCTCCTGGCGGTGATCATCCTCAGTTTCCGCAAGGAATCCCTCATGCAGGTGTCCTACATTGAGAACATCGAGGCAGTCCTTGCTGATCTTTCGTCCATCAAGGTCCTGCCCCTGATCCAATTGGCCCTGAGCCGGGATTAGTGGGAATTATCTCAAGAAAGAAAAACTCTTTGTGATTCTGTTGTTGATTTTTTTTATTTATAAAGCAAATAAAACAGTCTAAATTCCCTGGTAACCATTTCAAGTTTCCCGCTTCTTCCCGAAGGGATTGACTCGTGTGAGCCAGGAAGTGCTCTCCAGGAGTTTGCTGGATTCTTCGGTCTTCTCGGCTATTTTTTGCTCTGCTGCCTTGAGTTGCTCGATGAGTTTTGCACGGAAGAGGACTTTGTGGGGCACGATGGGATTGGCATCATCGATGGATTTTTGGAGTTTCTCGATGGCCTGGGTGAACGTCAGGCCGTACCATTCGATCTCTTCGGGAGTGTACTGGGCTAGGTATTGTGAATATTCATCTAGGATTTCTTTCTGTCGGCTGGGATTGTCGGTGAGACTGGGACAGCCGGCTTGGAGTTCATGGAGGAGCTTCCTCTTGATGGCCAGGGCGAGATTTGATCCCAGGTCGCAGGCTGGAGTCTTCAGGAGATAGTGATCGAATCCATGACTCGAATGGATGAGATCAAGCGTTCGATTGGTCACCACGACGGACATGTACATGTCCAGAACTTCACTCCTAACCACTGCCCTCTTCAGCCTGGGCATCCAGAAATGCGGAACCCTCTGCTTCGTTGGGTTCCTCTTCTGAAAGCCCTGCACCACCATTTCCCCTCCCCAGATGCCCTCGTCGAATTCCTTGGGGTAGCGAAAGGGCAGAGGGACATTCTGCACTGGCCGGACAACTCCAGTTGCCTCATCTCTCTCAAAAGTTCCCTCCTTCCGGACATAATGCACTGCAGTTGGTTCTGTCTCTCTCCACTCCCTCCAGAATTTCTTATACGCTTCCGGCAGTCGCTTTCCCAGTCCCACGTCGAATTTACCAAACTTCTTTATGCCCTGGAGAGCCCCTGAGCCCTGGAAGAAAAAATTTTCTTCAAAATTCTATTTCCTAAACAAATTTGAGGTTAGATTTCCAAAACCCCTTTTAAAATCGAAGTTCCAGGAAAACAAATATTACCTGCTTTAAAAACTGAGCCATCTAAGAATTTAGAAGCTCCTCAGAGGAAAATATACAAGAAAATATCCAATTTTCCAGAGAAAACCGGAAAATTAATAAAATCACAGCGCAGCACCGTGGTGAGAAATAGAAATTCACCACCTTGTCAAAAGAGTGTTTTCACCATTCACATTCGCGGACGTTTTTGTGCAGTTCCCCGGAGAAATTTAGTCTTTTGAGCCCCAAAGTGGCTCTGTTTGTGCCGTTTTTGTTAGTGTCTAGTGCCCAGAGATGGCTGAGAAGCTGCTCAATTGGATGATGAGGCAGAAATCCCCGCCAGATGATTTTCCCGACTGGTTTTCGTCAACAATTGAGGTTAGTGGGATTTTACTTCATTATTTGCTAAATGCACAGTTCGGAAGCGAATTAATCGGTGGAAAAAGGTCTCTTTGATTGTTTAAAGTGGATTAAAAGTGATTTCCCGGGAAAAAATCCCGGAAGAATAGTGTTTTTCGCGGTTTTTTGAAGTTGTAGAAAGAGAGAGAAAACATTGGAGGGCAAATTGCAAGGGGGAGATATTATCGAAAAATCGTGTACATCACTTTTTAGCAATGGAAAATGTCAAAGACTTCCACACTTCCGGAAGTGCAATAGGTGATTTCCAGCACTTCTGCACTTCTAAGCGCTTCCAGGCCAGAGGAACCACTACTAAAGGAAAAAGTAGTTTTTTCATTCGAATCTGGCACCACTAAAAAAAAGTGGCTGATGTTGCATTTAATTTTTAATGTTTTTAGGAATTTGTTTTATTCTTGTGGAAATCTTCTTGCCTAATTTTGTTGCAAGAGGTCTCATGAATATAAAAAATACTCCCTCCGTCCCAAAAAAATTCGTACGTTTGGGGAAAAATTAGGGATTAAGGAATTGTTTTACGGAATGTTTTTGTTAATAGTAAATATCTTACGTATGAACTATTCTCCATCTTCAGTAGTAATATTGAGGTCCACCTACCACGGTAAGATAAGGAACTGGTGTCTTGAAGATTTATTTTTTTTACTTTTTTTCGAAGAGCTCCGGTCGATATGTAACTTTTGAAAATTCTACTGCAATTAACATTTTTAACTAGAATTTCATTTAAAAATTTAGTGTACCAAAGAAGGGATTTATAGTTCTTTTCGTTATGCCATAACAATGGGTCTAAATTTACAAAAAGGGCAATAAAACCAATCTTGCTCTTTTTTTCTACGTTCTGTGATATGGGTGCTGAATGGTTGGAGATAAAGATTTGATGTCTTTGGACGACCCCCAGCCCCCGTAGGTCAACTTTTGGATTTTCAATATGTTCCCATTTTCCCCTCGCCCCTCCTCTTCCTCAGAAAAAAATCTCACTATGTGTCTTGGAGCAATCCCAAAAAATAATATGGTTTTTGGAGGGGGGGGGGTAAATGAGGGATAGGGTAATGATCATAAGGTCGACTTACGGGGGCGCCGCCAAAGATGCCAAGCTTCTATCTCCAACCTTTTAGTACTTAAATCTTACTAAAAATATTCAAAAGAAAGATGTTTTTAGGACATTGTTTTCTTATCTTACAATCGTAGGTGGACCTCCATATTACCCATTGAAGATGGAGGATAGTATGTACATAAGATATTTCCAATACACAGTATTTATAATTTACGCCGTCTCTTCCTAGCGATTTTCTTCCAAACGTACGACTTTTTTTGGGACAAGAATTTTTCTCAAACGTACGACTTTTTTTTGGGACGGAGGGAGTACTAAATTACGTAAATTAATTTACGGAGTTAACCCTTTAACGACGAGACACTTTTTACGGACCGAAAATCAACAATAAAAATTAAACCGATAAACAAAATTTGTGAAATGTTCTACATCTAACTTTGCAAAGTTCAACAGAGTCTGATTCGGTGAATTTTTTACCTCTACGTGCGATAGGGACAAAAATAGCCCGAAAATTTAAGTAATTTTTCTAACAATAACAATGAATAATAATTTTCAGTCTAATGAAAAATATTACGTATGAGTAATGTAGTTTTTATTCCCAAAAGGGTTTTGCTTAAAATAAATTGGAAGTATAAAAAATAATTAAAATCATTTTTCAATATGAGAATTTAAAAATTCGCCATTTTTAAACTTAAATATTTAGTATATAGCAAGTAGCTGGAGATTGGCAAAAAATATCTTAGATTCGTTCAAACTTCTACTTTGAAATTACGTACAAACATAAGGAAAAAATAACTTTAGGAAGTCAGGAAAAATTATTTTCTTTATGGGACACCGGTGTTCCAATCGTCCTTAACACTTTTGCGTCATTAGGGTCATATATGACCCGGGGAAAAACATTTTTTGATTATTTACATTAATTGAAATCTAACGGTTTGTGCACGACATCATAATAGAAGGATGTAAGATTATTGGCTAATTTTCTCAAGACTCCAGGTCCAGATGTTCAGGAAAAGAAAATATTTGAGATAAAAAATCACTAATTTTGAACTTTGTGAAATGACTTTTCTTTTTCAAAATTTTTTATATTAATTTATTTTTTTCAGCAAAAAGTTCTTTAGAAACACAAAATAGAATATCCAAAGATTGTATATTGCATATTTTGATATAATAAACTACTCTCAATTTTCCAGAAAAGCGTGCAGAATTTTCCGGGTCATATATGACCCTATTGTCCCCAAGGGTAACAGTGTTTTCGTCCCAAACCTATAGCTAAATGTAGTTGGGACATTGTTTTTCTTTGTGAAATGCAGGTGGAACATCTTGCTCCTGGACATTTTATCTTATATCTGATGAGTTATAACATATTTTGCAATATTTTAGAGTATTCTGCAAGCGTCTCATATTGTGCAATTGTATTGTGTGTGAATAAATATGTGGATAAGTTTATTTTTGCCAAATACCACTCAAAATATTGTGACAGTGACTGTTCAAGGGATTACCAGGAAGATTCCTTGAACACCAGGAGTACAGTGTTCATCAAGACAATCCAGTTTGCCATGGTTTTGGCCAAATTAGTAACTTCAAACAAAAAACTCTTAAAAAGCCCGTGATATAGATTTTGAAAATGGTATGTGCACTTCCCTTGAGGACAATAGGGTCATATAAATATGACCCGGGGTTTTTCCGAGTTTTCACGCAATGGAAAATTTTTTTCCTCTCTGAACTATTATATTTGATCATAAAGCATTAGGAAAAACTCAATTTTACATGAACTCATCTGCTGAATTAAAGTGTGATGCGAAAGAGTTAAAGGGCTAAACCATCTGAAAGAATCGACCATTACTACACTAGTCCTACTGAAAATGTAATTTGAAATTTAAATATTTGTAAAGCATTCAATTAAGTTTCATCCATTGGAACAGAAGGAGTTGTTGAACGATATATGAATTTTTTAACGATAATTTTGATGAGAAATTTAAGACAATTGCGATAAAAAAAACAACATTAATTTAACCCTCAGGACAATCTTTAATCGCGCTACATGCTCACAAACATTTTTTCTACTGTAATTAAATGAAAAGCGCAAAAATCATTTCATTTTTGAGACTTCCACTTCCGCAGTACTTCCACCTCAGTGTACACCATTTCCATGCTAATATCTCCCCCTTGGCAAATTGTCAAAATTGAGCGCAAATTTGAGCGATTTGATGTTGTCGTGCGCGCGGCCATGGCAGTTGGCTTCTCTCGGCGAGACAGCAAACACGTAAGAAAAAGAGAGCGGAGCTTGGAAGAACAAAGTGTTTGTGCAAAGATAACAAGAGAACCGCTTTGGAAGTGAAGAAAGATAGAGAAAAAAAATTGTTCTTATGCTTAAATACATCAATTTGAACATACCCGAGTGCTGTGCTATAAAGTAACATTTCAGTGGATAAAATTAAAGTGATAGAGGGTGGTTTTTGTTGTGCTCTCGGTGCCCCCAAGACCAGCCCAGTGAAAGTGAAAGTTTGTGGCGGCTGTTTTTCGCGTCTGTAAAATCTGTGAGTCTCAATTTTTCATCAATATTTCCCTCCGTATGAACTTCCCTACCGACCCAGCTAGCTCACAAAAATGCAACGGCTCAACTTTTGTCAGTTTGGGACGCCTCTCTTTGTTTCCCGACCAAAAAGCAATGTCGAAGGGGGGCCCCTTCGGGTGTGACTGTGTTAGTGCAACGCCTGCTCATTTTTTGTCTGTGGCGCTCTCTGGGGAGGTGTGAGACAAAGGTGGATGTTTGAAAGTACAATATCCCCCCGGAAAAACCACCCCAAATCCATCCAAAAATCCCCAAGAACCTCCTCCTGGTGCATTTTCCTCAATCCAAAACACAAAAATTTCTTTGGGGATAACCAGGGGCGGAAGAAAACCTCCCCGGATGTGTCAGGAAATGAGCACCATAGCTCCTGTTTTCCTCCTCTCTCTGCTCTCTCCATTGTTTGGGTAGCCCTTCAACCGGCTGGGACCTCAATCATCCCCCCAGCCGGTCGTGCGTGTCACGCAAAGTGCCCTGAATGTGTGTGAATGATCCCCAGGGGGATGTTCGTGGCAGGGAAGTAACCTTTCCGGTGACTTCCACCCCGAAAAAAAGGCATCGTTTGGTGCAAGAGTGAGAGAGGAGACAAGCTGAAAATTTCCTTTGTGTCAAAGGTGTTTGGATGTGTGAGAATGGCTAGAAGTCTGCCCCATAGTCTGGGACATTGGAGTGACAGAGACAGGGGGAATTTGTCAAAAAAAAAACCATCAAAGTGTTAGTGGAAAGACGGTATCGTTAAACCATGAAACAGCTTTGAATCCGAATTCCTAGCTCAAGTTCTATCATTTATTTTGATTACTTTGTGCATTGGAAACCCCTCTGATAAAATAAGGTTATACTAAAAAGTTTGGTTAGGTTTCTTCATAACCTCAAATTTACCTGATCATAGAATTAGGAGTGAAAGACTGTATCGACCATATCAATTAACCGTGAAAGACTTCTGAAATCTAGGTGATTTCTATTGGTTCTATTTTGTCTAATTTCAAGTATCAGAAACTAGGGTTATGTGACAAAGTTGGGTTAAATTTGAACATACACTTAAAGTTGATCTATTACTGACTAAAAATTAAGAGACTACCATAAAGTAGATTTGAAAGCGAGTACTATTAATCAAGTAGTTTTCCTCATTAAACCCAAAAATAAATCTTTAGACTAAATGAAAACAAGTTGAGTTAGGTTTCTAGGTAACCTAAAAAAAACTCTTGATCATAGAATTGAGATTGCAATACTGTATCGTTTAGCCTTGCGTTTAACCGTAAAATACCTTTGTAATCGAGGTGATAACTTCTTTTGGCTTTGTTTTTGACTCTCAGAAGTCTGAGAAACCCAGTTATCAAAATAAGGTTATGCTACAAAGTTAGGTTAAATTCAGAGATAAATTTGAAGTTGAATAATCATTCATTCATTTTCAACCGCTTATCCCTATTGGGGTCGCGGGCCCATGACATCCAAATTAGCAGCCCACGCTTGTCGATCCTCCGCCACTTCATGAAGATGTTCGGGTTCGATCCCAAGGCGTTCCAAGGCAAGATTCTGAATTTGATTCAGCCACGTTGTCCTAGGTCTGCCTCGAGGTCGACGCCTTCTCACAATGGCTTGCATAGATTTTCTGGGGAATCTATTGTTGATTAATCATTGACCGGAAATTGAATATCTATACTACTTGGACTATCTCGACCATTCCTTTAGTGGACAAGCATCCCTATAGTGCTTATATAAATTCCTATCGGTCTTATCCTCTGATATCCAATATTCGATTAAAAATCGCAGTGTTTGTTGGTTCCCCAGTTTCCCCTAATTGGAGAATTATGCTATTATACTTTATTTATTAAACAAGAACTTCACAAGATAATTGCTTTTCATTGGTGAACAGACATGCATACATAACCTTAAAATTATTTTATATGTAACCGTCGAGAACTCGTCCGGATTACGCCGATCCGGATTAGAGAGCGGGCACTATATTTAACTTTTTATCAGTCAAGATTTTTTGGAAAATTGAGAGTTCAGATTGGATTCTTAAGGACATAAAGATTAACTACATTCTGGAAAACCAATAAATTTAACTGCTATTTAGGATTTTATAACCTTCGGGAACTTGGCTAAAACTAGTCGCATTATTCAGAGCTAATGTCACCCCCCTGGCTAAACCTCTAGTCTGAAGACTGCTCTACTTTCATTTCTTCGCAAAATCTTGAAAATTCTTTACACAAAACAAAGTTATGCCTAAAAGTTGGGTTAGGTTTCTATATTTAACCTCAAAATTTAATGATCATTTAGGGTAAGATGGTGTAATTTGCAATCATGTCTTTTTTTTTCAATTTTAAGATTTTTTCACTGTTTCAGATGGTCCAAGAGAAAAAGTAAACCACAAAGAAGTACAAGGCTTTACATTCGAGAGTACTTCTTCGTTGTTTATTCATTTTCCCATCTGAAACTGTTAGAAAATCGGAAAGTGTCAAATTAGACATGATTCCAAAATACCCCATCTTACCGTAATGATCGTTTAGCCGGAAAAGACCTTCGTAATCGATGTGATAACTTTTTTTTGGCTATGTTTTTGATTATTTCAAGTCATAGAAACTTAGTAATTAACATAAAGTTATTTTGCAAAGTTGGGTTACTTTGCAAAACAACTTTGCAAGTTTGGGTTACAAACAAGCTTGAGAGCGAGTACTTACTTCTTCTCTTTTATTTCGTCGTCAAATTCCATAAATGCTTAAATCTAACAGGGTTTTCTTAAAAAAAAAAAATGGGTTACTGATGGTTAAAAAAAATGGTTAATGATAAAATGTGTTAAAAGTTAAATGGTTAAACTATTTCGTTTAAATAACTTTTATCGTGATTCTTTATAATTGAGCGCTTTTTGTAGTATTTGTAATGATTTTTACGCCCAAATCTCGATAAATCGGATGACATTTTTCCCCAAATACCCAATTGAGAGAAAGTCTATGGTACAAACATAGATTGAGCGATTTCGCAAATATCCTTCAACATTTGAGGTTAGGATATTAATATACTTAAGCATTCAGAGACATTAAATTCTTTGCAAATTGCAGTTTTGATACAGTATTTTTAAGAGATATTACACAGTATACCCTAAAAATTAATTGATTTTTTTTAGGTGTACGCAGAACTTTCTGCATAAGCAGTATACGGGCTTCAGATCTAAGGCTTATCTATATGGCTTAACTTCCCTTATATCTTATCAAGATTTTTTTTAGGAATATTTGAATTGAAATTAGGTATTAAGGATGAATGATCCATTTAAAACCTTTGGGAATTGGGCGAAACCCTTTCTCTGAAATCCGCAATGCAAAAATTCGTATAATTGTCCATTTCACCTTAATCTGAGACAGTTTTCATCTTCTATTCAAAGGAAGAAAACTCCCAGACTGATTACGTTCGTGATAGTAACCTCAATGAACAAAGCTTTCGTGATAATAAACAATAAACTAATTTTTAGGTTAGGTTGTCGATGTTTCAAGTAATTAAATGTATTTTTAAATCATCAGACTTTTGACAAAACAAGGACAGAATATTCTGGATTTTGCACTGTAGTTTTCATATAATTTTGGGTATCTTAATTTTAATTCTTTTATTAGTTGAGCTTCAATTTTTCTTTTAAGTTGACAAGCTTTACTTTACAAAACTTTTAACCTTATGACCACCGCACAATAATTTTTTGTTTGTAAGTGTGTTTTCAAGTTTTCCTATGACAGTGAGTGAGATGACTAGATCTAGATCTCACTCACTCTCACTGAAATGTCAAACACATGTTTACAAAAAAAAAGTTATTGTGCAAAGGATATTGCCCAACGCACAATAACTTTTGTTTAGTAAACATGTTTTTGACATTTCAATGAGAGTGAGTGAGATTTAGATCTAGTCATCTCGCTCATTCTCATGGGAAATTTTGAAAATATGTTTACAAACAAAAGTTATTGTGCGCTGGTCATATTAAAGTAAGACCCAGAGCACAATAATTTGTTTTTGTAAACATATTTTTGACATTTCAGTTAGAATGAATCAAAACTAAATCTAGTCATCTCGCTCATTCTCACAGAAATTTTTGAAAACATGCTTACAAACAAAAGTTATTGTGCGTTGGGCATAAATCTTTTTTCTTCTTGATAGGGTTACCTGACATTTGATAAAAATTACAATGTTATGGTGTTAGCACAATTAGTGTGGTTCTGTAAACATGTTTTTGAAACTGTGTATGAGAGTGAGCGAGATAACTAGATTTTGCTTTCGCTCAGTCTCGTTAAAGTGTCAAAAACATGTTTATAAAACAAAAGTAATATTGTGTGATGCTCATTAAAATCAGTAGGAAATGCCGAACATTATTTTGAATGATTTCTTAGAAGACGAAACATGGAAGAAGAGGTATTACATTATGTTGTCTGTTTCTCTGTGTGTTGATATACCCAACGATACAGTCTCTATGACACAAGACGCCGCCGCGCCGGAGAATGAGACAGAATGTTGTGTGAGAGAAGAATAGGCTGTGGGGGGTGCTTTTGGGTGTGTTAGTGCGAGGCCGATGGCTCTCTGAGGTCATGCTCCCATCTCACTCACTCTCTCCCTGTTCAATGCTTTGGGGTGCTATGAGTGAGTGAGAGACAATGAGGAGAGGCAAAAGAACTCTGCGATACACAAACACCAACAAAGAACCTCTGTGTGGGGGAATTGGAGGCAAAAATTTTTTGGTGTGTAGGAGAGAGAAAGAGAGGTGCGGTGCAAAAAAAGAAGAGACCAAGAACCCAGGGAGGAAAAGCAACAAACAAATATAACAACAACAACAAGAACAAAAAGAACCCGAAAGCTATGAGCAAAAGAGAAACAGCCAAAGAATGGCTGGAATAGGAGAATAAAGAGCAACAAACTTGGGGAGTGAGTGAGAGAGAGAGAGAGTGAGAATAGGAGAACCCAGAAAAATGAGGGAGTGAGAGAGTAGACCGCGTGAAGATGTGAAACAAAAGGATTAACACGGCAAAGAGGAACAAAAAAAAAGAACATAGAGGAAGAATTGTAGGAAAAGAAGGTTTTAAGAGAGAAAAAAAGAGGTACACCAGCAAAAGCAAGAAGAGAGCAAAAAAAAAGAAGAAGTCTCAGACACGAAGAATGAATCTTCTCTTGTTCTTTACCATCAGCCCGGGCCATGAGAAGTTGACGACGAGAGGAGCAGAAGAAGAACCTTCCACCCGACCAATCTTGGGGAAGGCTAAAATGCTGAAGAATCTTCTTTCTCGTCTGTGTCTGGCTCATGGGTTCTTTGTTGTGTTCTAGAAAGTGTTGATTTATCGCAGGGGAGTGCAAGTTTCCAATGGAAAATTTTCAAACTAGAATACCCACTTGCAATATGAGCTATTTAGGAAAATATCGAAAATATCCAAGAAAAACAAATACCAATCATTAGGAAAATTCCCAATTTCTCAAGGTATATAGGTTCTGTCCTCAGGCTCTGGGTATTTAAAGGTCCCACCCGGTGTATCCAGGGATGGTAAACAATGCTTAGAAGAGACTTTACCATATAGAGATATAAATTTGTCACGAAGACTGACAGTTCTGTCAAAATTACAAAGGATAATTGTTTGCCTTGTTAATTTTATCCAAGCAGTAAGATTAATTGCCAGCTAAGGATGCCTTATAAATCACAAGAAAGTTACTAAGATAAATACCTGAGAGATTTTGTTGATACTGACTTGAGAGAGAGTGAGAGAGATAATGCGTATTTGAGGATGAAATTAGAAAAGATGTGTAAACCAATAGAGAGCTCATTGGATTTTAGTCTTGTCAGGATTTTGAATTCTTCGAGCAGGTATATAACTTCCTCTCATTTCGGGGAATTGGTCCTTTTGGGAGTTAAGCTCTGTTGTCGTATATCTTCTTCAGGACTAATGCATTTTTCAGAAGTATGAAATGTCTCAGATTTCAAGGGAATAGAAATTTATGAATCTCTTGAAAATTTGAACAAAATCATAAAGTAGGATTTTGCATTTTATAAGAACACCGAGAGAAATCCGAAAAAGTTAAATTAACATTCTGGAAATGTTAAGTTAACCCTGTATTGATCCAAAATCGGTGTAAATATTACCCTTTTTAGGTGTATTTGGGGTTGAAGTTACCCTTTTTCATGTTTATTTTACCCTTAAAAAGGTGTAAAATAAACATTAAAAAATGTTGATATATTTTTATACCTAAAAAGTGTTAAAGTTTTGAGGAAAAAATGTTAATCGCACCCTCTTTTTTTTCTCAGTGTTAGAATACAATGCTAAAAGTCATATACATAAAAACATTAATCAGGAAATTGCAAAATCGCTTTTACACTTTGACAGCTGTCAAACTAAATAAAGAAAATTCAAGATTATTTGTAGTTGTTAAACGTTAAACAAAATGTTTTTGCGATAGACTCTCAAATATAGTTATGACTAAATCATACATGACAATTGAATTGTAAATATAAAATTTGAGGTTAAATTACAGTAGACTCTCTCAAATTCTGGCATTTTGGACCGAAATGTCACCCGACTTAGAGATAAATTTGAGCGTCAAACTATTTGAAATGCAACGATTTTTTGTTCATCTGCGTACTCATATTAAGATTAGATACTCATACTTATTGCGAATTGCATTAAATCTTTTTAATAATGCAAAATCACATTATAACTAAGTCAAACCCAGGAAAATTTGGGCATATTTGTTTAATTCGATAATCATAGTCCAACTTGGAAAATGTCAATAAACTTTTTTCAAATTTAACTGCCGCCCGGATTAAAAAGTAGTCCGATCTTAAAAGACCCGAATTAGCGAGAGTCTACTGTACATTATTCGTTAAGTTCCATGAAATTTTGGATTATACTTGACGTAATCTTGAAAATTGAAATCAGAAGACAATCACAGGTATAATCTGAACTCCTCAAATCTAAAAGATGCAACGGTTGAATTTAGAAAATCGTAAATTTGTTAATTTGAACTGTAAAATTTGAGGTTATGTGAAGAAAGTTTTGCGTGGAATATAGAGCCTTTTTTCCCCGGAGCTTTCTCAATATTATCGTATTATAGAAACCTCCTAGACAAATTCTCTTTATTTAATAATAATTTTTTATGATAAATTCTGTAAACTTATTTTCCTTAATTTAGAGTAAGTGCAATTTACATAAATTTCGTTTTTTTTTTTTAATTTTACCCTGCAGTATTGATCCAAAATCGGTGTAAATATTACCCTTTTTAGATTTATTTGGGGTTAAAGTTGTTAAATATTTACCATTTGGCCATGATACTTTGGAAGCTCTTTAGAACAAAGCTGTCAAATCTTGTAAGCCAGATTAGGCTATAGAATTGGAAATTTGGGAAATTTAGCTAAACTTTCTTTTCTTAAATTTTATCAAGAATTCAAATAAAAAAATTATAGTCTTTGCGGCCATTTACACCGCCGCATTGGATTGAGATTAAATTGTCCCAAAATCGGATTTTGAGACAAGTCAGACTGAATCTAATGCGATAGTCTAAATGACCTCAAGACACCGTTTAGATTGCGGCCTTAGATTGCCACTTAATGATCCAAAATTCGATTTTGGAGCAGTTCAATCCCAATCTAATGCGGCGGTATAAATAGCCTCTATGTTTGGTTTCATAGCCGTCCTAATACAGTTCATTAATTAGGGTTGCCAGATGTTATCTACAGGATTTGAGGATTTTAATTGGGTGCAAGAAAATTGATTTTCAATTTTGATTTAACGACTTATGCCCTCACTGAGAGAAATCCGAAAAAGTTAAAATAACATTCCGGAAATGTTTATTTTACCCTGCATTATTGATCCGAAATCGGTGGAAATATTATGCTTGTATTAAGGGTTAAAGTTACCCTTTTTCATGTTAATTTTACCCTTAAGAAGGTGTAAAATTAACATTAAAAAATGTTGATATATTTTTTTACACCTAAACAGTGTTAAAGTTATCAGGAAAAAAAGTTAATCGCACCCCCGTTTTTTCTCAGTAGTGCTAGAAACTTTACGACTTAAGCTGAGAGACGGCTTAACTTAATATAATCAAAATAATAATTTGACTAAATTCTCATCAGTTTGCCACTAAGTAAGCGGTTTTTCGACTTAAGCCGAGAGACGGATTAGTCAGAAACTGATGAAAATGCAATCTGATCATTATTTTAATTACAATTACGTTAAGCCGTCACTCAGCTTAAGTCGTAAGTGTGCCTAGGGCATAAGATAAAGATGATTAGCATTTAGGTAAAAGAACAAGATCTATTGATAATTTAATTGAATTGAAAATTAAATGTGCGTAGGCATAAATTTTCCACAAGAGTCTAGAATATATTACAGATTTTAATTAATTTATTAGCAAACTTCAAAAAATTATTTTTAAATGATTGCTCAATAATTCATTTCCGAAATATGAGAGTCAGCATTAAAGGCAATTTTTTTAATTACATTTAAATGTGATGTTTCTGTATATTCCATTTTAGCATTTTATAATTAAATGTGATTCTACATTTGTACATATAATATCAAAATATGCCAACGGATGTACCTTCAAATAGTTGAACGTCGTCGTCGTAAAAATCAGATAACGTCGTATAAACTGATTACCCCAATATTTTTTTCAAATACGATCGTATTTCTAGGTTCCGTATCAATTAGTTTGCACATTTTCCATCAATTTTATATATAAATACTGATCTACGTCACTTTTTTTTTAATGTACATAATCATGGAAATGATATAAAATACTTGCTTATCTCTGCTCTTTTCTACATTTGCTCGCATTTTTTTCTCAATTATAATCAAACAAGGGTGTGAAATTTCATGTGTTATGTTATTATCTTTCCAACGTAATGGGGAAAGAAGCAAAAAAAAATAGTGAATGAAAATGATGTGCTTCTTTTCTATGTCAAGAATTTCTGTGAATTTCTATGTCTCTGGGAAGAAAAAAAAGAGCTTTATGGTGTCCTTCACGGCAAAAAAAAACAGCAAGTCAGACTATTTGGAGTGGCATTATAAAATTGTCTCTCAATATTAATTTTTAATACGCGAAGTAGATATAAAATTTATTTATTTTTCGTGTCACTGGAGACACAACAAAATAAAATGCTGTCTATTTGGAATTTTGCGTTATGTGATGCCTTCGTTTGAATGTAGTTGTCTGTTAAGTTTTGCATAAATGGGAAATATGATTGAGGAAAATATATTGCAAGTGCTGATGCATGCGCCATCTCGGATTTTGGGTTGATTCAGGCATGAACTAAGGGAGGGGAAAATTGAATTTATTGAGGCGTTATTGGACAATTTAAGAATGGAATCAAACCGTCAGGAAAATAAGGGAATACAGTCAGTTGAAGTTGTTTACAAATTTAAAAATTTCCATAATTTACCCCAGCTGACCTTCAGTATTGAGAGTTTCAACAGCTGACCGCTTGAAAATTGGTACCAGAAGTAGTATTTGTATGTTTGTAAATAAGTCAGCAAAAATTGTAATAAAGGATAATTGAAGTAGTTTTATTGAAGACTTGAGCATCAAGTTCAACTATTTTAAAAATATTAATTTTTTATTATTAATTTTTTTTTAATATTATCAATTTGGACAAGAAGTAGTTATAAAATTAGAAGTCATGTTTGGTACAAAAACCAGAAGAAGCTCCGTGAACCAGAAATAATTGTCTTAACGGTAGTCATGACCATGTCACATATAAGATTAATATTAAGATCAATACTTTCTGAACTGCGAGAATGCCAACAAAGGATAGCAAGTGTTTTATGTTGCCTCTCTCTCGCGTTTCGCTTGAAAACTGACCGAATCACAGTTGGCACGCATGGAAAATTGCTCGAATTGCCTGTAATACGATTCCGAAAGCAATTAATACGAACAGTAATATCGTCGATTGCGGCTACCTCTGTCGTATCTGCATTTGTTTTGTATCTGCATTCGGAGCAACTACAATACAGACGTCCCCTCTTGCGTGAAATGCTGACACAAAAGAAATGCAGATACGACAAAGGTAGTCGCAACCGACGATATCTTACTCATAGTAATACTCCACTAGAGTGTACTCTTTCTAACACACGTGATTTTCCATTTGAAATGTTGCATACTATATACCTCTCTTTTTGGCTTTTCTTAATATTAATATTTACCTTATATGTGATACCACGGTCAGACTAGAGATTTAGCCCATTTCTCGAACATCTCCAAATCTTAAATAGCAACCAATTTTGTTATTTTATCAAAATTTAATATGTCATTTGTCCGAATCTTAAGTTAGATCCTAAGTTAGAACAGTGAAGTCATATGGTTAAAGCGGTCTTCAGATTGGAGGTTTAGCCCAAATCCAGAAGGTGTCAAAATCTTAAATAGTAACTAATTTTATTAGTTCTTCAGAATCTAATGAATGATTTTCTCTTATGGACTCAACACATTGGGAGCAATTTTCGTCAAAAATTACTATTTTTCTGAATTTGCCTTCAGCGCGGTAGGTGGAAACGTCAAAATCTTGTCAAAAATGGAATTTTTAACAAAAATTACTTTCACTGTATAGAGGCTTTTAATATCCAATCCTAAGACGAAATTTTACCAAAAATCTTGCCTGATAAGGAAAAAGAGAAATTAAGCCATAAGGCTAAGTCTTAGGTCTGATGCCCGTATAAATTTCAGGTCTAGAGCCCGTATTACTAGAAAACTTTGAGATTTTTTTCATCTTGAATTAAAGAATACAGTATTATCCAGAATGGAAAATAATATATTTTTAATTGTTATTTTTTTTTGTAATCACTTTTTGACTTTTGCCTAATTAGGACCAAAAATGAGCAGGGGTATTTTTTGACTCTCATAAGTTTGACAACCGTCATCCGAATAAATGAGAGTAAATCAGAAAACGCTAATGTGACGACGGTGAAGATGAAGAGTTCTCTGTAATTATAAGAGATGGCACTCGAGTCGCAGGCACATTAATGAAAATTATGGAAAACAAGCAGATAGTGTTATAATCGTTTATGTAAAAATGGATATCTAACATTTCCATACAAACATTTTTATTCTAAATTTAATTAAGACTCTTGGAATTTAAATTGAACATGAATCCTCAAGGAATTTAAATTTAAAAGCTCTGAGGGAATCAAATGCGCTAGAATCCTAACCCCTTTCACGCTGAGAGATCAGGAACTTATGTTTAGCATTAGTTGAAAAATGTCTCGAGATTTGAAAATTCCAACCACGGAGAAAAAAGGGGGTGCGATTACCTTTTTTTCCTCGTAACTTTAACGCCTTTAGGTGTAAAAATATATCAACATTTTTTAATGTTAATTTTACACCTTTTTAAGGGTAAAATTAACATTAAGAAGGGTAACTTTAACCCATAATACACCTAAAAAGGGTAATATTTACACCGATTTCGGATCAATACTGCATTGTAAAATAAACATTTCCGGAATGTTATTTTAACTTTTTCGGATTTCTCTCAGTGTAATTAAAACTAAATGATCAAGGCTCAGAACCCAAATACACTTAGGCTGATCCTCGAGAATATTTAGCCTCTAAAATATTACAGTAAAGCTTTATTCGAAACTGTCTTACAACTTAGGACCATCGATTAGAGGTCCTTTGCATAAATTTCCTTTACCTAATCCTTTACTGCCAAATTTTACAGAATAAATATTCTCAAGGATCAGCCTGAGTCCATTTCAGCCTTTAGGGCATTGACAATCATCGGATTTGATTTAAAAATTAAATTCCTTGGTGTTTCTATTTATGAATTTTCCATTTTTCTCAGTAGTAACTTCCAAATTTTCTATTTTATTTTAATGTTTTGTAAGAAAAATTGCTTAGTGGTCATTTTTCTTCAAAAATCTGCTGAATAATTAGTACAATTTTTGATTTTTTAAGTCACAAGGAGAATAGGGGATCGTGGGGTTACATTGATACACAATTTTTTCGCATGCTTCTAAAATAATAAAATAAGCTTTACAGTAATGTAATTTAAATAGACTAAAGATGTTTCCTTTAGAAATATGCAAAAAAATCGTATATGAATATAGCCCCACTGCTCGAAATAGACCTACCTTCCACTGCTTTGTACTTAATATTGTCGAAAGAGTTTGTTTGAACGTAAAAATTCGAAGAGCGAAAAGTTGGCAAAAGGAAGTTTTGACACTGGCCGCTGAAAGAGATTAATTATTTATGCAAATTTAAGCAGATTTGAAGAAAATTAGTATTAGGGTAAGTGTGCCAAATTTCGGCATAGTTGCATGCAAGCGCCAAAGTCTCAAGTTTGAAATGTCATATAAGGAGCGTTGTTTGGAACCTTCTAGACTGTTTATCGTCTTTATTTACTTTAAAATCATTCTTAATACATTTTAAAATGAATAAAAAACGTAAACATAGCTTTGGTGTCCAATTTCGACCACCTTCATTCTCGTAGTTTCTTTCTCTTCGGGAATTCTTCCAATGTCTTTTTCACGTCTTCTCGTTTGTCAAAGCTACATTTTTTGTTATTCTTTAACATTGTATAATCTCTAGAGCAGAGGCGTGCAAGAACCGTTGAAACCGAATAAACGTCAAATGAAACATGTACGTGTACGTCAATGGTCAAAACGCTACTAGAACAAACTTATTTTGACGTTTATTCGGTTTCAACGGTTTTTGCACACCTCTGCTCTAGAGTATGTAAAAACTAAAAATTTATGGAAATTCAAAGGAACAAAAACGGTGGCCGGAATTTGCCACACTTACCTTAATTATTTCATTTATCATTTAAGAGCTTTTTTTGGTGTAATTTATTAAATTTATTGTTTAGGGTACGCGTTAGGACAAATTTTCAAAAATGAATTTACAGTCAGTGCTGTGATACAGCCGGGTTGAATGGAATCATGATTATTTAGGGTTGCTAAATGAAATCATGTAGGGGAGGGTAGGGGCGCTTCACGCAGCAGATTTTTTTCAATCCCACGTTCTATATATTTTCCGATCCTACACGACTTTTAGCGAACTCAAGGCTGGGGCATATTCATTAGCGTAACCAGGGGCAACATTTTGCTTGGCTCTCTATCTAGGAAAGGCGAAAGTGTCTCGGATAAAGGGGAAGTGGTGTGTTGTACGAGATAATTGGTATTACTAATGGGCAAATATCTGGATAGTAATTTGAGTGGTTACTCATGTCAAATTGATCTCTGGATTTAATCTGTGATCTGGCCCGTGGGTGATTGATGGTATAACTCTGATCTAGAACTTCTTCTTATTATTATGTTCTCCATGCCGATGCAATCACGTAGAGGAATACTTTGGTGGGAAGGAGAGAGATGATGTTTGGTGGGTAAAAATTGTATGTTTGGTCTTTTGTTTCCTTCTCGGAACTAAACCATAATAAAGGCGCAAGAAATGGTGGAGACGTTGAAAGAATTCTCTCAAGACTTTTGTACACGATCGTGTGTCGAGTGGAATGAATTTTATTTTTATTAAAGGTTACGTGTTTTTTTTGTACTTATTTTTTTTTTTTTGTCGTTGTGCGCGAGTCCCAAAAAGAGAGAGACGGAAAAAAGCACAAGAGGAGACTATCTTTCCATAATCATAAAGAACACAAGAGAAGTGATATGATGGAGCAGGGGCAACAGACAAAATGAAGACATGACGAAGAAATCTTTTTATTTCATTTAAGAAACGTTTCTCCAATAAGGTAAAATTAGATGATGATGAGTATAGTATGAAGGTATGAGGGGAGGTAGCGACAGATGGGACCAATTTTTGCGAGAGCGAGAAAAATAAAGAAAAGAAAAATTGATGGAAAAAAAAATGTTGAGAAAAGAGGCAATTTTCATAATGAGATATCCCCAAGAGTTGCCCAAAAATAAAATCAGGGAGGAAAAGAAAAATGAATAAAATGCCTGAAGATGGTGAAATTCCAGAAGAAGGGAGAGAATTTGATCAAGGAAGGGGGTTGGGTGTGGGTTGATTGTAAGAGAGAGGCCACTTTTCTTTGATCATAAATAATAACAGTCAATACAGAGGGCGTTTGGTTGGAGTATGAGGGGAAGAGGTGCGAGTGTCAGATACAGAAAAGAATTTTTCTATTTAGAATTTTCATCTTCTGTCTCATTTGAAATCATACAAAAAGTTTGCTTCTGGAACCTGGAAAATATTCATCTTTCTCACTCTAACTTTTCTTCCAAGACATTTTCCGTCACTTAATCCTCTCCCCAAGAAAACTTTTACTTCCTTTTTCTTCACCCTCCAGACGCTTCTCTGGAGACGACGTCGACAGAGAGAATGATTGCAAACTTTTTTCCCTTTTTTTTCCTTTTTCCAGCCATACCTTCCTATATATATTCGATTCCTTATACCTTTTGTGTGTGTTTTCCTTAAAAATATCTTCCCCAGACGTCTTCCTCTCTCGACGTCACGAACAGAGTGTTTTGGAAAAGGGTGGTTGGTGGTTGGAGGAGAGATATGGTAAAGTGCCGGGAGGAAAGTTCCGAGGGTCATCTTGGAAAATTTTCCGCATTAGATTTGTGAGTCTGCAAGTTTAGGCGGCTGCTGCTCACTTGGGAAATGGGGCTGTTAAATAAAAACTTATTTTGTACTAAAAAGTTGATTCACCATAATATTAGAAATTGTTTCTTAGAGATGTTACAGTGCAATTATTTAAAGCAAGGGTGAAATAATTTTTTAGTACATGAATGTGCTAAAAAGGGCACTCAATGGGTCAAGTGGTAGAGCACTCGCTCTATGATGCAAGTGTTCCGGGTTCGAATCCCCTTTAGGTCACCAGGAATCTTTCTGGCGTTAAAGATCTTCGGATTGCATACAGTGAGCTTCACTGCACTTGATTCCACGGGCATGGGACTGACAACCTCATCCCGTACAAGAAAAAATAATAATGCGTGTCTAGAAATCCCCTTGAAATCCCTAGAAATCCCTAGGCCTTGTTCTTTCATGGAGTGTAGTGCCAGCAAAATGATGGAAACTTCTACGTGTTGTTCTAACTTGAAAGACCTTTAAATTTAACCACTATTACAGAAATATTGGAACGAACATGTACTAAAAAACACGATGTTAACACTTGTTTGGAATTAAGTATTAATACAAAAATTTGTCTAGTTTGAAATATAAAAGTTCGAATATCTCAAACTTAGAGAAAGATGTTAAGATGGAAATATACTTTTAGTACATACGTGCACTAAAAATTGTTTTTAGTATACGCTAAAGGCTTGATATTGATGAATTTAAGAAGTTTCTCTACTGAATTTCAGTTTTTTTTTTTGAAGAAAATTCTATATTTTTTTTTTCTTTTTTTTCACAAAAATAGAATTTAATTCTAATGCCTCCAGCACACTTTTTAAATCAGGAAAATTTCATGAAGTCGAAAATTGGATCCCTTTCTTTCTCACATGTTTTGAATATGTCTAATTCATTGTCTCGCACTCTTCTTCTTTTCTTAAACATCACTCCAAATTCAATTTAGCTCAATCGAATTAATAATTAAAAGAATTAAAGGTGTGCCAGATCCATAACAACAGATTTTAAAATGTTAACAATCTAAAAAAAAAAGAAATAAAACTTAGAACAAATGCTTTTTCAATTTTCGAAACTATTGAAGGCTCTTTTTTTTTAAAGATATTGAATTTACTTAAATGTAACTATTGCTAAACATTTTCTTTCTTTCCACAGAAAGTTAGTACTAAATAAAATCAATGAATAAGAAGCTATTTTTATAGTTTTTCTTGGGCATAGATTCTTCTGAATGGTAATTATTTACATTTTTTTTTCAAATTTCAATTTAAAGTAAAGTGATTGAGGAAAACAGAGATATTCTAATGAGAAATTTTTAAACCTTTTTAGTACATTTTAGTACTCAATAAAATCATTATGATCATGTAGTACACTAGTAAAAGTGTCATATATTTTAAAATAATATGGGGAGAAGTTTTAATTCTTTTTTATTCATTTTCTAGGCTTGTACTAAACACAGGAACATACAAGGAATTCATAGTAAATTTATTAGGGAAACCAGAGATATTCTGAAGATTTTTTTTTGGAATTTTACTATAGCTCAAAAAACTTAAAACGATAACTTTAGAACACTCATAAAATATCAGATTTTAAAAAGAATATTGGCACAAATTTTCTAATTTTTCTTTTCTCATTTTATGGGCTTGTGCTAATCTCAAGTATATTTAGAATTATTCAAATACACAATACATTTTTAGTACAAGGAATTCATAGTAAATTTTTTAAAAGATATTCTAAAGATTTTTTTTTAAATTTTTGAGTATGGGTCAATAGGGTCAATAGAGTCAAAACGATGACTTTAGAACACTTATAAAATATCAGATTTTTAATAGAATATTGGCACAAATTTTCTAATTTTCCTTTTCTCGTTTTATGGGCTTGTACTAATCACAGGAATATTCAGAGTTATTCAAATACAAAATAAATTTTTAGTACAAGGAATTCATAGTAATTTTTTAAAGAGATATTCTAAAGATTTCTTTTTAATTTTTGTGTATAGGTTAATAAAATCAAAACGATGGCTTTAGAACACTCATCATAAAATATCAGATTTTTAAAAGAATATTGGTACAAATTTTATTATATTTCTTTTTTCGTTTAATGGGCTTGTACTAAACTCAGGGACATTCAAAATTATTCTAATAGAAAATAAATTTGTAGTACAAGGAATTCATAGTAAATTTTTTAAGAGATATTCTAAAGATTTTTTTTTTATTTTTGAGTATAGGTCAATAAAATCAAAACGATGGCTTTAGAACACTCATCATAAAATTTAAGATTTTTAAAAGAATATTGGCACAAATTTTCTAATTTTTCTTTTCTCGTTTTATGGGCTTGTACTAATCTCAAGAATGTTCAGAATTATTTGGTACAAAATAAATTTTTAGTACATGTAATGTACATTTAGAATTTAATGCATTTATTGGTTTTTGTATGGTGTAATTCTCAGGAATTTTCAAAATTATTACATTATACATAAGATTTTGTAGAGTTTTTTTTTTAGTACAAGGCAAATTAATGATAATTAATTCTATAAAATATCTGCAGATATTTCTTAATCTCTTGTTTTCTAACACTGGTAAAAATAAAAGGGTCAAATTGACCCTTTTCAAAAGGATGGATCGTATTTGACCCTTTGAAAGGTTCACTTTTGTATCTCTTGAAATTTAGTATGCACATTTATCACGAATAATCATGTTTTATTGTAAACTTATTACTGATATCATATTTCTCTCATCTGAGCGAACACCAAAGATCACTTTTTCATTGTTTTTTTATTCGTTTATTCCGGAATTAAATAGATGTCAAAACCGTGACCCTTTCGAAGGGTACCTGGTGACCCTTTCAAAGAGTCAAATATGATCCATCCTTTGGAAAAGGGTCAATTTGACCCTTTTATTTTTACCAGTGAAAGGAAAAATGTTAGAATCAAAGATCATAAAGGTTTCTTGGTATTCTTAGTTCTTTTTGTAGTAGTTCAAATTCGAATTTTAGTTTAGAAACAAATTGTAGCCGGATAATTTTATAAGTCGCACACCTCTGCATTCGCAAAATTTTCATTGATTGTGTTTGTATGTGAAAATTCTCCAGGGAATTTTCCTGGTGAAAATGTATGAGTATGTAAGAGTGAGATGATATGGCAACGTCCCTGAATGAATTTTCCATCTCTGTTTCCCAGGAGGGTGTTAAAAGTTCCTCGTTCAGTTTTTTTTATTTTTGTTTTTTTTCGAAATACCCAAAAAGCTGGCATGGGGGGTTGCAGCAGTTGTGTCCGGAATAAATTAATCACTCCGGAGTGTGTGTCTCTCATTTTGTCCATCTCTTTTGCACACATGCATTCTCTCTCCCTCAGTTTTAGTACAATTTTATATTTGAAGTTTCCATAGTAAAAAGGGAATATCATTTGGGAATGTTTCCCCTAAAATAGAAAATGGGATTTTGTCTGGGTTGGCGGATGACTGAAGGGTGGGTTGGTTTTTTTTGTTGGTGGTTGTTGTTGTTGCTGTTAGTACCAATGGATTCGCATTTGGGAGAGATGTTAAAAAGGGGATGTCAGGGAGAGAAGAGGGCTGGGGTATAACAGAATCAAAATCAATTCAATGCTGTATTTATTCTATTTTTCCTCTTTTTGTTTAACAATGTCTGGCGAATTTTCGCATGATGCATTCAGGAGTGAGATGATAATGGGTGGTTGGAGGACCCCTCGTCGGACCAATCAACTCTGAAATACTTCACATCTGTCACTTCTTCAAAACCAAAAGCAAAAAAAATGTAATAAAAGAATGGTATTCGTGGTTGAATGAAAAATATTTTATTGCTAATTAATTCGTAATCTTTTGTTTTTTTGTCATGTTCTTATGGTTGGTTGTTATGCGTGGAATGTTTTAGTGAAAAATATTGATCCATCAACTATTTTAATTAGTTGATTATAGTCGCCTAAGTAACGTAAAATCTCAGAATATGAGGGAGACAAATGGGCCGTACAAAGAAGGAATATGAAAAGGCCAAGACATTCCAAAATGGAATAATATTATGAGTCTACTGACAGGGATGGCCTTTTAATCTCTTAATTTTTCATTCAAAAGACTATTTTATGTGTTTACGCAGTAAAAACCATTCTTTTTAGTGTGGTTTATTTCCTTTACAGAGGTAAAAAGAAAAAAAAAGATTACACTTAAAGTTCATATAATTCTTGTACATGAGATTCTGCCTCATTTCCCGGCAACATTTTATAACAAAGACACGTTTAAATCCGCAGATTATGTTGCAAAACAAAGTTCAATGAAAGAATAAAATATAAATCTATATATAAAGGAGTTGGTAATAATAATAATAGAAATCAGAATATGCAAGATTAACTGGTGATAAAGAGTTTGCGTGCTAAATCAACAAATAGTTCTTTGACATACACTGCCAGTCGGTCAGTCACTGCAAAAGTGCGTTCAAAACAATGGTTTGCGTGGGAAAAGTTCTTATGTTGGGGCGATGCTACAAAAAAAAGCTTATCATTGCGGAGTTAGACGATTATAAGTTGAACATTTTGCATTGTGTTTAACTCACGAGACGATCTTACAAGACACGTTAACTGGATTCTATGAGAGAATTTCAATTGGAAGGGTTAGAATTTAAGTAGGAAGTGAGGTTATGTCATACCTATACCTGCTGTACTTTTTACCACGGAAAGAAAGAAAAATACAGAATTTCTGTATTGGAAGTTCTTCGATGTCTTATCCTTCAAGCATTCTATGTTCTATGTTTTATGAAATTTGTTACCAGTAAAGCCAGTAAACATAGAGTCGCTTAAAATTTGAGGTTATGATTTTATAACCTCAAATTTGAAGTCATCTTGTTGTTCATGAAAGACAAATAAATCCATGAAATCTGTTTTTTAAACAGTATTTTCATCATTTTGTAGTATCAAATGGGCTAATTTGGAATCAAGAGTATTTTAGTATTTTGAGATTTTCTCACTGTTTCAGATGGTCAAATAGAAAAAGAAAACTACGAAGAAATATAAGACTTTACAGTCAAGACTACTTCTTTGTTGTTTTCTCCTTTTGCCATCTGAAATTGTTAGAAAAGAGCTGCTCAAAAAGAGAGAGCAGTTATCGTCCTTGTTACTTGTTACCGTCCTGGAGCTTAAACGGTAAAAGATATGAACTTATGGTCTTCTTTGACTCTCAATAAAAAAAAAAACATCTGGAGATAGTTTTTTTTTCTTTTTCCCAAAACTGTGGTTTTTTTAAATTTATTTCAAAAATTGAACTGTAGATCTCTTTTATTTTCGGATATGTTTTAGACGTAGTCTAGGTGAACATTTCGTTCAAACTGTAAACCTATTATTTCCAATGAATTGTATACGTTGCAGAAATCCTGGCAGTTATAAACGTTACTATTCAAATCCGTCCCTGAGCCGCTTCTAAGCCGTTGCGGTGTCAGTGCCTTCAGGGTCTTTGTCCCATTAAGAGAGCCTATTTCCTATCAATCCTTCCAACCTAAGAATCCGACCGGTAGTTTACAAAACATAGAAGTTGATCATTTTTTACCCTATTTGGTTAAATTCGGATTTTTTAGAAAGATCTTGACATTTCTTATCCGGCTATATCAGTCCCAATTGGTAATGGATTAGTCAGGTAATTGTAATTGATTTATTTAGCCAATTGACTACTTCAGAGTTGTCTTCCGATTTATGAATAAATTTTATCAATATTAGACCGGTATATACCCAAAAAAAAACACGTAAAAAGATAATTCACCACGAGCATTATCTCATGAGTTCCAACATTGCTCAAAGATAGGACGCTTTGCCTTCTCTTTTCTCACTGAATTTTAAGAAAAACAATTCTATGTTTTCGATTATATTCATAAAGTTCAGGAGTTTCCGAGCTAGGACAAAAATTTTCCTAAAACAAGCATGGAATTATAATTATTGTACAAAAGAGAGATTTATGATATATCTTATTTTTTGCAAAGTAAATCATATAGGGGAAAATATTCTCCCTTCGAACGTTCATGCATTCGAATAATGTGAATTTTCTTTTAGTTTTCTTAAGAGACTTACACATTTCTATCAAATATTAGTAGGCTTATCATCAATTGCTGATAATTCCGTGATAATTTAGTGTAAATCTCTTACGAAAAACAAAAGAAATTTACATTATTCGAATACGTGAACGTTCGAAGGGAGAGCACTTTCCCCTATAAGGACTATGGATAATATAGAATTTTACAGGTTGTGAATTTTGTATATCTGATGCTATTTTTTACATCGCATAGTTTGTTTTATTTCAGTGACTATAGCTAACTCCATTTAGTTCTTTACTTTCTATTTATCATATCATGTTCCTCAATAAGTGTTTTTAAGCGAGGATTTCTCAATTTCTATGTTTTATGATTTCTTCTCCATCAAATCTGAAAAAGACTAAGCTATTGAAGCAATTCTTTTGATCTGAGATGTACTTCAATAATTTGCCTTTTGTTAACATTTGATATGGAAAAGAAGTTTTAAAACATAGAAACGGATTAAAGTGGAATCATAGACACTCATTATTTGAAAAATGACCAATAAAAAAGGAAAACATAGAATGAAATCAAGTTGTATTGGTTTGCTGGATATTGCATTGCATACCTAAAATAAAATTGATTTACAATGTTTTAAAAGTATCAGATTTACAAAATTTTCGCTAAACATAGAAAATTCTATATTATTGTTTATTTTTTTTGGCTTTTGAAAGATTAATTTAATGTATAGTTAACAACGGAAATCATCCTTTAACTTTTACTCTTTTGCTAAAGTTCTGTGTTAATGAGCAACTAGCATTTTTCTGTATAATAGAATTTTCTATGTTCTCGCACTGTGTTTTTGTTCTTTTTGAAATTTGTTTGCAGAAAGGTCCAACGACATTCAATGAGTTTTAAAGAAATCAGCCCAACATATGGACATTATAGAAGTTCAATCTTAGTGTATTACTACTATTTAAGGAATAATAGAATTTTCTATGTTTTATTACTATAGTTATATATGTTTCTTTTTTAAATTTGTTTATGATTTTAATCAGTTTCAAACGAAATATTTCAAAGTTCTATATTATGATTCTATGTTCTATGTTCTTATGGAAATTCTATGATATTTCTTTATACAGTAGAGTCTCTCAAATCTGAATCTCTCAAATTCGAACAACGTTTGGATTCAAAATGTCAGTTGTAGTGTTATGTTAAAAAATTCGTTTTCTGGATGAATGAAAATCATATTTATGCGCTTCTTCCTTAATGTTTACATACATTATGATCGTATAAACTGAAAAGAAAGTACGTTACAACTAAGACTTGCGAGAAAGCACGGGAATTTTATTCAAAGTACAATTTAACCTTACATAAATTTCGTTAATTTTGAAAAAATCGTTCGAATTTGGGAGGTGAGAAATGTCAAAAATACCCCCCGAGCGTTCGAATTTAGAAGACTCTACTGTACATCTAATCAGGGGCATGACGTTTCCTATGTTTCCCATATGTTTCTAGCGTGCCGGAAAAACTTTTGAATTTATTAGCTATTTTCTGCCATTGTAGAATGAATTAGCAAATAATACAAATACAAAATAAAAGCCAATAGAATGGGCAACCAAAAGCCTCAAATTGGCAATCTACGTAGTTTTGGAAATTTCTCGAGAAATGTGTACGAAAATGTCACTCCCCTGCATCTAATGATGATGTTCTATGTCAATGTGTTTTCGCTATTAAATACTCAAAATTACACCCATCATTGCCTTGAAAACTTTCACCAAGGAATATATACCCCAAAATTCAAGGAAGAAATTGTGCATTTTTTAGCACGTTTAAACCTTCTCGGAAGAAGAACATTTTCGATGGTAAACCATCCTACCACATTCTAAGGAAATTATCTACATAAATATTATTTGAAAATTTGTACTTTAAAAGTCCTTGTTTTGAGCCTCAAGTACCTTCTATAGGAGTGCTTTTTAAACTTCATTCAAAGGAGGGTGTTAAAGAACTAAATCCCCTACCCCATGTTCCGTTTTTTTTTCTACTTTATAAGTGCATTCCCTTTTGGTTTTTCTCTTTTTATCCCTTTTCCGTGTGTATTTCAATATGGTTATTAGACCCTGAAGGGTATAGAGCTCGTTGTACAGCTGTAAATAAGTAAATTTCAACCCCTATAGTATCCCTCTATGAATAAGAAAAAAAATGTTATTGAAAAAGAATAATAAAGTTATACCCCAAGCACAGGAAAAAAAGGAGAATCATAAAGCTGAAATTTAAATGCAAAAATAAATTTGTGTGTGGAAATTTTATTTTATTAAATATTGCATATGAACATGAAAAATGGATGGTGCAAAAATGTTCATGTTGGGAGGAGAGGAGTAAAAAAAGAATAAAGAAAAAACAAGGTGTGAGAGGGTGAAATATTTCACGTAACAAATGCTGTATGTGGTTGGATAGTGTATGAATCACAGGGCGAGTCATTTGCTATAACTTGGGGGGATATAAAATCCCTCGACCCTTCTGATAATGTCGGTTCGTTCACATTTCTGTTACTCCTGATGATTCTTCTATATATGTACATATGTATATATACCTTTAATATATGTAATATACAATCATTTATTGTCTAATACATATAAGAACACATACAACCGCATCATGCAATAAAATATGAGGAAATTTCCGAGGGGTCGCTTCTATTTGCCATCCCCAAAGTCTCATTTATATGCTCTCTGTCAGCATACAACTAGCACCTCTCTTTGCAATTTGCGCCACATAACATTCCGGGCATTGTTGTCTAGTAGAACCCTGTACACATCCAGGAAGAGAGACAGACACATACCCCAAACCCCAAGGACAGAATGGGAGAGAGAGACTAAAAGATTCCTTTTCAATGTGTTAGTTGATCGTTTTATTATCCATCGTAATAAATTCGATATAGATTTAAATTGCTGTACACAGACACACATACACATATACCGCTAACAAAATCCTAGATGTCTCTGATGTCAATGCAACGCACATATCCAAAGGAGATGGGTAGAGGGATGTGCGGGTAATATGGGTGGGTAAGGGACCGAATATCCCATTCAAGACATTACCATTATCATAACATTTTCATTCTCAGCTCTTGAGAATTATGCCTAACTTGCCTTCTTTTTCCGTTCACTTTCTCCCACCCTCATCATCATCAGCCACCTTATCTTTACCCTCTTCGCCTGAAAGATGAAAGAGGAGAAAGAGAGGAGAGAGAAGAGAGTCCTTTATGTCAGGCACAAGTGGCAAAATTCATAGAAATATACCATATAATGGAAAAGTTGAGAAAGCCACTCGAATGGAAAATGAAAACATCTAATAGGATTTTGAAGAAATATAATTTACTGAACAATTTTTTTCAGTTAATTCAATGTTGGGTTATATGATAAATTAATTTCAGTACCACATAAAACTTTTACAATGTCATAAAGTTTTTGTTTTGCAATCATGCAGAGGAACATAGAGTTTAAATTGGAATGTCATAGTGCATAACGTTCAACATATAATTTTTATATCCGCAAATATTTTGAATAATATTAAAAAATTCTTGGATCAAAAACAATGTCTTGCATAGTAATAGCGGAAACACTTAAACATAGAACGTAGGTTCACCTCTCGCTAATATGAACAATATGAACTGTTTATTAATGGCAGATTGGAGATAAGTCGTCACCACGTAATCAACGAAGTTTACTTTACACATAAACATAGAATATAGAAATTCGACGTCAACAGTATTCTATGTTCTGTTGTCCTTGGGAAACAGTTCATGAACGATAGACTAAACTGAGATAGTTTTGAAATTGTTGAAATGTCATACTGATCAAAATTACAGAATATGCAACAAAGAAACACGACACAGAACATAGAAAACAGACTATATGGACTTCGGCTGTTTTCTTAATTCAAATAAAGAAACAGAATTTCGACCTGGTTCTTCTCCTCCTTTATTCTCCAGCCAACGTCTCCAAAGGTCAAAATTCTATGTTTCTCTCTTTGCATAGAAAACGGGTGACATGATAACTCCTTTTCGATAGTATCAACTGTCGATTACTAAAAACTTCAAAAGATGTAGGTACTTTTTGTAATTAATAGAGTCACATTCTTTTAAGAATGTCATAATAAATGGTCTAACAATTCTTAAAAAGTCGTCATTTGCTTAACCTAACAGATACAGGTTCATCGATACTATCGATTCGATAGTATCGTAAAGTTATCATTCCACCCTGGAATTGGTTTTCAATGTTTGGTATCATCATAAGGGTTAATATTGAATGTACAAGCTTAAGTTCAGGCAATCAATCTTATCCTAGATTCTTAGAAATGAAAGGACGGAATTCATAAATGATACAATGACCTAGTTCAGTAGTGCCCTTTAATGTAACCCCTTGTAAAAAAGGGAGATTGGCACAGAAACGAAATTTGATTTGAATCCGAATATGGTCTACCGTGATATAAAAGCGGTACTGTGTCTTTCAGAAGGCCTACCGAACACTGATATAGATCAGGCTCGCCGATGCAGCGGTTCCCAATGAAATAAACCCGACCCATAGACAAATTGTAATCAAATCTCCGTTTTCTGGTTTACCTCACGTCACGTTTCAAAATGTAAAGGCCCTTCTCTGTTTTATTTTTGATGAACATGAACTCTTCCAACCGTAATGTAGTAGACCCGTCGTCGAGATAGGATATAAACAACTTAAAACAACCAAATGTTTTAAGAAAACCAAATCAATCAAAGTTGGACCATTAGACGATAAAAGTAGTAGATCCATATCAAGGCCTGATACGTAGAACAATAGAACGTCGTCCGTTGCATCGATTGTTGTTATATTTTAATTTCTGTTTTTAGAATAACAACATCAGACTGAAATTTCAGTAATTAACAACAACCTAGTTCGATATAAAAACTCTATAACTAACATAGAATAATATAAATACATGTGTTACTAACATAGTTTTTCGTGCTACCAGATATCTTTTGAAGAACAACATTCAATACTTCCAGGATCGTCCAAGTTCTTCTTAGTTCCTTCTTCTTGGTTTGTAATAAGTCTCAATAGCAGTTATAGGACGTTGATAAACATAGAAACAGAACTTTTCACGTTGTCATAGTTATTTCAATGAGCAATATTCTATGACTGATACTTTGATGTAGGGGAAATGCTCATAATTTTGTCCAGTTTCTTATTTTGGACACTTTGAGGATAACTTTGGACACTAAAAATAAATTGATTGAAATTATGGATTTTTATTCCAATATTTGATGAATAATGAATTCTATCTAAATATTTGTTCTTTTTGGAAGATTTTAACACTAAATACGTTAAAATTTGAATATGATTTGAGTTGAAATTGCTTTGTTGAAAATTCAGTGTGAGCAATTGCTTACGAGAAATATGACAGAACTTCGTGGCTTACTTCAGTCTTATTTAGTTTTGGTGAAGTACTAACAAAGTTTGTTCGCTGTTTTTGAGTGGTATTATTGAATATTCATTGAATATTGTGTTAATTCACGTTACTGATGATTTGTACATTTGACCTGAAGTGAGATTTGCCTTGTGAATTAGATTTTTCGTGTGAAAAATGGGAAATGTTTTAAGACATTTACCAGTGAGGTGATGGCTCTTATTTTGCACAGGTGTTTTTCTCACGAAATTTCGCGAAGTTTTAGCTTTTGTGATGACTAGGTTGGACAAATGCCTGGAGAAACAAAGGAGCATCATCTCTACGAAAGAGATGTAGCGAGAAATGCCTTGAAAGGCTCCCGGAAAGGTCAGGGAATGAGCAAATCCGCACGTACTTGGAGTACCGAAGTCAATTCACTTTAATGAATGATATGGAAAGTTTCCGGGCTTCTGTGACATTCTACGTTTCCCTTACATGAACAGGAAGAGGACTTGGTAAGATTGGTTCATCAAATTAAGAACAATGGGCATCCTATTGAGGCGGATTAGCTGTCCAAATTTACAGCCAAGTTGGCCAAATTAATAAACAAGTTGTCCAAAATAAGAGCCAAGGTCACCTCTACTTATCAATTCATTTTTAAACGTATTAAAACTAATTTTAATAAAAATAAGACGATAAATAGCTTGCTAAGTTTCTAAACAACCCTTGTGAAAAGAGAGTAACAAGAAATGTCAATTAGTATAGAAAATATCGCACTTCAAACTTGGAACTTCGATGCTTATAAGCAGACTGTCCAAAATTATGAGCACTTCCCCTATACGGAAGTAGTCTTAGATTTCGAATTTCTCTGGTTTGTCACGTTAAGCTATGCCTTGGTTTCCCTGTTAACCTATGCAAACCAGTGTGAAGGGTCTCGATCTCAGGGCAGACTGAATCAAATTCATAATGTTTCGATCAAGTTTGGAGTCGTTCCAATCTTGGGATAGAACCCGAACACCTTCCTGAAGTGACAGAAGATCAAAAGGTATGGGATACTAACCTGGATGTCCTATGTTCTTAGTTGACCGACGCTTCAACCAATTTCTGATCTTGTCCAGACTCCGAACTCGTTGCGACTGTTGCGGAGTTGTCGTCGTTGACTCAATCCGTTTCGGAAGATTATTTTGTCTCTCTGTACAGTCTTGCTTTTATGGGGAAAGTTTGGAAAGATCGCCCAATCTTCTTTAGAAGGCCCAGCCAGACCCCTTGTTCGTCTGCCTCAGGTCTATGATTTCCCACTGGGGTCGGTTACCTTATCTTCCGTCACGTATCTGAGTGTACCAGGCATCTCGTCACCTCAGAGGTAGACGTCAGAATTCTTTCGTCTTTCTGAACAATTTTGCTTTTATGGGAAAAGTTGCAGGCCCTCATCCGATTTTCCCTTATAAGGCCCAGATTTGTTGTTCATCTTCCCCAGGTCTATGACTTTCCACTGGGGTTGGTTAGCCAATTTTCCGTCACGCATCTGAATGTACCAGGGCATACCAAGCATCAGAATTAGGGGAAGAGACTATACGTTACGTATTTACTTCCCTTAAGACCCCAAACCGAGGCTCCTGTCATTATCCTGAACAATCTTTCTTTTACGGGGAAAGGTTGTCAGCCCCCTGCCCAACTCTACCAATTGCCTACGTCAATACTGCCAAACAGGTTAACCATATGCATAATCATAACCTGTTATGACGTATCATATAACTCGTGAATGCTAAAGTGTAGTTCTTAAAGTAGTTTTCATCAAATTCTCTTGCATTATAAGTTTATTTTGCAAGAGGTAGCACCGTCAGAAGTGGGATATAATGCCTGAGAGTCAAGTCACAGACGATATAATAGGGAGTGAGTATGATGGGTAAAGTGAATTATTAAATAAAATCAACGGCTAAAATGCAAACTAATTGAGCGTCTGACTGCAAATTTTCACCCTTGGCGCGACGCTCTGTCAGAGACATATAAAATACCACAAATGGTGGAGATGTATGTATGTATTGTATATGGGGTTTTTGAGGGTTGGTAAGGGAGGGGTAGTGGAATACCGTCATCGCCAACTACCCTATACCAAAAAAATCAACCAAAAAAAAACCTCCATTTATTTCTCTCTCTCTCTCTGAAATGTCATCGACGACGCTGCGAAAACGACGTCGACGTCGGCTTTTTGGTTGCCTCTTTTTCTCATTGCATATTTCTCTGTGTTTGTAGTCCATTTTGTTACTCACAATGGATATTCAATTGGTGTTGAATCCCCCAATACATGGGTCATTCATATAAATTTTAGGGTGGTTTACCTATATGATGGGGGATTGTATGTATGTGAGTACCACCGACCGAGTCATTTCGGGTGAAAGGAGAGTATTTGTTGCTGCATGAGTGAGATGGGATAGGCTATAACCTTTCAATGGTGAATGAGTGAGATGGAAAAGGGAAAAACTAGCAACAAAGTGAAGAGAGGGGTTGTTCATGATTCAAATATAAACCTTGGGGTGGTTTTACTCAGAAAATTTCTCTTTCTGAAAAGTGTATTTGTGTACTGCGTTTTATTTGTATGAAGTAAGAGAGAGTGAGAGAGAGAGAGAGTGCGGAACAGGGTGAAATGCAGAGGGAAAATTCGAGGGACGCGTCACTGAGACTGTGACTCAAGTTCCGCAGTCGCTCCGAACCGGGGGTGGAACGACGTCGAATGTCGAGAGATTATACCAAGGAAGAAGATAACTTATTAAGACAAAAAAATATCTCTATTTTGTAGTGGAAAATAATATAAGTGTCACAGTTAATGCAGTAAAAAAAAATTCAATCACAAGTCGTTGTACAATGATCTTCTAGGCATTTGCTGCAGCATAGTAGTTTGTTTTTTTTTCTGGTGCGAAGATTATCAAATTTGACCAAATTCTAGTCAGTTCTGTTTGTCTGAGTGCAGACCGTGATATGTGGAAGAGTTGTTAGGGGAGTAATTATTGAGTTTTTGCAGACAAAGGAGACATTTATACAAATAAAGTGGTGAAAGTCTCTCAATTTCTGCAAAAAAGGGCGGAAAGGAAAATCTCTTTGGACAATATCTAGATAAAAATTTAATTTTTTCTTTAAAACTCCGTGAGAGTGCAATTTTCTGCTGAAGAAGAAAAAATACACAAAATATTTGCAATTATTTAAATAGTGAGAAATTTTTTTTTGGATTACTTCATAGTGAGAAGACAAAAGAAAGGAAAGGTTTCAGTGGCTATTTAAATTCATTGGACACAGAGAAATTTCTTTTGGAGCTATATATTTGATTAGTAAAGGCTATCAACATAGCTTCTCCAAAAATAGACACAGAGTTGAAGAAGAAGAAGAGGGAGAGAATTACGTGAAATTTAATTGTGTGTCCTCTCCTTACAAGGGGGTGATTCAACGGTTTTTCCGCGGGGGTGGTGTTAAATTTCTGCGGGGAGCAAAAGAAAAAAAAAGAAATATATAAAAGTCAAATAAGACTAGAAAGTTTGTGCGTTTGCTTTTGGATACCATCGAGAAAGCTAGAGGACGAAACAGAAAAAAAATGTGAGTTTGTTCCTCCCTTCCTTATTTTTTTTGTTCCTTCCTACGCCTAATTTGTATACTATTTTTACTGAAAGAGAATATTATGGTGAAGGGGGTTTATGGTGGTAAATTGACAAAAATTCTATATTGATTTTCTTTGTCTTTTTTGTCTCTAGTCAGTCTCACCCTATCTCTGTTTCCAATGGAAGCAAACCCCAACCCCTGAGGGAAGTTAAATTTCACGGTGAAGAATCCATGACCACCACCCTTGTTTAACAACATCGCAGTCTAAACTACTTTCGCGTGGGTCTTTTTTTGCTATACCTTCGATGGTCCTTATTTTTGAAATTTGAGGTATGGTAATTCACTTTGATGTAGGGGAGAACCAGGTGGTTTAGACACTTCTCTTTGTTTTCATAAAGGTTATTGTTCGGATTGCTAATGGACAGCTGCATATAATTCCACGATGTTTAGATAGTAATCTATTGACCCCCTTCCCTACGTGAATTAAATCAGATCTTAGTCCCTTAGGACATACTTCAGGTGATTTGGAATAAGAATAAAGGTTAGGTTCGTATTTGTGAACAGTTGTGCAACAGAATGAGAAGGATCAGACTCTTCCTGACTCCCTTTTCTTGTCTACACTCAAGTCTTGTAGATATTGTCTCATATATTTCATCATTTCATTAACATCAATTGACCATTTTCCCACGACTCTCAAGCATCAATTAATTGTTTGACCTTCGTTGTTTTGTTCGGGCATTCACACCAAGTTCAAGTAAACACAAACTTCCGGGAAGAACTTTGAAACTATTTTTCAGATCGTTTTGGTCTGTTAGGTATGGTTCTTAATAAACCTACTTACTTTCTTTAAATCTAAAAACATTTTTGAATTGTGAATTGTAGTTCTTTTCAAATTTCTCTGTGTTTGTGATTTAGAAACCTAGAGCATAATTGGGTACCTAAATCGATTTAGGTTATCAGATGATTAATGTGAAGAGCAATTAGAAACTAACTAGGTAACTAACTAGGTAATTGCTAACCTTGACCTGATCCAGTACTCGTCGTCAATTGAGCCTGTAACTCATCATTGTAGTCTAGTTGTGTGTCCTTAAAGAGATTGAAGTACGATAGTTTCTAGGATTCCCGGAACCACGCAATTCCTCCTTTTAGAAAAGCCCCTACAACCTAATTTCCTCAATTCGAGCTCATAGCACACACGCAGTGCTCACGAAGCTCTCGTAACGAAGTAGCTACACCATTCGTGTCGCTGCTTGTCACCTTAATGCATTCATCGGACTATCCAGAAGGAACCGTCATATATTATTAATAGTTAACAGTTGTCTCCTGATGATTGAAGAGTGTCTGGTGCTGTGTCTCCGAGATCTTTGTGTGAGCACCCTGGAACCCTCCCGCCAAGGTTATACGATCCCCCAATTAACGAAACCCAGTGATCTTTGACATCACTCGACCACTGAGGAAGACACGGAGCGTGTCGAAAGCTCTGGTAGAAGAGTGAGTTTTCTGATCTTAGGGTTGAAGACTCTGCAGATTGTGTTGCCGCGTCCGGACTGTTGCTGTTGCTGCTTCCCTCCGAAAAAATTAAGCATATCTTGCCCAAAAACGGGCCACGTCAATGGCAAGTGGACTTTCCGACAACAAATCCTCTACTCCACATGGGGTAGGGGACAACGGACAAACACACAAGGGGGGGGGGGTGATTGGGTCACCTCACAGTCGAACCGTCATAGTTCGAATATAACGGACATTGCCACAGTGAGTTTGTAGAGAACCATCCTACTTTACTGTTTCGCAGAGAAAAATTATTACAAGATGATGTCGAGGTTTACAAAATATGGTTTACTAGAGATATATTACTAGAGACATAGGTCAAGTGGGTCCTTGACTAACGCTTCAATTTATTGTTAGCTTTAACTTGATACTTCCCTAAGCACTAGTTTGCAGAGGGAGCAATAAAATTATTCATCATCATTAACTTGATACAGTACTCATTGACATTTGAGCCTATAACCCGCTATTCTTATCCAGTTGCGTATCTCTAATGAGATGAGGTGTTGGTTCACAAAATCGTTCTTCAGAAATTTAACTGGCCTCATCTCCAGAAAATAAGTTAACATAGGTCAAATAACTAGTAGAATAGGTAGACTAACTTTTGTTGTTCTATGCGAACTAACTTTCGAATGACTGTCTTCACTTGTTGACTTTTTTATGTAGGGAAGTGTAAGCATGGTTCTTACGTGCGATCCTTGGAACGACATGAATTTTCTTTGTGTTTGCAAAGAACTGTTTTGTAATTCTTTAGCAATAAGATAGGTAATCATAAACCTCATTGAATTAGAAAGTTCGCAGCGTTTGAAAGCTTACTTGTACAAACCGCGCCTACATTCCCCTACCGTATACGTTATTATCCTGTGATCATTTAATTAGTTTTCTCTCAATGACAAATACTACATATCAAAATTCAAATAATTTCGTTTGATATGGTACCCTTATTCCTTCAGCTTAGCTTTCTTTTAAATTTGAACCAAACGGTTTAAAGACCCCTTCATCAGTGTTTTTAATTTTGAAATCTATTGCTTTCAGAAGATTTAATGAACCTACTTCAAGATTCAAGGTCTTTCAGCTAGGTTCTTAGGCTGTTTGCTTTTTGTGTTTTTTCGTTTACTCATTCATTTTCAACCGTTTATTCCTAGCAAGGTCGTGGATTTAGACCATCCGGAGATTCTGAATTTGAATCAGCTACCTTGTCCTAGGTCTGCTCCGAAGTCGAGGTTCCTTCATAATGGCTTGTATAGATTTTCTGGGGAACATGATCATACTATTGAAGCGATGAACACGATCATACCATCGAAGTTATGATCTTTCAATACAAAGAAGCAATTCCTTGACCTTTAGCTCCTCACGAAACGGCTACGTTCCTCACTCGATCTCGACAAGTGATTCCCTTAATCGCTCGGAGTTACTTAATCACGATGGCTTGTACTCGCGATCTTACTCTTTCAGTCGTTACCCAAATTTCCTGACCGGTAATTTAGTTGAACGACCAAGCTTGAACTTCCTCACCACGCTTCAAGCGCCCTTATTACTGCAGAAGTCTAGCCGTTAGGTCGTTTTCTCAATCCTCTCCTAAATTATCCTAAACAATCTGCTAAAGTCTTCAAAATAAATCAAGCATTTCCGTAATTGCCTAGGCCTCCCCTATGATTTTGTTTTCATGGTTGAAGGAGCTACTGTTGGTTGGTTGGCAATCCCCCTGGATTTTCTTTACTACTTCCAATAATAAGGATATTTTTTGTATAAGCTCACGAAGTCTCTCCTGTGGGATTTCATTTCCTTGTTTAATACACTTGGTGGATGAAACACCCTCTCATTTGTATGAATTTTCAAGTGCTAACGTCAAGGGAGGGTGAAATGCGAATATTATAATATGCTATCAAAGTATAATTTTTGCAGAAGAATGAACAGAGAAAAAAACAGTGAAAAACTGGTGCTTTTCCTTGTGGTCCTGCTTTATTGGGGAGGTGGATGGGGAGAACAGTCAAAAGCACCCTTCTTGAATTTTCTCCCAACTCTGTTTTTGTGTCTCATGGAAGACTTCCCCCTCAAGTAGCAACAAATCGACGTGATCAGAAACACCTTCTCTTGCACGCGTGCTCCCTTCTATACCACCCATAATTTTTTCTCCCAGTGTTTTCTATGTCGTCATTCAAGGAGGCAAATCTGATTCATCCGACGTTGTTGATTCTCCTCCTGGTTGATTTTGGTATTTGTTGGTAAGGGACAGAGAGCGAGAGAAAGAGAGTGAGAGTGGAAGCTGTGAAAATGTGGGAGCTTTTCAGAGAAGAGTAAAGAGCTTTTACTGCGGATTTGCCACGGGAATGGTTTAGCTTGGGGCAAAATGATGGTGTGGTGTTGGAAAATTCGCTCTGGTATTTGTGTAATGATGCCCAAAAGGTGCTGGAAATGATGCAAAATGTGGCGTGTATATGTAAAAAAAGGGGTTGGTTTGGGAGGAGAGGATGGATTTGAAAAGAGACGAAAGCTCAAAGTTCTTTTCCTGGCTTTTGCCTTGCGTTTTGTGCCCTATAAGTTCTCTGGGTGAATTGGGAGAGAAAATTCACTTGAGGGTTGTTTTACTGCGTCGTGCGGCAACAACCGCCGCAACAGTTTTTTTTATGCTTTAACCAACATATATATAACACGCTATGTGCTATATAGTATTGGAGGGAGGACATTATACTGAAGGGGATGATGATGACAAAGAGATGGAGGGTGACTTGATTCAGCACGCTCTGCCCGGAGACGGAGCTGTTTGTGCGGGGGTCAGAAGAGGTTGAAGGAAGGGATCCACCCTGCTGTGGATGAGGGGGAGAATGGGGTGAAAATTGAGTAGAAATTTCCTTCAACAACAAAACTTGAGAGACACAACAGCATGAAGAATATCTTTCCTTTTGATTCTTCGAATGCTAAAGAGGAAGCAATTATAGGTCCTCCAATTTAGGATATCTTTTTATAGCGGTCCATCTTTGACGTCACGCTTTTCTTACGACGTCACACTATTGATCCCTCCTATCTTCAGTGATAGCTCAAAAAATTCAAAAGGAAATTCGAAGTTTAAAACTTGTTTGTTCAAATAATAGAAAGTTTTGATAAGTTGACGATAAAGGATTAACACTATTATTTTCTTCACAATTAATTCAAGATTTTCTCAAGGAAATTGTCTTAATTCTTTTCA